>NW_026972129.1:15694642-16348571 GCF_036711695.1 Zophobas morio | reverse complement strand
CAAATAATCTCCGAAACTATTGGACCGATGTTAAAATTTGTTTCTCTCCAAAATTTGATGACGACATCTTAAAGTTTTGGTAACTAAATTTTGCCTGAAATTTATGTTGTGTTCTCAATCTACTCATGAATTCTGGCAAAAAGAATATTTTTTTTAACTAAATTATGTCAAAAACGGCTTATCCAATTTTCCAATGACCCCCCAGAATACGAAAAAGTAGGTCCCGCGTTTCGGCCTGTCTGTTGTCTGTCGACTGTGATTTTCATTAGACACATAATTTCCGAAACTACTAGGCCGACTATTGTCACATCTTATATGTATGTTAGTAATATTGTGTAGATGGTAAAACGCTAAATAAAATTTGTCTTGTGATCCACACCAACAATTTCATGACGTCCCCTCAAACTTTTTTTAGTAAACACGATTTAAATAGTATAAAATAACATACTCTTGTACTTGTGGTTTATGAATGCGCCTTCAGTTTTACCCTGCATCATTGTATTTTATACCAGTATAGGAGCACTGACGTGTGGTGAACCCCGTGGTCGTGCCGTAAAAATGTTGAATTACTAACGCGAAAGTTGTAGGTTCGATAGACCCATGGGTCACAACTTTTTTATAGTGTATAATATTACATTACATATCTATATTTTTTATTATCTGCACTGTACGTGTCGGAATTGACATTGGTGTCCTTGTTGAAATGTTGATTGGAATAGTCAGGTACAGCCGTCGTTTGACGGTTCACTCGATTTCCCCGCACTCCGCGCCAAATAAAATATAAACAAATTAACACAGTGCGTTCTTGTCACATAATACGTTTGAATAAAAGGTAGTGGCGGGTTGTGGGTGATTAAAGTATGATACAGTGACGAACTGGAGGAAAACATGCTCTATAATAATCTCTATCGTATTTTTACTTCCCAAGTTTAAGTTACTTTTTTTTAATGTCGACATAATCTTTGACCATTTTTTTTAATATAGGCAGTAAATAAGTAAATGTTAAAAAATTACCATTTTATTATTTTGCAATATAGGAACTTAATTAATTAAAAATTTAAAAACGCGAAAAAACGAAATTTGAAGTTCAAGCAGCTTCCGAAACACTAAAAAAATGATGGCACTATTTCTACGACAAGGTTGAACGACACTTTTAATATTTTTTAAATTTAGAAAAAAATTATAAAAACTATGAGTGCATTTATAAACCACAAATATAGAGTCATAATATTTTGCATATTTCAGATAAGATTTATTCGGAAAACTTTGAGATGATGTCATCAGTTTGTTGAGTGGGGATAAACGCATAAATTTTAATTAACGATTTACCACGATTATGATAACGTTTGCAAGATTTCAAAGCCTTCGGTTTTGTAGTTTCCAAGTTAAATAATTCCAAAATGTACAGTTCTGATTTTTTTTTTCAAAAATCTGGACGTCTAGGGTAAAAATTCAATACTAACTCATAAATCACAAGTACAGGAGTATGCTATTTTATGCGATTTAAATAAAATTTATCATTGCAAATTTTGAAGATGACGTCATCTGTGATGGTGGTGGGGATAATTGGCCAAATTTTGGTTAGCTTTTAATATTTCTAATATACATATAACATTTTACAACAATCGGTACAGATTATCTGTCTAATAAATATCGACATAGACGACCGACAGACAGACAGACCAACAACAGACAGACGGAAACGGGAGACCACTTTTCGTACTCTAGGGTTACCACATGTTGAGAAAACATGAAAGTAGTATTAATTTTTTCCGAAGCAGAGGAGTATAGTAGCACAAATCGGCAGGACTTTTCTTTCAATTTTGTACTTCACATCGGCCGAAAAACTTCTTCTTTATGGCCTTGATACACAAGTGACTATTTTCATCCTATTCGTCGACTAAAACACGGAATTTGAACATATTTCGTAGTGTCAAGATCATGTAACTTCTATAACTAACATTTAAAAGAAAAATAGTTCGGTGTTTCCACAGTGGGGGCGGATTTTCCCATTAACAATCAATTTTACTTGAAACCATTTCGGTAATTTCATTTACACAGACATTAGTGAATATTAAGGGATCACGACATTAGCACCAAGCAATATCACGAATTTAATCATTCAAAAGCAATCAGAATCTATAAATATTTTGTAAATTAGTCTGCAACTAAGCTCTTTCACAGTGTTACAGTTGTTACTAGTAATTCATATAGGAGTATTTTTTATATTTTCGACAATGAGAACCTTCTCGAATTAAAGGAAACTACCTTTAAGATATTGGACATTATAAAATTTTTGCAGAAATAGACAGATACCAATGTAAACGTACCAGTAAAATTAGCCGTGGAAATTTAAATTCGCATGTGATATGACATTACGATGTTCAAATTTGCGGAAAAAATAACTTTTGCTTGGCGTTTTACCATTCTCACGATAATCTTAATGTGAAATGTAATCCGTTCGGTAGTTTAAGAGATAAAATGTGATATAACACGTTTCCAATATACAGATAATCGACTATACACAGACTGATCACATCGACGGAAAAGAAAAAAAAAAAAGTAATTCACGTTCTGTGAGCTGTGAAACGCCAAGAAAACTTGAAATTAGAGATTCGTCAAAGTGATGTTCCAAAAGACATTTGGCGGTTGTATTTTGTTTTTCGGCCTCTGCAAGTAAATTAACTTTATAATAAAAGCAGACGGTGGCACTGAACTGTTGCGCCAACAAAAACAACCACGGAATACTAATGTGTTAAAATTTACTTACGTCGAGCTTTAGATCCTATTAATTAAGATTCTTTCGGCAAGTATAGACAATTTAGTTATATTTTGATTGTAAGTGAATATTATTTGAAAGCAGATTCTTGTCGAAGCGACAGCTACAACAAGTAAAAGCTTAACGTAGCAAGTGACCGAACTAGGAGCTTAATAAACTTCTTTGACGGCTAAATAATTAAGGAAGACTGAAACTTTGTTTCAAAACAGGTTTTTGTAGAGACGTTATTGACGTTAATATTATAACTAATTACACTCCAACAATAATAACAAAGCATAATCTGATGTTGGAGTTAATTTTTGGTGAATAGGTCATGCCACATTCCATCCAAGATTTATAATGAATCGGCCCACGAGGACCGAAAAATGGGAAAACGATAATAGATGTTTCTTCGAAAGAAAAAGTTTCGCTAATGTCGTTTGAAGGTGATATAAATAACAAAATTTTATCTAGCAAGAAAATAAAACCGGTTACTTGATATAAATTTTAGAAATAAAAAAGTCGTTTAGGAGTGGTCAATAAGAAGCCCGTTGGGAATATTACGAATTCCTCTTTCCTGGAGTCCGTATCTACGTGAGACTTCCGGTTCTGTTTACTATTTAACAGCTGATATTGTTATTGTCGTCTTGTATTTCAAAAGATAATGACCGTGAAAAGCAAATAAATACGGATATTAAGGCACAAATTTGTCACAGGCGTCCAATTTCAAGAAGTTATGAAAGTTTTTCAGCGAGTTTCGTGCTTTTTAGAAACTTAAGAGATAATTTATGTTTTGTCGTTTGCAAGTTATATGAGTCTGCTTCATATCGATTTGGTTAGCTTTAAGTGGTGACAGCATTCGTAATTCGTGATATTAAAGAAAGAAATACTGCAGTTTTCAAACTCTTGTAGCGTCTTACAAATACAGGGTGATTTCGAAATGCGTGCAAAAAAAAGGGGAATAGTTCACAATAAGATTAGGTAGCAATGTCTAGAAAAAATTAGTTGAAGTTAAATATAAATTGTTATACGTGCCAATGGTAGTGGTTCTTGACGTACCATAACTACTATTCAGTGAATGGCACAGAACAACTAGGATTAACCAAAAAACGGCGCACTGATAAGCAAAATGTAAAACCACGGTAAGAACGAGTTATGTATTGGTTGGTTGGCGTCGTTTGTTTAGTTAACGTCTTTGCAGCAGCTACAGTTCGTGAACTCTCGCAGTTTTTTTACGTATCCGTGCAAACATGTTACGACGAGTTGAAGCCCGTATTGCTAGTCAAGAACAACATTTTCAACATTTATTGTAAAAAGGTAGTAGCATTCTAAGTTGCTCTTATTTCTGTTCCAATAAACAATGTGGTTTCGTTGTGGCAAGGACCAAACATCCGGCAAAATAAAAACTCGATCATCATTATCAAAAACCGGTCCTTCTCGGTATCACTATTTGTTTTTATAATTAATAATCTTTCGCACTGACCATTAACCATGCATGAATGAACAATACGGTACAAGATGCTGTGGCTACAAGTAATGCATATATTTTTAGAAATCGTCCTATACAATTTGGAGGAAATGGAAAAGATGCTCGTGTTTCTATTAACAAGGTTAATATTATCCAAAATTGATTAACTGCTAAAAATAATAAAAAATCCAGACCTGTTTAACCCTTACTTAACCGACAAACTGCGAGAACTGAGCACTCTGTCATAGCTTAATTCGAAACAAACAAAATGTAGAAGCTGTTGTGTAAATATTGCATCACGGCCCTTGGAATGTTCTTGGGTCATGAGCTGTCACTAAAGATATTTAGCACGACAGGATTAGCCTAATCTCGATGTAAATCAGCAAATATACTTCAGTAGAATGAGGGAGTGACAAAGATCATAACTAAACAAACTGGCAAATGCGCTAAGACAAATCACTACACGCTACGTAATTTTCAAACTAATCCAGGAAAAAATCTGAATATCCCATGACACGACGAATAAGAAGCCAGCAACGTTATAATACCACTTAAGCCCCGAGAATTTAGCCCATGTCACATACATCATCTACTAAGACATGTATTACGGTGAAACTTGATGCGATAAGCAATAAATCAGTTCAGTTATCTCACCATTGGCATCTTTGGCTTCCAGTCCTTCGGCTTCTATGACTACAACGCTAAGGACGACGATCGGCGGTTTCTCTTCTCCTGCTAGGTGCAGCATGCGGTAATGGCGATCTGGTGGCATCGCGAATGCCCTTTGACCGTACAGGTAGAGATCTTCTTTATAGTGTGCATATTGGCCTCCTGGGGCTGGTGCTCCGACCTGAAATAAAAATAAAAGACCGACTTGGGTTATAAAGGAGCTGCGCTACTACACATTACAAGCGAAGGTTGCTCAATGCGTTACTTCCTTCAGGTAAATATTAGATTTACACCATAAAAGACGGCAGCTGAATGATTAGAACTCTCAGCTGATATAAACAACGATCAATATTTTAACGACGAATGATTACGTTTAGATGTGAACTGTAGAGCTTGCAGAGTTCTGAAACATTGTTCTTGTTTTTGGTGAATATGCAGCTGTTAGATTTTGTGTTAAAAGTTTATGCATTATTTCGAGATACTGATTTATGGCCACAGATCGTGGGGTAAGATTTAGGCCATATTGAACAAACAAAAGTATTTACACCGATGGTTTCGGTTTGATGCATTGTATTGTGTCGTAGATTCGTACAGGAACAAGAAAATCTGAAGTGCTATAATGGCAAATCTAAGTAAATAAAAAATAAATAATTGATGTTTTTATCCCAATACGTAAAAAATAGGTAAAAACTTTTCACCATGGTTCAACAAAGAGTTAATTCAATTACTACATGTCAAATGAATGTAAATTGTAAAAGTTTTCACAATGATTAGTTTAGCAAGTTAAGAAAACTATGTAAATTCTCGATATCAACATACAGAGTGTTGATAAAGTATAAACATAAACAAGTTGCACATGTTGCTGAGAGGCCATTTTTCCCGTTGGTTATCTGCTGTAAATATATTTTATATTGCCCGTACTTGTGCGACATCCGGCCAGAGGCGGATTTATAAAGATGCTTGTGATGCTGGAGCATCAGGCCTTTGAAGTTAAGGGGCCCCTTGTGGCCTAAATGTAGAGAAAAATAAAATTTATTTGTTTTTAACTTGGTTATTACAAAAACAGAATTTCGAGTTCGCCTGACCCTTTGATGATTTCGAGATTGTGCAAAATGCAAAACTGGGCACTTTCGACCGTTCCAGTAATTTATGACTTGCAGCCAGTCAGCGACCTACATAAAGAGTTGCCGCCACCGGACGGCTGTGTTTTGTTTTCAGTATCGTTTCTCATTTTTTTGTTTTACTTTAAATTTAAGTTTTAACATAAATACCAGTTGGTAAAATCTCGAAAAGTTACGAGTTTTTTATAGCT
Source organism: Zophobas morio (assembly GCF_036711695.1). NCBI lineage: Eukaryota > Metazoa > Arthropoda > Insecta > Coleoptera > Tenebrionidae > Zophobas > Zophobas morio. The sequence continues at coordinate 16,342,364 of NW_026972129.1, read as the reverse complement.
CAATCTTCTATTTTCTTCTTTTCTTCTACATATATTCACGTATTGAAAATATGTAAAATAAATTTTGTATCCAACTCCTATTCATAGCAGGAAAAAAGGAGTCCTAAATAATAGCATAGCACTAGATCCGTCCCTGAGCATCGCTTTGGAATTTGTGCCCCTACGGCGCAAATCTAATTTTATAATTATTCAAAGAAGCGGGATTTCTAGATACCGTATGCCTATTTTTTTTTTTATTTTAACCCCAAACTTTTTTTCGGATTCTGATAGATATTTTTATATATCACTCAAATGGTCGTAGAAAAAAATTGATAGCTTACGTCGGCATCCTCAACCATTAAATCTTGATTATGGTGAACGCATGAGAAGCTTCAGCGGAAATTCATCAAATTTTTTTGCTTTAAGAACAACATCTATTTTGTTCAGGATGCGTATAAATTTTTTTGTGTGTACTTCGGTTTACGCTTACTTTGTTATAGACGCATGTACTTTGATATTTGTTTTTGTTTCAAAGTTATAAAAACCGTGCGCCTATCTGAACATTATTTAATTTTGTTGTACCTGTCATTTTATCTAGAAATCCGCCTCTCTTGAAATAAGATTTTCCCCGAACAAACTATGAGAAAAGTTTGCCCATTACGCGAGTTGGTTTAACAACGAAATAATGTTATATCTTTGCTTTTAAAATTTTAAAAAACATTTCACTATCGTGACCTCTTTAAAGACTATCGTCGCATCACTCATAATCTCATTAACGGAGTTATAAGAATTACTTAACAAACACTGAACTCTTTCTACCTAAAGAACCTAAAAAGTTCCGGGCATTGATCCAAAATAAAACGGGTAATTCAGTAATTCCTGGTGTGAAGAAATACAATAATAGCGAGTTAAATAATAATTCGACCTTTATTGTTAATGCCTTTGTTGAATATTTTGAATCTGTTTATGCCAATTCCGATCCCCATATTTCAGAAATACTATACCCTGTGTATTTCTTGCAATTATATTTCAGAGGACGACATCTTGAAAGCCTTGAACCAATGTAAAAATCCTCTAACTATGGGACTTGACTTTTTAGTTTTCTTTGATCAAATCCATCATTTTGTGTTGCTGAATAAATTACGTCGTGATGGTTTTTCCGATTCCTTATTAACTCTTTTTAAATCATACTTATTAAACAGAGGACAGTATGTCAAATATTGAAATTTTGTCTCGAAGGATATTAGACCAACATCTGGGGTGCCTCAAAGATCTAATTTGGGTCCTTTGCCTTTTCTCCTCTTTTTTAATGACATCGTAGATATACAATAAGAGAAGTTCTTTATTATTATCTAGATTTGATTTCTTCTCTCTTCAAACTAGACTAGATTCATTCTATTGTCAAGCAAAAAAGACTAACTTGGTGGTGAAGGTTCCTGTTAATCAAAATGTGTGAATTGTTTAATAAAATTGCTACACTGTGCGATTTAAATGGGGATAATTTTAATTATATTATACATGGTATACTAGCAGTTTTTGGTAGGTGACCTTTCGATTTTTGGTAGTTACTTATTTTAATGTCATGTTTCTTTTGTATCAATTAATTTCCTCTAATTGGGTGTACAGCGTGTTGGAAATAAAGTCATTCTTATTATCATTATTGTAATAAGGTCCATCGGGCGACTAGTTAATGTCGACCCTAGAGTAGGAAAAAAGTGATCTCCCGTTTCCGTCGATCTGTCTGTCGTGAATGTCGATTTTTATAAGACAGACAATCTCCGAAACTACCGGATCGATTGTTGTCATTATATATGCATTTTAGGTGTAGTGTGTAGGGTATAGACGGTAAAATGTCAACCAGAATTGGCGAATCATCCCCGCCAACAACGGAATGACGTCATCTCCAAAATTTTGAATTCTAGTTGTTATTAAATTTTATAAAATAATATACTACTGCACTTGTGGTTTATGAATCGGGTTCAGTTTTTACGCTAGACATAGAGATTTTTGTAAAAAAATCAAATGGTCTGACATTTTTGCTATATAATTTTGAAATTTCAAAATCTAATCCTCTATAAGCTTGTAAACGTTTTAAGGTTATCGTGAGCTTGCTAAATCGTTAATCAAAATTTGTTTGTCTGTGCCCTGTTAAAAAATTGATGACGTCAGTTCAAAATTTTACCAAATAAATGCTATCTAAAGTATGCAAAACATTATGAGTCTGTACTTGTGTTTTATCACTATATTCATATTTTTCATGTATAACGGGTGATTAAAAAAATAATCAATGAGGCAGCCTATTTAATTAATCAAATCAAGAACGGCTCACGCCATTTTGCCGAAAATTTGAGAATACCGGATTGTTCTTATTAGTATCATCAATTCAACGTCATCACACAATTTTGTTAGGGAAAAACTCACTTGAAACACAGGCATAGCACGCTTTTTTACCTGTACTTTAACAATTCACACATACAGGGTTGCTAAAAAGTATGGAAGCAGTTGAATATCGCGAGAACGGTTAATCAGAACTGATTGAAATTTGGTATAGAAGTACAAGTAATTGAACTCTATCTAACCCCTGAAATATTATTCAAATTTCGATAAAAAAATTTGTCTTTTTTGAAAAAAAGTATTTTTTTGTGCATTCAGTTATGTAACACATGGCTTTCTTTATTTGCAATAAACGGCAAAAAAATGTTTTATTTTACTTCGCGCAACAAAAAAACTGGCGATTTAAGTACTCGTATATATTTAAATAAGTCATTTGAGTTAAGTAGTGAAATCTACAAAAACACCAAAAAACGACTCCACTGAAGTGGATCTGAGTTTACAGACTCAGTAAAAGCTGTATGTAAACTTTTGGTTTTCCTGAAACCATATTGACTAGAAGGTAATAAGTTATTTATTTTAAAAGTTTTACCAGCTATTAATTAACAACCAGGTCAGTTATTTTCGATATGCTTCAATATAAACTAATGGCCCTGTTATTGGCAATATTATCTAGAGTTCCGTTTTATAAGGGTCCCAGTTAAAACTCTGCGGTCTTATATCTTAAGAACAGATAGATGTTTTAATATTCCGTAAACGCCATTGTTTTTAACTTGATGGGGCAGCTTAATTTAGTACATTACATATATGACGCATATATTTTTTAAAAGATTTTGATAGGCCGTTACTATCACCATTTTACGACAATTCGAACATATCCTAAGATAACTGCTTTTGAAACAGATCTTGTTGACTATAAAATAAAGTGTGAGTGCCTTATTTCAGTCAACTTTTATTTTTTTATGTTACTTATAAGTTTTACTTTTTTATCAATTGAAAATTACATAAATATCTAAGTAGTGTATATCCCTGTAATCGAATTTAATAAGGCCACGGAGTTTTAACTGGGACACCCTGTATAAAGGAACTGAATTTCAATTTTAAGCCTGTACGAGAACTGACTCAAGTCTATAGATAAATTAATATTCCCTCACCGGATGCATTTAAATTTTTGAATATTCACTTCTAAAATAAGGACATATTGTAATAGCGCCTATCCGACAATCGGTTACTTTCATGTTTTTGTGACGTTGCATGACCCTCCCATTTCTGTCTGTCTATCTGCCTGTCTGTCATCTGTTCTTTGTCTGTATCGATTTTTAGTAAACAGGTAATCTCCGACACTACCGAACCGATTGTTGTCAAATTTTATAAGTATGTTGGGAATGTTGTGTAGATTTTCATATAAACTTCAAAAACATCCAGTAGAACACACAAGTCAGGAGTACATGGCCAAAGAGTTATTAACTAGTTATATACTAAAGTTGGTAAAATTACAATAATATTAGTTCATGAAAACAGAAACCACGAAAATTTTTTCAGCAACAATGTAATTTCTAAAACTAATTTTAAATAAAAAAATCTATTATTTTAGTTTTTAGGTTTTATTGCTGCATATCCACATTTAAATGGCGTGATATTTACTTATACTATTACTATTTACATTTCTAAAATAAGTTTAATTTATTGTATTTTAAGTATCAATAAACTTAAAATGTAAAGAACTTTTTGTAATTTGTCAAAAATGCTAAAAACATTTGAAACTTCTCAATCTAGAATACTTGATACTTGCGAGGTAATTTTGCCCTACTGGTAACAGAATCGTTGCGTACATCAACATTAAGCTGTATCAACACCCATTACATGATCAACAAGATCTAATAGCACCCCTAGCCGCCAAGATTTCCATATCAAACCGCGATTGTAATTAGGAAAATTTCGCTCGGTTAATATTAATCAACACAGAGGGAAGAGGAATTCTAATTTGAATCTCTTCTGCCGAAATGAAATGTCAATATTGATGTCAACTTTAATGCAATTTGAGTCAATGACGCGTCGTTATTGCTACAGATGATGGTGAGAGAAACTAATTTTTACCTTCAATAAACCGACTTTTGAAACAACACCGGCTAAGGCGGGAGATGTTAAGCTAACAGATAAAAACTTTCACACAGAAACTTTGTTCGTTCGTTCTAATAGGAAGTTGAAGAAAAGTCTATTTTAAATCAACAGCACCCGCGAGGGAGAAGATATTTCTTATATAGGAGTTCATTTTGAAGTGATAAAGACTTGCTTTCAAGCTGTCAAAGTGTAAAGGAAGGAGTAGTTAAAAATCAAAACATGTTTACATCGTTATCGCGTTTAATTGAACACAGAATGAAAAATAAAGGAAATCAGGATGTTTGCTGTTATAGAATTCAACTGAAGTCTGTTCTGAACTGAAACATTAATTAATGCTAACGAAACAAAATCACAGAGCTTTGTGTTTACACACCTGCTGTGCTCTATTAATTAAATCGGAAAGGAAACTGCTTGCAACTTGTTAGGAAATGCGACATATAAAATTAATTTTGCTTCGTATGATATAAAACGACGAATGTCATAAGCTCTGTTTTTAAAGCACGAATTATTTAGTCGCGGTAGTTGTGCTTTTATAAACTTTTACAATCCGTTTGAAAGTCGTTTCCCAACTATAACTAAATAAAATGTGGTTTCATATTAATGAGTATTTTTAGCTTGGAGCTTTCCCAGAGCTTTACTTAGAATCAGTGAGTCGTCATACTGAGATCTGAATGGGTTATAAAGTTCACAATTAAATTAAAAAAAAACATTGCTTGTAGAAATACGCAGATGTTCACTTTGAAACCACTATATCTGAAATTTTTTTCATTTTTTTTTTTTACACTTAAACAACATAATTTTGCTGCTACTAGTTTTGGTGCTTAATTATATTCGACGCAGTTGTTGCCAAATTTGATATTTCCCGGAAGAGAGACCCTTACCTACTTGAAAAAAAAAAAAAAATCAAACGGTTTCTTTGAATATTTGGAACACGCCGTGAAGTGGCTCTCAGCAGAAGTGTGTGGTGCGAAATGTCGCAAAAAAGGATAATTTAGCTGAAGCGAATGTTAGAAAATCCACGAAAACTTTGTGAATTTTCAAGTCCCGTTAAACATCCATTATGTGGCGGAAGGAGACAAATTAATTTTTGTCACTTACTTTAAGACTTGAGTTATGTTTTATTTATAACAACTTTTTTATTTCTCAAGCGATAATTATGAGGACTGTCGTAATACCGTCGTTTTATTTTATTTAGTGTTTTCTTGGCGTTTCACACGTTGAAAATGAAAATGTAAATGTGTTGGTTCCGTCGGTTCGTATGTCGTCCGTTTTTGTTTCTTTCCTGTCTGTTGGAAATTAAACCGACAAATTATTATCATATATTTATAATGCGAAACTACCAAAACTACGTACTTAACTTTTCGGAAATTTTGGTATTTTTTTAAGAAAACTACTTTTCACGGTCCAAGAACTCTCCAGAGTGACCACCCTGTGTATATTTTTCATCGTTGTAGAAAATAATTAGTGATAAATAACGAATGAACGTGTCTAATACAGGAAAGCGAAGTTTCATCGGATGAAGATAAAGAGCAAATGTTACGAAGAGTATAAGTCTGTTTTTATTCCCCGAGTAAGTTTTACTTCATTGTTTTAAGTTTTGTGACAAACTCGAGTGCTGTTAATTAATTTTAATTATCTCGTTTCAGCTCCTAAAATAGCTTATATAGACTTACTCCACTTTTAATGAAGATCTGTTACTAGCTAAGTGATTTATTCAAGATCAACCGGGGCTTTGCTCCTAATTAATTTATTATAAAAAACCCATTAAGGTGGGCAGTTCTCTCTTGTTTAGGATACTCGATTGCGTCGTATTTTATAATTAGGGATGATACTGTGATTCGTACGATCGTTGAAAAAAAGTTGTGAAAAGCGTTATTATTTATTTAGCGGATGTGGGAGACGAACAAGGTCCTGTAGGACCACAAAATTGAAATAATTTTTTATCACACCTGATGCCAAGAAAGACTAGGTCACATGTTATTTAATTTGGTTGAAATGGTACGATGGTGGCCACTTTCTTTTACTCCTTCGAAATTGAACTCTAATGAGAATTATGCAGGGTGAGCGCGCGTTCTTTGATATCTCATTAATCGTTAGAAATATAAAAATATGTCGACGAACAAAGTTGTACGGTTTATTTTTAACTATATAGTGTTCTATTTTTAGGTTTCTTGAATTTTTTTACCAATGGAAAGCTTCACGAAAATAACGCTCTAGGTTTTTTTTTAATCTGTCTTACGCTGTTTTGTGTGGAGGTAAAAGAAGATCGTGCTTTGTTGCGATATAAATGAAATGAAATTTTCATGTAGGTGCAGAGTATTTATAAAAAAATTAATTATATTACAATTTTCAAATATCGATATTTCAATTCTTAGGAATCGAATACCTCATACTTTACTACTGCATCTTATTCTATTTTTTGTTAGTGACTCACTTACAATATATAGGGTGGTGAAAAAATGGCGTACCAACTCTATGACACGTTGTTGAGGACTGCTTATAAAACAGAGAAAAAATAATTAAAAAAATTCTTGGGCCCGAATGTAGGAAATATAGCCCTTCAAAATTTAACTTTTATTTTCAATATGTCACCATATTCTAATTTACCACTTAATGTTGGATACATGAGATCATTTAGACTTCCATTATATAAAATAATTTTGGAGGCATCTTGTTTTCATCCACAGTTTTCTTCATTTTATAATATAGCAAAAACTTAAAAATTGCTTAGGATGAATTGGAAAAGTGTGGCTAATTTTTAGAATTTTTTTATTTATCGGTCGAAATCGATATTTTGCTTCTGTAAGTGAACGTCAAATTGACGTAAGGAATTTTTTAATGATTTTTCCCGAACTTAGACTTGTGAACTTAATAATGCACGGTTGAGTTGGTGTGCCATTTTTTCAGCATCATGTATACTTATACTGAATTATAGCTGAAGTACTTACTCGTTTTATTTAACAATTTTTGTGAATTTATTGTACATAGTTTTAAAAAAGTTTAATAAAATAAAATAAAAAATAAAAAATAAAATAAACACTGCAAATTTTATAAAAAAAATAGCCGCGTAAATTTGTTGTATCAACTTTTTTTGTAATTTTTATATCTAATCTTTAATAAATAAAACAATTTTCTTATCTTTATTTGTATTTAAGCACCCAGTCCAGACCGAACTAGATTATAGCCTTTTCCCAATTTATTAAATGAGATATTTTATTATGAATAAATTACTTCTGAAACTGTTTAATAACAATAATATTTTATTTCGGAAAAGTTTAGACTCAGCCTGAAATATTAACACTAGAACAAATGTAAATTTTGATCTTGTTTTTTTTGCCCCTATTAATTGGTGTTGGATGAAAACTCGTAAAATTAAAAATCTAATTTGAAAAATCGGTAGACAATCTTGTGCCCTGTTATGGATAGTTTTTTTTAAGAAATTTTATTTTTTAATGCAATGCAGCTAATCTCCGAAACTACTGAACTGATTGTTGTCAAATTTTATATGTATTTTAGATGACAAAACGCTAGCCAAAACTTGTCTAATCATCCCCACCAACAATTTGATGACATCACCTCAAAATTTTCATGGTAAATGCTATTTGAATTTTATAAAAAAATGGGGTATGAATCCACGCTGAGATTTTAGGCATGCAGATAAAATTGAAGTTGTTTAATAATGTTTTATAGTAATGGAAGAGGAACGTTCAGCAATCGTTTTTATCTCAGACAGTGAGATGATACTAGATACTAGATTTGTTTGAAAACGGAAGTTCCATCTAATAAGGAGGAACCGATTTTTTTTATTTGTTACTACGCAAATTTTCAAATAATGCTTCTTAAAATTATTGTTAAAATTTTGACTCCCATAATTTTGTCAAATATGCATTAAGCAGAATTTTTATCCTAATTTTAGCTGATGTTTGATTCCACTCCTTTTAACATTAGTTTCAGGTAGTGCACGATCCAGTGTTTATCGGTTTTTGAAATATTTAAGTACTCAAAAATTATATTTGTTTTTTGTTATTAGGTAATTACATTTTTCGGCGTTTCATAATATCTAGAGTATCAAGAACTCGGCCTTCCGTTTCCTGTTTGTTATCTGTCGTTTGTTGACGATTTTATTAGACAGATGTACAATTTTTTAAACTACTGAACTGATTGTTGTTAAATTTTCGACGAATTTTAGGAATATGGCGTAGATAGTAAAATTTTATTCAAAATCTGTCTTATCAACCCTTACAAAAATTTAATGACGTCATTTCAAAATTTTGCTAGGTAATTCCTTTTTATTTTTAATCTTTGAAGCTGTTCATGACAATTTTTTTGATAAGAAATAATCAAAATTACCAAACCCAGTATTGTGAACCAAAAAAATTCGTCGAGAGTTATTTCGACAGAGTTTCCCTCGCTTCTGAAGTACAGTTCAACAAATACTGCTTCCCTGAAAAATTATAAAATTTTGCGGAGTTTCATTTTTTCGTGATAAGCTCAGTGGAGTAAAAACAATATAGAAGGTATGTACTAGGCATGTAGTAGAAATATAAGTGTAATAGAAAAAAAAAGAAGGTTTCACCTTCTTAAAAAAAGACAGTTGGGAGCCCCGAGAAGATTTAATACTCTTAAAAAAAGATAGTTGGGACTCTTGAGAAGCTTTCGCCTTGTTTAAAAAAAGAACAGTTGCTACCCCCGAGAAGGATTCATATTCTTAAAAAAAAGACATTTGGGGCCCCTGAGAAGGTTTCATATTGTTAAAAAATACACCTGGGGCCCCCGAGAAGGTTTGACATTTTTAAAAAAGGCATTTGAAATCTCCGAGAAGGTTTCACATTAAAAAAAGACATGTGGCGCCTTTGAGAAGGTTTCACATTCTTAAAAAAAAGACATTTGACGCCCCCGAGAATGTTTTACATTTTTAAATAAAGTGACGTCATAAATATAGGTAATACAAAATGCAAGAGAAAGAGAAAAAAAAAAGAAAGAAAAAAACCGAAAGGCCAAGTTTGGAATTGAATGCTCGACGTCCGGTAGTGGAATGAATGGTTCTAGAATGGAACTGAAAGTGTGACAATATTCCTACAAAGGAAGGCAATCGCTCAAGAGTTTTCGAACAACAAGTGGCTACAAGCAGCTGGTTTCTTTAGCAACTAACTCTAGAGTGAACCAAAATTACGAAAAAAAATCGTGTCCACATTTCATTCTGCCGAATATGGTAAAATTGTAGGAATTTTTCAAGAAATTAAAACCTAGGTAACTAAGACATACAGATTTCGCTGACTCAAAAAATACCGCGTATTGATAATTCCGGACCAAAATTGTAGGCGAATCATACATTTTTCGTTTAAGACATTTAATATTTAGTGCAACTTTGGAAAACTGGATTCCAAATATCATGAAAAAAAAAACGAGTACACCCAGGAATAACAGGCCTATCAGGAAAAATAATTGCAATAATTTTATTTACCATTTTAAACATGTTTTGAGTCTTTTGTTATGAAGAATATGTACATTAAGAAGAAAATAAAAAGAAAAATTATAGTATTCGCTAAGATAAAACTGATAGTGGCAAATGACAAACCTTCTGAGAAAATAGGGGGTGGGTGGGCGGGGCTAATACTTGATAAGATAAGACTGATTTTGGTAAATGACAACTACTTTAAAAATAAAACAAAAAAGGTCCCTAATTTTCTTTCAAACCACTTCAAAGACAAGACAAGGGATTGGTGAGATTCTTTCAAAACTATTTCAAATTCAAAACAAAAGGGGGCCTTAAGATTCTTTCAAACCGCTTCAAAAACACAACAAGAAGTTCTCGAGATTCTTTATAATAACATCAAAAACAAGACAAGGAATCCTTGAGACTCTTTAAAACCACTTCAAAACCAAACACAAGTAGTCCCTGAGATACGAATCTCGGAGACCACTTGTGTTTGAAGATTAAACCACTGCAAAAACAAGTCAAAGTTGTTTAATAAATAATCAGGGGTCATGAAACGTCGAAAAAACATAAAAGTATCCACTCATCCAATGAACTCGTTCTCTCTTCATCAGAAACCCCAAAACCCGCAACCCCACCGCGATGTAAACAAAAAACATGCTTTCAAAATTTGACACTAATCGGTACAGTTGTTTCGGATATTACGTGTCTAATATAAATTAATGCAGACACCAGACAGACAAAGAGACAGACGGAAACGGGATACTACTTTTTTCGTAGTTTATGGGTCATGAAACGTCGAAAAAATATAAAAGTGGCTATTCGTCCGATGGGCTCGATCACTATATTGCTTTAGCTCGGGAAGTAAAAAAATTGCGATATTTTGACTCAAGCTGTCAATCTTTCGTTTGACTGCTATTTTATAACTGCTGTGAACATAATCAAATGCTGATTAAAATCTGTTTCCTTTTCCAAAGCTTAAAATAGTGTTAATTAAAAAAATCTCTCTAAGAACGCAGCCTAACATGTTTGTATGTTTGTAATCTAACGAAAAATATCTAGATAATACCAGTCACTGTGTAAAAATACACATATTCCATAAGGATGAGATTGGAACCAACCCAAGCGGCAGAGTACAAGCCCGACAATCCGCTACTTAACCAACTAAGTCAGGAGGCATTCTATGTATGAGCGAGATATCGGCTACACGTGGAAAATATTTCGCAACATTTTTTTTGTAACCGTTTTGAATTTTATCACAGTTACTTATAATTGTGATAAAATTCAAAACGGTTACATAAACTACGAGTACAGGACTATATTGTTTTATCAAATTTAGATAATCTTTACTGCGCAAAATTTTGAACGGACGTCATCAAATTGTTTGTGGGGATGATTAGACAAATTTGGTTAGCGTTTTACCATACCATCTACACGATATTCTTAAATCACGTATAAAATTGAACAATCGGTTCAATAGTTTCGGAAACTCTCTATTTAATAAAAATCGACACAGACAGACGACGAACGACAGACAGACAGACAGACAGACAGACAGACGGAAACGGCAACCCTCTAAGGGCCACGAAACAAATCTTTATTGATTTATTGATATTATTTACTGAAATCTAGTATGCCATAGCTTCCAACATCTAATAGCCGAAAATGAAAGTTATTTATTTCTTGAGAAGGAATCATGTATGATTCAAATTCAACATTTTAATGTTCCTTTTTTTATTTTTTATACGTTGAACGTAAAGAAACAAAACATATTTGCACTCACCAAAAAATGGATGGTGTCATTTCAATAAATTATTAAACAAATCTTTATTGAAGAACAAAATAAGGGCATCAAGAACGCGAGTTAGGAACTAATTGTTTGGATTATTACAGTTGTTCAGGGATTTTTTCGTTATTGAAGATTAATTTTTTAAATAATTAATTAATTTTGGCTCTTTAAAAAAAATAGTAATTCTTTAAAAAGTAATTTAAGGAAAGATTAGGTCGAAACAAATGCACTGAATTGAATTGAATTGAATAACGTTACATAATTGTAACACAGATCTCTCAAATAACCAAGTTTTGAGTTTTCTCATTGAGGATATATTGCGGAACTATGCACATCTGCAGCGGCCAGTAATTTTGTTGCTCATATATATATGTTCATACTGGGGACACGGAGACGGAAATAAATTATGTATGTATATGCATCCTATAACTTACGTGTGACAAAGTTTCACACGAAGTTGTTCGTCATTAATAAGGTGTTTCACACATTACAAATTGTTTATGCATGTTTTGCCTGTTCCACGTTGAGCTCTTCATTAAAATCATTTTTGCAAAGCAAGAATTATGAATAACGAAAATATTCTCCACGTTCAGCATTGAATTTAAAACATCTTAGGCACGAACACTCTTTGTACTGAATGGAAGCTTCTGTAGATGAAGTAACACCTTTACATTCAAGCAGGTGCTAGTCATAATGAATGGACTGGGACACATTTCATGACACCAGTGCGGTCGGTTGTGGTGACTAAAATATTAAACAGACCGGACTACGGACAGTTATGCAAAAGACACACGATAATTATGTTGGCACACTTGGAATAGTGAAATTCAACACAAACTATCGACTGGATAAACAACAGTAAAATTTCAGCTACGAAACAAACATTTAGAGTAAATAAAGACTAGTAATCGAATTTATTTACTCCGTTAAAATGAACGATGTTGTTAACAACACAATTTTGCATTGTTAACTATCTCGCTAATTTTTAGGAAGTAAACTGGTTCGATGGTAAAATTGTAAGTTCTGAGTTAATTTCAACTTGTTTTAATCATTGTGAAGCCTTGGCGCACTTGCGATATGCAGAATCGAACTTTTTCGTGAAAAGGAGACGATTGGGTGTAGTTTCCACGTTCTGGCGTTTGTAGCTTCAAGCAATTCGTTCAAAAGCTTCAACGTAACTTTTAACACTTTTTCTAATACTAATTTCTAGCGATTCCTCCAGCCTCGGGGCTCGAAAATATCAAGAAAATTTTAGCTAGGAATAAAATGTTTCTTGAAATTTGTAAATTCTCAGCTAGATTCGGACTTCGATACGTGTTCTAAGTTACAAGATTCTATTACAGGTCCCAGATCGGAGTTACCAAAATCAAAATTTTCAGTGTGTTGTGTTGCCCCACTTTTTAGGTCAAGTCATAAGAGGTTAAAATGTATTTTTCATTATTAACTGCCATACCGCAGAAATATTAAGACAAACAAAGGGCACAAATTGACTGAAAGTGTTACAAGAATTATGAAAATACTAAATTATTAATGGATGTAGTAAATTTGCCGTTTGTTAAACTGAGGGATTTATGTAAGTAGTTGTGTTTGAAAGCGCCTGAGATTAAATAAATCCGTTTGACTATTTTTGTCTTATTAATTACTTTTCAGAATTACAAAGAACACGATCGAGCTAACATGCCAAAAATAAACAGGAAGGTCTTAATCTCAATTTTCCTGTAAAATTAAAATAATATTGAGGATTCGTTGTATCCATTAGAAAAGGTAGCTTAATAATGCTATGTTACGTGTGCGAGAATGATAACACAAAGAGCGAGAAGGTAAAGCTTTTTAGAAAAACACATCAAATAATCCTTAGATTATTCTCGTTTACACATCAGAGCGTTTTGATCACGGATGAATTGTTACCTAACAGGCAAATTGTTAAATTACAGTAGTGTTAAAGCAACAATCAGGGGGTTTGAAACTTATGAGGTCATTGCTAAGGCATTAGAAAAGGGCCCTAAATGAATTCAGTAGTGTGTCAGGCTATTAATTTGTAAAGGGGATAGACATGCCGTAATTTTGTTTCATTTCGATAAATGTTTATTAGGCTTGTCCAATTTATGGATAAACCTGGGAGTTTGTTAATGCGTTTAGGCCATTTGATGATATATTATGAACGTGAATTGTACAGTGAGACTCACAGTTTAGGACATATTGGAAACTAATACTACGAAATTACTATTAATCCGATAATTGGTTTTAACAAACGAATTTATTAGTATATTAAATACTTCTGATACGAAATTTCACCTTTGTCAATATTTAATTAGCATCCCGACTCAGGATTTCTGGTAGTCTTTTATTTACCCAGTTCAAGTTTGATTTTTCGTTGTAAACCGAATTATTATTGAATTAATAGTGGTAACATTAGCAATATTTCTGATAACTTTATTTTCGATTTTGTAAGATTGTAAATAATAATCTATTTCACTTCATTATTTCTCTCTCTTTTTCTCTGTTTCTCTCATAGTTTATTTTTGAAATTCTGATGCAACATTGACATTGTTACGTTATTGTTCATATTTTTTAGCATTGGAAGGGTTCGCAAAAAATCGCAATAGGGTCATTTTATAAAATCTGCTTTATAATTTTTTGTGGAGAGATAAATAAAGGTACGAACTTTGAGGTGGTATAAATAAAATTGAGTCTTAATCTACAGAGACTTCATATTTTTGAAATGGTCAGAACACTCGTGTTTTCTTATTACATCTTATTTTGTTTTTTATTCCTACTTTTTTAAGTATTTTCTATATTTAAAGTTACTTAGACATATACATACTAAAAGAAAGAGAAGTAAAATAAGATGCAGTAATAAAATACAGGTGTTCTATTTGAAAAGCTAACATTTGAGATTTTTTTTGTGTAAATTCTCTCTATAGTAAAATTTGATTTATTTGCTACCACAATAAGCTCTGCTTATCTCTCAATAATATATTGGGACACAGATTTTAAAAAGATCATGATTGCATTTTTTTGCAAAAATTTTTAATAAAATGAGAATAACGTGGCAGCAAAGCATCGACCTTTTAAAAGTAAACTGTGTTGTGTGCTATGTCTAAAAAAACACTCTATGTAGTCAAGAACAATTTCAATGTATACTATTGAAAGGACGATGTTCAACAACGACCAAAATTGTACGGTTCTTTGAAGCCTATATTTTAAAATTATTTTTACTATACGGAGTGTTCTGTTTTTACGGCGTAATATTACTTGTTTTTTTTTAATGAACAATGTTGCCAAGTTACTCCAATTTTCTTGAAATTTTTTGGTAATGGTTGAGTTCACCGCAATAAGTTTATTTTAAAAATCTGTTACAATATTTTGTCGAGGGATAAATAAAGGTACGACCTTAGTTGTGATATTAATTATACAAAATTTTAATATACAGGGTGTTTATAAAAAGATTTTAAAACTTTTTTCAAACATGGATATTGCAGTTTTTAGTAGCATTTGAAGTCTTCACCTCGGAAGTTAAGATCACCAAATCAAATTTTCAAATAAAAGACGTGTTTTAATATTGTATCTTTCTTTATTTTTTGTTTTCATTTATCCAATATGTCGATGGGTCTATTGAAAAAGTAAAAAATCGCAGTAACTATTAATTTTAAATATAGAAAGTACTTAACAAAAAGAAAAAGAACAAAAAATAGAGTAAGATACAGTAATAAAATACAGGGTTCTATTTGAAAAAACTGAAATTTTGATCTTTTCAAATTGTAATAATTATTTTTTTATAAACAGTCTGTACATGAAGGTTTAATTTCATTTATATCACAACAAATAACGTAACTTTATTTATCCCCCCTACAAAATATCTATTGTAACGCAGATTTTAAAAATTATCATTGTGATTTTTTGTGAATTCTTTATTAATAAAAATTGCAAGGAAATTCAAATAACTTTGCAGTGGAATTTCAAAAATAAATTATGCCCATAGACCCTAAAAAGAAGTCAAAAAAAATATATAAAAATAAATAGGGTGTTTAATTTGAGAAAAACTAAGTTGTGTGCCACCTTAAAAACAGAAAAGTCTGTATAGTTGAAAATCATTTTAGAGTATTATCCTCAAAGTACCGTATAACTTTGGTGTTCGATCTTTTTACTTCCCGAGCGTAATCGAGTCCGTCGGCCGACTCTCTACTTATACGTTTTGTGGACCTTTCATGATACCTACAGTACGAAGAAATAGGTCCCCCGTTTCCGTCTGTCTGCCTGTCCGTCCGTCTGTCCGTCTGTCTGCCGTCCCGGATTTTTATTAGTTAGTTAATCCCCGAAAGTTCTGGGACGATTGTGATGACGTCACTTCAAAATTGTACATAGTAAATGGGTTTTACATTGTATAATAAATAACATCGTCCTACATATGTAGTTTATGACTCCGTATTGAGTTTTTATCCGAATTGTCCATATTTTTGAAAAAAAAATCAATATGATAAAACATTTTGTAATTTAATTTTGAATCTGCAAAACAGTATGCTTTGAAATCTTGCAGATGTTTTAAAGTTATGATAAGCATGATAAATTTTTAATCAAGACATATTGACTTATCCAAAAAATTGATGACGTCAGCTCAAAATTTTGCCGGATAAATCATGTCTAAATTGTACAAAAAATGATGAGTCTGTACTTGTAACTTATCATTCCATTCATATTTTTTGAATTTGCACATACAGGGTGACTAAAAAAAAATAATGGATGCGTGAATTTATTTTATTGATATCAGAAACTACAAAATCGAATGTTTTGAAATCTTGCAGACGTTTTGAAGTTATTGTAAGCATGATAACTTTTTAATGAAATATTTCTGTTTATCAACCCCAAAAAATTGATTACGACATCTCAAAATTTTGCCGAATAAATCCTTTCGAAAATGTGCAAAAAATGATCAGACCATACTTGTACTTTACCACTGCATTCATATTTTTTAGATTTGCTTATGCAGGGTCACTCAAAAAAAAAAGAATCAGTTAATTTATTATTGATCAAATTAAGACGAGCTACCCCATTTTTTTGAAAATGTGAGAATACGCTTGTCTTTACAACAATAAAATAATGATATGGTAAAAAATTATATTAATAACATTTGTTCAAGTGAGGCTTATGTATTAATTTAGTCATCTGTTTTGATGCGATAAATTTATTTAAATCAAACAAATGTCTACGTGACATTCTTCCGATATATAAACATCAACATTTTAAACGTTACACATATTGCTCAAATACCACTATTCCCGTTGATAATGTGTATTTTACAATGTCCGTACTT
Organism: Zophobas morio; assembly: GCF_036711695.1. NCBI lineage: Eukaryota > Metazoa > Arthropoda > Insecta > Coleoptera > Tenebrionidae > Zophobas > Zophobas morio. Next base: position 16,325,396 of record NW_026972129.1, on the reverse strand, counting down.
GTGCAGAGACGGTTTTAAAACAATATTACCAACTTATTATTTCTCACTTGTATGATTATTTTTTAAGTAGGTAGAATTTCTTGTTATTTTTAGTGTATTGATTATGTAACAAATAAGAAGAAACTTGTGTGACACTAATTCTCATTCAGTGCAGCAAAAACTCAATGTGGGCTGGAATTCTAGGTTTCTAGGTGGCCATATTATTTATAGCGCCACTATTCATGGAGGAAAATTGTCTAAATGTGCTGAAAAACCAGATTTATGGGCGTATTACTGAAGTCCTTCAGCAATACCTAGATTTGTTGGAGAATGAAGCGATATTTCAACAAGATGGGGCACCTCCACATTATGCAGCTTTTGAGCGCCAGTTTTCAGATAATTCATTTCCTGGGGACCTGTAGAATGGCCTGCCGGATCACCAGATCTAACGCTAGTTGATTTGTTTTAAAGGCACCTTAAGTCACCGATTTAAATGAGAAAACTTGAGTTTTTGGGAAAATTAAGAAAAACAAACATGTATTTGGGAGTGTCTGCAAATAGATTGTACTATTATATGCAAGTTAATGGAGCTCAGTAATTAGTAGCATTAATTTATTATAATGAGCTTAGAATGTTTGTTGATTAGTGACAAATTAATTAAGTTATAGCTTATGTAGTTAGTTATAGTAGTGTCGTATTCATGTTTGATGAAGCAAAATTTAAACATATGTCTGCATCGAGTTTTTAAACCAATAGGAGACAAGTAACTAGTTTATTCTCTCACACAAATATAAAAGGTATAATTTATTAATATGTCGTTTGGTTTAGTTGATTGATAGCCTTAGTTGACAGGTGAAAAGTTCGTATTTTTCGTGGTGTGTATAAAAATCATTGTTTTGTTTCAGATTGTAAAAGCCCGTTTAACAATAAAAAAATTCACTTACTTTTCGTGACATTCGGGTTTAAATTAAAAATGGCATTGTGTATCCACCTTGATTTCGTAACCGTGGCTTTATTCTGTTTTATTAAAAAGTCGTGCATAAAACATGAACATCTTAAATTATTTGTTCTGGGAACAATCTACCAAAATCAGATTATATTAAAGACTCAGATTGTGGTTTTTGAAAAAAAAAAAAAAGAAAATCCCGTGTGCACAGTGCAGAAATGATTGTGCACAGTGCAGAAATGATTGTGCGCCGTCTTTTGGATTTTGCGTCGACTTACCGTGTTAGCGATGGTGTAAAGCATTTCGACGTACAGCTTGTCTTTCTCATTTTGCGGAGCCGTGTAGTCAATCGGTACAATGCCTAAATCTCCTTCTTGAGGCGGAGGATCCGAAGCGGAGACTTCGGCCGCTTTCAGCACAGTTTGTCGTTGATTTTCTTGTTTCCATGCTAGCGCTGTGAAGCTTTCGAAATAAGACCCGTCAATTTCTTGAACTCTGGAAAACGTGACGGTCATATTAATCGGCCGTAAATTATCCCCAGTGGCTTTAAAATATGTTACTGTTTTTTACTTTATTTCCCGCACAAGTTCGGAATACAGAATGTGAACACTGTAATGGGATTATTATCGCGGCATATTTTCGGGCGATAATTAGTTTTAAAGAACTGCCTGCCGAGGTTTCATAAATGGACACGTCTCTTCGTTAATCCACTTTAAAACGCTGTGATTGTAAATTTTCGAGTCATACTAAAACCGTCATCTTCAGTTGTGAAGAGTCTTAATCAGGGCGAAGCGAAATCTGTTTTGAAGTGAATTGCATCACCACAAAATGAAAGTGGTGTGTCTATGTTTTATTCAATAACACCCGGGTGCTTTGACGGAGGTTTTCCAAATTTGATATAAGACCGCAGCTATAGGCAGTGAACACCCATGATTTACTTTGAGTTAAACTGGTGAAAGGGTAATTTCAAGGGCACTCTAAAACTTTCAAATTGGTTTATAACAAAATACGATTATCTGTTAGAGAAGAATTTCGGCCTAGCGTAACACTATTCAGGGGTTTGTTCGCATTATTAAATTAAACTAATTTATTGTTTATTTAAGTATTTACTATCGTGAAGCTTTAAAAATATTGAAAATCGTACTTTTGTAGATCACCAACACTGAAACATTCTAAAACGTTGGATTGTCAAGTCTGCGAAGTGTGTTATATTTTAGCTCGTTTCTGCTTCAACAAGTTATTGAATTTGCCTTGACGCTCGATAATTCAGATATCGCAAAACATGCAACCAATTTCCGGAGAAATTACACTGTACGTACTATTTGTACACTTGTTGCATTGTAACGTATTCATTCATTATTTTTTTATGTACGATAAATAGAGCACTGATAAGTGACGTATAAAATTCACGAGATAAATACGGCCATGAAAATGGTTTATAGGACAAATTATTATAAGCTCTTTTTGGTGTTCTTTTTTTATGATGATGCCATATCAAACGTGTATCATGCAGAATTTTAGCTACAATGGTCTTAGTTTGTGTTAAAATAAAAACACGTGGACATTTTAATCTGAAACGCAAAGGTGTATTTGCTGTTTTTGCGGTAACCGTGTTTGTTTAGTTTAAACAACGTTACAAAACGTTTACTTTTTGCTAAAAAACTATTTATGCAGAAACCTATTCGAATATTGAAGAATGGAAAAATTAAAACTTTTAATATTTCAAGCAGAAAGTTCTCTTTGAATATTTCATTTTTTATTCACTCAGGCTTATTTCATGTGGAGTTACTGCTCAGTAGACTGGCATTTCTGAAACGAGCGTCAGAGAAATTGTGTCCAGAAAGCTTCTACATTAAAAAAAGTGGAAATAACGAACAAAGCAATATAATGTTAGAGCTTTATCTTTATATTTTAGCATAATATCCACATTTTGATGCAAGATGAAGGTATTAAAGGAACAAACATGGTGTAAATAATGCGAAGCTATCCAGACACTGCACCAAAATACTCAAGCCATCAGTCGATATTAACACGTTTGAAAAAGAGCAAGTATTACTGCTTCTTTGCTGAATTTTCCAAACTTTGAAAAATACATAGGGCATTGTTTTCAGACGACCGCCGGCGTCATTACTTAACGAATGTCACATCGAGACTTCACAAGAAAATAAGAAAAATTTGCTACAACAATATTGAATAAAGCTTCAAGTCTATGTTTCTTATTTGAAAACACATTTAAAAGAATACACATATGACAGAGGAAACAGCAGAGAAATAGAAGAGAGTTAGAAGACTATAGAGGGATTACACTGTCGAATTCAACGCTTAAACTATTTAGGTCTATCTTGAACAAGAATTTTAACAAGAACATTAAAATTGCCGAAGAATAGCAAGGAATTAAAATCCACAGTTACACTACATTGTACCTAATAGTTTTATGTTTTTTCAATATATGAAAGCTTTCGAGTATCAAAAAATTGATCTAAGCTTGTTTAGACAGAACTTCCTTGGTATCTGAAGTCAAACATTCAAACAAATTCATTGTCTTAGAAAAAAAAATGTTCAGTTCAGATCCAAAGCTTTAACCACTAGGCCACAACGTGTTTGTTGCAGGCATAAACCAGATATCGGCCGTAATTGTGATAAAAATTAAGGTGGATTAATAAACCACAAGCACAGGAGCATGTTGTTTTATAAAATTGAAATACTATTTAGGATGTAAATTTTTGAGGGGAAGTCATCAAATTGTTGTTGGAGGTAATTAGACAAATTTGAGTTGGCGTTTTATTACCATCTGCCTGATATTGCTAACTTACGTATAACATTTGAGAACAATCAGTTCGGTAGTTTCGGACACTACTTGTCTAATGAAAATTGACACTGACGACAGACAGACAAACAATAGACGCCAGATACACGGAATCGGGAGACCTATTTTTCATTCTCTAGGGGTCATAAATGTAGCCATTGGAATTCGAATGCATTCGCTGATATATCCTATTCTTAATACTTTCTTAGCTTACCCTCACGAAGAAAAAAATTAAAAATGCTGTAACTACTGGAAAGGGAAAGAATGCGATGATATAATTCGTATAATGGGCGACCTAAATAGTAATAATAAAATCAGTATAGCAACATCAACATGTAATGCAAATTCTGTAGTTATTAATTCTGAAATTCGGGCAGGGAAAAACATTTGGAACCAAGAAGTAGACCAAGAAGTAAATAAAGCGGCTGGCTGGCGGGCTTCTTATGGTACACATATGGAGAACTGTATATCTAAATATTGACTTAAAATTAATAATATAATGGAAGACAACTGCAAGACCAATATTGACGTACAACGGGGAAACAAGAACCGATTTACAAAGAACGAAACAAAAAAGAAGAATATTGGAAACGAACATAAAAAACGTTGACGAGAGTTACATTGACAAACACACCAGAGAAGTAAGATCAACGATGTTGCAAAGGTTATGAACAATGCGCGGAATTGTATCTCATACGCTAGATCCAGTGCTGTCACGGCGAGACTTTGATTACAAATATACTTTTCTTTTGGACTATATCAACATAATATAACATTTCAAGATCACCAATCTGTGGTCCTGTGGGTGAAAAAATTAAAAAGGGCATCGAGTATTATTATTTGAAATAATATAGTAATATAGAAGTAGTTTTTTAACAAGCTGTAAACACTTCTAGCGACGCACTGGCTACGACCTTGTGGACCAGATCAAAGCGTTCCCGCTACTCGCCGTAAAACACACCTTACTTCAACTGGGGAATTGCACCGGTGAGATAGAATCCCGCGTAGTGGTTATGAAGCAAAGAAAGAAGCAGTGGAACTAGCATATAGGTATAAATGCATTAGTTGCATCCTTAGTTATTGATGGCTTTTTAAAAGTTTTGGTATTATTAACAGGTTGACTGTCAGAATAAAATTTGCGGAAGTGCCTCTGGTGCCAAGTTAAAATTAGTATGTATGTTTACTTCCAAAAAAATATTCTGAAGTTCATTTTCCTTCATTGTGCAATTGTGCATATTATGTAAAATTTTTGGAAAATTTACTAAGCGGTCGATACGTCCTCTCGGGCGTGGGCGGAATATGTTTTCCCGTGTTGCTTAAGCGTTCGCACCGGCACCGGCGGTCGTTTTTTAGCAGGTTGATTCTTACGGAAAACGCGTTTGGTATTCAACTGCATTCTGCATTTGATCGCTGTCGTTATTGTAGGCAGAAATGAATGCTTGTTCGAAAAAATTTGTTGAGGTACTGTGAAACCTTTGTGTTTAGATTGTTTCAACACCGTACATGACAAATAGACGTTCTTACTGCTGTTCTATACTAGAAGTTATATTCCGTTAAATGTTAACCTGCGCTTTGTTTTTCAAATTTATATTAAAAATTTATGATAATATAATCTGCCGTATTTTTTTTTTGCAAATCGGTACAGATTTTTAAAAATTCGATGCAGTGTGCAGAACTACCATGCCGCAGCGGTCGAATGTTAGGATAAAATCCATCTCAGTTGTAACCACCGACACAGGAGAAACGTAAATGTGAAGCACGGATTTGTCAGTCGTATACGACCTCCCGGCATATGGGGAAAAACAGTCAGCGGTCGTATACGACCACCCTGGCAGTAACCTGTTAAATTTAAAAGATAATCCAAATTACGTTTCAGATCTTACTATACTAGTATGAAATATTTAAATTTTTGACCGTCCACAATCTTTTGAAAAAGTTTTTACATTAGAAACCAATTTAAGAATTCATGTTGGTGAAGAACTTGAAATCGATCTTGTATGTGTATGTTTTGAAAAACTGAACTGTGGCTCTCGTTAAGATCCAAAGTTCCAACAAACTAAAAATTTTTTAACATCCAGAATTTTAAATAAGGATTCGAAATAGGAAACTACATACTATTGATTTGAACAGACCCATCCTAAGTTGTTCCAACATGAGGACGATGCTGGATGTTCTACTTTTGCACCTGGCAGATTTTTCGTAATTCCCAGTTATCCTTAATAAAATATTTATAAACTCCAAATTTCTCTGGAACAATTCGAGGTGAAGAGTCATTAAATAATAGATATACTGTTGCTTTAATTCTTCAGTCTTCCAACATAAAAGATGCTTCCAATCTATGGTACCCTGACAGGTATTAGCGAACTCCATTATTAGTTCCAAACGAATTTTTGCAACTGCAACGCATTTTTTCCAGCGGTGGCCCAGTGCTTGGATTCCCTTGGAAAAAAAATTCTTTGGTTGCTCGTCTAACCAGTCGTTCAACAAACATCACTTCGTCATCGTCACGATTTTTATTGTCACGAAAATATTTTAATTTTGAGAACAAACAGAAGTCATTAGGAGCCAGGTGAGGTGAATAAGTTGGGTGTTCCAACAACTCGAGTCCTGCGTCCTAAATAGCAGTCATTGGAGCATGACTTTTGTGAATCGTAGCCTTGTCCTGATGGAACAAAATTCTCTTACTCAAATTTCTCCGTTTTTTTCCTTAATACATTCGCGCAGTTTTGCAATTAAATTGGCATAAGAGTAGTAATTGTGTGTCCACGTTGTAGCTAATCAACCATCAGGATTTCTTCCGCAATCTCAAAAAATTGTGGCCATAACTTTACCAGCAGATGGCAAAATCCGAAATTTGCAAGGTGGAGGAGAACCTCTATGAGTCACTCCATTCTTGGTGATTTTGATCAAACAACGGTGATAAATCGTGCAAGAAATCCATCTGGATCGCCTTTAAACTTTGCCAAACTGACTTCAGAATGAAATGCTCGAAACCGTTTTCTGATATTTGTTAATATATTTTCCACAGAACCATATGAAATTTCTATAATTTAATCACAGCGTGCACTTCAGATTTTTCCATTTTTGCAAAAATGACAAGACCAAAGCCTCCCACGAGATCGAAAAAAACTCTGTTTGGCACAAAGTCGGGTTTTTTATGGTTTAAAAGGAAACTCGAGAGAAGTAACAGTTTTCTGTCATGACAAAATTACTAAAAAAAGGCCAGAATAGCAAACATTTAGCCCCAGACTGATTTTGGCAAATGACATATTCTCTAAGAAAAGAGAGGGTGGGTGGGCGGGGCTATTTACCTGCTAAGATAAGATTGATTTTGGCAAATGGGATCCCTCTAAGAAAATAGAGGGCTGATGAGCGGGGCTAGTACCTGCTAAAATCAGACCGATTCTGGCAAATGATATACCCTCTATGAAAAGAGAGGGTGGGTGGGCGGGGCTAGTATCTCTTAACATAAAATTGATTTTGGTAAATGAAAAATACCTCAAGAAAAGAGAGGGCGGGTGGGCGCGGCTAGTACCTACTAGGATAAGACTGATTTTTGCAAATGACGTATCCTCTAAGAAATGTAATTATATTATTATAAGAAAAGACATTAGAGGCTCCAAAGCACTTCGAAATTTTTTCCAAATAGCAATACCTAGAACCTCAAGATTGTTTTAAATTTTTCAAAAAAAAAGTCCCAAAATTAACTCAAAAACAGGTAGGTCGGAATTGTTCAAAAGTAGAACACCAAAATCCCCAAAAATTGCTTTAAATAATTATCCAGAATCTATACTAGTATATATACCATATGCAATAAACAACTGGCGAAAGTATTGCAATGATTACCACTGTATATTTTTTTAACACTGAAAGAGGATTTTTTTTCAAATAAAGTACAGTTACATGTTTGGTTTTTGGAAAAAAATTTAATTGCTATAATATACTACGTGACTTTTTAAATTCTGCTCTAGTTGGCCATGACGCACACGTCAGCAGTGCAATTTAAACGGCTGGTTTAAGCGTCATGGCCAACTAGAGCATAAATTTAAAAAATCACGCGATACCCGATACACTGATTAAAGGAAAGATGAAAAAATCTGGGAGTTAGTATTAACAAAAAAAAAATCCTCAAAAAATCCTATGCAATTCCTGTATGCAATACTAACTCTAAAAGCATCTCCGAAAAAGTGGAACCCCGATCAGAAATTATTCATGAAAATAGTTCACATAGTTTGAAAATGTTTCAACTGAAGGCATTCGTAATGAAGTAAATATTCTTGAACATACAATGTAGGCGTATTTCAAAATTATGTCACCTTCATACCATGTTTATTGTAATCGGGTCTATCGGGCGATGTTTTCTCGACGTTTCATGATTTCTAGAGTACGACAAAATAGGTATTCCATTTCTGTCTGTCTGCATGTCCGTGTGTCGATTTTTAGTAGACAGTAAACTAGTAAAATTTTATGTGTATATTAGAGATATCCTGTAGATGGTAAAATGCACCAAAATTTGGCTAATTATTCCCATCAACTATAGGATGACGTCACCTCCAATGTTTACATATAAGTCAATATTATTTACACTTTACAAAATAAGACTCCTATGCTTGTGGTTTATGAATCCGTGTTGAGTTTTTTTACCTTGAACATCAGATTTTTGGAAAAAAGATCAAAATTGTATAGAATTGCAATTTAACTCTGAAACTGCAAAACCCAATTCTCTAAGATTATTGGTTTATGACCTCAAAAAATCATGACGTGCTTAATTAATTAATCAGTCCTCTGCTCTGCGTTGGGGAGACAAAATCAGTCAAATTTCATTTAATTTAAGCGCCGATGTTTGAAAACCGAATGTGCTAATTATCGAAGTCTTTCGTAGTATAAACATAAACAGTCGAAGTTAATCATGTACTGAGAAATAAATTTACACTCGTGCGAATTACGAAGGCGTTATTTACACTACTGGTTTTTATTTTATAGAGGTTAGTGTCAGAGTTTATAATTTTTCAAAGAAGCGGGATTTGTCGGACTATACTTCAAGGGGCAGGGAAGTTCTTTCGAATTAACCTTCAACCAATTTTTTATTTATACATATGTATGTATTAATTTTCTAAAAAAATCTTGAGGAGGATACCTTATTTGCTAAAATCGGTTTTATTTTAAGCAGGTACTTGCCTCACCCACCCACTTTCTCTTTTCTTAGAGGGATCTCATTTACCAAAATCAGTCTTATCTTACCATGCATTTGCTTGCAAATAATATTAAAATGAAACATCCAAGAAAACTGAAACTGCACCAGCTTAATGACAGAAAAGCAACCTTTGAATATGTCAAATTACGCCAACGTCACTCTAAGCGTACTATGAAAAAGAAAATGAAAAAGCTAAGAATAAAGAAAAATAGGATAGTAATCACCTTGTTGAATCGAAAAAGTTGTAAGAAACTAAGATCTGGACAAATACTAGAAAATATGGTAGCTAAGTACTTAGTTATAATTTCTTAATAGTTATTCATAAAAATGTATCTAATGTGGTCACCTACATTTGAAATTTCAAATTTAGCGCTACAACTAGATGGCAGCAGTGAGGAGGAAGCAGTACGGGACACGACGGGATCTAAACAGAATTTTTAATAAACCGCTCGTTCGAAGAGTAAAAATTAGTTTTACTAAAAAACCGACTACAATTTCAGGTGTGGGATGAACGACCTTAACATCGGAATGACCAATGTCCGATTTGTGTTTGTAAAGTGCTGATTCATGGAATAGTTACACGGATAAATGGTAGAAGAGTCAAGCACGTGGGAAATGTGAGGTTATGTCAACTCATCGCGTTTTCATAAAAGGAGAAGATGGCAAGAACCCTCCAAGAAGTGGAGTTGTGCGACGACGCTATTAAGAATGGTCCTTATGCATCGGTACGTACGCTATACGGCCTTGCCTTTGACGACGGTAGTCGGTTGAACAGAAAGAAGCTGTGTCAATGGACTGGTTTCCCTTTTGGGGTCGCATCAGATGACTTCAATGAGAAAGTGGATGAGGTAGTGCAGAATTTTACGATCGCAGAACTTTGTGGAGTCGGCCTTCTACTGGGGTTGAATTGTGCAGGTACTCACCAAGAAGTGGCCGAGAGAATTTGTTCAGTGTTGACTGATTTTGATCTGTTTACACAAGAAAGAGTTGTTCAAGAACAAGAGAGTGAAGACGAGGACGACGAAGATGAGCCGGTAGACAGTGATGATGGTCGAGCAGGCGCGGCAGCAGTCCCTACGTTCACCATGTCTTTCAGAGACATCGAAGATTCCGTACGCACTTTTAGTGGTGATGACAATTATGCAATCGAGACTTGGGTCGCAGACTTTGAAGACATTGCTAAACTTATGAAGTGGTCGGAACTGCAACGACTAGTTTTTGCGAAGAAATCATTAACTGGGCTTGCTAAGTTATTTATCCAAAGTCAGAGGAATTTGGGTACATGGAAGGACTTGAAACGCAGGTTATTGAGTGAATTTTCCAAGAAGGTGAGCACTGCTGAACTGCATCGCATGCTGAATAATAGAAAAATGAAAAAAGAAGAATCTCTCCAGGAATACTTGTTGAAGATGCGTGAACTCGCTTCAAAGGGTCAAATTGAAGAGGAGTCAGTAATCGAATATGTCATTCAAGGTATCAACGATGATCCTGAACACAAATTTTTGTTGTATGAAGCTAAAACTTATGTCGACTTAAAGAAAAAAATTGAAGTTTATGAGAAGATTAGAAAGACCCGTATACCTTCGACTCAATCTGTTGGTCAACGTTTCCGAAAGCATAACGAAAACAAAGGAACTTATTCTCCGGGGTCTGTAGGAGCGAAGGGCAGTAGTAAACCCCCTCCAAATCAGAACATAATTAGAAGATGCTATAATTGTAATGGTGTGGGCCATTTCGCCTCAAATTGTCCAATTCCGGTGAGGGAAAAGGGTTCCTGTTACAATTGCGGTTCAAAGGAACATCAGAAGAGGAATTGTCCAGAGAAGAAAAAGGAAGACAACACCACCAATGTGATATCAACCGAGACACAAGATCGCTATATGGTAAACGTTAAGATTAATGTTAAAGATGATTGTCAAACCGAATGTAGCTATAATTTGAATTCATTAATCGATGCAGGTAGCCCAATTTCAGTTGTAAAAGTTCGGTATGTCACCGAAAATAATTTCAATGAAGGTCTAAATCCAAATTTAAATTTCGTGGGTGTGAATGGATCGAAGATTGATATTTTGGGTATTTTTAACACGGAAGTATTTGTTAATGAAACTGTTTTACCCATAAAATTCTATGTAGTTCCTAATAGCACCATGCCCTTTAACGCTATATTAGGTAGAGATTTTCTCAATACCAAGGGTTTCACGTTTACGTTAGGAGATCATTTAAAAATTATTTCAAACGAATTTGAGAAAGTAAATAACTTTGACGAAATTTTACATGTCGATTTTAAGGTAGGTGAAGAAATAAAAAGTAACAAAGAAGTACAGATCAATCCTTGTTTAGATTATGATAAAAAAGTGGAAGTTTTGGAAGTGTATGATAATTTTTATTTATGTAATGACTCGCCAAAAATTGATTGTAATTACGAAATGAACATTTGTGTTAAGAACGATCAACCAATCTCTTTTAGACCACGGCGTTTATCCTTTTCTGAAAAAGAAAAATTACGAAACATGTTAGATGATCTATTAGAACGAGGCATTATTAGACCTAGTAGCTCTGATTACTGTAGTCCAATTGTACTGGTAAGAAAAAAGACAGGTGATTTAAGGCTTTGCGTTGATTATCGCGAATTAAACAAAATTACTATTAAAGACAACTTTCCTACTCCTTTGATAGAAGACAATCTGGATCGACTTCGAAACAAAAGATATTTTACGACCCTTGATCTTAAGGATGGTTTCCATCATGTTCGTGTAGCAGAATCGTCGATTAAATTTACTAGTTTTATCACACCTTTAGGGCAATTTGAATATCTTAGAATGCCTTTTGGGTTAACTAATGCCCCAAGAGTTTTTAACAGATTTATTAATTTAGTTTTCAATAAATTAATTCGAGCAAACAAAATTATTTTGTACTTAGACGACATTCTAATAGCGACCAACAGTTACGAAGAACATTTAGATATTTTGAAAGAAGTATTTGGTGCAGCCTCCCAACACAATTTGCTTTTTCGAATTGATAAATGTGCTTTTCTTATGTTTGAAATTTCTTATTTAGGATATCTAGTAAACAATGATGGCATCAGACCTGATCCGAAAAATGTCGAAGCAATTTTGCAGTATCCAATTCCTACAAATGCTAAGGAAGTTCATAGGTTTGTTGGTATTGCTAGTTATTTTCGAAAATTTATAAATGGGTTTTCCGTTCTTACAAAACCTTTATATGACTTGTTAAAAAAGAATGTTGAGTTTCGGTTTGGTGAAAAAGAACTTGAATCCTTTGAACAAGTAAAAAATCAATTAGCTTCTTATCCTCTTTTAGCTGTGTATGATCCGCATACCCAAACAGAGTTGCACTGCGATGCATGCACATCTGGGTTTGGAGCTATTTTACTTCAAAAACAGTCGTCGGGAAAATTTCATCCTGTTTTCTATTTTAGTCGTAGGACGACCGAAACCGAATCTAAATATCACAGCTTTGAATTGGAATGTTTAGCCGCTATTTATGCTATTAAACGATTTCATATATATCTCTTCGGTATACATTTTACGATTGTCACAGACTGTGATAGTTTTAGGCTTACTCTGAATAAAAAAGATATTAATGTTCGAATTTCTAGGTGGGCACTATTCTTACAAAATTATGACTACGAACTGCAACATCGTCCAGGAACACGGATGATCCATGTTGATGCTTTAAGTCGAGCCAACAATATTTTAGTACTAGAGGAAAATACACTGGAACAAAATTTAGCTATTTCTCAAAATTTAGATTCGAGTATTCAAAGGGTTAAGTCTGAACTCGAAATCCGCGAAAGTACAAAATTTGAACTTAGGAATGGACTAGTGTATAGAAAGAGCAAAGGAAAACTTTTATTTTACGTTCCTTCGTTGATGGAAAGTCAGATCTTAACTATGTGTCATGATAATTTCGGTCACGTTGGCGTGGACAAAACTATGGAGTATCTAAAACGCAGCTATTGGTTTCCTAGTATTAAAGAAAAAGTGAAAAATCATGTTCGAAATTGTTTGAAATGTATCACCTTTTCACCAATTGGTGGCGCTGTGCCGAGTGAGTTACACAATATCCCTATGGGAAATAAACCCTTTGTCACCATACATATTGACCATTATGGTCCATTAGAAAAAACTTCGACAGGTAAAAGATATATTTTTGAGATCATTGATTGTTTCACTAAATTCGTAAAACTGTATGCAGTCAAGAGCACCAAAACTTGTGAAGTAATCAATCAGTTAGAAAATTATTTTAGGCACTATAGTGTACCATTACGTATTGTATCCAATCGGGGATCCTGTTTTACCTCTAATGAGTTCGAAAAGTTTGTTCAAGAACATATGATTCAGCATATTAAAGTCGCGACGGGGTCACCAAAATCAAACGGTCAGATCGAAAGAATCAATCGAGACTTAACACCAATGTTGTCAAAATTGGCTATTTTAACAAACAAGTGGGAGAAAGCTTTGGGAACAGTTGAATTTGCTAATAACAATTCGTTTTGTAGATCCACTGGTAATTCTCCATCCGTTTTATTGTTCGGTATTAGTCAAAACGATCCTAGCGATCCTTTAAGAAATTTATTAGGCGCTGAAGCTGAAAAAGAAGATGACTTAGCCGAGGTTCGAGAAAAGGCTCAGTCTCAGAATGAAAAGTTACAAGCATACAATAAGCGCATGTATGACCAAAAACATAGACCTCCTAAACCGTACAATGTCGGTGATTATGTGATGATAAAAAACATAGATGTTACACCAGGTATTAATAAAAAACTTTTACCTAGGTATCGTGGTCCCTACGAAATCAAGAAGTCATTAGGCAATGATCGTTATTGGATTACAGACGTTGAAGGTTTCCAAGTAACGCAAATCCCATTTGAGGGAGTATGTTGTTCTGAGAATATGAAGCTTTGGCTTCAATAAGTTACAAAGAGATTAGTTTCATTTGTTCATTATTTCATAATGTTGTGTTTCTTAGTTTTGTTTCCACCTCGTTCTAGTTTTGACGCTAACATGTTCGTCTTTTAAGCGATTGGGTTTTCTAATCCATCTCTAATACCCTTACGATTTTTTTTTGTGTCCTAATTACTTATGTGATTTATGTACTTTAGATACCTATGTGCGTCTTATCATTATGTTATTTAGGCGTTATATTATGTATTGGATTTATGTGACTTATGTTTTCTGTCACTTATTATGTTACGTACCTTATGTTTTACTTTGTGTAACTTATGATGTTTGTGTGACTGAAGTTTAAGCACCTTATGTTTTCTGTCACTTATTATGTTATGTACCTTATGTTTTACTTTGTGTATATGATCGGGACGATCATAATGTCAGGATTGGCCGAATTGTGGTCACCTACATTTGAAATTTCAAATTTGGCGCTACAACTAGATGGCAGCAGTGAGGAGGAAGCAGTACGGGACACGACGGGATCTAAACAGAATTTTTAATAAACCGCTCGTTCGAAGAGTAAAAATTAGTTTTACTAAAAAACCGACTACACTAATGACATATCTTCCCCTTTCAAGATACACGTTTTGTATACATGAACGGTACAGAAAAAGGGTGATCAGTTAAGGAACATATCTGACAATCAAATAAATTTTCAAGACGGAACTAATGAAAAATAAAATTAGAGTTGTATGATACCCAAAAATTGTAACCAGCCGTCTATAGGCCACTTACTTGATGTCACTTTCCATTTTTAAAGTATGCTGTTAATTAACTAAGAGAGAAAATTTGCCACCTAATCAGGCTTGCCGCTCTAGGTAGCTAGCGATGCGTAGATACGGTTCTTAATGTAACATATGTAACCAGCTTTATATTCATCTAGAGTTTTCCTCTATTGGACCTACTGTTCTGAACAACACTAGTAAAACAGAGCAGACCAGTTTAAAGCAAGGTATATACAGGGTGTTTTTGAAAGGTATGTAAAAAGAAGCGGAAAATTAGACATGAGAAGCACATGTCATAAACTCAAAATCACTATAATAAATACTTAATAAAAGTTCTTTCGTTTTTGAGATAAAACTCGCTAAAAAATTTTTCGAAATTTGATAATATATGATGATAATTGTAGTTCAACAACAGAAAATTTCGGAAAATTTCACGTGAAAAATTTTTTTCGACAAAATGCTCTCACATAAGTTTTCCTCAAAAATGCAAGGTTATGGAACGCCGAAATGGTCAACATGGTTTTAATGTACTGCAGAGCAACGATTTTCTGATGTTCGACCTTAATTGTGCTAGTCTTCTCATCTGAACATTCGGTCCCACCCACCCTAGCGTGCAAGAACAGCCCTTCCAAATAATATTGCACGCTCACTTTAAACTTAATGAAGCGCAGCGCCAACCAGAGTCTAAAATAGGAGGCGAGATCGCGGTTATTCAGAGGACGTGATCAGTTTAAAAATTTGTGCGTGGAAGTAGTATCGGAGCAGTACTACGTAGTTACATAAGGAAATGTTCAGATGAGAAGACTAGCACAATTAAGGTCGAACATCATAAAATCGTTTGACCTGTGTAATAATCACTGTCGACTATTCCTTTAGGCAATTTGCTTGAAATCAATTAATTATGTATTTAATATATACTTAATATTTGACATTAGCATAAGAAACGCGTAGAGGGGAATATTTTTTGCGAAATTTATAGAATAAAAAAAGTTTTATATGGCTTTCCGAGATGCCCGAATTTACCAGATTGTTTGCATATGTTTCAAACTAACAATCATTTACAGAAAAAGTTGAAGTTGTACATAAAACTACTCTGGCGTTTAATTTATTCAAAAATAGTTCTGAATACGGCCTGTATGTATTGTTCGCATTTACCTAACTGATTACAGTCGTCTACGAGATCGAAAATGTTAAATTAATCCGTTTGTTAATTTTCATTGTTTTTGATATCCGTTTTCAGTTTCCCAAATCCATGTTATTAAAATTCACTGTTTTGTATGATTTTGTAAATCAACACAGTCTATTTATTCTTTACAAATTTTAATTCTCTTTTTAAGAAGTTTCAAAAGAAATATTTTACTCACGAAATGATTCAGTATTTTTAATTTAGTTATTTGTCTAAACACATTGTGGATAACGTACCCACAGTTAGCTTTGTTTCTGCCGTTTATAAACTAACATTTTAGAAGTTAAACAATGAGTTTGAAACAATTGCGTTTGCATAGAAAAAATCGGTATAATAAAGTTTTTCATAAACCGCACTTAAAATAATTCTTTTTGTTGCGATTTTGGACGGTAAATTCAGAATGTTTCAGCGGCGTAATCGTTCAATGTTGATGTGGTTGTGTGCAATGCGGGTTTATCATGCGTTAAATGTTTATCACATGTCGAAATCCGAGAGAACTAACAGTGGTTTGTTGGTTAACCATAAACGTTTTAATACAGGATGAGGTGAATAATTTAAAATAATTCCGTTGCAATTTCATGAGTAAAGAGAATTGGCAATTTTAGTCGAATCAGTGAACTCTTTCAAAATTTCGCTGTGCAAACATAGTTTAAATATATAAAATAGATGAAATGTTGCTAATTTTTTTTTGCAAATTAAACCTCACGTTTGATTTAGCAAATTAATTGATGTTTAAATAATTAAACTGCTTTGACTAGTGCACAAAACTAATTAACTCCATCCACCTACCTTCAAAAAAGTTTTAACGAATCCGTACGAAATGCTACTATTTACTTATGAACGCGACTTTTAATGGCGTTCTGAGAAAAATAAACATGAAGAAGTAACTATTATTTCGGTCCGTATATTTGACGACGGAAAAAATATTTATCTTCCGACTAAAATTTCTCTTTTATTTACAGCATTTCAACCCGGATATTTCATGCCACCATGCTTTAATGTCATGCTGAATATATGTCTTTCTTACCCCGAACGAACCTGATGATCGATGTCCGGCCAACTCAACCGTCTACTGCAGAAAGATGGCCTTTTGTCTGGAGTGGCCTTAGGAGATCTTTGTCTGAAAGAACCGGGCCGACGAACAGGTGGTGCAGGAACTAAACATTCCAAAGTGCTTCTACGTCTTTGGACCAGAGCACTGGCGCCAGGAGCTGGCAAAACTTTCGGGAAACCGGGAGTATTGCTATCACCTGAATTGCTGCGTGATCCCGTGGGAATTCCAGTGTTGGTTGTTTCCGCCGTGTCAGTTCTACTCAAGGAAAATCTGGAAAGAAAATAGTAGCATAGAAGCATTTTATAGACACTTTTGTATTGAAGTGAGTTTTCAAATAAGAATAATGTGCCTGCACTTGCGGTCACTTTTTTGTTCATCAAATACTTAGATGCAAACAAGCCTTTTATGCAGTTTGATGGATTTTACGAGGATCTTCGAGAAACTAAGTTTCATTTTGATATATTTGTGGCGAATGTTGGAGTATATATTGTTCATGCACAGTGGTGTTGATTTATTCTTCAAGAATAAGTATATTTTATAAAATTTGTTAAGAGGTATCTTATGAAATGGAGATCTTTAAAGTTAATTTTTCGTCATCATGGCAATCAGTGTAGACAGTACAATTACTGGAAAATGAAACTCCCAACTGTTTGTGTTTTGTTCTTGTTTGTGTAATGCTATAAACTTGGGTAATGTGCGAAGCTCTTCCGGAAAAGTGAAATCTTATTACATTACTTGGGAAATCTTAAAAGCCCTACTATTCTAGAATGCTTGTAATAATGTTAGCAACATAAACAGATTATGTGCTTTTAAACGAAATTAAAATAATGAGAGGAGGTTTCTGTGAGAGTGATCAAAGTTAATTGAATTAAAAAATAATACTATGGCTGGAGGAAGAAGTAATTAATAAACGATATCCGAAAGCTGCGCACAGCAATCGAACTTTTAAAATTGGAATGAGTTATATCGGTTCAAAGTTATTAGTTTCCATTTTAATTAAATTGGGAATTTTTTAGCGTCACCGTTTTTACAGGATAGATTTAGACCGATGAGTTTAAAATATGTATTATACACGAAAGGCACAAATATTTGTTCAAAGATATATACATTTCCACGAAATAACATCATTATGCGTTTTATAATTGGCGGATGCGCCGGGTAAAATATTTGCATAATCAACATACATATACTTTATCGCTAAAAAACCTTTTTAAATTGTTTACACATTGTTTGTTCCACGAGTTTCATTTTAGATACATGTAGACACTAATATTTACTTTTAAAGTGTAATTATGGGGAGGAATGACGGACATGACAAACTCCACTAAAAATATATTCCCATTATTTTTACGTTAAAACTGATTAAAGAGACGTTCATTGACGTAGAAAAATGTACCGATTTATACTTGTAAAAGATATAAAGGAAAAGTATTAAGAGACACTTTATACCTGTGAGAATTCTAGGTAACGAAGGAGACGTATATTGATGGAAGTTTAAAACGCGACAAGTTGAACAGGTGCTCTTGTTACTCAGACGTAATTTGATAAATTGGCATAAAAATTGCCTGGAATAATTATTAGAGAGGAAACCCAGACTGATACTTAATACATAATTGAAAAAATGTGGTATTAAACGTAAAATCCACAGCAAAATTTAAGTTTGTTGTCCAGTAGTTGTTAATTTTAAGTTTTCAAATATGAGGTAATTGTTGTTTTTCAACAATGTAGATAAGGTCCTAAATAATTTGGTTTAGGGTTGAATCTATCTGAAACTCTAGTGATGAAATAATAAATGAAACAATAATGCAGCCGTCGTTTGAAATCCGTTTCAAGTACAGGTGTGGCTGTGTTCGTGGTTAACCAGTTTATGCCGACAGTTGCTTCCGTTTGAGATACATTCAGCAAATAGTTGTTGCTTAAAATATGAAGTGTCTTTACAAATGCTGTATATTCGTTAATTTCGCTTACATAAATAAATATAAAATACAGGAATTTTTCTGCTTCATTTTTCTTAATTTTTAGTTCTGCAGTCTTTTGTTTGGATTTGAATAGACGGTGTCTAAAATTTCAGCTATTAAATAGGTATATTATAATGATTATTAAATAGGTTCCTTTTCATCAGAACGTTCCACATATATGTTTTTTTTTTCTTTTTTAGAAGGCTACGTTGTGTTATGCGCTGCAATGTGTTAATTTTAAATAAATAGTAGACATAATTGCTTTTGAAGATAATATTTGCAAAAAAAAGAAAATTACTGGTTCACAAAAATAATAGGGTGTGATTTTTTAAACTTTTGCTCGAGTTGGCCATGATGCTTAGGCCAACAAGAGCAGAAATTTAAAAAATCACCGAATAGTTGGTAGTCTAATAACTTAACAAGTAACATGTTAAAAGTAATGAAACTTTATTTTGTTGAGGAAGTGCATATTAATTTTTTTGGAAATTGAAAGAAATTTGATAACCTTAAAAATACTTCTTGAGTTTAAGGTGCTATTTGTACACAAGTACTTTAATGACAAAGTAGGCTGTGTCAAGGTTGCTTAGTAACAAAATTATAAATAACATAACCACCATTTTAAAATAAGGGCATTATTTTTACCTAACTCACAACGTTAAAAGAAAGAAAGGCGGCTTGATATTTTTGAATTTTTTTTTTATATACATTTATAAATGCAATAAACTTCTAGATGTGTTTCCTTAAGAAGCAGTATTAAATTCATATAAAGTATTATTTTTTTGTTCTTGATGTAGCGTATGTGGACACCAATTAACTAACGGTGATCAAAATTAGCTAGCTAATAATTTATTTTGAATAGTAGTTAATTATTATTAAGAAAATTTTATAAATGCTATAAGAACTTTCCTTCCAAGTTATTTTTGACGTATGAAAGTTTAAATTACATATAAAAAGATGTAAATTGACACTAAATTTTAGATCTACGAATTTTAGGAATGTGGCTAATTAAAATTTGCCTGCTCATCTCTATCAAAATTTTTTCCAAGTTTTGCTAAGTAAACCCTATTTAAATTTTATGTTATAGGTATCTATTTTTTACCACAGGAAAAGAATTCAAAATTGTTTCACAACATTTTACAGTTTCACTTAGAAACTACAAAATCGAGTGTTCAAAAATGTTTTAATGTTACCGTAAATGAGTTAAATTGTTAATCAAAATTTATCTGATTTCCCTTCCAAGTTTTGGTAGGTCACCCTTTTCTGTTCTTCTCTGTAGTTCTAGTTTCCCACACTCTCTTCACTTGTCTGTTTTTTCTGTATTTTTTATTTTATCCCTTCTGCTTATCCTCTAGTTCTTCATAAGTATTTTATTTTTGTGCTTGTATTCTTTTCTTCTGTCCTTCTGTTGGGATCTAGTTCTCGTTTCTATATAACAAAGATTGTAGCTTAGATTTTTTTTGAGGTGAAGGAAATATTGTAATCGAGTTCGTCGGCCGACTCTCTACTTTTACGTTTTGTCTGTCTGTCTGTCTGTCCGTCTGTTTGTCTATCCGTCTGTCTGTCTGTCTGTCCGTCTGTTTGTCTATCCGTCTGTCAGTCTGTCTGTTTGTCCGTCTGTCTGCAAAACCGAATGCTTTGAAATCTTGGAGATGTTTTAAAGTTATCATAAGTATGGTAAATTTTTGACAAAATGTATTTGCTCATCACCCCTAAAAATTTGATGACGTCACCTCAAAATATATATAAATCATTTATCACTTCATTAATATTCTTTGGATATGCTTATACAGGGTGTATAAAAAATACAGTAATGACTGTGTCAATTTATTTAATCGAATAAATCAAGAATTGCAAAAGTAAATACTTTGAAATCTTACAGCGGACGTTTTAAAATTATTGTAAGCATCATTTCAAGATTTTGCCGAATAAATTCTACCCAAAATGTGATTTATCGAGAACCGCTATGACTTAAAATAACGTAAATTTCGGGGTTTGACATCTGCGAATATAAAAAAACACCTTAATGATCCCGGACTTAGGTTTTCGAGGTATTAGTTTTTAAGTTCATATTTATAAAACATTAAAAAATTACTATACTTCATTTGGCAATTCCCGAACTTTCTTAGAAATGAAACCAAAAAGAAAATCTAGAGACGGAAATCTGTAAAAAATCTTTTGAGATAATAATAATATTCGACGGTGCTCGAAGAAACACAAAATTTTCATAAAATTTGATTTAAAAAAATTAAGCTTTTAGAAAAGTTGCCTAAAAATTAAGTAAAAATTGTGGAACGCAGCTTTTGACAAGATAATTCGAAAAACATGGCGTGTCGACTATGAAGATGAAGATCTTAAACTATTTCTTTCCAAAGTCAAATTTTTAAAAAATTCTAAAAATTGTAGTATTAAATTTTGCTAATTTCTGAAAAATAATGAAAATTTTCGAAGTTTCTGGCGGTTCTGGAAAAATGGTTGAAAATTAATAATAACTTCCTACAAAATTTTTATACATACATTTATTTTATTTTGACGAAATTGTTAAAACCCCTATATTTCAATTAGCGATTTACGAAAAACGGTAGAAATTTCCGAAGAAATGAAACCCAAAATGACTTCTGGATATCGTAATTTAAAAGAAAATGTTAAAAGTGCAAAAACAGTGTTATATTATCAAATTCTAGCATCGCCCACCCACCCTCTGTTTTCTTAGGGGATATGTTATCTGCCAAAATCAGTCTTATCTTATCAAATACTCGCCCCGCCCACCTACCCTCTATTTTTTTAGAGGACATGTCATTTGCCTAAATCACTCTTATCTTACCAAATACTAGCCCCACCCACCCGCCCTCTATTTTCTTGGAAGGTTTGTCATTTGCCAAATTCAGTCTTATCTTAGCAAGTACTAGCTCCGTCCACCCACTGACTTGCTACGATCATACTGATTTTGGCAAATGACATAGCTTCCAAAAAAACAGGGGGTGGGTGGGCGGGGCTAGTATTTGATAAGATAGGACTAATTTTGGCCAATGTCAAACCTTCCAAGAAAATAGAGGGCGGGTGGGCGGGGTTTGTATTTGCTAAGATAAGACTAATTTTGGCATTTTTAACATTTTCGATCATTTTTCAACCAGAAGTCACTTTCGGCATCGTTTCTTCGAAAATTCCTAGCGTTTTTCCAAGATCGCCAATTGGAATACAGCTATTTTTAACGTTCCGTCAAATTGGCTCGCTATGAAAATTTTGTAGACAAAAAGAAAATAAAAAAGATTATGGAGGTATTCATTTAAAAAAAAAAATTTTAATATTTCTAAAAACTAAATATCATATGCTATTTTGTCGATTCCGGAAAAATGGTAGAAATTTTCGAAAAGATGAAACCGAAAATAAATCCTTCAGGTCTAAATCTGTAAAAAATTCTTTTAGATAATTTTAGATGGTGTTCGAAGAAGGTCAAAAATTCAAACAATTTCATATTGAAAAATTGAGCTTTTGGAAAAATTGGCTAAAAATCCATTAATTTTTTTGGAAGAAAGATAGATCTCGACAAGTCAGTTAAGAAACATGGCTTGTTGATGATCCCGGACAAAAATAATAGACGTATTCATTTTCAAAATAGAATTTTTAAATATATCTAAAAATTTTCAGCATACGATTTTGCCGATTCTGGAAAAATGATAGAAAATCAATATTAATTCCCTTTTTTATTTAAGTACAAAATTTTTATACCGCGCTATTTTGACTAACCTGTAAAAAACTACTATATTTCAGTTAGCGATTTTCGAAAAACGGTAGAAATTTCCGAAGAAACGAAGCCGAAATTGAATTTCCGGATATCGTAATTTAAAAGAAAATGTCCAAAGTGCAAAAACAGTTTTATTTTATCAAATTCTAGCCCCGCCCACCCGCCCTCTATTTTCTTAGAGGATATTTTATCTGGCAAAATCAGTCTTATCTTATCAAATACTAGCCCCGCCCACCCGCCCTTTATTTTCTTAGAGGACATGTCATTTGCCTAAATCACTATTATCTTTTCAAATACTATATACATTCATATTTTTAAGATTTGCTTCAACAGATGGCTCAAAAAAATTAACGAATGAGTCAATTATTTTTATTGATTAAATGAGGAGCGGCTCATTCTATTTCCCAGAAAATTTTGGGAATACAATGTTCTTATTTTTAGTATTACACTGCACCAATCCACGTTGATATAATATGTGTCCTTGCAAAAATGTTGATGTTCAAAATTTTTTATTTGTCAAACTAAGAACGAGTCACCCCATTTTTTCGAAAATGTGAAAATACGCGCGTATTTATGTGGTCATGATAATAATATAATATTCAGAACATTTTGTTCGACTGTGGCTTATTTTAATAATTTTAGTCCTCTGTTTTGAGAAGACAAACTCATTCAAATCAAACTGATTTCTACGTGATATTCTTTCGATGTATAAACATAAATAAACACCTGAGCTTCAGATTGCTATTACCTAGTGCTGGCGGACATGTTATCCCGTTAGTTATGTGTTTTAAATGTATATTAAATTGTCCACACCACTGGTTTTTACTTTACAGAGGTTATCAATGTTATTACAACACGAAAATTGTAAAATTAAAATTGATAATTTGTTTAAAGAACTGGATTGCTCCGATTGTACTTGAAAGGAGAGGGAAGTTCTGTTGAAATAGCTTTAGACCAATTTTTATTGTTGTATTACCGGTTTCAGGGTCAATTGCCCCTTCATCAAGAACCAAATATAGAAATTTTTTACCCAATATTTGGAATAAATTCTAAGGTGGCATTTGTTCTGTGATGTCGTCGTTTATTCATATGCTAATCGTTTGTGTTGCTTGGTGCTTGTTTTTGATTATTTTCATTATTTGTGTTTTCCGTAGTCTTTTTGCATTTTGATTCTGTATATTCATATTTGTTTTTAAGTTCTTTTCGGAGTTTGCAATTCATATTGTCATCTGTAACTAGAAGAAATTCATTAAAAAACGCCAGAAACGTTACTTTTCAAGCGTTTTCTTGTGTTTTCAAGCCTAACAGACACCCCACGGGCCCGAAAATATTTGGTCCAATTTTATGAGTTTTGACGTGTATTTCGATTTGTGTTAACTAGCAGGAGGTTATTATAAACAACATAATATTGTATATTATATTCCATTAACTATTACATATATCAATCAGCGCGCAGATAAATAATGGTAGACTCATTCCGCCGCCCTGTTACCGCCGCTATTTAAGGGGTATTGATGTTCTGTTTCATGTTCTATTTTGATTGATTATGGTTTTGTATAGACCTTTTATTGTTGTTATTAAGTTTAGGCTTACTTTTTTTCTTAAATACTTTTCCCGATCTTTTAATTCAACCGAATGTTTTGCTCATATCGATAAAACTTCAAAATATTCTTTTCTTTCGTATTGTTTCGCAAACATGGTATTAAGTCTTTAATCAAAATTGATCTATTTTTTCGTTCCAAAAACTGTTATGGATCTGTTCGTGATTTATTAGCGCACCCACATTTTTGGTAATCCGTTATACAGGTTGTCTTAAAAAGTAATCAATCAAATAACTTAATGTTATTATTATTACTTGTCCAAATTATCATTACAAACGTTATTAAAAAAGTCACCTGTAACATGTTCCGTTACCTTAGTTTTTAATCGACTCCTCTGTTCTTTTCAACTAATATACAAAGTGTCTCAGATAAAAATCTGAGACTATATCTTACGAACGGATAGAGATAATGAATTCTGTAAACGCCATTGTTTCTAGCTTGAAGGGGAAAGCTTAATTTAGTACCTACATTGCAAATATGGCGCATATATATGACGTATATAATTTTTAACGGTTTTTGATAGGGAATTAGTCTGTAACGCATGCGAACTTTGATTAATTTCTAAAGTTTTCGCGACTAATGTTTCAAACGTTTATTCTATATATATTTAAAGAAAAAAGGTCTAATGTTTTTAGATAGAACTCCCCTCGCTCCTGAAATACAATCCAAAAAATCAAGTTTTTTTAGAAAAAGAAATATATTTATGCTGTTCAGTTAATTTAGTACAAGTCAAATAGAACAGTATATTGATAGTCGGTTATAAAAAAAAAACTTAAAAACAAGTGCGATATGAGCCATGGAAGGCTACAGAAAAACATTCCTAGCCAGAGTAATAAATTTCTGAACAGAATATACATATAAGATAAGAATTCAGAACATTTTGTTCGATTATCGTTTAATTAATAATTTTAGTCCTCTGTTTTGAGAAGACAAACTCATTCAGATCAAACTAATTTCTACGTGACATTCTGTCGATGTACAAATATAAATAAACACTTCAGATTGCTATTGCTGAAGGACATTTTATCTCGTTAGTTATGTCTATGTGTTTTCTTTTGAAGTAAAAAGACTTTGAGGCCAATTTTAAATTGATTTAATTATATAACGAACAGTAAAGGTCCAAGAACACAGCCCTGTGAGATACCTCTGCCCGTCTTTGGGATATTAGGACTAATGCCGTTAGCTCGAACTACTGAATGACAGGATTTTATTAGTGAGCGTCGCGGTCAACTGAGTTCACAGAACGTAATGGAAGTTTTGTCTCCCTTTTCGAAACTTTTAACTGCATTTGTCACTGTCTGGATGACAGCACAGCCGTTGAATAACCTGCCCTAAACCCGAACTATCCCGGATTGAATACTTATTTTTAAAAAATGAATATAGTCTCTTGAGCAGTTTTTCAAAAATTTTACCTACAGCAGGCATTTTTAAAATCGGCCTCTAGCCATCAGTGAGATTTGTATTCCTTTTCTTAAGAATTGGAACATTCGTGGGTGGCTTAAGTGGATCAGAAAAATATTCCTTCTTGAGGCAGTCGTTGAACAATTGTGTCAATATACTTGCAACGAACTTTGCAGTATTTTTAACTCTGATTCTATATCTGAACAAGAAAAAAATATTGTTAGTTGTTTGTATTGACATAGATAATACCAGTCACAGTATTAGAAAAAAACAAGTCGTTAAGCGTACCTATTATATGATTACAGGATACAATTTTGAGTTTTTTGCGAAAATCTGAATGCCTAAATTAAAAAATCAAGGCGGATTCATAAATCACCAGTCCAGGAGTATGTGATTTTATAAAATTTAAATAGCATTTACCATGCAAAATTTTGAAATTGGGATACAACATCATTAAATTATTGGTAGGAATGATCAGACAAATTTTGTATAGTGTTTTACCATCCACACGTAAATATCTATATAATTTGACAACAATCAGTCGCCTAGTTTTAAAGATTATCTGTCTAATAAAGATCGACATACACGATAAACGACAGACGAAAACGGGATATATATTTTTTCATTCTCTCTCAAACGTCGTGAAAATATATATGAAAGTAGCAGCTTACACTTCGGAAGCAAAAGCGATTAAAAAACCAACTGTGTAATAACAACTTTATAAAACTAGCTATATCTAATTGCCACCAACTCATGCACTTCGTGCTGTGCATAACGAATACACTTTAAAGTCAAAACGCTAATACTTTTTAAATAATTGAACTTAGAAATGTATCACGCAACCAATCCTTAATTCCTACATAGTAATATGATTTTTACAATTATGTGGTAACACAACAATTACAACTCATTGCTTTCATTGCTCAGCCGCTTAATTTACTTTTCCTACGACTCCATAAGAAAGCGACTCGTGTTACAAATAGGCAGGTAGGCGTGAAACTTTGCAATATCACACATCGGAAGAAAATACCGTGCGTCAGCCTAACACACGTGTAGCTATATTAGAATATAGGAAAATCCACATTGATATAGTAGCCTTCGTTTCAAAATGGAAAGCTCAGGCTTTATTTAAAACAAATGAAACTGGCTGGAACCGAACGAGTTTACTTAAAGCTTAAAATATTTCTTGCAATAATAACTCTAGAAACAATTAAAACGTGCTATAGGAGACATCATATCATTAGATTAATTCATGTTTTTCCAAAATTGATGTAGAACTTTTTTTTATTGACGTATAAGTTCGCCAAGTCTCGTGTGAAATGTGTCGTTTTCAATACTTGTTATGTGATATACTACATACCAAAAGGAATTTTATTGTCCAGTTTTGTCAGCTGCTTGAATGTTCAAGTGGGCTTCCATCCCACGCATAATTCGATCGTATGCTGCTGAACTTTGTTGATTTTTTGAAACGAATGTTTATCGAACTGTGTGTTTATTTAAAATCTGAAATTCATTTGTAAGTTCAAAATTATATAAAAAATATTAAATTAGGAGTAGATCGTTTTGTTCAGTCGATCGTACTTGTCTAACAATTGGTTGCTAAGGAATTGGATGAAAAATAACTGTGACCTGAGACAAATAAATATCAGTGTTTCCACCCAGTCTGGAAAAAGTTTTTGCAAGAGAAACAGGAAAATATCTTTTTCGATCACGAAAGAAGACGTGTTTTTTTTATAACATAAAAATATATACCTTTAAGTTAAAGAAGTAGCCGAAAACAGGAAAAAGTGGATAATTCTGTTTGAACGTATCGTTATGCGAGTATTACAAATCCAGGATTTGTACTTTCATATGTTTAGTTCTTTTTTCACAAAAAAACGAGATTCTACAGGAGATATTATGTCCAGTTTTAGCTGTGCGTGCACACGATTGCGAAATAAATTGTAGTGGATCTTAATTTGGAAACTTTGTTTTCCTTCTTTAAATAGTACCTACAAGGCGGTAATTAACAAGGAGACAAGAAGTTATTTAAAATTTGCAGCGCGACTAAATCTGTGCGAGTTATTTTGTTTGTTTAAAAAAAATCTGTGACGTTATTTGAAACTAATTTGCTTTGCCCTTAAGCACAACCAGCGTCTACCTTTCAAGAAAAAAACGGGTAGTAATTCTCTCTTTCGAAATCGTACATTTTTGCTAAAAATAAACATAGTAATTTTTGTACGGTTATGGAAACACTTATTCGTGTTTGTAAAAAACATTAATAAATATTTTATAACGCAATAAGAATTTGAATAACAAATGACTGTTTTAATTTAGTTATAAACAAGTAATTTTTGTGACAATGATATAGGCGGACATATGATTTTTCCATGAAGCAAATGTTTTTCTAAAAGCTTTCGTTTTACCTTGTATACAAGGAAATTCTTTTTGCGATCAACAATACACCTAACTTACAGCTTTATTTAGTTATTTATTTGTCTGATGAGTTGCGTGATGCTGCATTGAATCAAGACGATGATTTAACAGAGAATCGCCTCGATTATTTTATCAAAATATTTTAAGTTCAATTGAAAAACAAAGACATAAATCTTTCAGAATTTAGTGTAGAAAGGAAGGTGGAGAGCATTATTTGTTAATAAAATCGATTATTTATTCAGACTGCCAAAAAGTTCGGGCGATTGTATTTAAAATTCTGTTCGCGTCTTTCTTCGACGACTGAAACTTCATTATTGCTTTTACTTTTGAATATGTTATAATATTATTAATCAAGCTTAGTGCACAAATATTGCTCGAATCTGAAGCGACGAAGCATTCTAATAAATAAATAAAGAAAAGATTTTTGTCTTCTCGTAAGAGGGTGAAGTTACAAAGGAAAAATGAACTCAAAGTAAATCCTTTATTATAATGTACGTAACTACATCTGAAGTATATTCTTTTTCATTTTTGAACGGAATCGGCTTATTGCATCTCCCTATTGATTTTGTATATTCAAACTAAGGTTTTTCCTTTGAGCATACATAGTATTTAGTTTAGCTTACGGACGAGATCATAGATAATATGTTAAAAAAGAAAATTAAAAAAATCACATCAGCATTAATATATCCTTTAATTAAAGAAACCAATCAGTATAGCATTATAACTCATTTCGGAAAACTTTCTATTAAAACTGCAAAAATACTGCAAAACGCAGGCTATAAAATTTCCTTCCGTACCAACAATTCTTTACATAAATTAATAAACAATAGTAAAGACAAGTCACCTAAGAAATCGAATTCTGGAGTTTACATGCTAAGTTGTAGTGACTGCCCCTTAGTATACATCGGACAAACAGGGAGAAAATTTGAGGAAAGGATAAAAGAACATAAATCAGCATTTGTCAATAAAAAATCAAATTCTACGTACGCGAACCACCTTATCCAAGAACAGCATAATTTCAACGACGAATTCAAAATTTTACACATAGAAAATAAAGACGCAAAATTAAACGCGTTAGAATGTCTGGAAATAAATAGGTACAATAGATTAAATACACTAATGAACGACCAAACCGAAATAAACAAATCTCCCTTACTTAACATAAATTTGTAAACACTATTGTTAAATCAGGTATAAATTCAGGAATAGCTCTGTAAAAACCCCAGTTTCTCTTCTGCCTGAAGACGGTACTGTGTACCGAAACACGTGTGGCAGTGACTACAAATATATTATTTAAACTCTGAAAGTTTTTTCATTATTATTAAAATTAGTTTAGCTTAGTTTCCCTTCAAATGAATAATCCGTTAACTTCAATACTAAAAAGCGTAATATTATATATAATGTAGACGTATTTGTCGTGCTTTTAGGATGTCATGAGTTATTATTATAATCCATGTTAATGATCTGCGTTTGTGAGGTACGATTTGTAAATTATCAGCAGTGGGATTCTGTAATGTATATTGAAAGGGATAGGATCGTTTCGAAGTAAGAAGAATAACATGCGTTTATACATGTATTTTCTTTACACATTCATATTTTTAGAATTCTTTATATAGAGTGTATCACAAAAATAATGAATGAAGCAATTTATTTTATTTATTAAATCAAAAACAATTTCATTTTCATGAAATTCTGGGACCGCAGTACTCTCGTTATTAGTATTACACTGTAACTATCCAAATCCAAATTATTATATTTGTTCCGATTTAAAAGTTAATGACGTTTTCACAACATTGTATTAAGGAAATTTCAATTAAAGAATCAAATAATATCCTCGTTTACCTGTAGTTTAATGATTCATTTGTGTTTTAAATCTCATTCATATTTTTTTTGTCGAAGATTATTTTGACAGGGCTTCCCTCGCCTCTGAAATACAGTACGACAAATGCTGCTTCTTAAAAAATAATAATAATTTTGCGAACTTTTGTTAGTGATGACCTATACATGTGTGTACATTAAAACAAATATAGATAAGTAATTACAAATTAGTAATATATTTATTATTATAATTTTTTTGTGTATCTACGACATCCCCGTTTTTTATGACACTTTATACATGTATATTTTTTTAGAGATTCTTGTGGAATTATTTTCTGAATTCATTAATGTATAATACTTGAATTACTTACACTCCGCTATTGATTCCAACGCATTATATACCAAAACACACTTGTTTATATTGGGTCTGGAATGTTTTTGTCGTCAACCCAAGACAGGACGGATTAACAATAATTGATCCAAAAATATCAATGCATTTTTAAAGTAAGGCTGTATTATTGGGTTTTTCCATTTGAAAATGTTCCGGTCAACGTTATTTCAATAAGGACACGTATGCCACTTCCGACATGTGCAGTGTAGTACTAATAATAAAGCACCGGTGTGTATCGTTGTTGAAATTTGATCAAAAATAAGTAGAAACTGTGTAAAAAAACAAAAAATTTCATGCCACATTCAAACGTGCACGATTGTCGCGTCGGAAGCCGAACACTGCGCTTTAAGCCAACGAATAACTTTTTATGAACTCCGCATATACAAAGGGTTGCTGCAAAATTTCGATTTACTTGTCAAAATTTGGATGTTTCGGGGAAAATCTGAAGACGGATTCATAAACAATAAGTACAAGAGTATGTTATTTTATAAAATTTGGTAGTGGGAATTATTAGGCCAATTTTGGTTATTCGTTTTACCATTTACACGATATCTCTAGTACACATATACAAATTTAAACCACAACTATAAATTAATGTTTTGCATATTTTAGATTTATTCAGCAACATTTTGGAATGACTTTATCAATTTTCTAGTAGGGCATAAACTGATAAATTTTGATTAACGACTTATCATGTTTACGATAGCCTTAAAACGTTTGTACAATTTCAGATCATTCGGTTTTACAGTTTCAAAATTAAGTTGCAAAATGTTGTTATACAGTTTTGATTTTATTTCCAAAAATCTGTATAAACCACCAGCACGGGAGTATCTTATTTCATAAAATTTAAATAAGATTTAGACCCGATTTATAGAAAGCGATGTTAAAGTTAATTCGCGATTAACTTTTAACTGAGGTCCGTTGCCAGGCAACGCACATATTTTAACCAATCACGGGCTCATATTCCACATTTTAATTCTGTGTTAAACTAATCGAGGATTAAATATTTAACTCGCTGTTCTATAAACCGGCCCTTAATATTGTAAATTTTGAAAATGACGTCATCCTGTTATTGGTGGGGATGATTATCCAAATTTTGTTTAGCATTTACTATCCACCCGATATTTCTAAGAGTTATACAAAATTTGACAACAATCGATCCAGTAGTTTCTGTCTAATAGACATCGATACAGGCAGACACACAGACGGGAATGGGAACCTATTTTTTCGTACCCTAAGGGTCACGAATTCTTACGATACTTCCTTAGCTTACACTCGGGTGTGTGGAAAAAAATATGTAATTACTGGCTGTATAAAAAAAAACTGGTCGAGGGTTGCTTGGACAACACTTCCCTCGCACCTGAAGTACAATTAAACATATCCGGCATTTTTGCAAAATTATAAAATTTGATTTTGCGTATTTTAATATAAGTGTAGTGTAATACTAATAATAACAATATTCTATCCCAAATTTTCAGGAAAATTGAGTGAGCCGTTAATGATTTAATCATTAAAATATTTTGACACTTTCATTAATTTTTTTGAGGCACCTGTATAAGCAAATCTAAAAAAATATGAATGCAATGATAAATCACTTCAAGCAAAGACTCATGATATTTTGAACATTTTAGGTTGGATTTCTTAGGCAAAATTTTGAGATGACGTTATTAGTTTGTTTAGGGAAAATAAACAAGGTATATTTTGACTAAAAATTTACCATGCTTACAATAACTTTAAAATGTCTGCAAGATTTCAAAGCATTTGGTTTTGCAGTTCCTGCATTATTCAATAAAATAAATTGATTCATTCATTATTTTTTTGTCACCTGTAAAAGTAAATCTAAAAAATATTAGTGCAATAATATATCACTCATGATATTTTGCCCATTTTAGGTAGGATTTATTCGGCAAAATTTTGAGATGTCATCAATTTTTTTTTTTTTTGGGGACGAACAAATACATTTTGATTATGAAGAATGTATATTCAACTGACCACTTTCGCACTAATAAAAATCACATTTGTGTGATAATGATAAATTATTATTATTATTATCATAACATGTCGAAAATGTTTACGAGTTTAAACGGGGTTCCCCTTTTCCCAGTTATAAAGAGGTCACCGAGGTTGGCTTTTTTTTAAACTGTAGTACAGTAGCGGCGAGATTTCGTACTGGAAAAGTGATTGCGTGTTTTTAGACTTTATGTCCTACCTATAAAGTAATCGGTATGATGCTAAATTTAATATAAAGTTGATTGATACAAAAAAAATCAAGTTAAAAATGTTATAGCCACCCACTTTTTTATGTTAAATAGATTTAAATATATTTTCTAATAGGCTAAAAGTACATTGTACAATACATTATACAAATGAGTACAATATACAAATACCGGTGTACTTTTCAGATGATAATATGGACATAATTTTTAATTTTTCACGATCCTAGTTTTACATGGAAATGTTTTTGGGTTCTCTTAAAAGTCTTATTTATTCTATTCCAAAAGGTCACATGCTTTTAGAGCAATATTATATCGATTTAAGAGGAGTCGCTATGGTGTTGTTAATATAAGGTATATTCAGATTGTAATATCTCCATTATTAACACACCTATGGTTACGAAATTATAATAGTAATTTACGCAACTACGAATAGTTCGTAACGAACGTGTTGTGAACAATATTTTTTTCAACGAATAAACCTTTAAACTGAAGAGGTTAAGTGTGAGTTATTTATAAACAAGGGCGTTGACAGGGCCGTAAACACGTCACAATGTTAACACTACCCGACTATTTTAAGGTTACCATAGCAACGGAAAGTTAAAATGCACGTGTGCTGGAAGTTCGACCTCCCGCACCCTGGTGAATGTGCGAAAGTCATCAAAAAAAGCCATGACTGCAAAAACCGTACTCTGAAGTTTCCTTTAATAATTGAGATATTGATTTTTTAAAATACGGTATGCAAAAATTTAATTAAAATTAAAAGAAAAATATGATCACAAACTGTTTTTCAACTCTACTCAAAAATGTGGTAGGTAGTATTTAAGAATTAGAAGTGAAAAAAGTTCGACAAAAATAATTTTTCAAAGTGAAATTAAATGATAACAACTCAATTCTTAGCTCCCTATGTTATTATCAAAATAATACTGGCAATATTTATTAGCACTGAAATTGCTTAGCCACTGCGTCTAATTTTTTGTATCCACGTAGTTCACATAACTCATTTATCTCGTGATAAATTAATAATACAATAATAAAACAAAATCAAGGTTCACACCCGGAAATGAAGCATCAGCAGTAAGCAATAAAAATTAAATGCTGATGTAAACAAAAAAATTGGTCAAATTCCAAAGGGCGTCCGTACAAGTGCAGATAATATAAAATATAATTAAAGCAGATAACCGACGGTAAATAATTTGTTCTCAATTTCTCAGTAAGTACTTGTTTAACTTGGACTGTATATGTTTATAATTCGAAAGAATTCGACCATTAACACATTTATATCGTATCAGCGCCAAAATCAAAGTATGCATTTGTGTTAAAAGAAACTGAAATTTGATTGATTTTGTCTCCTCACCACAGAGGAGAATACTAATTCATTAATAAAGTACACTCGTTTTCGTCTCAGGAAATATATGATAGTATAAGAAAAAAAACCCATGCCGAATTCGAACGTGCGCTATTTTCGTTTTACATGCTAGAAAGCAAATACGTTACACAAGTAAACAAGCGAACACCGGTTATACTAGTAGTCAAAGTTCGATAACTTTTTGTCAAAATTCGGATGCCTCGGGGAAAACATGAAGATGGATTCATAAATAATAGGAGTATATTATTTTATTACAATCGGTGCAGCAGTTTCGGAGACAGGCAAACAGACAGAGAGGAAGAACCTTGGTTCTATTTTTCCGTATTTAGGAGTTATGAAACTCGTAGAAAATATAAAAGTCGTCAGTCACTAGATGGACTCGACCACAATATTTCCTGAGCAAAAATCTAAAACGAGAATTTAAAAATCGACCACTTAAAAGTAGAAAAAGGACTTCAAAAAAGGTAAGATAGGTACTTTAGGCAATTACATGCTATCCATAAAACTAATTATATTATTCGTTGTTACTTCCCGAGCCTAACCTAAGGAAATATGTAATGTAATAGGGTCCATCCGACGAATAGCTACTTTGGTGTTTTCTCGACATTTCAGACTCTTAGAATACCAAAAAATAGGGCTCCTGCTTCCGTCTGTTTATCGCCGTCCGCAGGCTGGGTCGAACCGAATGTGATCAAAATTTTATGTGTGTTAGAAATATCGTATACATGGTAAAACTCTAACCATATTTTGTTTAATCATCCCCACCCATAATATGATGACGTCATCTCAAAATTCTGCATAGAAAATGATATTTAAATTATACAAAATAACCTACTCCGACTACAAAACCGAATCTTCCCACCAACAATGTGTTGAGAGAGGTTATGTTTTTTTTGAAATCAAAAGTAGTTTAACGTAAGAGGGTCTTGCGACTTATAACTTATGAGTAAAGAGCTTTAATCAGGACATGTTACAGAATTTGGGAATATGTATTTTTACTTTCCGAGAGTAAGGGAAAGAAGTGTGTAATCGAGTCCATCGGGCGATTTTGTACTTTCATGTTTTCTCGACGTTTTATTAGCCTGAGAGTACGAAGAAAATGGTCTCTCGTTTCCATCTGTCTGTCGTCTGTGTCAGTTTTTATTAGACAGATAATATCTGAAAGTACTAGACCGACTGTTGTCAAATTTTGTATCTATATTAGGATTTTCATATAGACGCTAAAAGGCTAACAGTGGCAGTGGTGGTGTATGGGTGATTAATGTATGACACGTTAATAAATTCAGAAAAAGCTCTACAAGAATTCTAAAAAATTGGTCTAAAGAGTTTAGACAGTACTTCCCTCGCTGTCGGAAACGTGACGACTGCATGCCTATTATGTTTTTTTTTCGCAGCAGATTTCAAAGCATTCGGTTTTGTAGTTCCTGATTAAATC
This sequence comes from Zophobas morio, assembly GCF_036711695.1. NCBI lineage: Eukaryota > Metazoa > Arthropoda > Insecta > Coleoptera > Tenebrionidae > Zophobas > Zophobas morio. The sequence continues at coordinate 16,290,193 of NW_026972129.1, read as the reverse complement.
AATAAAATAAATTTGCGCATTCATTAATTTTTTTGAGTCACCCTGTATATGCAAATCAAAAAAATTTGAATGGAATGATAAATCACAAGAAGAGACTCACCATATTTTGTACATTTTAGATAGGATTTATTCAGCAAAATTTTGTGGTGACTTCATAAATTTTTTAGGGGGGACGACCAAATACGTTTTGATCAAAAATTTACCATGCTTATGATAATTTTAAAATATCTTCAAGACTTCGAAGCATTCGGTTTTGTAGTTCCTGAGTAAATCAGTAAAATAAATTTACGCTTTCATTTATTTTCTTGAATCACCCTGTATATGCAAATCCAAAAAATATGAATGGAGTGATAGATCACAAGTACAGACTGATCATATTTTGTACATTTTAGATATGATTTATTCGGCAAATTTTCGAGCTGACGTCATCAAGTTTTTGGAGGGGATAAGCAAATATATTTTGACTAAACATTTATTATGCTCTTTATAACCTTAAAGCATCTTGCAAGATGTCAGAGCATTCCGTTTTGTAGTTCCCGATTAAATCAATAAAATATATTTACGCATTCATTTATTTTTTTGAGTCACTCTGTATATGCAAATCCAAAAAATATGAATGGAGTGATAAATGACAAGTACAGGCTCATCATATTTTGTACATTTTAGATATGATTTATTCGGCAAACTTTCGAGCTGACGTCATCAAGTTTTTGGAGGGGATAAGCAAATATATTTTGACTAAACATTTATTATGCTCTTTATGACCTTAAAACATCTGCAAGATTTCAGAGCATTCGGTTTTGTAGTTCCTGATTAAATCAATAAAATATATTTACGCATTCATTAATTTTTTTGAGTCACCCTGTATATGCAAATCCAAAAAATATGAATGGAGTGATAGATCACAAGTACAGACTCATCATATTTTGTACATTTTAGATATGATTTATTCCACAAACTTTTGAGCTGACGTCATCAAGTTTTTGGAGGGGATAAGCAAATATTTTTTGACTAAAGATTTATGATGCTCTTTATAGCCTTAAAACATCTGCAAGATTTCAGAGCATTCGGTTTTGTAGTTCCTGATTAAATCAATAAAATATATTTACGCATTCATTAATTTTTTTGAGTCACCCTGTATATGCAAATCCAAAAAATATGAATGGAGTGATAGATCACAAGTACAGGCTCATCATATTTTGTACATTCTAGATATGATTTATTCCACAAACTTTTGAGCTGACGTCATCAAGTTTTTGGAGGGGATAAGCAAATATTTTTTGACTAAAGATTTATGATGCTCTTTATAGCCTTAAAACATCTGCAACATTTCAAAGCATTCTGGTTAGCAGATTAAAAATTAAATTTCAAAATATTGTTTTATAATTTTGATTTTTTTTCCAAAAATCTGGACGTTTCGGGTGAAAAGTCGATTCAGAGTTGTAAACTACATGTGTAGGACTATGTTATTTTATACAATTGAAAACCCATTTACTATGTACAATTTTGAAGTGACGTCATCGCATTAGTGGTGGGGATGATTAGACAAATTTTGGTTAGCGTTTTACCATCTACATGATATTCTTAATATAAGTACAAAATTTCACAACAATCGGTCGAGTACTTTCGGAGATTATCTGTCTAATAAAAATCCGGGACGGCAGACGGACAGACGGACGGACAGACGGACGGACAGACGGACGGACAGACGGACGGACAGACGGACGGACAGACGGACAGACAGACGGAAATGGGAGACCTATTTCTTCGTCTTCTAGGGGTCATGAAAGATCGAGAAAACGTAAAAGTAGAGAGTCGGCCGACGGACTCGATTACAATACTTCCTTTGCTTACGCTCGGGAAGTAAAAATTCGTCGAAAGTTGTTTCGACAGAACTTCCCTGAAATATAATGATATTTTTTTGAGTCATCCTGTATACGCAAATCCAAAAAATATTAATGGAATGATAAATCACAAGTACAAACTCATCATATTTTGTACATTTTAGATAGGATTTATTCAGCAAACTTTTGAGCTGACGTCATCAATTTTTTGGAGGGGATAAGCAAATAAATTTTGACTAAAAATTTATTATGCACTTTATAATCTTAAAACATCTGCAAGATTTCAAAGCATTCAGTTTAGCAGATTTAAAATTAAATTGGAAAATTTTGTTTTATAATTTTTATTTTTTTTCCAAAAATCTGGACGTTTCGGGTAAAAACTCTACTCAGGGTCATAAACTACATGTTTAGGACTATGTTATTTTATATAATTTAAAACCCATTTGCTATGTACAATTTGGAATGACGTCATCGCCTCAGTGGTGGGGATGATTAGATAAATTTTGGTTAGCGTTTTGTCATCTATATGAAATTATATATATATTTATATAAATACAAAATTTCGCAACAATCGGTCCAGTACTTTCGGACATTATCTGTCTAATAAAAATCCGGGACGGCAGACAGACGGACAGACGGACAGACGGACAGACAGACGGACGGACAGACAGACGGAAACGGGAGACCTATTTCTTCATGTTCTAGGGGTCATGAAAGATCGAGAAAATGTAAAAGTAGAGAGTCGGCCGACGGACTCGATTACAATACTTCCTTTGCTTACGCTCGGGAATTAAAAATATATAATGTCAATAAAAAACAAATTTATAGTTTGTCAGAATAGATTCATAGGATATTATTTAGTTCCTTATACTGTTACTGATATTACTTATCTATGTTTGTTTTAATATATAGAGATTATCACAAATAGCAGTTCGCGGGAGAATTATTCTAGAAATATAAGCTTTAAAACATAGATCATACATAGCTCGAGAAAAAAAAAAGAAACGGCCAAGTTTGACATCGAAATTTTTTTTCGATTTAAATCATTTTAAAATAGAATACTTTGAAATGACATCTTCAAATCGTTGGTGGGAATGATCAGCCAAATTTTGGTTAGTGTTTTACCATGTACATGATATTCGTAATACATATACAAAATTTGACAACAATCGGTCCAGTAGTTTCGGAGATGTGTGTTTAAGGAAAATTAATACAGACAACAGACAGACAGACAGACAGACAGACAGACAGACAGAAGAGGAAGACCTATTTTCTCGTCTTCTAGAAGTCGTTAAACGTCGAGAAAATATGGAACTACCCAGTGATTACAATATTTACTCCAAAATCAAGCAGATGTGTACGTATGATAAGAATAAAAAGTAACAACAGACAAATAAGTATTGTAAATGTACACGAATCGACCGAAGATATAGATGAAGAAGTAAAAGAATAATTTTATAAAGAAATAATGGTACAATAAAATCCTAAGACAGAACATCAAAATTGTATTAGGACATTTTAATGCCAAAATAGGGAAAGGGAATACAGGTCATACGTTGAAAATTATAGTAATTATAGCAAACATCAGGAAGGTAATGAGAATGGAAAGAAACTGATTGAATTCACAGTCGAAAAAGAACTAATAATAACATATTTTCCACACAAAGGTATACTAGAAGCAGATGGGCAGCACTAGATGGATCAAGGTGCGGATGTCGACAGTGACCATATACCATATGATCGAAAAAAAACTCCTGTCATAGGTTCCGCAATTTTTTCTTTTTTAAATAGTGATGTTGGCATCCCAGCTTTTTACCCCTCTATTTGACAGTTATTTGACAGTCTTAAAAGTAAATTGTACGGCTAATAGAGCAGTTTTTTTTTGATCGTATGGTATTAGTAAAAAAGCAAAAATACAGTATGGGTATTTAAGGGAAAAATTCTCTAATGAAAGAATAAAAATAGAATTGAGAACATCAAAAAACATCTTGAGAAGCAGAGAGAATGCGGAAAGTTATTAAGATATCAGGAAGTAAAGATGGTAAAATGACGAATGTGAGAAAGTTATAATTAAAAGAGAGAAGGCTAGAATGCAGATGATGAAACAAAATCACACGAAAGTAAACTAAATTTTGAATAGTGTAGAAAAAAAGTCAAGACAATCTATAGAAGTTAGTCTTAAGGTATATGGAAGTGAATTGCGGAAAGTCAACAAAATAGAAAAAGTTATTCTAGAAATCTGAGAAAGGAAGATATTAAGAAAAATGTATGGAGGGAAGAAGATTGTCAAATGGCAGTTAGCATCTTGTAAAAATATGAAACCATAATTATTTAAACACAACTTAGGTTTTCCAGAAGCATCATGCAGAATCTGAATTATGTAGAAAGGTTTACAGCAACTGAAGTTAACAATTTTTGTAATATTATAAATAGAATAAAATGAGACTTTTGCTGTCCTTTTTGATTGGATCATCAGAACTGGTGAGAAAAATATCAACTTTCGTAAGTTATATAACATACTGTTAATGAACTAATCCAATAAATTTAATGACTAATACTTATGTTAGATAACAGAAGTTTATGATGTCTGCTGTGTTCTATAATTCAGCCTTTTACGTCTTTCTCATAATTAAAAATATCGCTTCAATTATAAGAAAAATAAGTCTTTAGAAAGTAACATTAGATTGTTAGCTTCGAAACTACGTACATTGTTCTGAACTTCAGCTGCTCCACTTGCAGATGACGTTATTGTTGAGGTTATTCAGTTTTCCTCGCTAATCTACTTTAAATATAGTTGTTCTTGTACACGGTATAAAGTTTATTAAATCGAGCTAAAGTGCTGCCAGCTGGCATGATCCATTTAGACATTTTTCCAGCGAGATGCGATCCTTATTACCAACAATAAAATTTAATCGCGAAAAATGTGAGAAAGTATCCAAGAAGAATAAGAGCGGTTACAATTGCCGAGTGCGAGTGAAATGTTCGGAAATGTTTTTAATCGGATTAAAATTTAATAAGCATGGAAGCGTTTTCCTTCCAGGGATGTTTGTTTTCTTTTTATGTCACGCAGCACTGTCGGTAAAAAGAAAGATTAAAATGTGTTACACATTCCCCGACGACGAGAATATTACGGAATTTGAAATTTTCCACTTTTAAAATTCGAATTTCATTAGTGGCACGTCTAATTTGGGTCGGCTTCAATTAATCCGGCTTAAATCTCACGGACTAAAACAGTCTGGTCAATTTGTGGCGCTTCGATAAGTTGCGGCTTAACAAAAATCAGATTCATCGTTATATTCGTTACTGTCGGGCTCTGACCAGTGTTGTACGTGACTGGAATTTAAAGTTTCGACTTAACATCTCATCTCAGGAGTTTTTATGATTCCTGACTGAAATCTCGTTTATTAAATCCGAGCAGAAACAAATTTAAAGATTCAAATACAATTTAAAAGAAGTTGGAGAATCTCGGCTCTTTAAATTTTTTAATTGTCATCATCAGATTTTCATCTACACTTTCAAAGAGCGTTCGCTAAGATAAAGTGTTTTTAGAGCATTCCTATCGGAGTTTCTGAAATGGTGGCCTGAGCATAAGTCAATAGGATCGGTCGAAGTAATTGGAAAGTTACAAGTTGTCACGAGCGTTGCCAGGGTAAAAGCCGTTCAAATTAGGAGCAGTTCCAAGGAAATACTTGTTGTTAATTAAATTTTCTTGCCTAATCGAGTAGGTACTTATTAACTTTTCACTAACAAATCGGGAAACGTTTTGTCATTATTTCGTGCAAAAAACTTCACTTTGGTGATATTTAGGTCGATGGGAAACTGTGGGGCGGGGTAATTTCACTGATAGCTTGTACAATTTTCGATAAGGAGGCAGACATAAAGTAATCAAAAGGGCATTATCGAAAATCGAAAATTACTAGAGAAAGCCAGAAGTATTTAGACGACCAGTAAATATCTTTTTAAACTGCCGCACTTTCAGCAGAAACTTCGACAACGATGAAATAATTATGCAGGATTTAATTTTGAATAGTTGCCATTTAACAGCATAAACGCTCTTTTGGAAAAGTTTTATTCATTGTTCTTCGTACCTTTTCACTGTAAGATTTTCTAAATTATTCAGTTCTGGTCTAAATGTATTCGTGAAAATTAGCGATGTCATTAATAACACAATTTTATATTGTTGGAGACATTCGTAGCTTGAATAACGTTATGTGAAATCTACTGTTTTCACGAACTGTTTGTGTGCTCATCTTTTTTCTTCGAGATTATGATACATATGTGATTGTGTCTAATTTTTTTTTTTTTAAGAAAAGAGTCAATATTTTAAGTACCTACATTTTCAGATTCGTTTTTAATTTGGCTTTTTTAAAATGCGATACAAATGATTTAAGAAACTAAATGCTGTTTAAGTATATTTTATATATCATGTTTTAGTATCTTCGTTCTACAGTTCTTCTCAGAACTGAATAAAGCAACGTTTATCAATCACTCTCCGCCTGCGAAATAGAACCTACTGTACGTGTTTTTATTGTTAGAATTGTACGTTTAAGTAAAAATCATCAAAAAACTACCAGCATTAGCATGGTCTTGTGATAACTGACATTTCGTAGTTGATAAATGGATTCGTTGTTGTATAAGGGACGAGAGAAAGGGAACGCTAGAATATGAAACAGATAAAACTTTAGTGATAAGGATTATTTTGATGCAAAAATAATTGACTAAAACGTTCAGTACAGTTTTCCTAAATTCTGTAGAGTATGCTGTACGAAATTAGTAGTAAATGTTCGTAAAGGGGTTTGGTTTTTATAACAAGAGATACTAAAGCTGGTATTGTCATACGTTACGTTATGAAACATTTTATCAAATGGTATTGGTATTACTTACGGCCAGAACCATAATTTTTTTTTTAAATCATAATTATAATAATTTATTGCTTGTTCACATTATAATTCTGTTTTTTTTTTCAATAAGTTACTGTTTTTTTTTGATGATTTGTACGACTATTTTCCTTTTCTGTAATTATGATTAATTAATTATTATTCATAACATCACAAGATATTAATTTGCAATTTTAAGAAGTGTTTCAACCTAAGACCTCTAAACTTCCACTAATCTATATAAGTATAATTATTAAAATCGAAGTAAGGTTATATGTTATGTCGGTGTTACTATACATATCTTCACCACTCTTATTGCATAAATAATAATATTACAAACACGGGAAATATAATTTGGAAAAATAATGGATTCATTCTTGTAACAAAAAGTGTTATATGTATACTCGTACTAATGTAAAAAATATTTTTTTATGTCCACAGCTTTCGTTATATAACGCAAGAACAGTTTTTTTTTTTTTTAATAGTTTATCGTCATACCTTTTGGTGAGATCATTTATCAACTATCTTCAATATCTCTATTACTTATGATAATTTCGTAACGCAGTTTTCACCACTGTTTTAGCTTACAGAACTCTATACGTTACCTGGAAAACATTGTGGACTTTCTTTGTCGGAAATGAAATATACTAAAAACAAAATTCTGTGGAAGAAGCCGCTTTTGATGTGTAGTTTTGGAAATTTCGTTCTACCCTCTAAAATTTTATTGACAATAACGAGACTGATAGTAGTACAGTGGTAAGAAATATTTATGGCTTAAACCAATTCACCCGACAGAACATTTAGCAGGTGATTTTACCCATAAAATAATGCTCATTTTTGTTCGTGAGTAATGATGGTCCCTGTCCGGACCTGGATTATTCTGCTTTCTAACATCTAGGAATGACGGGCACGCGACAACTTTAAGTTGTAAATATCTCTTGCTGTTGTACTACTGTCCGTCTCATTATTGCCAATAAAATTATATAAGGAAGAATGAAATTTCCAAAACTATATCTTATGTTCAACAAAATAAATAGACAGCATTTTCCACGTAACGTATATAGTTTATATAATTTTGTAAGTGAAGCTGAAAACACTGGTGAAAATTGCGTTCCGAGATTTCCATAAATAATTGAGATATTGAATTTTAAATAAACTTGATGAAACATTAAAAAAACAAAACCTTCAAAAGATTGATAATGGTAAACCGTTCTTAAAAAAACTGTTGCTTCATTGCAGTAAGTTATCGAATTGGCAGTGTCAAAATATTTATAAATTTTTTGAGTGTGCTTGTTTGAAAAATTTGAAAATTGTTTACCGGTCTAACTATAGATTCATAAAAACTTACTTTGGGGGTTCTGCAGTAAATTAGAAGTTGTTTAACGTTTGTGCATCTTAGTTAGAATAATATTTTTATTCATTCCTCACTTGTAGACATCAATTTATGAAGTCATTGTATTCACCTCGAAATATCTCTTAAGTATCTAGCCTTTACAAATTTTATTGACTACTCAGTAAAATTTTACACTCGCGCCTTATATTTTATACTATTATAATTTGCGTTTCCAAGGCAATATGTTTAAAGCCCATACGATTTTTTTCAAATACCGGAATTTCTAGAATTTTTACTAGTTATTTACTACTGAGGAACAAATAAAATATTTAACAATACAAGGAAGGTAACGGGTTTTACTGGCTCCAGAAGGTGACTGACGCGATTTCGGCTCGCCATTCATGTTGTTCTGCCCGCCAGTAAAAGCCCATTTACCATGCTAGTAAAGTTAAATACTATTTAAATAGAGCAATACCTGCTCGTGACGTCACAAAGATCTGACCGATTCGGGATGTGAAACTCATGTTTAAGAGAATTTTTCCATTACCAATTTTTTTTGATAACGTCATGAGCATTTCTTCAATGTACACGTATTTCAATTTCGATAGGAAATTCGGGTGGGCCATTCTTGAATTAATCAATAAAATATTTTGCATCATTCATTAATTTTTTTGAGTCAGTGTGTACCATATACATCGAAATATTAAAGAAAATTATGGATTGTTAACGGATCCTCTGCGATCTAGGACCCGATTTTGTATTGATACGAACTCATTATTCTAAGAAACCATAAATTCAGAACAGAAAGCGAAGACGACCGACGGTCACAATTTACCGTTGTTTCTGCTTGTTCAATAACTTGCCTAATCTTTTGAATGCAAAAAATATTTCTCAGAATTTTGTAACTAAAGATTCTTTAAACACAAAACACTGGTTTAACGTTATTTATACCCTCTGAAGCACAGTCAAACAAAATTATCTTCTTTGAAAAATCGTGACATTAAAATAATCCTTACAATTTCAAGTAGAGATATGTATCCACTGGTAAAGTACAAGTGAACCAGTCACAGTGCAAGGAATTTTTTTTTGGATAAATCGGAGATCGAACCCCGGACCCTTCAGAAAACCAATGCACTTACCGAAGCCATGGGCCATGTTTCGTATGGTTAATAATATCAAAAAACTCAAGGCAAATTCATAGACCGTAAATACAGGAGTATGTTATTTTATATAATTTATATACACGTACTAAGTAAAATTATGGGATGACGTCATCAAATTGTCGGTGGGGATGATTAGACAAATATATCACACGATATTCTCATGAACATCTAAAATTTGACAACAAACGGTCTGGTAACTTCGGGAATTATTCGTCTAGTAAAACAGACGACGATAGATGGACGCCAGAGCTACGTTTTCATACATAGAAGTCATGAAACGTCGAGGAAAAATGAAAATACCCATTCGCCGGATGGACCCAACTGCATACAATCCTTCCTTAGCTTGCTTATGCTCGGGAAGGAATGCTCAATAAACTCATTGAATTTTTATTTTAATTGGAAAGATACTTCTGCTTAGGTATTTAAATATTCTGCCTTGTCGGGCTTTTACATGTATTTTAAAAATAGCTACGTGTTGTTATTGTGATAGAACACAAGTGCCTTTTACGAGCTGTCCTTAGCTTATATAAAATTGAATAAATTTGTGAGCCAATTAACTTTCTGTCAGCATGAATTCCCAGGAATTTGGATAAGTCAGAATTGGTAGTCTGTACAAGCTTTAACAAGATAATAATTCTTAATTTATTATTTATGAACCATTTTTTCCACCCTAACTAAAACTCTCTACCGTGTTTTCATCACTTAGGTAAATAATAAAAGTATTTGCTTTGCCAGGAAGTTTACTGTGAGTTGTTCATAAATGTTAAGAAAAATATGGGTTCAAGAATAGATCTTTGGAGCACTCCAACAGTAACTTAACTCTGAATATTAATTAAAAAATTTTTGGACTCTGTCACTAGTAATAGAACAGCAAATTATGCACTAAACCTTGAATTCCACAATAGTGTAGTATTTAAGTAGTAACTTATGAATTATGATTCCATAATCTAAAGTTAAGCTGTGGTCGATGCGTGAAGCATAAAAACTGAACACTTCTACGCTTATCAGTGTAGATAGTGTCTATTTGCTCTAAAGCTGTAGTATTCTTCTACAAATAAGTGTGGTTTTTGAAAAATTATACAATTGCATATTTTAGTGCAAGTTCAGATATACAGCGTGTTGTTGAAAGGTACGTACAAAATAAAATCGGGAATTGGTCTCGAAATATGGATGCTAAAAGTTAAAAAAGTTCAGCCAAAAGCGTTCTCCTTTTAGAGATAAAAATTATTAAAATGTATGTCCAAATTCATTGTACGTCTCTGATAAAAAGATCATCTTTCGTTTCTATAGCAACATTTAGTCTTGACAAAAGTTTTATTGTTACAGTTGCTAGGGTAATTAATTTTACCTGTTTATCATTCAGTAGCGTCTAAACAGGTTGGATAAGGGTTAATTTTCCCCTTATAATTTTGATAACACAAAATAAGTTTTTCAGACTTCTTAGACTTCGCGAAGAGCTGTCTATTTTGTTGTACGTATCTTTCAATAACACTTAGTATTATACTGTAGGATAGTAATGAAATGGGTCTCTACTTAAAGTAGAGGTAATCTGTCAAATGGAGCAGAATGGTACATATAAGGTTTTTCAGGTTTTTTATTTGACGGTAATGCCTAGTTTTAAAAGAATGCAAAAGCAATTACTAAATTGTTGGTGTTTCCATTTTCATATCATGTTTTACTGTTTATTTTTTCAATTTTTTTGTGATAATATTGACATACCTACAAATTTATTTGACACTTCACGCTCACAAAGTTTTTGAAAAAAAAAATCATGGCTAGTTTCTCCAGACGTACATCCAGTCCTCCGTCCGGTGATCAATATACTTACTCTTAAATAAATAATTTCCTCTTCGGGAATATGTAGTGCAGCAGCGCAAAAATAAATTTAGAGCAAAATTTCTACTTCTACTCCATATATGTTGTTTGTCAATTAGATTTCAACTCCATTATGGATAAGTTTTTCCAAGACTACGCTTTCTGAAGAAATAATTGTTAAATTATAGAGAAGTTTTTTTTCGGAGCGAGTATGTTTTTCATCTTCATAATTTAAGGAGTGTATACTTGAAATCTTTGAAAAGACCCAGTATTTTCCGCAAGGACAAAACTTCTCAAAAATTTGTCAAATTATATTCGAACAGTTCAATTTATCATCGTTGTTCAAACTCTGACTAACTAACCCGTGACCGTCATTAGATTGTGAGCTATTATCCTTCACCACTCATCTTACTGAAACACAATACAATGAAATTCAATAGTCAGGTAACTTCTATTGTTCCATTAAACGTAAAGAGAAGACAGCAGTCGAAATAATCAATAATATGTAACGAAGGTAGACAAATTAGTCATTCTCATTAATCACTGCAGATTCTAACAAAATTTCGGATAATTTAATAGTCTTAATCAAATCATCCGAACGCGTGTTAGTTCAACTGATTACTGAATGCATTTCCGTCCGCTTTTGTAGACGTGTAACTCATAACCACTAACAAAATAATACAAAATCTTTGTGTAGAAAATAACAAAGCGAGATAAATTAAACCATTTCACGCCTAATTAACGCTGGGAAAAATAAATCTACTGAACAAATTTTTCTACGAAATTTAAACGTACAAATCGAGTTCAACGATGCCGTACAAATTTAATTAGGAACGAACTGAGTGCACCAGTCCATTTAATTTTGTAAAATTTCAACGTATTTTTATAGTGGGACATCGAACGTACTTCTGCAAAATCGAAAAGGGTATTCCGCTCACACGATAATGCTAATTTAACTAGCAATTGTGCTGCAGTTAATTTTAGCTTTTTCGAACGCGCTGTGCCCGTTCCACTTAACGTCATTTATTTTAAACTTACCGTTTCGTTTCAACTTCTCCACCTAACTCGGATCGATACTGTATAAAAACCGCATTTTTTTAATTATAAAATGGACAAAAATCAATACTTGCTCTCGTCAGAATTAGGGAAAGCGATCCTTTTTGCCGGTCGTTTTTGCAAATATTGAGAAATAATACGATTCATTTGAGATTGAAAGATGTTCATTTCAGTTTGCATAGGGCGTCGGTATTGTCTACTTCCCATCCGATATTTCGGAGATTGAAATGAGAAAGACGAACCGACCGACAGTAAAGAATTGGTTCGCTTTGGATGTTTTCTAGTTGAAGCATCCTCAATCTGCGGTTCAAGATAGAGACCCAAAGTCAACTTTAATTCAATATGGCAAAATGAAAAAAGTACATAAAGTTTAGGCTTTTATTATTTTTTAAGTTTAGAAGAAAAGTTGTCTGTCATTATTGCAGTTTTTCTGCGTCTGCTGTCAGTGCTTTTTGTGGGTCTGCTGTTTGTCGAAAATTCTTTGTGTCACTGAAATTACTTTCTCTTACAGTGAAATTTTAATTTGTGCACGAGAATGTCAATAGTGAGATTTAAAGAACAAAAGTCCTCTTTGTTTTCTTTCTACATGTAAATTCGGAATGTTGGAAGAACATACTTAATTTAATATTTAAGTTTTAAAAACTGAAAAATGCCGTCAGCAATGAGCGACTCATTTCAGTAAGAATTACAGGTTTCTAAGAATAAGGAAAATTTCATAATTTAGACCTAATTAATTCATTGTTGAATTTATAACGAAATGTATGGAATAATAAGCGTATTATACACTTATAACATACAAAAATATATTTTAATCTGTTGTCAGTAAAGTTTTATTTATCAAATTTACCGGTTCTGGTGCGTTTTCAATAAAAATTATTTTGTAATGAACAACGTAGAACAAGTAGTTTAAGTTAATTGGCAGATCTTAGTATTATTCAATTCATCCACAAAAGCTTGCTTTATTTGTAGAAAATGTTTTCAGTAATTTGATAAACATTTATTTGCTTAATGCTGCGTCCCTTAAAACTTTCACAAAAAATTCCTGATAAGAAGTGCGGTGAAAATTTTTTGTTACTTCAAGTTGCACAACAAAATTAAATGGGTTTTGGCACAGTACATTTTTGCCTTCAGTGAGTGTGTGTTCGGTTAGCAAAGTGATTTCTTCATATGGTTTAATTTTGTTAAAAATAATTTACTTCTGTGCTAAAGCAAAATGTGCCGTGAGGAATTTTATTTACAGGGATCGGCCCGGAAAGAAAGGAAATTCGGATTTAAAGGGTAAATTGTTACGCTTATTTATCCGTTTGTTATTTGTTGAGAAGTTATTTATATTTTTAACTTAAATATGTCTATTAACAATGTGAAATTAGAGAATTTGAGTAAGTTTAATAAATATTCAATACACTTGTTGCAAGGGACCTTAGACCTCATTATTCATCAAGTATGTATTTATTTTGTGAAAAATGTGGCCTTAACTGCAAGTGTTTGAAATATTTGACATATAAATATGAATGTTCAATGTTTAAGAATAAATCAAATTTGAATGTATGAATTGAAAAACGGGTGTTTAATTGAAAAAGTCGAGGTACACACAACGTTTTTGGGTGACCATATAGAAAAATAATTGGTTATGTAAGTGGTTTTGAGGTTAGAACATCTGTTTTCGTTGTTGGAGAAAAAGTCCTACAAATTTTATAAAAACCAAAATGCTACTTTGCTCTTCTACTAAGAAAAAAAAAGTGGTACTGTCAAGTTTCATAATGATATTCAGTAAAAATGTAGTTCAAAGAACAGCATTTTTGGATTTTTTACTTAAAAAAATGTTTGACAAAGACCAGGCCCAGAACGTAAAAGTAAGTTTTCGAAATCAGGGATGGCATTTTGTTTCTACCGATACGATACGAAACGATAACGAAGCGATAAATGACAAGGACGAAAATATAAATTTCAGATGCGAAAGAAAAAGACGACTACATTTTATCGGTACCGACATTTTATCGTTATAGAAACAAAATCCCACCCCTGAGTACAAAAAACTGAAAGATCAGTCAAAAAAAGTGACAAGTGAGTCCAAAAAGTAGTTTAGCATTTCAGGACGAGAAAGTGACATAAGTGAAATTTTTGGCATGGTGGTAGCTTCCTTTTATTATTGAAGATTTTAAAGTCGAATAGCAAAAGAATTGTAGACCATATATATTTTAAAATCATCTCTGCGAACATGTCTGTATTTTATCTTAATATTTTATTCGAACTGTACCTGTTCTACGAATTTAATTGCCTTAAAATTCGTACAAGAGGGTAACGTTATAATACCGTTGCATTACATGTATTTGAACTAAATGATTACCGTTATTAATAACTGAGCGTAAGCTAAGGAAGTATAGTAATCGAGTCCATTGGACGAATTGCCACTTTTATGTTTTCTCGATGTTTCATGGCCCCTACAGTACGAAAAAAGTGATCTTCGGTTTCCGTCTCTCTGTCTGTCTGTCTGTCTGTATCCATTTACATACTTAATCTCCGAAACTGCTGGACCGATTGTTGTCAAATTTTGTGTGTATGTTAGAAATATCATATAGGTCGTTAAATGCTAACCACAATTTGGCTAATTATCCCCACCAACAATTTGATGACGTCGTCTCAACGAACCGTGTTTCGTTGAAGTTATACAAAAATATACTTCTATACTTGTAGTGTACGAATCCGCTTTCTGGCGACGTTGCGTCGTGGGTTCGATGCCGAACTTCGTCCCCTTTTTCTTTTCTTGCACTGGTAATACGTTGTGACAACTTTTCTTTTGTGCTCTGACTAGTATTATCTATGTTGATGGCGTCATCACAAATTGTTCATGAATGTGAGAATATGCACAACTTATATTTATATTGTACGACGCAGGGGCTGCGGGGGTGTTATTTATGCCGCTGGTTTTTACTTTACGGAGGTTATCACAAAATGAAAATCGTAAAATCAAATTTTATAATTTTTTTAAAGAGCTGGATTTGTTGGATTATACTTATAGCCTTCGATCAATTTTTTAATGATCAAATTAAGAACCTCATTTTTAGATTTCTTTATTTAATTATAATGAAGTAAGAGTAACAATAATATTGAAAATATTTTGTTCCATTGTAGGTTAATTAATCATTTTAGTCCTCTGTTTTGAGCAAATAACTCATCCAAATACAGTTCAAAAACATAAACAATCGAACTTAAGCATGTACACTGATAATATTACACTTTTTTCCGTTGGTTATGTTTCAGAATGTAAAACCTTCTCGGTTGTTTCGACCGAACTTCCCTAGCACCTAAAGTACAATGAAACATATCCAGCATTTTTCGTGATTTATTGTACAGAAATGTGGACTTTGCGGTTAAGCTCCACTCCTCGGTCTCACGACGTATAAAAAAATTCATCACAATTGAGATGGCATGGGTGGGTGGGGTTTATCCAAGTCAATAATGAAATACTGAAAATATGAAATGGTAAATTCGAGGTTAGAATTATGTTTTAAGTATTGTAATGGTGAAAGTAAACTCTATTGGTCACAAGGTGAGGTGGGTGGGTGGGGCTTATCAATTTCAATAATAAAATACTGAAAATATCAAATGGTGAATTCGAGCTTAGAATTATGTTTAAAGTATTATAATGATGAAAGTAAACTCTATACGTTAAGAAAAAGAAGCCCCATCCACCCACCCCTGTCTCAATTGTGATGATATTTTCATTTAGTGTCAATTCGAAGGGTGGAGCTTAATTACAAAATCCACATTTCTTTAGAAAAATTTACCATTTTCAAGATGTTTTAAGTTTCTTGTTGCGAAAAGATGATTAGACGTATATTAAGGGAAAAACTGTTCGAAAGTTGTTTCGACAGAACTTCCCTAGCACCTAAAGTACAATGAAACATATCCCGCATTTTCCGTATTTCTTGTACAAAAATATGGACTTTGCGGTTAAGTTCCACCCCTCGATTTCACAACGAATAAAAACATTGATCACAATTGAGGTGAGGTGGGTGGGTGGGGCTTCTCAATTTCAATAATAAAATACTGATAATATCAAATGGTGAATTCGAGCTTAGAATTATGTTTAAAGTATTATAATGATGAAAGTAAACTCTATTGGTTAAGAAAAAGAAGCCCCACCCACCCATCCCCGTCTCAATTATGATGAATTTTTCATTTATTGCCACTTCGAAGGGCGGAGCTTAATTACAAAATCCACATTTCTTTAGAAACATTTGCCATTTTCAAGATGTTTTAAGTTTCTTGTTGCGAAAAGATGATTAGACGTATATTAAGGGAAAAACTGTTCGAAAGTTGTTTCGACAGAACTTCCCTAGCACCTAAAGTACCATGAAACATATCCCGCATTTTCCGTATTTCTTGTACAAAAATATGGACTTTGCGATTAAGTTCCACCCCTCGGTTTCACAACGAATAAAAAAATTGATCACAATTGAGGTGAGGTGGGTGGGTGGGGCTTATCAATTTCAATAATAAAATACTGAAAATATCAAATGGTGAATTCGAGCTTAGAATTATGTTTAAAGTATTATAATGATGAAAGTTAACTCTATACGTTAAGAAAAAGAACCCCCACCCACCCACCCCTGTCTCAATTGTGATGAAATTTTCATTTACTGTCACTTCGAAGGGCGGAGCTTAATTACAAAATCCACATTTCTTTAGAAAAATTTACCATTTTCAAGATGTTTTAAGTTTCTTGTTGCGAAAAGATCGCTAGACGTATATTAAGGGAAAAATTGGTCGAAAGTTGTTTCGACAGAACTTCCCTAGCACCTAAAGTACAATGAAACATATCCCGCATTCTCCGTGATTTATTGTACAGAAATGTGGACTTTGCGGTTAAGCTCCACCCCTGGGTCTCACAACGAATAAAAACAATCAGGTCTCAACTGTGTTTTATAAAAATGTAAAACCTTCTCAGCGACGCCAAATATCGTTTTTTATGTGAAACGTTCTCGGGGGTCCCAACGGTCTTTTTTAAAAATGTAAAACCTTCTCGGGGGCGCCAAATGTCTTTTTTTATGTGAAACCTTCTCGGGGATCCAACTGTCTTTTTTAAAAATGTAAAAGCTCTTCGGGGGCGCCAAATCTCTTTTTTAAGAATGTGAAACCTTCTCGGGGTCCCAAGTGTCTTTTTTTAAGAAGGTGAAACCTTGTTTTTTTCTATTACACTGTTTTTACTCCATAGAGATTATCACGCAAAAGTAAAAATAATTCCGCAAAATCAAATTTTATCATTTTTCAGAGAAGCAGTATTTGTTGAACTGTAGTTCAGAAGCGAGAGAAGTTCTGTCGAAATAGCTTTCGACAATTTTTTTAAATTCAGAAATCAATAATCAAAACGTTTTTCAGTTTAATGTTTTTAACTGTTGTGTATCCCAATCTAATTTTGTAATGTTGGTCTCCTTCGTTCTTAACAATGAGTGTTAAGAAAGCCTAAGTTAATTTTAATGATGTTTGTTGCAGTGGACTCGTAACGAAGAAGAGGGGGCTCGTTAGCAACAGCAGAAGAAGAATCCGTAAAAGTTAGAACTTTTTATTAGCCTTTGTATGGTGACGGATATTTTAAAATTTTCATTAGACTTTTTGAAGTTATTTTTAAACAAGTACACGATTTTCAATTTATTGTGCTGGGTAATTTGCATAACGACTGATGGATTATCTCTTTTTCATTTTTGGGTGCACTGTCCTAAAGTGCTTGTTACTTTCTGAGTGCACCTGAAGGAAGTATTGTAATCGAGTTCGTCGGTCGACTTGCTACTTTCATATTTTCTCGACCTTTCATGACTCCTATAGTTCAAAGAATTAGATCTCCCGTTTTCGTCTGTCTGTCTGTCGTCTGTGTCAATTTTCATTAGACAGACAGACGACAGACAGACGGAAACGAGAGAGCACTTTTCTCGTATTCTATGTGTGTAGAAAATTCGCCTAAGGTTATTTAGACAGAACTTCCCTTACCGCTGAAGTATAGTTGAACAAATTTGGCTTCTTCAAACAATTATAAAATTTAATTTTGCGATGTTTTATTAGTTTTCCAACAGATAACAGACACACGACAGACATACTCTGACTAACTTATGATGGGAAAGGAGCAACTGTTACCAATTTTTAAGGAGCGAATTCTCAACGGTACCATATGCGAAATATCGAAAAAAGAAACTAATTTAATAAATTTTAGTAAAAAAATGACGTAATATGTAGAATACGACCAAATATGGTACTGCTGTTTGGGAATTATTGTGGCATGTATTTATACCGGAATTTGTTGATTTTATAGACGGAGAAATTCAATTTAGAATGAGAATTGCCTTATAGGAATTTGCTCTCGGTATTGGATGCATCTCACTGGTTTTCATGTAATTTCACGATAGGAATCTATGCAAAATGTAACTATTCATACCGCTGAGTAAAAGCCGTAAAAGGTATTGGAAAAATATATATTGTAAACAACAGTGGCACCGTTTTATTATTGCAAGATATTCTGACCTATATTTGCATTTACTACATTGTACAGGCGTTTTTGACATTACTGAAAGGTTAACAAAACAGTGTTTTTTTGGTGAAATTCAGATCGAACTTTTGGGAAACATTGTTTTAAAGTTAAGTAAAGAATAAAGATTTAAATATTTCTTACCTTTTGGGGCTTAAGCTGAGTCCGGCCACGCTATTGCTGACATATTCTTGCAAGGAGTTAAAAAAGCTCATATTGCTGATAGTTTTGCACACTCTGTAAAAAAAGAAACAAAGGTATTTAAATTTGTGTTTGGCCGGTGTGAATAATTTATTACACAATGTAACAACAAACAGGTAAATTTTCCACTCGAAGTGGAACGATTCTTGTTTTCCACTCTTTCGAAATTAGCACATTCTAAATTTTCGACAAAATAATTAACAAGTACTTCAATTAATAAAAGAAAAGTCTAGCAGAATTTCTCTTGACTGTATAAACAACCCTTGTAATTATCTCCTTACAGTTTTTATAGTTAATTTATTACATGTAACAAGCTTAGCTTTAAGATTCTTACGAAATTTCTTGAATCCTGGAACAACGAAGTTATTAATATGCGAAACTCGTTTATGTTACAAATGAAGATTTTGTTAATGTCATGTTTTTGTTTTTAAATTCAGAACGGTGACAGGTTTTTAATATTAGAAAAAGGTTCTGTGCTTCTATAAATAGTTTGATGTTCACAACAATGTATTACATTATTATTTTTTTTATTTTTAGATTCTTTATTACCTGCATGCAGCAATTGACGCGTTGTGACTTACATGTCCATAAATAGTACATATTCATAAACAAAACGGCGCGACGTCATAGGAAATTTAATGTGATAAATATCGCTATCGATTACACTGGATAAATTATGTTAAATTACCATACAACATTGTTATGATTATTCAACGTCGTGCAACATTATTATCTGTTTATTAGTTTATTGCAGGAAAAATTTACTGTTGGATTTATTTTTCCAAGGACCGGATCACATAGAATGGAGAAAGACAGACAAAAAACGAAATGCCAAGCGTTCTATTTATATTGCTATTATCAGATTAAAGCGAACTCTTAACGTGAATTTTTAACAGACGGTTGATAGGTCAGGAGTTAACTAGGTTTTCTGCTTAAGGCGCAAATTAGTAAGTGCTGGCATTCACACAAGTGGCTAGTGGAGAGTCCACTCAAGTAGTATTTTTTCCTGCGACTTCATGCTATTATTTTCTTGAAACTAGATCATTTTGACTCTGAAATATGTGGTATTTATTATGCTTCTCCGCAAGGAAACTTTATAGGCTTTATTATTTTGATATGGAGTTAATTAGCAGGTTCCAGCATTTTATTTATTATAATAAAAGACGGAGGAAAAAATGAACGAAGCGAAGGAAAGAGAGTCCACTTGATAAGTAACAATGTAATCAAAACGGTTAAAAGACAAAATGGATATCTATTATTAGTGTTCAGTGTTAATTAATTAAATAAAAAAGCACTGCCAGATGTAGCGGTTTATTCACGATATCGCACTCGTAAATAAACAAAAATAAATTTTATCTCGACAATGATTGAAGATATCAATCACTTTTTATTCTGGCTGTGGCATTTAATTACACTTTTTTTATTGTATCGTAAATTTTACGATGGGGATTTATCTAAATTAATCACCACGGAGAGAGCTTCCAAACAACATTTTTTTGAGTTTGATAAACAAAAATACCTCACGTTTCAATACAGTAATCTAATTGGTGAAAATTAACTGAACTGAATACATTAAAACTTAGTATAAAACGAATACAGTGTGAATATTTTTGTTCTTCTAAAAATTGGTGAATCTTTATCGAACTTTATAAAATATTTCTGTTACAGATTATCGTAAAACTATTTCTTATTCTTATGAAACTTTAAGTTTGCTAATTTTTTTAAGTTTACCAGTTTTGATTTCACGTCGTTCATAATTGGATTTCGTTTATAAAAAATTTAGTTCGGCAGAGTTTAGTTCAAGTTAATCAGTTAAGAAAATTTGTGAAGAACGAAATAAAATGAAATATTCCAAATTTATTAACAATGCTGAAAACGATGTCAAAGCAAATCTACAAAATTTATGGCGCTTCATTAGTTTAAAGAAAAACAATACAAGCGTCCCTGGTAATGTAATTTTTCTGCATAAGGAGCTGGAGCACCTCTAAGACATTGTGAACGCAATTACTAAAATTTTTCTGTTCTGTTTTCATCTGTGATATTGTGTGTGCTACATAATTTTGTGATTAACTATCATATTTTGTCAAATAAGTAGCGTTTCGAGTTTATGCGAATCTACTCTGTGATACATTTATAATCGGATTTTCCGCAAACCCACCATTCCGGCTTCTTGGAAAACTGCCAAAGTCGTCCCTATTCTTAAATATGATGATCGTCATAATATTGAAAATTGCAGACCATTCGTGTTTATTCAAACTTCAGAAACATTTTGAATTCTAATCTAGTGGCAAAAAATCTGTCTACACTACGTTCTATTTTGACTTGGCAGCGTGCAAAACCCATAAACAATGCATTTTAAATGGGAGAATTCGTGGCGGTGTTGCCTTATCAAAGACATACCAATGTTTCGAAGAAGCCGGTGCGTGAAATCTGCACAATTTCTGGAGTGTCTTTGTCATTCAGCACCGGTTAATGTTAAAAATGTTGGGCTTTAAAAAATAAAAATGAGTAATTAAAACTTTTAAACCAGAGTTCTTGCTTTAATAACTTATTTGTAAAATACAACACCGACATTCCACTATCTGGATTGGTGGAAAAAGTATTTAGTATTGGCGCGGATGTTTTCCAAGCGGTAATACTGTCAAAAATTTATTTTGGCTTATTATCGTTTTTAAATATGAATTGAAATTTTGGTTTTCTAACAATGTAACTGTGCGTTTTTTTAAAGCTAAATACTTGTTTCCAGAATAGACACGCATTTAAACTTGATTTTTTTAAATAGGACAAGAAAAACGTATTTTTTCTTTATTTGCACTAAAAAATAATAAAAAAAAAAACATTAAAATAATACAGTTTGGAAAATATGAAATTTATTTGGCTTAGGAAATGTCTTTATCTATTATTAGTTCTTTACCACCTGTGCATTGATAGAAAAATTAAATAAAACTTAATAATAATTGAAAAATAAAACATTTAACTGAAATAAAACAAAAAAAATATTATCCATTATCTCATTATATTATGTAATTAACATTATCTAAATGTGGTGAAAAAATATGGTCCTGTACTTGTGGTTTACGAATCTACCTTAATTTTGTTTATTATTATTTTTTTTTTTGTTTAATCCATCTTGTTCTTTACACACATAATACGAATTTGTACAAACGGATCAGTGCTTCATTGCGCACATCTGCCTCCTAGATGAGAGGTCCGGGGTTTGAAGTCGGTGGGCGACACTGTTCCCTTTTATTAGATGAAATAAATTTAGTAAAATGAATGAACCTCTAAGTTTGCACAAGTCTATATTTAAAACTGATAAAACAAGAATTATAATAATAATAATATTCAGAACATTTTTACTCCATTGCAGCTTCATTAGTAATAATTCTAGTCCTTATTTTGAGGAGACAAACTCATTCAAATCAAACAAACTGCTACGTGAGATTCTTTCGATGTAGAAACATAAACAATCGAAGTTAAGTATGTAGGGTAACGATAATACACTTTTTCGCGTTGGTTATCTGCTTTAAATATATTTCGTATTGTCCGCACTGGTGTGAACAGGAGCTTCGGAGTGTCATTTACGCCATATCCTAGTGTTTTTTACTAGTATTCCACTGCACGTGTTGGAATTGGCATAGGTGTCCGCGCTGAAAGAACGTTGATCGAAACGTTTTCAAATAGGAAAACTTACAAGAAATACAGGCATATTTTTAGAGCAATATTTAATTCCTTCTCTATCACAGGTGGAGGTCAAGTGCACCCCAAATCAAATATAAGTTTATTTAACGGAGTGTGTTTTCGTAACATAAGGCATTTGAATCATAGACAATGGCGGTGTATGGGCGATTAAAGTATGATACATGAATGAATTCAGAAAAACAAGCTCTACAAGAATCTGTAAAAAATAGATAGAATGTCACAACAAGAATTGGATGTCGTAGACAAAGACAAAGAAAATTATAAGGTGTCAAAACATATTTATACAATTTTATCGTTGTCTGGAATTATCAATGTTTGTTTTAATGTGTAGAGCTTATCACAAATAAAAGTCCTCCAAATCAATTTGTAGTTTTTATTTTTCAAAGAAGTGAGATTTGTTGGTCTGTACTTCAGGGGCGAGGAAATTCTTGTCGAAAGCTTCGACCAATTTTAAAAATAAATAAGCTTCCAAGCATCAGTTAAGGAAAAATTGTAAAAGGGTGCATACTCCGAACGCTATTTTCATATCTTCTTGACGTATGAAAAAATAGTTCCCACGTTTCCGTCTGTTTGTCGTCTATCTGACTGTCATCCGTGTGGATACTTATTAGACAGATAACCTCCGAAACTACTAGAATGATTGTTGTCAAATATTATAGGTATTTTATTTTTTAGGCAACCAGTTATACAGATGCGTGTGGTCTTTGTTATGCGTCCTTGGGCATTCAGTAAAATTCAAATCTGAGAGGCGGCACGCATTCATGATCTACTTCGACCCTGTAATCATTTATAGAAACCCTGTACTACTAATAGATTGTGTACCTGAAATTATATATAATATTAATAAGATGTAAATAATAGATAAATAAATAATATCGATCATAACTCTAGATAGTTTACATTAATAAATTGATAAATTGGTCGTAGTTAATTTTTAACTCTGATTTTTAACTACGTTAAAAAGTATAAGTATTTAAGTGCAATGAATAGACAAAAATTTAGATTGCTTTGGTACTTTCTAATAATTAGAGATATGAGTGTTGTTTAGTTTTTATTTATTTTGTTCTTTAGTTAACAATAAATTATTACAAACCAAGAAAGTATTATCTTAGCTGCAATCAGTGCACTTACGTGGTGAAACGTGGTTAATTTTTTACATTAATACACTTTGAAAAACATAATATAATCAATGAACTATTAAAAAAAATATGAAAAATGTACCTATAATTAAAATTAATTAATATAAAAAGTACCTATAAGTTATTACGATGGCACTGTGCATACCGCGAGATCGAAAAAGAAATTAGTCAGAGTTGGTCATGCACGACAAGCCATTTGTCGTAATTTAATTTTTGTTATTAAAGGTCAAATTGACAGTTATGACAACTACTTTTAAAACACAAAAATGAATCGAAATTACCGTTTTCCAATTTTGTCCCATTTCTGAAGTCAGATTTTAACAAAAAAAGCCTTAACTTCGTTTGATAACATTGCAAATTACTTTTGTCAACGCGACGTTTATTAAAAAATTATTTTAAACTAAGACAAACGGCTTTTCGTGCATGGCCAACTTTGACTAATTTCTTTTCCGATCTCTCGGTATTAAATGTTAACTGTGTTACATCTGGAAACAGAGCATCTGGGCACAAAAAAGCTTGATTTTCCTCACATTTTAAATAAATTTGAGTGACAAATTTTATTTTTTTTTTCACTTGATTGATACCGATATATTATATCAACTTACGTCAATTTGAGGAGAACAGTACCAACCTAGCCTAAAGAGTCAGATCCATTTTTTTTAGCAAAATTTGCTCTATGTGTACCGAGGATGTAATTTAATCTTCACTGATGCATAGAGAAGTCTATCCAAAGTTTAGTGTGAGGGGAAAATTCTGCCATTTTTCATACTGAAATATGACCTTGCTACATTAATGTCCATCGCTTACGAGCGATGGACATTAATGGTCATGAATAAAAGACCTTTTAAAAATGTGGGTAGACCATCTGCGTTGTGTGATCTAGTTGAAAAAAGTGGTAATGGTTACAGATAATGTTCCTGTTATTGGAATTAGATAAGGTATTAAAAGGTTTCCAGTTTTTCATTGAACTGCCACATTACGATTGATTCGTTCAATAGTTAGCTGAAATTCCATTCTTGTAAAATTCAGTCTATCTATACCTGAAAAGTTGTATTTTAATATCATTTTCGTAATATAAAATGTATACTAAATTGTGAAAAATATATACATAGTAGTGAAGTCAATTGAATAATGTTTAGTCAAATTTACTTAAATGAAAAATACGTTTGATGTTGTTCACGCAGAATATTTCGATGTGTAAAAGCTCACTAATCCGGTATAAATATGTTAACAACTTATCGCTTTAATAAACAGATTACCTTTAATTAATGAAAAATCAAATCAAAACGAATAAACAAGGTTTAAATTTTCAAGAATTGGCATTTTGTGTTACTAAAAGACGAATTTTAATAATAACTAGGTGAAAAAAAATGGAAATATGTTATGCGTTTTACAGATATTGGAACTGCTAGAATTTTCACAAAATTTTGACAAATTTGTTCTGATCTTCAAAACATCTGTTTTTCTGACAGTCTCCGAGTCCATAAATGTAATGGAATAAATTTTAATACAGGACATAAAACGTTTAATGCAGACTATTATTCTCTACTGATCAACAGGTTTGCCACAACAGCAGCTAGGAACTCGTAAAACGCACTAAATTATAAACGACCTTTGCCTTACGAATGACTTAAATAAATGAAACGGCTCGAAACTCCGAACTTGTTAAAGTCCACATATTTTGTTCATTTGAATTTTAATCATTTTCACCGCAGCGTTGTAGACGTTTTAATGTATGTCGGAAATTACAGACGCCCGTTGCTATGAAAAAAATTAATTAAAATTAGCAATCACCTGACATAGAGTGCGAATCGATCCGAAACATTAATTAAAACTCTACCATTCATTTCATAAACTTTTTGAGACATAATAGCGAACTTTTCGTCTTAGTGGCACATCTCTCTTGAATCGGCCATTTAAACAGAATAATCCAGAAATGTAATTTCCGTCTGGAATTTTTTTCGCTTTACTTTTATGGATGCGAGTTTAATTATATTTGTCGGCTTGTCAACAGCTTGTGTACAACCTCTCTTGTGCCTGAGGGAGGTGAAACTGGTTACTTTATAGCTGACACGACGATGTTGCTGAAAATCAATCACCCAGGAAGCAGGAACTAAGCAAAGTGTTTCATAAGTGATTTTTTATGTAATGACAGAACATTTCCAATATGATGCCTACAGCATGAGAGTGGTTTGTTCAACACAAAGAATTTAATCAAAGAGAAGATGTAGTTTTTTTATATAGCCATTTTCAAAGTCGTGCCAACCTCAATAAAGCGGAGTAACAAAATTATTATAAAAGGTGAAATCGTTTCCTGGAAACAATGAATTTATGGCGATAGCTAAAAATCGTCTTGAAAATATTAAACCCATTGCATGTTTTTCTTTTGGTTTTATTCCAAAGCTTTCCTAAATTGCTATAAGTACAAAAAAGGAGGAAGTAAGGGCCATTAATCAAAAATGAGCAATGGATTTACATTAATACTGTTGTGTTTGTACTCACTGTACGCAAAGGATAATTGAAAAATAACATACGACAAAATAAAAGGAAATCGTGACGAGTTAATTCATTTTCTATGAGAATTAGACAAAGAAATCTATTATGCCTATTTCGAAACAAAACAGTTTTATCATATTTGACTATTGTATTTTTTGTTACATTATGTGTGCGGAAGTAGATAAATAAATTACGCTGAACCAGCTTTTATCTACTAATTTGAGTGTAATGAGCTGCTCGTTTATTGATTGTCACTTTTATGATACTACTTAGTATTATTTATTTCCAAGCCATGATGTTAAACGATCATAAAAGTAGAAAAATGTGTATCTACATTTAAGCCATAACACATGGTTATTTTAGTTATTTTCAAAATTGCAAAGTATAAAATATCCTGCGTTAAATTTTTTATTCTTGTTCTTAAAAATGTGCATTATTGTGATAAACTCAGATTTCACAATGTGGGTAAAACTAGAAAGCTAGGATATGTTATTTCAAGAAGAATTAAACCCTCGTTGGATTTAAAATAATTTATTTATTATGAGATTGAATTTACGTTCCACATTGCTTTGTATTATGTACCTAATGAACAGCTTCATTATTAAAATTCAGTAACAATAATAATAATAATAATAAACAAAATCGAGATGGATTCATAGATAACAAGCACGGGAGTATGTTTTTATAAAGTATAAATAGCATTTACCGTGAAAAATATCAATATGACTTCATTAAATTGTTGGTGCGGATGATCAAACATATTTATGTCGGACGGAAACGTCGAAAAACATGAAAGTAGCCCTTCTCCAGATGGATTCTATTACAATACTTCCTTTAACTTACGTTGGGGAAGTAAGAACCAGTTTTTATTTTACAAAATAGACACGACAAAGTTACGCTGTGTACTCTACACTTCTGCAAAAAAAATTCAAACGATTCACCTTGCTTGACACATTGTTTTCAGCAATAAATGTGTCAAAAAAAATATGCCTTTGTGGTAGTTCCAACATAAAAAAGCAATCAGATTTTACAGTTTAATAACAATTGGAAGACGACAATTGATTTTAGCTTTATAATAATTTTATGGAAGGCAGATCTTATTTTTACTTGAGTAAGCATAATTTAATTCGTATCTCGATGAAATACCAAGTCGTTTAGTTTATAATAAACGTAAGTACAGTGACATTTACACATTGAATAAGCCATGATATTATATTTGTGTATTTTATCAAAACAATAATGATAATGAATCTTTGTTATTTCCTTAGCAACAGACTGTAATAAGGGTTATTCTTATGAATGTCGAATTTCAGTATTCTAGTACAGCACTTAAAATACGGAAATATAAATTTGTCGTTTGTAATTTTGTGTCAATTGATATTTAAATAATAGAAATAAAACTGTTACCTAAAATGTAATTTGGTAGAAAACACTGATGTATCACTTGTAGCAGATGAACAACAATTTATTTATTTACTCTGAAAAAGGAAAATATCGGTATTAGGTTTCAATATGATTCTGGTATATATTTTTGCGATTATTATATAACTTTATTTTATGTCTGTAATAAAGATCCGTGATTACGGTTTCCGTTCCTAAATGCTAATGCAATGTAAATAACAGCGCAATAAATAAAATTTAGAAAATGCCTTACCATCTCGGTGTGTATTAAAAAAGTATGAAATTTATAGGAAAATATATTAAGAAGAAAACAATTTATTAAACGAAGTGGAAGAGAATTTAAAAGATATTCCATTCGTATTGTAATTTCTTCGTAATAACATTCTAGTGACGTGATTATAGGCCTCGAGAGATATTTAAGAGACGAGCTTTCTAAATTTATTATGGCAGCCCGGCTTATTGATTAAGTTTCATTTTTACCAGTATTTCGCTTTTTGGGTGTATTTGACGTATATTACAACTTAAATACTTAAGAATTTCCAGCGCATCTCAATCCCAGTGCATGTATTTGACAAAAGAGAGAACAAAATTTGATTAATTATAACCCTTAGCCCTCTGATCAGTATTTTTATGAAACTTTATTACTGTACAAATGTATATTGCCACAATAAAGCGATTGTGGCAAACTGATAAACTTTATGTTGGCAGTACACCACATGTTTACGAAATATCCAATTCAACGAGTTTTTTAGGGCATAAATGTGTGATATACAATAATTGTGTTTGACACCTTTACACAGTAAATAATTATAAACATTATAAAGAAAAAACAATAACTGCCTGAGTTAGTCAAATGATATCCACAATAAACAGTGACGACGTAAATAGCATTATTTTATAATTACGACCCATTCTTTGCTAAATTGTATAGTGTCCAACGCACACAAACATTTTCAGTTGTGTAGCCTATATAAGTATTGATTTACATGTGTATATTACTGGATAATTTTTATAATTTTTGAGTAATTGTAATTTTTGTTATAATAAAATAACAAATAACAAAATATGAATTTAAACGATGTTATATAATAATTAAGCGAATGTCTAAAAAAGTTTAGAATTCGATGTTCTCAGGGGGTGAAAGAATCAACTGTCCGCTTTACAGGTCGACGCACACGCTCACGTTTCCTAGCATGACATAATCTAATTAACTTTTAAACCCACCCATGAACGGCTACCCTGCAACTTTTAAAAATTTGCTTTTTGTTATGTCGCATGTTGATTTGCACGAATTTGTTGTGTACTTTCATGTCGAATAAAAAAAACTTCGGAACTGCAGGAAAATGAACTTGTTAATCCTGTTGCAAGTGGTGATTTAGATCGTATCTTACAAACAGCTACCCTGAGTTATAATATTTGAAGAATATTTGAACTTTATGGCGATATTTTTAAATTTCTAGCATAAGCAAAGGAAACATTTGTTTTACAGATAAACAGAGTGCAGTTTATTGGAATCTCGGTGCACGATAACACTAGAACATCAAAAATACAAAAATTGTTGACGCGTTTCGCCAACTATGTGGGTGTTATCTAGATAAATTTAACCTAAACTTACGCCACAAGGGCGTACAGGGAAGAATTCGGAATCGAGCGGTGATCTGAATTCATTACATAATTTTTGTTTTTAAATATTTCTAGGCTTTTGTGGATATTGCAGAATTTGATGTTTACCTATAGGACAGATACCAGTAAGCCTCAATTTTTTGGTTCACTAACCCCTTACTTCTTCTTCGAATATGAAAAGATTCGACTAGGATTTCAACATTATTAGAGATTTTTTTTAAAGTTTAACTCCCCACTAAATTCCGACGAAATGGTTCGAAAAACATAAAGTATAAGTAATCCCAGATAAAAGATTTTTGAAAAAGTTGGTTCGAAAATGAAATTTTTGAAAATGCTCTAAGAATTCTGAGATACCATCTCGACGAGGTGATTGCAAAAACAAAGTTTTAATTAATGCATGTTCCCCGACCAAAACTTTAAGACAATTCGGTTCGAAAAAGAATTTTCTCATTTTTAAATATTTCAAAATCTCAAAAAAACAGGCAAAAAATTCTTTGAAAAATCAACCAAAAATTTTCAAAAAATTCTGGGATATAAATCTCGAATACAAAGTGTTAATAATATTCGAACAAGATTTTGGAAAAATTCGGCTTGAAAATGAAACTCATTGCTAAACATAATAATTAGTACTTATTTTACTTATCTATCGATAAAATAGTGCAACATGAATTTTTAAAAGAATCCTGTTGCGAGGTTTGAAGGAGGGTTGGGTGGGTTGGGCAAGTAGCTGCTAAGATAAGACTGATTTTGGCTAATGAGGTACCTTCTAAGAAAATAGAGGGTGGTTGGGCGGGGCTAGTACCTGCTAAGATAAGAGTGACTTTGGCAAATGAGATACCCTCTAAGAAAAGAGAGGGCGGGTGGGCGGGGCTAGTACCTATTAAAATACTCTCAAGACTTTTTCAAGTTCATAAAAAATAAAACACTAAAAGCTCAAAAGATATTTTTCAAGTTTATCCAGCAACAAAACACCAGATTCCTTTAAATTTATCCGAAAATAAAACACCAGGGAACCTAGAATTAATTGCGAACATTTTAAACGTAGGGTTTTGAAAACTTTAACAAACGTTGGATACATTTTTAACTGTTTATTCGATTTTTGCTAATTTGTACCTTCGCTTTATATCTATATTACAAAAACAACCATATCTTTGTACATTCTAACTGAAATTATAAGTAAGCATGGTCATGGTCGAGAGAAATATTAACTAAAGTTGTATTACTAGTTAACGTGATAATGAATGTGTTGTTTAGTAGTTAAACGTAGCAAAAGAACCAATTTTAAAATCATTATAACTCCACCAAAATGTGGCAAGGAATTATTTTACTATTTTTCCCAGACTCACCAGTTGATTGTTAAGAGTGTAGCGAGGAGTTAATCCGCCATTTTCTAGACACCCGGTATAATACAAAAAATGTCGACGCGTTTCGCCAACCAGGTGGGACGTACAGGGAAGAATTCGGAATGAATCCGTGATCTGAATTCATCACATAATTTTTGTTTATGGATATTTCTAGACTTTCGTAAATATCTAGAAATTTTGCCTTTATTGACAAACTGCACTATTAATAATTGGAAATAGTAATAAGTTAGAATTTGATGTTTATAGGACAGATACCAGTACATTTGGCTATATTACTGCTGACTTCCATCACTATCCTCTATAGAAGATGGAAAGGTTCAACAAAGATTTCAATATTATTAGAGATTTTTTTCAAAGTTGTCTAAAAATCCTCACGAAATTGTAGGTTACAAATCCCTACAAGCTGATTAGAAAAACAAAATATAAATAATCTCAAATCAAGATTTTTGAAAAATTTTGTTCGAAAATAGAATTTTTGAAAATCCTCAAAGAATTCTGGGATAAGATCTCGACGAGGTGATTGGAAAAACAAAGTGTTTTTTTTAAACAATTCGGTTCGAATATGAATTTTTTCATTTTTAAATATTTCTAAATCTCGAAAAACAGACAAACAATTCTTTGAAAAATTGACTAAAGATTTTCAAAAAATTTTGGGATATTAATCTCGAACACAACGTGTTAATAATATCTGAATAAGATTTAAAAAAAAATCCATTTGAAAATGAAACTATTTGTTAAACATAATAATTAGTTTCACTTATTTCATTTATCTATCGATAAAATAGTGCAACATGAATTTTTAAAAGAATCCTGTTGCGAGATTTTTGTGAATATTTACATTTAATTAAGGTGTTCTATTAAAAAAATTACTAAATTATATGTTGTCTAGTTGGAAATAAAGCTAGGTTATGCTTCTGAAAAAACCTTACAGTTCTGCGCTTATTGACTCATCCTGTATGTTCATATAAGTTTATAATACATTTATTACAAAATATATTTTATTTATTGCATTTCTAATAAATCCAATGTTTTCAGTCAAATTTTTCCTTTCTTGTAAATACGCCCTTAATGCTATTATTTAAAATGATCACCCTATATATTCTCTATAAGATAAGGTCGTTAATTGTAAAAAGTTATGTCTGTGGGTTTTGAAAACTCGAAAATTTGGAACTAATTGTATGTACTCATTCATTTTGAAAATTCAAAAGAAAATATCTTTGACAGATCGACAATTTTGTTTGTCATACATACTCAGTGGTAAAATCAATGTAACAATATTACTAGTAACTTGGTAGAAAAGAAAAACTTCAGACAGATGGATAACTTTCTTTTTCTATACCTGACATTTACAAAGGATTTTAAAACTTCAAATTTAGTACCACAATTTTTTTTAAGTCGGTTTTTTTATTGTTTATTTCATTAGTATATACTTTATATATTTTATGATTATACACACTATTACTGCTAGTCGAAGCATTAACATATTACAAATAATAACATACAATATCCAGTTTATGAAAATTAAAAAAAAATCTTAATGCATATTTGGATACAGTTAATATGAACTTTTTTGCCCATTTTCATATCAATAAGATGATTCTCAATTTTTTAGCAGGTATTTAGAATCACCCTACATATTCTCTGGAAGATAATGTCGTTAATTGCAAATATAAAATCTATGTTTTTGATGGAATACGTAGTATTTGTGTTTCCACTTTTTTTAGAAATACATAATACTTATTTCTTAAAAAATTATATTCTTAATAGATGAAACCATCTACATTATAGAGGCGTTTCATTAATGTTTGATACATTTAAAATTTGGCGTGTTTCTGGTATTGACGTATTAGAATTTTAGGTTAAGCAAATACATGGCCCACTAGAGATCAAACGTTAATGAAATCCCTGTAGTTTCTAATTAAAAAAAAGTAATTGTTTTTAGTGAAGCTACGAGTTTATAGCCAAACTCCTGCTACAAAAAAGAACGGTATAAATCTCAAGCAAAAGTGCATGTTTGAGATTTACTTTAAGACGACGTCATCAGTTTTTTGGATTGGACGAATTGGCACTTTTAAAATAATGTTTAACCATCTTCACAATAATCTAAAAGTTCCAAGAAGATTTATTTGTTCAATAAATTCCACATATTTTTGGAAAAAATAACATAACTGTTTTTGTATTCTGGTTATGAATTGACACGAAAACTTCCCTTTTAGGGTTTAGAGAAGCTGAAATATTATATTGCTGTTTAGAGTAAAACAGTGGAATATTCATTAATGATTAATTTGCTTCTCAAATTTCAATAGCTGTGTTGCCTGTAACTTTTAAAATAATTGTAATACATAGAGGAAGTAAACATTTCAGTGTGGGGGCTGTCATTTTAATAAACAACCCTTTTCACAGCTATTATCTTAAAATTCAAAAAAATGACTTAAATTTTAGTAATTTAAAAGTGGTCGTATTTCGTTAGTATTAGGAAATGCTTCCTGAAAAAAAAAAGAAAAATAAATTATTCCAAAAGCTTCCGATTTGTTTCAGTTTTTAAATAATTATAAAGGGAAATGTAAATTTTTCCTCGCAAAAAATCATCTAGATATTGTTCAAGTCAACATCCTCTTCCCGAGAACGCAAAAAGCAGATTTTAAATTTAAGGAGGTATTCATTATTCATAAATCAGAATATCTAAAATAAAGCAATAACCGCCTGTTAATAGAACAAGGAAAGGAAAATAAACTCTTGGCATGGAACACCGTCCAACTGACTAAAGTTCCAACGCAACAAAAAATTTAAAATCAATATAATTAACACTGCATTAATTAAATCTAATTTTAAAGCAGTACACGAATTTGTTACGAAATTGAAATTCGATATCTTTTGCATATTCATCATCCGAAAAACTTCTATACTCCATATTAACAAGCTTCATTATAAAATAAATCGATTTTGCTCTACACCGTTTAATAATATCGTGATTTTCCGACGAGCGAACTAAAACGACTTATTAAAGATCGTTTAAGTTTGCCTTACATTTTTAAAAGCCACTGAAAGCTTCTTGCTCTAAATATAAGAGTATTTCAAGAAACATACGAATCGTTAAAGTGAATACAGAACTAGCAGAGTGTCTGTAAAAAAGATATTTTCCATCTCATTTTAACGTTCACGTCAAGCTGAATTTAATAATCTTGGAAGAGAAGTGCGTAAAATGTCAAGTCCAACTACTTTACAGCTGCATAACGTTTCGTATTTGGGTTTTGATCTTTTGTATAAAGAGGTTGAGTTTGTTTGGAAATGAAAACCAATACCTTAAGTAAATGATTAAATAATTGTTTTTTTTTCTTGGAAAAGCAAGCGACATATTAATTCTGTTAAAATAATTAAGTACTGAATTTAAAGCGTTTCAAATTAGTGTTTAGTTAAATTTAATTGAGATGAATTAAGGTAATTAATTAATACATTAGAAAGGTGGTAATAGCAAATAAATTTAAATTTCTTTGTAATTCATAAATTATTTTTAATCTTTCCCTACTACAAAAGATTGTTTATGTCTTTAAGAAAGGTTTTAATAACAGTAATAACAGTTTCAAAGGTTTTATTTGCTTGTCAAACTGAGCTGTACGGTGGTAATTACTAAGTCATTATTCTAGAATTTTTTGCTTCATCACGTTCTTGATATGTAAAAATTGGATGATGGGCTACAAGGTGAATAAAACATCCCTCTTTCATTTACTTTGAATTTAAATGATTTTGGGCCGGGTTTTGAAAAGTGAATTAAATATTAATTGAAATTAAATTTTAATGAGTGATTAACCACTGAATCTGATAATTTGATGGTTCAGTTGGATCACGTAATCGATTAATTGCACGATGTTATTATCGGTGTAAATGGTGTAATTAAGTGCTTCGGTAAATACTGAACGTATGGCGTAGCTAACGTCTAACAATAATTTGAGGTTAGATTGACAATTCGAATAGTGACAGATAGAGTACAGGTCTACAGACGACAGGAATCACACAGCTGACAGAACGACTTTTTTTTATTTAGGTGTTGCAAATGTAACAAAATACATTATCTAAATGTTTTTAATTTCAACTGTACAAAGAACAACTTAAAAAAGAATTTAAGCTACAGTTCGTGGTTCACAGTTTACATATATATTTAAAAAAAAAACGTCTCATCAAATAAATATACCGGGTGATTTTTTTTTAATTTCTGTTCTAGTTTCCTCTAACCATTACGTCGCAAATTACGTAGGTCGTATCTTACAACATACAACTTGCGTTATGATAATTTCGTGGTTAAAATAACCCAAACTCTGGAACTGTGCTTTGTTTTCATTTTCGTAAGTCAAGTTAAGACCTACTTTTCAGCCGAATTTCTTTTGCTAACGAATTCTTGGATGATTAGATCAGCAATTTAAAAAATCACCTGTTATTTAAAAAATATTCAGATTGCATACAGGTTTTCATAGCAAATTTTTCATTTTTATTCGAGGAGTGTTTATGAAATTTCCAATCTTGTTCGTTGAATTTTTTGAAGTTGTAGGGGTGATAAATGCTATACTATTCCAATTTTCACAAAAAAACTCGCAGTAGAATTATTTTTACAATCTCTGTTACAATATTTATAGGGAGACAAACAGTGTAAACGTGCTTTGTGGTGTTATCAATTAAATTAAATTTAAATATACTGTTACGTTGTATGGGTGATTAAGATCGGCATGGGTTAAAGTCAGCAATTTATTTCTCAATAACTCAAATTTACACAACTGATTACACAGCGATTAAAAATAAATCCGGCACAACTTAGCTGTACTCTCGTGGATTGAACTGGCTGAATAATACTTGTTCCCGAAGGTGGCCTCAATTTAAACCCATACTTCCTTCTATATGTGCGGCGATTAGGGTCTTCTTGGAATATCAATCGCGAGTTCCGCTTCCAAGCTTTTCTATAACGAACGCCGTCCGGCCGCGTCATCGACGATGAGTCATCAACGACATTACATTTTTGACGAATCTATATTTCAGTTTTTTCAAATAAAACACTCTGCATTTTATTACTTCATCTTATTTTATTTTCTGTTTCGATATGTCGGTGTGTCTCTTAAAAAAGTGAAAAATAGGAGAAACTGTTAAATTTATATAGAAAACACTTAATAAAAATGAATGAAAATAAGAGACAGAATACGATGCAATAATAAAAAACAGGGTGTACTATCTAAAAAAACTGAAATGTAGATATTTTAAAATTGTAATATAAACACTCTGTGTATTAAGATTCAGTTTAAAAAAAAATGGTCCAAGGTTACTTCAATAGAACTTCCCTCGTTTTTTGAAGTACAATTCAACAAATTCCGCTTCTTTGAATTTTTTTTTTTTAATTGTGTTTTCTGAAAACCTTCATATAGCAAAAATCGAACCCTTTTCGCTGTTGGGGTGCAAATTCCATCCGCAGATATACAGATAATATGAAATGTGTTCAAAGCAAATAACCTACGGAAAAGAGGATACTGCTATCAGTGTACATGCTTAACTTCGACTGTTTATGTATATACATCGAAAGAATGTCACGTAGAAATTTGTTTAATTTGAATAACTTGATTCCTCAAAACAGAAGACTAAAATTATTAATTAAGCAGCAATGGAACAAAATGTTTTGAACATGATTATTATTATTCTTATTTGATCATAATTAAATGAAAACGTGGATATTCTCACGTTTTCTAGAAAATGGGGTTCTTAATTTAATCAATAAAAAATTGATTTTCGTTTTGTGATAACCGCTGTAGGGTAGAAATAAGAGGCATAAATAGCACCTCTTGTCCTTCAGCACTAGGTAATAGCAATCTAAAGCTCAAGTGTACATTTATGTTTATACATCGAACAAATGTCACGTAGAAATTAGTTTCATTTGAATGAGTTTGTCTTCTCAAAACAGGACTAAATTTATTAATTAAACCATAATGCTCTGAACATTATAATTCTTACTTTATCATTACTATATAAAGACGTGCGTATTCTTTATATTTTCGAGAAAGTGGGGTGACTAGTTCGTATTTTGACCAATAAAAAATTTGTGATGACGTCATCAACATGGATAATTCTAGTCACAGCACAAAAGAAAAGTAGTCACAGCGTTATACCAATGGATACACTCACTGTGCTACGGAGACGTACAAACCGTGTTGGTAATAAAACGTTATTATACCTTGCAAATGTTTTTGTGTGAGAATATGAGTATATTTCTGTGTAACATTCAAATCACTTTCAGATATCATTCATTGAAATGACGTCATCAAATTTTTGGTGGGGATCATTAGCCAAATTTTGGTTAGCATTTAACCATCTGCATGATCTTTCTAATATGTGTTGTTGAAAATAATCTCAATATATGGTACTCACAGAGCCGTACAATTTTACTCTTTGGCTTTTTTCTATTTTCAATAATTACTGAGATAACGAGGAACGCTCGCTTAGTGCTTCACCCTGTATATACACTTTGTTTTAATACTAACAGAATTGAGTCTTTAGTGTTTACAAAATCAAAGCAGTAATTTTCAATTAGTCATATATCACGTCTTTGATATATATAGAACATCTTTATTTGATTACTGTATCTAAAGTTAATACTTTTGGCAATTATTCAATTTTTACAGACGCACGTTAAAAGACGAAAAATAAAAAACGGAGTGAGTCCGTAATAAAATACAGGCTGCTCAAAAAAATGAGATCTGGCTATTTGAGACTTAAATATTGTATTATAATATATGTATATCAAGACTCAGTTTTATTTGTAAAGGAACAAAAAGCATGGTTTTATTTCTATGTTCATAAAATATATAGCATCACAAATGTTAAAAATAAACCTATTGGGATTTTTTGTGAGGCTTTGTAAAAAAATTCAAGGAAATTGGAATAACAATACCGTTCAAAAACAGAGTGTGCTTGTAACACGTAACAAGAACCCAATTAACGTATAAAAATATCTAGAATATTCTATTGAAAAAAAAAAATTGTGTCGTCGAAAATAATTCTAGGTTATGTTGCTGAAAGAGGCGCATAATTTTAGTTACTGTTTGACTTTTTTTTGTCCCCATAATGATCAATAACTTGAGGAGAACACGCTTATGAATTCACCCTGTATATGTGTGAATCTGGCGGTTGGACATACGTAGGTACTAATCCGTTTAAATTTTGTGGTCAAAAACATAATTGTGTCAGAACAGTGGTATTCGCTTTATTTTACTTTTGGTAGAATCTAAAATTTAATGACAATTTTTCTAACAATTTCTGGTCCTTGATTGAACTGTCTATGTTGTTGTAACTACGTTATGAAGTTATGATATATTTTTCCAACCATGAATCTGAAAGTGGAAAATACTTCAGAGGCGAATAGCGGCAAGAGAGAATCTTTGCTTTGAACTTTAAATATAAAAATACATTTTTACTACTGAAAAGGATTTCACAGGAGATAACTTTACATTTTTATGTTTTTTAAAACAGCTATTTTTCAGGTGTGGTTTTCTAAGTAGAGTGAAGCTATTTTAAAATAAAATAAGAAATGATGCAACCTCCATCGACACAATTATGTGGTACATCAAAATATATACGTAGTTCATAAAAGTTTCACTCCATACAATGACGTTTATTATGAAGAAAAATAAGAACATTGTTGTTGATAAATAAATATCTTAGGGTATTATTTACTTAAGTCATGCTCACGCTAATGTAAAGTGAAAAAGTGTCATTCTTTTTTATTGTAAAATTTTCGAACCTGAATGTAAATTACCACATGCTTTTGTTGTACACAGTAAGCTTTTGTTCTTAAATTATTGTCCCCTACGAACGAAAGCAAACAATAAATCCATTGCCTCACTATTGGAAACAATTAGGGCGGAAAAATGTTCTTACACTTTTGATGCCCACTAATGTCAATAATTATTGATTATTATTTTTTCCAGCACAGTCCATTCGAGCAAGAATGTATACCTTTCGTGTTTAAAGAACAATTCTACGATAAATCGTTGACTGTTTTACTCGTGGTAATAAATGTACAATTTCTTTAATTGATGACTTTGTCTGAAATAATGATGGTCATAGTTGTCAAGTTGACAATTAAATAACCAATAGATCTTGAGCCGCTCATTAAACTGACGAGAAAGTCCCTGCCAAGTTCCGCATTTTGAAATAGACGGCGTTTAGCTAAAAGCTCCCAGCTTTCATGTACGGGTTTTCATCTTTTATATGGAGAAACTGAGTTTGTTCTTCATGAAAAAGAAGCCAATATTACAAGTAAATGGTTCATTCGCATAAAAGGGAGATTTGTCCAATATTCTCTCCCCACATGAGTGGAAAACGTCTTTTGAACACAATTTCATTATAAAATTACATCATCCAAAAGCGCGCTATTGGGCGTACTATGATCTACAAAGCCCACCAAACTGTCATACCCCGGCATATTTCGAGTAGTTAACCGATCCCCTAGATCTGAATAACTTACGAAAACGCGAAGATATTCCTCGTCCGATGTGATGTGCTGCTGCATAAATTGGCTCGGATTCCATTACATCCCATTTGTGGGTAGGGAGATTCCTCGAAACGACCCTAAATTTTCTGTGAAGAGGCGCAGCCGCAACAAAGTAAATCCCGATTTAGTTGCCGAACCCAAAAAGTTAAAAGTTAGAAACGGGCTAATTTAACATGAAACGATTTTTAATTGGCGCATGTTAAAGTTTGTTTTTTCCATCTCTATCGCCGTTTCCCCGTATTTTATTTTTATAGCGTGATAATCAGCAATTTCTCTCCCGAACCTAATTTACCGTAATCTATAAAAAATATATCGCAATAAACTGGTGCGACTACTGTGATCCTTTTATTCCTTCCGCAATGTAGCAACAGAATTGGAGAATTTTGTTTTCCTCTTGGGTGCAACATTCGGCAAAACCCGTGGATAATATTGCGAAATAAAATGTTGATCTTAGATTTGGTATATAATAACATGAGAGACTGCTGAAAATGGCTTAAAATTGTTGAAGTGCTGTGCGTGCGTTGCGTATATTACGTGTTGTCTAGAGGAGTTTAATTTGAATTAATTAAATTTAATGTAGGATAAAGCAGTAGTCATGTAATGTTTTAAACCAGTTAAAATAAAAGAGCTGCGGTTATATTTTGATACTCAATATGATTCAATATTGGTGGATGCGCCGGGTTACAATCCCAATATAATTGACTAAACTCGCAATAAAAATATAATAACAACTTTTTAAAACAAACCATATTTTGAATACGTGCTATGGATTTCTACAGCAGCAGTTAACAGGAAAATTCAGTTACACATTATATCTGTTTTATTAACGAATTCCCTGCTTTCCTTTTCGTTGTTAAATATTCAATTAGTTACAATTTTATTACGGATGAAACTGAAATAAACATACAGATTGGTGGGTTTTTTAAATGTGCTACACTCAATGTTGTTCATTCGTTTTTAATATAAGTTGATGTTATATACGACGAGCAGAATACATAAATATCTCATTACCTGTCATGGACTATGTGTAGCGGAACAAACAGTTATAATTGCAGGCGTTGTGTTAAATTTTGATTTAAGGTAGAGCTACGTCGTGTGTTATAATCCCCCAAAAGCCAGGTCGAAATGCCTGTTACTGGAAAATTCAAAAGGAAACTTTGCCTGTGCATCCCAGCGCTACTCATGCTTATCTGCCATCAACGTTATTAAATTATAACTGCAAACATTTAGATACATACTTATTCGAAACTGTGTATTCGTAACGGTTGGTGGCACTGGTTACCATGTAGACATGCTTTATACCGTCGTTCATTTTCTGGACGATTCGTCAACACCGGGTTTTTTAAAAAATTTCGAAATAAATATAACGACGGTTTAATTAACTTAGAAAATATCTATCCTTTTGGATACAATACACCTGAATACCTAAAAGTGAGAATTATACAAGAATGAGAAAGTGTTTCGCTGAAAGTTCTTATTCGAGTATTTAGGTCAATTTATATATCGAACCTGGGGTCCAACAGTTCCAGCAATTGTAGTAAATTCAATTAAATATGGTACTTGTGCTAAATTCAACAAAACTTTATAACTTTTTAAAATTACGACCTACTTTGCGAGCGAGTTTTCTCTGTCAAAAAATTTTTGCGTAACGAATCAAACGATTACTAACTGGAGTAACCGATCTGTTCGAAAATTTCAAAATTCTATTTAAATGTGAATATTTGCATTGAAACTTATTCTTATTACTTTAAGTTAGTTGCCAACTATTCGTTGGTAATGTAAATAAACTTATTTTGTTCCTTCACCTCTCTTACTTAATAACTAGAACATACTTGCCGGTTTGAAAGGATGAACGTAAAACAAACTTTATATGGAAGTATAAAACTTTATAAAATATGCAAAACTGCAGAATATGATGACATATTACGACGACTTGTGTGCTATAAAAAGTTCCATCACACATCTAAGTTTTTCTTTGACAGTGTTACACCTTTACATTTCACACATAAAACTTTGATGAAAACTTGCTGTAAATATGTAATTTCATGTAACTTTTTTTATTTGTTTCTACATATGTTTTCATATTTCTCTCGTTGTTTCTGCAACAATTCATTGGAATGTACGCGTAATATACGAAAAACTGGACGTACTCCTGCCGTGTTTATATTAAAATATTGTGAAAGAATTTAATTTAGCGAGGTAGCGTAGACGATTTTTAATTAATAAATAGTTTAGTCACTGAAACATTTTACACATACCTACTATTTTCGTCATTTTATCTTTAAAATTTTCTGTGCAGTTTTAATTTTGCTTCATAAAAAATTGATAAAAATTTGCTAATTTTTCTTGAAAGAGGAGCTGAAAATAAGGCAGTTGCCTCAGAAGCAAAACTTTTGTGTATTAACTTTCTTTTATAAAGTTATTCCGGTCAATGAAGGCTTATTTATCAGCTCCAATTTTACTGATGGATCTCTGGATTTATTATAAAAATCTGTATTATTTCAAGCCAAGCACTGAATTGCTTAATATCGTTTAAGGTACGATAGAGTTGAATTTGAAGCACATATTTTATTTTGACATGATACCAACTGAAAGAAAAATTATTGATGATCACGCTCTATAACACTTCAAAAATGGGATGGACAGACAGATGACAGACGATAGACGACAGACAGACAGACAGAGGATACACAAATAGACAGAAATGTAATATAATGGACCCTATTACAATACTACTGACGCTCGGATAATAAAAAGTAAGAACGATAAAAATGGTGGAATAAGGATTAGGAAATTGCCAAAGATATTGTAGGAAATAAACAGAAGTTTTACAAGAAATATTTCAAATAGTATATAAACAGATGCTAGCAATAATAAGAAGAAAAATATTTAAGAGAAAGTATGAATCGTGGGAAAGAAACTGCCCAAGAATAAACACCTACAAACGAGGAACCAGAAGTATGGAAATTTGGAGGATTCTCAAAAATCTAGATAAATATAATAACAACAATACAACCATAAGATTGGGAAGGATATTACAGAAA
Source organism: Zophobas morio (assembly GCF_036711695.1). Taxonomy (NCBI): domain Eukaryota; kingdom Metazoa; phylum Arthropoda; class Insecta; order Coleoptera; family Tenebrionidae; genus Zophobas; species Zophobas morio. The sequence continues at coordinate 16,248,091 of NW_026972129.1, read as the reverse complement.
ACCATCCATTGAAAATGGAAAATCGCTCGCAGCAGGAGATATTTCAGGAGACCTTCTAAAGCACGGAACTGAAAATTTATACTCGTATTAGACTACTATTTCAGAAATGTATCAATGCAAATCAATTCTCTGGGGAATGGAAAAGTTCGTACCTAAGCATTATAAACAAAAAAGGGGACAAAATCATTACTTGCAAAGATAAGATGATTGAAAAAGAAGATCCAAAGACAATAGTGAAAATAATGAAGGAAAGCAGTTGAAATTAGTCGTAGAGAGAAAATAGGAGATCTTGAGTGGAAACAAGACTTTTTAACCGCCTACGTTCTATTAGCTTCCAGTACCACCCTACAAAGAACATTATTTAAGACCACTCACCCACCCCATTTGCATTTCGGTGATTCATTTAATCTAGTCTGATTGAAAGAAGGATCTTACATTCAATAGAAATAAAACTGTTAGAATGAGAATAGCGCGGGTGGGCGGGGCTAGTACATGCTAAGATAAAACTGATTTTGAAAAATGACATACCTTTTAAGAAAATAAAGGGCGTTTCGGGCGGGCTCGTACTTGTTAAGATACGATTGACTTTGAAAAATGACATACCTCCAAAGAAAATAAAGAGTGGGTGGGTGATGCTACTACTTGCTAAGATAAGACTGATTGCGACGAGTGACATACCCTCTAAGAAAATAGAGGGCGGTTCGGCGAGGCTAGGACTTCCTAAGATAAGATGATGGAAAAAGAACCTCCAAAATTAAGAACGAAAACAATGAAGAAAAGCAAGTGGTGAAATTGGTCGTAGACAGAAGATGGGAGATTTTGAGTGGAAATCAAACTTTTTTTAACAGACTACGTTCTAAGTATTCGCTTCCAGTCCTACTCTACAATGGAACATATATTAATATACCGCCCACCCACCCCACTTGCATTTCAGTGATTCATTTAATCTAGTCTGATGGAAAAGTGGATCTTATATTCAACAGAAATAAAATCGTTAGAATGAGAATAGCGCGGGTGGGCGGGGCTAGTACCTTCTAAGATAAGGCTGATCTTGAAAAATGATATACCCTCTAAGAAAATAAAGGGTGGGTGGGCGGGGTTGGTAGTTGCTAAGATAAGATGATGGAGAAAGAACATCTAAAGATAAGAACGAAATCCATAAAGAAAAGCAAGTGGTGAAATTAGTGGTAGACAGAAGATGGGAGATTTTGAGTGGAAATAACTTTTTTAACAGACTACGTTCTATTAGCTTCCAGTCCTACTCTACAAAAGAACATATATTAATACCCCGCCCACCCACCCCGCCTGCATTTCAGTGATTCATTTCATCTAGTCCAATTGAAAAGTGGATCTTATATTCATCAGAAATAAAATCGTTAGAATGAGAATAGCGCGGGTGGGCGGGGCTAGTACCTTCTAAGTTAAGGCTGATCTTGACAAATGATATACCTTCTAAGAAAATAAAGGGTGGGTGGGCGGGGCTACTACTTGCTAAAACAAGACTGATTGTGGCGAATGACATGCCCTCTAAGAAAAAAGAGGGCGGTTCAGCGAGGCTAGGACTTGTTAAGATAAGTCCGATTTTGGAAAATGACATACCCTCTAAGAAAATAAAGGGTGGGTGGGCGGGGTTGGTAGTTGCTAAGATAAGATGATGGAGAAAGAACATCTAAAGATAAGAACGAAATCAATAAAGAAAAGCAAGTGGTGAAATTAGTCGTAGACAGAAGATGGGAGATTTTGAGTAGAAATAAAACTTTTTTAACAGACTACGTGTTATTAGCTTCCAGTCCTACTCTACAATAGAACATATATTAATACTGCGCCCACCCACCCCGCCTGTATTTCAGTGATTCATTTCATCTAGTCTGATTGAAAAGTGGATCTTATATTCAACAGAAATAAAATCGTTAGAATGAGAATAGCGCGGGTGGGCGGGCCTAGTACGTTCTAAGATAAGCCTGATCTTGAAAAATGATATACCTTCTAAGAAAATAAAGGGTGGGTGGGCGGGGCTACTACTTGCTAGGACAAGACTGATTGTGGCAAGCGACATACCCTCTAAGAAAATAGAGGGCGGTTCGGCGAGGCTAGGACTTGTTAAGATAAGTCCGATTTTGGAAAATAACATACCCTCCAAGAATATAAAGGGTGGGTGGGCGGGGTTAGTACTTGCTAAGATAAGATGATGGAAAAAGAACATCTAAAGATAAAAACGAAAATAATAAAGAAAAGCAAGTGGTGAAATTAGTCGTAGACAGAAAATGGGAGATTTTGAGTAGAAATAAAACTTTTTTAACAGACAATAGGCCCAATTCTGAATCAAATCTGTTAAAATTTAAAGGTTGTTAAAAAATAAACAGCCAATCAGATTTACGAATTTAACTCGTTACTATGGAAATTTGCAATTTAACACCCCTTAAATTTAACAACTTTGATTCAGAATTGCCCCTTACGTGTTATTAGCTTCCAGTCCTACTCTACAATAGAACATATATTAATACCCCGCCCACCCATCCCGCCTGCATTTCAGTGATTCATTTCATCTAGTCTGATTGAAAAGTGGATCTTATATTCAACAGAAATAAAATCGTTAGAATGAGAAAAGCGCGGGTGGGCGGGCCTAGTACCTTCTAAGATAAGGCTGATCTTGAAAAATGATATACCTTCTAAGAAAATAAAGGGTGGGTGGGCGGGGCTACTACTTGCTAAGACAAGACTGATTGTGGCGAATGACATACCCTCTAAGAAAATAGAGCGCGGTTCAGCGAGGCTAGGACTTGTTAAAATAAGTCCGATTTTGGAAAATGACATACCCTCTAAGAAAATAAAGGGTGGGTGGGCGGGGTTAGTACTTCCTAAGATAAGATGATGGAAAAAGAACATCCAAATATAAGAACGAAAACAATAAAGAAAAGCAAGTGGTGGAATTAGTCGTAGACAGAAGATGGGAGATTTTGAGTGGAAATAAAACTTTTTTAACAGACTACGTTCTATTAGCTTCCAGTCCTACTCTACAATAGAACATATATTTATACCCCGCCCAACCACCCCGCCTGTACTTCAGTGATTCATTTCATTTAGTCTGATTGAAAAGTGGATCTTATATTCAACAGAAATAAAGTCGTTAGAATGAGAATAGCGCGGGTGGGCGGGGCTAGTACCTTCTAAGATAAGGCTGATCTTGAAAAATGATATACCTTCTAAGAAAATAAAGGGTGGGTGGGCGGGGCTACTACTTGCTAAGACAAGACTGATTGTGGCGAGTGACATACCCTCTAAGAAAATAAAGGACGATTCGGAGAGGCTAGGACTTGTTAACGTAAGTCCGATTTTGGAAAATGACATACTCTCTAAAATTATAAAGGGTGGGTAGGCGGGGCGAGTACTTGCTAAGATAAGATGATGGAAAAGGAGGATCTAAAGATAAGAACGAAAATAATAAAGAAAAGCAACTGTTCGAATTAGTCGTAGGGAGAAAATGGGAGATCTTGACTAGAAATATAGTATATTATTAGCCAAGGTTGCAGAGCCAAGCATTCTAGACCGAGCGCAAATTAGAACCCGAGACGCGCAGCGTCGAGGGCTCTAAGTGCGAGGTCTAGAAGTGGCTTTGCAACCGTGGTTAATATACTATTTTTTTCACTAGTAGAAACCATAAGACAATAAACTGAAAAATAAACGTTCAATTTTTTGACGCAACATGATTTTGTTTTGATTTCTAATCAAACTTAATCTAAATCTTCAACACAAAGAAAACCGTTTCTACCTGTCGCTGAGTTAATCATTTTATCTTCTACCGTCTACCAACTACCATGCGTATACTCAAGTAATGTTTGTAGCACACATTTGTTCATTTTCTAAGAAATAATCACATCAAACATTGCGTACATAACCTCAATTTTTCTTTTTGAACCGGTGGTAGCAAAAGTTGAATTTGCTACCACTAAATGAGTCGACATTTGCATGCGTCCAGGCTGCTAGTGAAAAAAGACTTTTTTTAACACCCTACATTCTATTAGCTTCCAGTCCCACTCTACAAAAAAGCATATAATTAATCAAGCGCACCCACCCCGTCTCGATTACATGGAGACAGAAAAACAAGGATTTATCTCTGTTTAAATTATATCTTGAAAACGTTCTAAAGAGTTACAGGAGTACTTAGACGTAAAGAGGGGACTCTCACCTTGGCAGTGAGAAATACAGCAGGAACACAAGCCATTGTTCAACTAAACAACAACATTTTATGAGATTAGAACATCAACAGAAGAATAAAAGCAGGATAGAGGGTATCATGGTGAAGGGAAAAGAAAATTAGGAGAATTAAGAGGAAGCGAAATGAACTGCAGGAAGGTACAGACCAGGAAGAATCTGGGGAGGAGGTATAGACAGAGAAATCAAAGAAATAAATTTAGAAAAAAACCATGGAGTGATCGAAGAATGTGGATACCCGGAATCGGAAGACGTCATAAAACTAAATTAGTAGTTATAGTAGATTAAAGCGTTTTAATTTAGCGAAGTGTTGCCACTCAGAGAATATCTTCGTTACCTCGGTTATGGCTTTACAAAACTCGGATTTCTGCTTGTCTCCTAAAACAGTTTATATGACGTTTTTATGTAAAGATATAATATAATCTTGCAAAATAAATGATATGATATGATTCATTTGACGGTAAACAACTTGAGACCTCTAGGCGGAATAGTTACCATTACTGGCGTAACTCCTGTGTGCTGTTCACCGTAGCTTTAAAAGCATATTAATATCTTCATTAAGTACGACATTACCTCTTAAATAAAATCTGAGACATGCCGTATATGAGACGTTTAATGTTTCGATAAAACTTTTGTGCAAACATATTTTCATCGACTTGGATATTAAATTGCGTAACGTGAGTGTACTTGGGTAAGTAATCTAACCCGATCGAGGTAGATATTGTAAAAGTTGGTTTTGCAATTCTAAATAAATTATATCAAACAACAAAATTTTTCTTAAAGCAATAAATATTCGCTTGGTGGTTACCATTTAAGTTTACCGTCATTTTTCAAACAAGGCCAGAAAGCTCTTTTAAATGTACTGATTATATCTTGAGTTATATTACATTTTCATACAAATTTCGTACTTGCTTACACCGTGATTTATGCTAATGCACATCATGTAAATCTTATGATTTATGTAAGAAAAGTATACAATTTTATTAAAACCCTTGGTTGAATTATACAGCTTTGAACAGCTAAATGGAAAAAATTATAAATGTCATGAGCTGACGTAGATTTATGGAGCTCAGACACAATTTATGACGCTTTAGCTTTTGTGATGTTTGTATTTTTGGCGAGGGCGAGAGAACAAGGTGAGAGCGAACTTTTTGGCGTTAAGATAAGTTGAGAAATTTAAATAAAATTATACGTCATAAATGTTTATAACTGTTCTTATAAAACAAGATAAAAGCAATAAAAAGCATATTTATATTATAAAACAAAGACTTTATGGCTTTTTTTGCTCTATTGTGATATATTTTAATATATTCAAAACGAATAAAATATTGAGCTTTGTATCATTCATGTGATCCTATGTTTACCTTTTTAGGGGTACAATCGCCCTTTCTATCTATATTGATTTACGAATTAGAAAATTTAATGGGCATACATGAGGGTTAAATTAATTTTTAATTAAAGCGGCCATTTCCCTCGGTAAGTTTAATTCAAATCAGATTGTATTTCATTAGTTGGTGAGAAATCTATTGAAGCTTTTTAGATTAAAAGCTATAGATATCTAGTGTATGTAATGTACATTTACAAAATGTACATTGACAATTGAATATGTTATAGAGTGGCTGGGTTATGTTGTAAAAACGGGCAACCGGACAAAATAAAATGTTTTTGCTTTAGTCAGTATCAGCTTGATCGAATTTTAGATAGTTAACATGTAGTTAAAACAGAGAACTGATATTTGAAAGACGTAAATATATCACACACTAAGATTTTGATGCAAATATTATAAATAAAGTTTTAAAGTAAAATCATCTGATTGTTATAATTTATTCAAATATTATTGCTCAAAATCAAAATCTTTCATTTCTATAACTTATAAAGAGCAATTGTCCAATATTGAGTCGTCAATAAATTTTAGTGGTACGGAAAATGTTGGTCGGTTATTCAAAACAGAAAAAATAACGCTCGTATTCGTGATCTGGTGAGGTTCAACAATCAAAACTTATCATCTCCGGAAATGACTGTTAACACATTTAATGACTTCTTTAAAAGTGTCTATATTTCCTTTGATCCTAATGTGAACTTGGAATCAAAGTATATTATTCGACCTTATTGTCAGTGACACACATTTCTGAAAAAGAGATTCGTTTTAAAAAATTCAAAGAATCCTTTTCCTGCAGGAGTCGATGAAATTCCGAGTTTTTTGTAAAAGACTGCGTCACCTTTGCTTTACGTCTTTAATTTTAATTCTTACGACTTGTAAAATGCGTGATAAAAAAGCTACGTTTTGTGTAGCTTTGCTAAAGCTTTCGAAAGCATGATATTTAAATACAACTATCGTGAAATTAGAAATACCACATGAGTCTGTTTTAGTCAGTGTTTAGAAGAAACTGTTGGCAACAAGAATCAAGTGATTTTTATATATTTTCAGAAAGCATTTAATCAAAATAAATTTAAATTAATTTGGTTAAATAAATTTAAATGGTATAAATTTTCTTCGCCTCTCATTATTGTGTTTAGGTCTTACTTATCTGATGGACAACAGACTGCCAGATATCGTAATTTCGTAATTTTCTGTTTCTATTATTATATCGACAATATATCGTGGAATTTATATCTTGTCCAAAATTACTGTTACTTGTTGAAGCAAAATGTTTATAATGCTCATTAACTGTTCAAAACTATTTAGGTGCCCTTGTTAAGTAGTGTTTTATTAACAAATTAATTTTAAATATACTTTAAAGTATGGTTATCTTATTTAGTCGAAGGCTAAAGTTAGTGGAATATCCCATCATATTAATAATATCCTTCTAAAAAAAGTTGACTGCACTTCTATTGTTTTAAATATTATTGAGAAGTGCAGGTCTTTGGGTCTTTGCACAGGAATTATAGAAATTTTAATAATATTACAGGACCAATGTATTCTATACAGGATGAATCATTAAACGCGAGGTCCTCGATATAAGAGAGTAAAATTGTACCACTCTGTGAGTAGCATATACTAAGATGTTTGTCGACTATACAGAGGCAACGCAGACAACTGAGTTATTTTAAATAGAACACCCTATATAGTTTTTCATATTCTGATTAGCCTCTTTCAAACCTTTATACCTATAGTTTATTCTTGAAATTTCGATATGACGTTGCTACGTCATTCAAATTTTCTTGAATCTGTTATATCCCGAGTGTAAGCTAGCTAATACGCGTTTCCGTCTGTCTGTCTGTCGTTTGTCTGTTGTCTGTTTGTCGTCTGTCTCTCGTCTGTCTGTCGTCTGTTTTTCGTCTGTCTGCAAAAAAATTTTCGCAAAAAATCCTAACTCGATGAGTATCTTTTATTAGCAACGATGAATAGGACGCTTCAGTGCTTACCTTGATGGAATGCGAAAAAGGACTTCGCATTCGCGCGACTGTTGCGCGTTCGATTCCGCCTCATGAACCTTTCTTTTTTTCTTACACTGTTATTCTTACAATCTATATTTTTCATGTATAGAGGTTATCACCAATAAAATGTTGCAAAGTCATCTTTTATAAGTTCGGACTGAAAGTTTAGTCGAATAACCTTCATTCCATTTTTACGAAATGGCAGAGTATAAAAAAGAATCGCAATTATGTTATTTTTGAGCTTTTCGGTTTTTCGTCTGTGACCGAACTTTTCTGCGGTGACAAAACGGATCAAAAATAAGCACAAATCCGTGATCGGGAGAAAATTTCTGACAAGATAGACCTCTCTGTAAACCATTTCAAAAAATTCTGTATTGTTAATAAGGACAGGACGCCAGGGTAAAAATTAGTAAAAAAATTTGTTTCTCGAGAATGTTCTTTTTGAAAATAGATATTTCAGAAAACATCATGCTTGTTTCTAAATATCTCGATATCTGAACAAATTAACACGATAAACTTCAATTTTAATCGAGCTGAATAATTTCTTTTTGTCCAATTTGGGAAACTTCCAATTTTCCTCTTTAATCGCTATTTTTTCTGTTGTTTGAATAAATTGAGAAAAAATAAGCAGAAACCCAAAGTCCTGAAGAAAATTTGTGATAAGATAGACTTTTCTGTAAACCATTTTAAAAAACTCGCAATTGCTAGTAGAATTGGTGGAGGCCCCGGGTTAAAATTGTTATTAAAGGAGTTTTGTTTCTTGAGAACTTCTAAGTAACTTTTGTGTGAAATTATATATTTCAGGAGAAATCATCCACGTCTTCAAACATGACGATGTCTGCATAAATTAGCAAGATAAACTTTAATTTTAGTCAAGCTGAACAAATTCTTTTTGGTCCAATTTCAACAATTTCGATTTTCGTCTATAATCGTTTTCTCCGTTGTTTGAAGAAATGGTGAAAAATAGACACAATCTGGAGGAAAGTTCTGACAAGATAAATCTCTCTGTTCACCATTTTAAAGAACTCTAAATTTAAAACTGGTGGAGGCGCCGGGGTTAAAGTTAGTATAATTTTTTTTTCGAGAATTTGTAACAAAAATCTATATGAAATTTTAAATATTTCAGCAGAAATCATACACATCTTTAAAAATATCACAATATCTGAACTAATTAATACGACAAACTTCAACTTTAGTTGAGCTAAAGAACCTTTTTTTGTCCAAGTTCAGTATTTTTAATTTTTCGTGTATAAACGTTGTTTTTCAGTTGCTTGAAGAAATGGAGGAAAAATAAACACAAATCCTTTACCCTTAGAAAATTTCTGACCTGTTGGTAAACCACTTTAAAACTCTAAATTGTTAGTAAGTTAAATTGTAAGTGTATAGATTACTAAAAAAATGTTGTTTCTTGAGAATTTTTAAGAAACTTCTCTGTGAGATTACAGATTTCCGAATAAATAGTGCACATTTTTAAACCTCAACATATCTAAACAAATTAACACGACAAACGTAAATTTGAGCAACTTGTTCTGTATGATACTAGACACTTAAAAAAAATCATGTTCATTTCTAAATATCTCGAAATCTGAACAAATTAACACGACAAACCCAAATTTTTGATTAAGGTAAACAACTTTTTTTGTCCAATTTCAGTTATTTTTTACATTGTTTGAAGAAATGAAGACAAAATAGCCACAAATCTGTGATCCTGAGATAATTTCTAATAAGAAACACTTCTCTACAGATCAATTTAAAAAATTCTCAATTGTTAGTAAAATTGGTGGAGGCGCCGGGGTAAAACTTGGTAAGAACATTTTTGTTTCTTGAGAATTAATAAGAATTTTCTGTAGGAAATCAAATACTATAGAAAAAAATTATGCTCTTTTCTATTGATACCTGAACAATTTAAAACAACAAACCTAAATTTTTACTCGAGTTAACCAACTTTTTTTTGGTCCAATTTCATCGACTTCGATTTTTCCTTAGTAATCGTTATTTTCACCGTTATTTGAAGAATAGGTGAACAAATAAGCACAAATCCGTAACCCTGAGAAAACTTGTGACAAAATAACCCTCTCTGTACTCTATTTTAAGAAGCTCTCAGTTGTTAGTAAAATTGGTGGAGGCATCGAAGTAAAAATTATGAAAAATTTTTTATTTCTAGAGAATTTAAAGGAAATTTCTGTAAAAAATTATATATTTTTAAATATCTCAAGAATATGAAAAAGTAGGAACTTCGCCTCTATCAGGACTACTGCATTAAGTCTTAATGATTAAATGTTAGCGACCATCCCCATCGCCAATTTGGTGACGTCACCTGAAAATTATGCTAAGTAAATCCCATTTGATTTTACAATTATAGAATATCCTTTCAGTTGGCCTTTTAAGGGCTAGCAAAGTACTGTCAATATTCTTTAGATAAGTGTTTTATTTTTTACAATACCCTTAATTTCCTTTTCCGTCATTTATATGCGTAGTTTGTGCATAACCATTTGCCCTCTATTAATTAACCGTTCAGCTTTCTAGAATAAGTTACATTTCTTCTACCTTTATATTCCCTGAAATTGGAATTTTTATAAATGTCAAAATGAATAGGTTCTGAAACTAACACATGATAAATTTGAGAATGAATAATGTTTGTCAAAAAATTCTGAACGATTCGAATTTTCAAATATCGATGTTTCTGTTTTTTTTTTTTTAAATAGAACACCTTGTATTTTATTACTGCATCTTACTCTATACTTTGTTTTATTTCTTTCAATATATCGGCGTGTCTCTTAAAAAAGTAAAAATTGCAATAAATATCAACTAAATATAGAAAATACTTAGCAAAAATGAAAGAGAAGGAACAACAGGATAAGATTATTATTACTGCAAATAAAATATGTATATAGTGTTCTATATGAAAAGACTAAAATATCGATATCTGAAAATTGTAACAATTTATTTTTTTCTAAACACTCACTATATACCGACTCAAATTTATTTATACCACGAAAAAGCGCATGCCTATTTTAACAATAACGCAACTGATTTTTTTTCTTGAAACCTTCAAATGGTAAATTTTCTAAGAATATTGGAAAGGAAACGTCGCATCGGAATTTCAAAACTAAGTCACAAAGAAATGTAATTTGTGTAAAAATTTTCAGGAGATTCGTATAGTATGATTAAGCTAAGCACAGATCTGGGTTTGATCTCACAATTCACTGTACTAAAAATTTAATTGCAATATACTAAATTAGGTTTCCCCTTCAAGCTAAAAACGATGGCGTTAATAGAATTTCAATATCTTTATTCGTTCCAAAGATATGAAGTTTCGCAATTTTATCTGGGACACTCTGTATATTATAAAATATCAAACTAACTACACTTTTACAAGCCCAATATTTTAACAAGCAAATTTCAATTTTTTTATTGTTACTCCATAAGAACAAAATTAATTTATATTTACCGGATCAAAAGCGAAAAACTAATCAGATATGTAGCTTTTATTTTAATATGATTTATTGGAGAAGATACTGACACAAGTGAAAACGACACATTAATGAGCTACCTACAGTTAATCATTCTATCAATCGCACAATGTGTGCGTTTCAGCGCGTTCCTGATTTGTATTTAATCCATTAAATTGTATCTATATCCGGTCGATGATTGAATATCGAAATGCAGTGCCACAGAAACCTCGTCAGTTTGATGGTGAATCCTGTCAAAGAGGGCAAAACCTAATGTCACTTTGTTTTATAGAATATAACTCTGACTGTGACGTGACCCTATTCGCAATCTCTATCACGCTGTTTCAGAATATAACTCATTCTTGCTTTCGCAGGATACGCTGAATGCACATAACCCTTCTATTCAAAGATAAATTCGATCCGTTGCTCCTCAATTTCCTCTAACATGTGCTAATAGTTGTTTAAGGATACGTGAAGTTTATGTGCGGTTCCTTAGACGAACTTCCCTTTAATCTTTCCTGCTTAGGTGGGATAAGCGGATTTTTGTTAACCCTTTCAGGAAATTTTATAACGTTGTAAAATAACCAACACAAAACTCGTGGAGTGAGGATTGTAAAGGACTATAAAAAGATTGGATTTTACTGCTAATGAAGCTATTTACCTCGGTAATTGCAGATTCAGATTGTGGTTATCGCAGTCAACACAGCGTTGGGGTGTAAGTTAAAGAAGGATGTTGCACATAAAAGGGCGTTAGTAGTGGTAACGTGACAAAAATTTTTTCAACCGAACAAATCCAAACTTCCTTAAGTATCTTTCTTCCATTTATAGGGTTAACAATGTGTAGAAAAATCGTTCAAAAATAACAAACCAGTTAATTATTTCTGAATCCCAGTCCCATGAAATTATTAAATACGTAGGTAGCCCTTAGAACATTTCAAATTTGTGACGTGACGGTTTTAATATTAAGCAAATGCAGTTATTAATTTTTAAGATATAAATTGAAGTTTCTTTTTTAAAAGGGAAAACAGGTCAGATTTAACATTATTGAAGAGTTTTCCTCTGACTTCAGTTAATTTGATTTGAAAATTTAATTCACTGCATTCATTCTTAGATGAACAGAAATGTAATCATTTTTACAAAATAATTACTTATTCTGTGACGTGTGTTTGTGACGCAACTTTCATTTCTATCACAAATATTCAGATGATTTTTCACACGATACTAAAAATGTTTACATTGTTGGTAAGGGAATTTATTGAACTTCTTTTGAACTAGGAAAAATGGAAATTGATGAAGTAGAAGTGACGTCGGAAAAAAAATTATTACTACCACTAATTCTTAGCAAAATGAGTAAACAATTTTTGTGATACTAACATCTGCACCATAATTTTGCTACATATTTAAGTTTTACAAATAATCGGTTTGATGTCAAATTATTTGTATAAAAATCCATGGACAGACGACAGATAACGGGAAACTCAAGGCATATTTTTTTAAAAGACACTATTGTGATAGATCCCTAAATAACCGAAATACAAAATTTGTCTAAAGTTATTTAGACAGAACTTGCCCCTCCCGTGAACTATAAGCACACAAAATTCAAGTTCTTCGCAAAATAAAAACATTTGATCATAACCTCTATGAATTAAAACTAGATAGATAATACCAGTCACAGTGTAATAAAAAAAGTAGTCCATGAGGGGATCGAATCGGCGTTCTTCGCATTCTTAGTAGTGTTATTATAAAATTTAGATTTTTTTTAAATCTGAGTATCTAGTGTAAAAACTCAAAGCGGATTCATAAAGCACAAGTATAGGGGTATGAAATTTTATAAAATTTGAAAAGCATTTATTACAGAACATGCTGAAATGACGGCATTGGGAAGATTAGACTAACGTTCCAGTAGTTTCGGAGGTTATCTGTCTAATAAAAATCGAAACAAAGGAAACATGAAAGTAGCCATTCCCCGAACAGGGTCCAAACAGTAATAAAAACGGAGCTAATATCAAATTTCAAAAACTATCCACGGTAAATATTTGAAAAACTTACAGACACTCCAAAATTGTGCAAAAATCTAGGAAATTATTATATATATATTAAACTGTTTTGAGAACATTTACATAGTTGTCCTTTTGAAAAGTCTATAGAAAGGAAAATATCAATAACAAAGTTAAATAGGTACAGTTTTTGTCAATTATTATTATCAATTTATTTAACAGACTACACATTTTTATTTTGCTAGTGTGGACTGAGGTCCATATGAGCAATGGCTAATTTAATGTTTTCTCCAGGTTTTACTGCTTATACAATAAGAAAACGTCAACCCCTGTTTCCGTCTGTCTGTCTGTTGGCGATTTTATTAGACACAAGACTATCGAGTAGATGCTTAAACAAACGCTAAGAAGCTAATGTCAAATTGATTTAGCGACCTCGAAAAACGGCGTTGCTATGGTGATAATACAAAAATCCGGAAGATTTATTCACTATGGTGGCTGCATTCGTCACCAGCGTGATACTGATGACGTAATTTCGAAATTTTACTAGATATAATAACCTATTTACATTTTATAAAATGGCATGTTGTTTATTAGTTCGCTCTTATTTTTGATTTTAAACTTCTATATTTTTTGGAAAAGATTCAAAATTTGGCAAGAAAAAACAAATCCTGCTGCTCTGAAATCACATAGACGCTTTAAAAGTATCGTAAACGTGATAAATCCCTAATTAAAATGTATCTCTTTTCCCCCTGCAAAACTTGATGACGTCATCTTACAAATTTGCTAAATAAATTGTGTCCGAAATTGTGTTGTATCGGTGCAGTCATATTTTTACCTCTGCTTGGAAAAATAAAAAGAAAATTTTGCAAGAAAATTTGACGTTATATTTTAGAAAATACTAAACCAGTAATTGTACTCTGACAATTTGTTTCTTTGATGTCCCTGAAAATTTTGGTGACGTCACCACCAAACAATTAGAATGTGTAAAATAATATCCGCCTTTGGGTGCGGGTTAATTAATTCATTGAAGGCTTTTATTTTAATACGCATAAAATTTTGCACAATCACTTATTATAATTTATTTATATACAGGGTGAATTACTAATTGTATTTTTTGGAAACAGTAACAAAAGTATAAGCTTAAAGTTGTACAGTTTTTTCAGGCCATATATCAAAAGTATGTTCAACTTAAGAGAGTGTTTTCTTTTTAGGTCGATATATAAAACTTAGTTTTTTTCAAATAAAACGCCCTATATATTTTTTTATATGTTCCGACTGACTTCTAGAGTGAGTATTTTTATTTATCTTCTCACAAAATATTGTAACCGAGTTTTAAGAAGTATCCCTATTGCGATTTTTTTTGTGAACCCTTCCATTGCCAAAAAAATGTCAAGAAATTGGAATAATGTGGCAACTTCGCATCGAAATTTCAAACATAAACTGCGGTTTTAACGCCTAGAAAGATAATGACAATATGTAAAAATATATAGGGGTGCTTAAAAAAACTGAGTTGCGTGTTACGCCTCAAAAATAGAACATTCTGTATATGCAAAAATAATTAATGAGAAATCGAGGACCCCGCAGTTAGTGACTCACCCTGTAGAATTAAATCTTCAAGGTTTCGGGAGGTTATACTGGAGATACGTGTTAAGTTAGAACAGAAGTGCTATAATATAATGGAAAAAGAAAAGACAGAGTGAAAATAGGAGGGGAAAGGTAAAAATATAAAAAAAAAATAAATAAATAAAAACATGTATTTTAACCTATAGGGGTTGAAAAGAAATCGTATAATCAAATTTTATAATGTATATAATAAAGTGTATTATTTTTGCTTCAGGAGCGACGGAAGTTCTGTGTAAATAATCGTGAGCATTTTTTTAAGTAATGGGTTTTTATTTAATTTCGCGTCAGAAGTTGAATGTGTACTTTCCGTTCCCTCTGTCATGTAATGTGATATTTATGTGGAATTTAAATTGGTACTAAGATATACGTGTGCTCAAGCAAAGTCGATTCCGCATGGAAATCAATAAATACTTGTTAGTTCAGGGCAACTTATTCGGATTACGTTAATTTTAATCAAGATCAAGATAAAGTAAACAAATAATCCACTACGTGACTTTATTTCGTAACTACATACTTAATACTTGCAACAAAAATACAGCAGGTATTTTGTTAGATGCTACTTTATAATTATAAGTAATTGTATGATGTTAACAAACTTAATAACTTAATAATTTTATAAAACTTAAGGACTGCGGAAAGTCTGACACTGCTAGTTATTGGCCCCATTTTATGACAGTAATATCACAATACCTACTTAATGTATTTAATTAACAGCGACATCCGATCAGTGTAGAACTAATACCGATAAGGGTGTTCCCTGCTATTAGAGTGCAAACAAAGGGTTATCTAATGATAATATTTGTGTTCCAGTAGATTCATAAAGTTGTATTTGTCTGGGTCTACCCAGAGCTAATTTAATACACTGTACCCAAAAAGTGTTTCCACTTTCATTCCTCGCACAGGAAAAGTTTTCTCGTTACAACCTTACACAAAGCAACTATTTCAGCAATTGTTGCTCCAGAAATTACTTCCCTGATAACTAACGGAGGCGCTCAACTAATAAAGTGATCTGTCTTTCTGCGTTCTAGAAACCTTTTTCTGCTCTATTAACGTCGGAAAATCAATGAAATTCTGTGCATAGAGCTGTGGCATTACAATTATGCACCTGGTTAAACTAAATTATTCAAGAAAATCAATACTGACACAAATAATACACGTCACAATCAAGATAATAAAAAATTTATTGTGCTCATTCGATAAATCACACGAACCAATTATTCTTGTTGGGTACAGACATTCAGAAAAAAATTAAAATATATAGTTCTATCGTGTTTGTTGTGCATTTTCCATGGAACAATAACAACAATTTCTCACATACACTGGAATCTTCGACGAGCACTTCGCATGACACGAAATTAAAATTTCGTTATAAATAACATTTTGTATATCTGTGGTGTAATAATAATTGTGTAATATTAAAAAAAAAATGGTCTAAAGAGTTTAGACAGTACTTCCCTCGCTGTCGGAAACTAGACGACTGCATGCCTATTATGTTTTTTTTTCTCATTACATTTTTGTAGTGGGAATTTAAAAAAAAATTGTGATGACGTCATCAACATTTTTGCAAGGACACGTATATCAGTTGGGATAGATGTAGTGTAATGCTAAGAATAAAATTATTGTGTTCCCAAATTTTCGGGAAAATGAATTGGGTCGTTTTGAATATTGATTTCTTATAATCAATAAAATAACGAAACAATTTACTCACGTATACGGCGCCGGTGTGTAATATCTAGAGAGCGGATTTCTGTCGGGCTAGGCAAGGCCAAACTCGGTACGGCTCGCACGGGATGCGAATTCATTGCCGTTGCGGACTGCACTTCGTTTATTTGAGATTAGAATAACGATGTTTCGTTGCACTCTGCTGTTAATTCCCGTTCTCATTTACTTAGCCGTTTGATTAATAAATCGTTAATTATATTTATGGAATTAGTACCGATTAAACGTGACGTAGCCCGACAAAAATCCGCTGTCTAGTAATATGAAAGGCAACTGAAAATCGTTTATGTATAAACATTCTTAATTTAAGATGACAAGCGTAACAGCATACGTGAGAGTCAAACAGAGAAACTGTAAACAAAACGACCATCGGTTTTATTGCTTCGATTTCCGCTTATTATATAAAACATTGCGTTTTATTTTAATTCTTGACGATGAAATTCACAATTGGTTGATTATAAACATGTCTATTTCGCATTCGCGGAACCAAGTGACCGCATAAAACAAATGCAGGTCTGTAATGTTAAAGTCGATGTAAATAAGCGTGCTACCCTTATGTTTCAATCGAGTTTTTCCTTTAACAAATTTTGTGTCTACCAAATTGGGTTGGTTGAGGTGTAATACTAATAATAAGTGTTGCCTTTAATTTAATCAATAAAATAAATTGACTACATTAATTTTTTTGAACCACCTCTTAAGAAAATCTAAAAAATATGAATGGAATGATAAATCACAAGTACAAACTCATCATATTTTTTGCATTTTAGATACGATTTATTCGGCAAACTTTTGAGCTGACGTCATCAGTTTTTTGTAGAAGATAACCAAATATATTTTGACTAAAAATTTATTATGCTCTTTATAACCTTACAACATCTGCAAGATTTCAAAGCATTCGGTTTTGTAGTTCCTGATTAAATCAATAAAATAAATTTACGCATTCATTAATTTTTTTGAGTCACCCTGTATATGCAAATCGAAAAAATTTGAATGGAATGATAAATCACAAGAAGAGACTCACCATATTTTGTACATTTTAGATAGGATTTATTCAGCAAAATTTTGTGGTGACATCATAAATTTTTTAGGGGGGACGACCAAATACGTTTTGATCAAAAATTTACCATGCTTATGATAATTTTAAAATATCTTCAAGATTTCGAAGCATTCGGTTTTGTAGTTCCTGAGTAAATCAGTAAAATAAATTTACGCTTTCATTTATTTTCTTGAATCACCCTGTATATGCAAATCCAAAAAATATGAATGGAGTGATAGATCACAAGTACAGACTGATCATATTTTGTACATTTTAGATATGATTTATTCGGCAAATTTTCGAGCTGACGTCATCAAGTTTTTGGAGGGGATAAGCAAATATATTTTGACTAAACATTTATTATGCTCTTTATAACCTTAAAGCATCTGCAAGATGTCAGAGCATTCCGTTTTGTAGTTCCTGATTAAATCAATAAAATATATTTACGCATTCATTAATTTTTTTGAGTCACTCTGTATATGCAAATCCAAAAAATATGAATGGAGTGATAAATGACAAGTACAGGCTCATAAAATTTGGACATTTTAGATATGATTTATTCGGCAAACTTTCGAGCTGACGTCATCAAGTTTTTGGAGGGGATAAGCAAATATATTTTGACTAAACATTTATTATGCTCTTTATGACCTTAAAACATCTGCAAGATTTCAGAGCATTCGGTTTTGTAGTTCCTGATTAAATCAATAAAATATATTTACGCATTCATTAATTATTTTGAGTCACCCTGTATATGCAAATCCAAAAAATATGAATGGAGTGATAGATCACAAGTACAGACTCATCATATTTTGTACATTTTAGATATGATTTATTCCACAAACTTTTGAGCTGACGTCATCAAGTTTTTGGAGGGGATAAGCAAATATTTTTTGACTAAAGATTTATGATGCTCTTTATAGCCTTAAAACATCTGCAAGATTTCAGAGCATTCGGTTTTGTAGTTCCTGATTAAATCAATAAAATATATTTACGCATTCATTAATTTTTTTGAGTCACCCTGTATATGCAAATCCAAAAAATATGAATGGAGTGATAGATCACAAGTACAGACTCATCATATTTTGTACATTTTAGATATGATTTATTCCACAAACTTTTGAGCTGACGTCATCAAGTTTTTGGAGGGGATAAGCAAATATTTTTTGACTAAAGATTTATGATGCTCTTTATAGCCTTAAAACATCTGCAACATTTCAAAGCATTCTGGTTAGCAGATTAAAAATTAAATTTCAAAATATTGTTTTATAATTTTGATTTTTTTTCCAAAAATCTGGACGTTTCGGGTGAAAAGTCGATTCAGAGTTGTAAACTACATGTGTAGGACTATGTTATTTTATACAATTGAAAACCCATTTACTATGTACAATTTTGAAGTGACGTCATCGCATTAGTGGTGGGGATGATTAGACAAATTTTGGTTAGCGTTTTACCATCTACATGATATTCTTAATATAAGTACAAAATTTCACAACAATCGGTCGAGTACTTTCGGAGATTATCTGTCTAATAAAAATCCGGGACGGCAGACGGACAGACGGACGGACAGACGGACGGACAGACGGACAGACGGACAGACGGACAGACGGACAGACGGACAGACAGACGGAAATGGGAGACCTATTTCTTCGTCTTCTAGGGGTCATGAAAGATCGAGAAAACGTAAAAGTAGAGAGTCGGCCGACGGACTCGATTACAATACTTCCTTTGCTTACGCTCGGGAAGTAAAAACAATCGATTTTGCAAAAAATAAGATCCAAAGGCACACGTCATCCCTAGTGTGTGTTTGTTTAAAATTGATTTCGATTTTATCGATTCCCGGTTATTGAAATTTCGCGGTGTCCTGAATATTTAATTTATGGCACGTAAGATTGTTTCATAATTGACTTTTTTATACCGTATCACGCAGTCTAACAGGTTCACATTATAAAAAGTAATTTTTTGCTGCGAAAACAAAATACACGTTTCTGCATTGATCGTTCATTGGGGATGAAACATCCTGTGTGTTTATAATTATAAAAATAAATGGAAACATTCAATAACAACACTTCTGCTTAAAGTATAACAACTGGCACCATATAAATTGTTGAATTTTGAATTAAACAAAACATATATCAAACAATTGCCAGTACTCTTGTAAACTGTGCAATACGATAGGACAGTGATTTTTGCGGGAGACGAAGTCGAGTCGGCGGAAAGAATTACAAGGTATCTGTCCCATTTTGAGTCCTAGGTAAACACACATAGGATAACTATTATCATTTTTCCTGGTGTTATAAGAGCGTATTTCGCTACGAATTCTGTGAGTTTTGATATTTTTCTTGATATAATCTAGACACTGTAAAATAAATAATGAAGGAAATGTCGATATTTTTAAGACGCGAAATGCGTTTTTACAGTCATCTCTATATTTCAAGTTGGCAATAACTCTAACAGCTCGTATCTACAATAAAAACAAACGATGTTGGATGGAAGAATAACTCCAAACCATAAAACCATAACACAGGATTGAATGAAATACTGCAACGTATGGAGACAGTATGGTTTCTTGTGGTACCCGCTCTTTTAATCAATTTGGAAGGAAACATATAGGCTTCGGATCTTAGGTTTTTTGCCTTTTTATATCTACTTCAGGCATTGCAGCGAAATTTATATATTTATCCGAATTTAAAAAATTCTGTTTATCTAACGCCCATTTATTACTACCTAAAATGCCAAATTTACCGTTAGGGACCTAAAGTGTTAATTAAACGACCTAACTGTAAATTTTAAAAGACTTAAAATAGGATTCCACGACTAACGAAGCGGACGTGCTTGCACAATAGAGATTTTCCGTGAATTCATTGTTTTGGCTGGTAGACTGTTTAAAAATGGGTTGTAAACAATGCCATTGAGTTTAGTGGTAATGCTAGCCTGCATTTTATTTAGATTATAGCCGGAAGGAGCTGAATCTCTGAAGAAGCATTTTATTTTAGAAGTTTATTGTTAGTGATAGTGAGTGTCTTTGCGTGTTAGTGAATGTGCTGGGGCCGGTTTTAATTTTTGTGCATACAGTAAAGAATCCTCAAAATGCCTAAGGTAAAATCATCCATGAAAGATAAAATCAAATTATGGTCAGGGAATAATTTGCTCACTAATTTTCAATTTCCTTCTTCAACCAAAGACAATGAGTTATCCTGCAAAGTGTGTGAAAAAGTTGTAAGAAAACATTTAAAATACTAAAGCTTGAATTATGTTCACATTTTTGTTTCCTAGTTTAAGTGCGAAAAAAAAATCACACTTTGAACAACACTGCATTGGCGATGCACATAAAAAGAATGAGAATAAATCCAGTAAACAGACTTTATTAAACATTAGTTGCGACAATGATTTTACGCAATTTTGCACCGATTCATGTAGGGCATTTACCGCAGCAAATATTCCATGGAATAAAGATAGTTGTCCTGAGTTTAAAAATTTTAGGCATAAATGTACAGGAAGGCATTTACCCTCAGAAAGCACTCTGAAAAAAAATTATTTACCAAAAGATTACGATATGGTGAGCACTAGAATTTTTATTTAAAAACTTTTTAACATAAATTTTATAATTTACAGGTAATTAAACAAATTAGAAATTCTATTGGCAGTAATGATATATGGATTAGCGTCGATGAGACGACGGCCAGATTAGGAAGATACATAGCCCATCTGGTAATTGGAAAGTTATCTTCTGAAGAAGCTGGCCGTCCATTACTACTAGCTTTGAAGCAGCTTGATAAAACTAATAGCAACACAATCTCGAGATTTATAAACGAATTATTGGGTGTGCTATTGATAATTTTAAGCATTGAAATTATTATAATTTTACTAATTGTTAATTTGTAGCTTTATTGTGGCCAAAAGGAACTGAACACAAAAAAGTTAAATCGTTTGTATCAGATGGTGCTTCATACATGATCAAAACTGGTACTAATTTGAAAGTGTTTTATGAAAATATAACACACTTAACATGTATGACACATGGGTTACATTTAGTGTCTGAAACAATTAGACTGAATTATCCAGATGTCAATGGGATAATTAGCAATGTTAATAAAATCTTTTTAAAAGCACCAATAAGAGTAGAGTTTTACAAAAACAGTTTACCAAATACACCTCTCCCACCTGAACCTGTATTAACCAGGTGGGGCACTTGAATTCAAGCAGCATTGTTTTATGCAGAACACTTTGATGTTTTAAAACAAGTCAGTAAATATATAATGGTTTTTTACTATCATTCTTATATTGAATATTTTTAGGTTGTAATGTCATTTGAAGCCACAGATGCACAAAGCATTAAAAAACTCAAGAATTCCTGAATAAAGCAAACGTTAAAAATGAACTCTTGTACACTAAAACTCACTTTAAAATTATTGCTGATGGAATAGTACAATTAGAAACTATACGTTTAAAATTAAACAAAAGTATGGAAATTGTGGAAAAAGTGTATACTTCTTTAAAAAACACACCAGGAAAGGTGGGGGAAATGGCGTTCCAAAGGTTATGTTCTCTATTAAAAAACGATCCAGGATACGATTTTGCATGTTCAGTAAATAAAGTAATTTGCGGTAATGGAAATGCTACCAACAATACATACATAAAAGAAAACGTAGCTTGTTCAATATTTAATTTTGCACCCATCACTTCTTGTAATGTGGAACGCACGTTTTCAAAACTTAAAAGTGTTTTAAGCGATCAAAGGTGTAAATTTACAATCGAAAATTTAGGGAAATATATAGTTTGCTTTTGTAGCTCATTTTAAATACCTATCTTCTGCGTCTGCCGTATGTAGTTTGTGTAAATTTTTATTAGACACGCGATTTCCGAAACTACAGGACCGATTGTTTTCAAATTTTATACGCATTTTAGGAATATCATGTAGATGGTAAAACGCTAACCAAAATCACAATCTCATTTTTTAATTCTCGAGCGTAAGCTAAGAAGCTACTGTAATTTGTAATAGAGTTCATCGGGCTTCTTTGACGTTTTTTCGACGTTTCATGACCCCTAGAATACTACTAGATGGATTGTTCTTACGTTTTATATGTATCTTGGAAATATCGTATAGATGGGAACGCTAATCAAAATTTGGATAAGTATCCCCACCAACAATGGTGGGATGGAGTCAACGACAAAAGATACAGTGGATTATGAATCCGTGTTGAGTTCTTACCATAGACTTCCAGATGTTTGGAAAAAAAAAATCAAAATTGTATGCAATTTAACTTTGAAATAGCAAAACCGAATGCTTTGAAATCTAGCGAACATTTTAAGTTTATTTGAAGCATGGTAATCTGTTAATAAACTTTAAATATATTTCATATTGATCCCGCGCCCTTGGAATTTGCGCCCCCACGGCGCAAGGGCTGTACGAGGGTTTATTTAGGACACTGGTTCTTACTTTATAGAGGTTATGATAAAACAAAAATTGCACAATCAAATTTCATTATGTTTCAAAGAAGCGGGATTTGTCGCATTATGCTTCAAGGACGAGTTCTGTCGAAATAACCTTCGACCAATTTTTTATGCATTGGAACTATGAGAGCTTTCTTCAAACAGTTCGGAAAAATGGAGAATTTGGTGCAGCTATTAACAACTATTTCGAAAATTTCAAAGCTGTATCAGTATCTTAGAATTTAAAACTTGACACAACTTGAATTTGTTTAACCGAGTAACTGCAGTGACAGTAATTTTTTCTTTAGAACGAGTAGTGCCGTCCAAACTAATTTGGCAAATGATTCCTGTGTAATTAAACAAACCAGTATTTGTTATTATTACTATACAGTTTTATGCAGGGGTTATCAAACCTATTTTGTTCAAATTACATACGACAATATTAAACATTATGTTAACATCCAGCGTATGTTTTTGGGTATATTATTACAATGATCGGTGATCAAAATCGGCGTGGGTTAAACACAATTTATTTCTTACTAACTCAAGTTTACACGACTAATTGCACAGCGATTATGTACACAATAATTCCGGCGCAACTTGGCTGGACTGTGTCTTAACTTCACAGGACTCGACCCGACTGAATTGGCTGAATAATCTCCGTTCCCGAAGGTGGCCTTAATGTAAAGTCATAATTCTCTTCTAAAGTTCCGTAGTCCAGGTCTTCCTGGATTGCCCATCGCGATTTCCGCTTCCAGGCTTTTCTCCGGCCGCCGTTACTGACAATGAGTCATTGTAGAACACACGATTTACAAGAAAATGTTCACGAAATCGAGTTTTAAAGTTTTCACGCTTTAGTTTTTAATAATGTCCCAGTTCCGATAGTGCTAGTTAGCTTGACACTGTTCAGTACATTAGGTATTATACAGAGTCGCTAGAATTTGTGGAAACGGTTAAATATCTTAAGAACCAATTACACAAATCAACTGAAATTAGGTATAGGGGTACAAGCAGTTGTGCTCTAATTATTCGTCTAAAAAAATATTTTGCTTCATTTGTTTTCGAGATGCAAGGCCAACTTGAATTTTTTAAATGGCACTTGCACATATAATTAATGCATTTTTGAATAGAGCATTTTTTCAGAATTCATTGATATAGCACAATCATACTTTCTTTTAGATTTAAATGGCAAAATAAATTATTTCAAATAAGAATAAATAAATCAAAAAAGAAAGAAGACATGTCACAATGAAGCAAAAAAAAAATTTTTCAACGAATAATTAGAGCACAATTTCTTGTATCCCTATACTTAATTTCAGTTAATTATACAATTGGTTTTCAAAATATTTAACCGTTTCCATACATTCTAGCGATCCTGTATATAAAAATTCGTGAAAATCACCCGTAGTACCTAATCCACATACTATACGATGACCGATAATCCAAATTCCTTAGTTTCTTTAACTTGAAAATATCGAAGATATGGGGTGGTTTATTCTGATTGAAATTCCAAATACGAGAACTATGTACTGTGTGAAGAAAGTTTACAATTTTAAGTGGGAATATCGACGGTGTAAGTCCTGTTGTATTTTTTCAAAAATATACATCTCTTCGTCCTTCGTCAATTGAAAGTTCACGATTTTTCCATGGATACAGAAGTAGACAAAGTGTCGACGACAATACTGTTGGCACAATACCGAGCAAGCCCGCTGAATATTTGAAGTTGACAATTCCTTGCAGTTACATAGGCCACAGTTTTAGCAGAACGGCTGCTACAGTGCTAGGAGTAAACCAGCATTCAAACTACT
The DNA here is from genome assembly GCF_036711695.1 of Zophobas morio. Lineage (NCBI taxonomy): Eukaryota > Metazoa > Arthropoda > Insecta > Coleoptera > Tenebrionidae > Zophobas > Zophobas morio. Next base: position 16,223,436 of record NW_026972129.1, on the reverse strand, counting down.
CGTACTGGGCCAAAAAGAAGAAATAAACGTAATTAGTAGTTCGAATTTAAAAATAATAATTAAACACACGTAGAAAAATAATTTTAAGACAAATGTTTTCGGGAATTATGAGTGACGCCTCGTTCGGTTTAGCGTAATGTACATTTTTATTGCAATATCAAACCATTTATTATGTCACATTAACATCGCAAAAGTGCTGTGGTTAAAATTCATAGAAGAAAGTAATTTCATTTCAGTGTTAAAGCTTTGATGCTTTTTGACTTTGCTTTATAAAAACTACATCCTTTACAGAAAGATTTGAATTAATGTCATTTGGAAAGCTATTTCTCCTCTTTAATTATGTACACATCCCGTTTCTGTAGGGTTTTTATACCCTATTTAGACCCAAAGTGCTTTACTGGGCCAGAAATTTTTCGGAGTAAATATTTTATTTCTAAGATTTCTTTTGACAAACCAACATCAGATTCGACTTAGGTTGGCATTATACTCCTTTGTTGGCGACTTTGATTTTAATCTCGTGATATTCAGAGCTGGAACGTAGAACGCAGTTCACACAAACAGGATAATTGGAAAAACATTTTTCTTGGTTTCACGTTTATTGAGTTTTATTTTAATCTGAGCGATAATGTATTCCGACGGTGTTTTTGTTCAAATATTACTCACACGTATAAACTTGCTTTAAAGCCTCAATTTTTGTAATGAATCTCCGTAAATTAGCGCTCGCTGAATCCAGTAACTCAGGCGACAACAGGTGCACTAATATCTCGTAAAAATTAATTTTAGTTAAAATATCGATTTTCTGCTTGGTTTAAAGCGTTATTGTGCTAATTGATCAAGCATTTGCTTTCAGCAACCAGGAAACGTAAATGATTTTCTCGTTAAAGTAATCCCTTGACTGAAAACAGATGCGTTATTTGTAATGAGAAACTCTCAGGGCAGAGGACTCAAATGGCATCATCAATCTTTTAATCGGAGGCTGTACAAGTCAAAGAAGGACCGTGATGCATTAAAAAAGGGTGGCAGTACTTTGTTATTCGTTTAAACTTTTGCGGAGTTTAGACCGTGCGTCTTTTCGAATTGGAAAAAGTTATCTCGCGTTAATTTGGAAAAAACCAGCCAACACAGCCGGTTTTTCCGACACTTCGCCTCGCATGAAAAAGGCATTTTTATTCCGCGGGAACGAAATTAATAGAGTTCTTGAACCATCACTTTGTCGATTTTCCATAACGCAGTACGCATATCCGTTTTCATATATTGAATTTCTCTTCTTCTTTACTGTATATTCGCAACTGCATTAGAGGAAGGTGTCAAAACGGAGATTGATGAAATTGGAAACGTCAATGTTATGTAGGTAGGTGTTCTGATGAGTATGCTGCGAATAAATAACTTCCTTTGTTATTATTTGAAAATGTAAATTATTTGTTTACATGACACAAAACTGATTTATTCGAGCGGAAAAATATCAAAAATGCAAACGAACGCGCTTTCCTCGAAAAATGTTGAATGGAATTGTGCTGAAAAGTCGATCCACCGTAAAAATAAAATTCCTAATTGGGTTGACTTTTTTTCAGTTTTGGGTATAAAGGATGGAATAATTTGTAAGGTCGAACTCTATATATTATACATCCTGTTCAATTTTAAATTTTCCACCTTCCATTTTTCATGAACTCAAGTCAAAATTATTTTACTGGAATGCAGGATGTGGGAATAGATTCGGTAGATACATTTGAACAATAAAAGCACTAGGAATTAACGCAAACCGCAGATTTGAGCACGGTAACGATCGCTACAGCGAAATAACATCGTAAGTTAATCGATAGTACAACGTGACTTGTCATAGGTATGTATGTGTGTAACCAGTTATAACATACACACATCTAACGTTAAATTAGTTAAATTATACAGAGAACGAGCATGTACTACAGATTTAGTGGCACGGCAGGAATGGAAATTTCAAGAGCGACAGGAGAATGAATTTTGTAATTTTTTTTCGTTAATTTAGTTGCTTTTACAATATCCGCTTGTAATTAAAGCTAGACTTTTAATTATGCGATTTTTGTTAACGTTGTCGAATTACAACAGTGTTGTATTTTTGAAATGATAATGATTGACTTCTTTAACATATCCAGGAAAATAAATCAGATCAGTTACGTTTCAGCAGCAATTTTGAATCCTGAAAATTAGAACGGACGTTGAGCGCAATGAGACAACTGCTACACAAAAGTAACAATCAACAATATCAATACCAAATGTGAAAACTTGTGCCTGAAATTATACTCAGTGGACATATCCAAGCGTTACATCAGTTTTCATTACATTTTTTTTTAATATACATATTATATTTTACGAGCTTACTATACAAGCAACTTCATTAAAAATGATCACCATAACAATCCCTACTAATATTATAAAAGTGAATGTGAGTTTGTTTGTTACATTTTCACGCAACAACTATTTAACCGATCATCATGAAACTTTGTACACATATTTTTGGAGGTACTAGAAGTACCATAGGATACTTTTTAATAAAAAAAATATATTTTTTACCATAGTTTCCAATTGACTGTTTGTTTCAGCTGTTTGGAATTTTTCTATATTTATTTTTATTTTCGTCTGTCATTTTTATATATTTAATGAGTTAAATGCGAGCGAAGCCGGTTGTAAAAACTAGTAAATAAATAAATTAAAGCAATTTTATTTTAGGTAAGTATAGTAAGGTTAAACTAAAGACTGATTAACGTCATTTTATGTTGTTTCCGGGTTTTATGTCTTACGCAATGCTAAAATGTCAGTTTCCCGTTTCCGTCTGTTGTCTGTCTGGTTTTTTGACGATTAATATACAACACAAAATTTCTGAAATTACTGGACCGATTGCTGTCGGCGTACTTTAAAACTATTATGTATATAATTAAATGCTGATCAACAATATGCTTCTACAGGGTGATTCAGAGCACGACTGCATAATCTTAATGACGATTTATATGGCAAAAAATACTTTGTTCGCTTACTCTCACGAAGTAATAAATAAATAATAATAAAGACAGCATAGTCAATTCTTCAAAATATGGCCATTGGAGAATCTTAAAAATTCGTTGGTAACAGTAAGTTAAATTTTTAAACATTATTAAGAAATATGTACGCGTAGCTTTTAATCCTTTTATTTTGTATCTGTATATATAGATTTTTTTGATAAAAAATTAAAATCAACAAAGACAATTTGAAAACCGAGGGTTCTGAAATATTGCAAATGCTTAAATGTTATCTTAAACATGCTAAATAATCAATCAACTTTTATTTGTTTATGTGTTTTACATAGGGTAGATCTAATAAACTGTTTAATTTATTGAGTGAAACACCCACTATAAGTTAAGTTCCTTAAATTCCCTGGATAAATCTGTTGAACTATAAGAAGACAATAGATAGCCGTTCAAAGTTCGATGATAGAGAAACTGAAACAGTTCCTTAGAAATGATAAATCCTGTCCAAAATGTGCAAAATGTTACGTCAATACTTGCGGTTGTCAGTGCAGATTCTGTAAAAAATTAAAAATTGTGTAACATGTTAAAATTTATCTTAGCATTTTAAACACTCCTAAATCAGTTGCTCTGAATTTAACGCATGCTTTGAGGTGGCCATCAGCCTGATAGACGTTGTCCATCCCCACCAAAATTTTTATGACGTCATATTAAAAGTTTCTTAGGTCCATTAAAAAAGTTGTTTAAAATAATATGGTTTAAAAATGCCACACACATTTTTTATTTTGTTTCCATACTTTATGTAAGAAACTGGAGTTTGATCAAAAATAAAATAATGAGGAAGCTATGTCTAAATAACTTTAGACCAATTTTTACTTCCCGAGCGTAAGCAAACGAAGTATTGTAATCGAGTCCGTCGGCCGACTCTCTACTTTTACGTTTTCTCGGCCTTTCATGATCCCTAGAGGACGAAGAAATAGGTCACCCGTTTCCGTCTGTCTGTCCGTCTGTCCGTCTATATGCCGTCCCGGATTTTTATTAGACAGATAATCTCCGAAAGTACTGGACCGATTGTTGCGAAATTTTGTATTTATATTTGGAATATCATGTAGATGGTAAAACGCTAACCAAAATTTGTCTAATCATCCCCACCACTAATACGATGACGTCAGTTCTAAATTGTACATAGTAAATGGGTGTCAAATTGTACAAAACAATATAGTCCTACACATGCAGTTTATGATTCCGAATTGAGTTTTTACCCGAAACGTCCATATTTTTGAAAAAAAAATCAAAATTATGGAACAACATTTTGCAATTTAATTTTGAATCTGCAAAACTGAAGGTTTTGAAATCTTGCAGATGGTTTACAGTTATGACAACCATGATAAATTTTTAATCAAAATATATTTACTTGTCCCCTCCAAAAAATTGGTGACGTCAGCTCATAAGTTTGCCGAATAAATCCTATCAAAAATGTACAAAATATGATGAGTGTGTACTTGTGATTTATCATTCCATTCATATTTTTTGGATTTGCATATACAGGGTGACTCAAAAAAATAATAATGAAAGTGTCAATTAATTTTATTGATTTAATTAGGAACTACAAAACCGAATGCTTTGAAATCTTGGACATATTTTTAATTTATCATGGTAAAATTTTGATCAAAATGTATTTGCTCATCTCCCCTAAAAATTTGATGACGCCACCGCAAAATTTTACTGAAAAAATGCTTAAATGTGTAAAGAATGATAAGTCTACACCTGTGATTTATCACTGCATTAATATTTTTTAAATTTGCTTATACAGGGTGTCTGAAAAAAATTAATGACTGAGTCAATTAATTTTATTAATTAAATCAAGAATTACAAAATGTAATACGAAAAAAACATAATAGGCTTGCAGTCGTCATGTTCCCGACAGCGAGGGAAGTACTGTCTAAACTCTTTGGATCAATTTCTTTATTTCCGAGCGTAAGCTACTTTCGTACATTCTCATCTATTTATGTCGATTTCCCTAATTGCTTAATTATCTAAATTTTATAAAATAATATACCCCTGTACTTGTGGCTTATGAATCCGCATTGATTTTTAAGACTTATTACAAACATTTCTTTTGCCTAATATTTTCCTCGTGTTTCCTATAACCGATTTGGAGATCTCATGCATCAAAAACTTAAACTAGGCGAACTAGTCCATGTTAGTCAAGTGGTGCATTGTTGCACTTCTGTTCTGCCGCCTGTGTCGGTTCGAATCCCATTTTTAGCGCATGTTTTCTTTACGCTGTGATTGGTATTAACTATATTTTTTTACTTACTGGGATTATCATAAAATACACAAAATTTTTCAAAATTAAATTTTGTATTTTTTTTTAAATTGACTTTATTGCTAAAATTTTTACACCTAAAATAAACTTAAATGTCGAACCACATAATAGAGGCTATGAAAAACAACGTACCCAACTCCACGAAACTTGCCAAGTTAATTTTTGAATTTTTATTACAACTTGAAGATTTATAATTTTCATTTTTTCGTTTTGAAGTTCCTGTAAAATACTTAATATGGAAGTATAATATTAATCTTCCTATTTCCAAAGCTTTCAACCATTTTTCTCTCATTCCATTTATCTGTATCACTTTTCCCGCTGTCTCCTTTTTTATCTATTACATTTTTCAATGCAAGAGTTACCTATTTCGCATAAAATTAATTATAATAAATTTCCCGTACAAAATTCTTAATTTTATTATTATTAAATTACACACCACAATTCTTATGCGCAACAAATATACAGGGTGAGTCACTAAGCGCGCGGTCCTCGATATCTTATTAATTATTAGATATGGAAAAGACAGTCAAATACCAAAGTTGTACGGTTCTTTGAGGACTATACTTTAAATTGATTTTTAACTATACAGGGTGTTCTATTTTTAAGGCATAATACACAACTTAGTTTTTTTTAAATGAAACCCCTATTTATCTTTTCATAATTTGATTGACTTTTTCTTAGCCTTTACAAACACAGTTTACTTTTGAAATTCCAATGCCACGTTGCCATATTATTCCAATTTTCCTGAAATTTTTTGACAATGGAAGGGTTCAGAAAAAAATCAATAGGTTTCTTTATAAAGTCTGTTTAACAATATTTTTTGGAAGGACAAACAAAGATACGCGCTGTGTGGTGGTATCAAATCAAATCAAATTTTAATATACACAGTGTTTATAAAAAAAAAGTAAAACTTCACAATTTTCAAATATCGATATTTCAGTTTTTCCAAATGGAATAGCCTCACTCTATTTTTGGTCTCATTCTTGTAATAGGGCAATATGTCTCTTAAAAAAGTAAAAAATCGCAGGAGCTATCAACTTGAAATATACAAAATACTCAGGAAAAAAGAAAGACAATAAAAAATAAAATAAGATGCAGAAAATAATGATAATATAGTGTGTCCTATTTGAAAAAACTAGACATCGATATTTGAAAATTGTAATAATTAAAACGTTTTTTATAAACAATATCTCATTTATACTACAGCAGAGCGCGTACCTACCTCAAAATGTTATAGGGTGTTTCATTTAAAAAACTAAGTTGTCTGTGACGCTTTAAAACAAAACACTCTGTATAGTTAAAAATAATTTTACAGTATAGTCCTCTAAGAACCGTAAAGTTTGGTCTTTGAATTTTTTCTATTTTTAATAATTAATGAATAATGAGATATCGAGGAACGCGCTTAGTGACTCATCCGGTATATTTGCATACACATTTTTCTACAGATTTCTCACAAATATTATACAGTGTTGAAATGGATCAAAACATGTATATTTGAGCAATGATTTAGAATTTCGAATAAAATTATTATAGAAGTCTTAAAAATGACTAGCGTTGTGTCATCTTCATACTAATCTTCAAGAATGCTTTAACTGCAAAGTAATCGGTTCGGTAGTTAATTATTTTTACTATATATATTATTATAGAAGTCTTAAAAATGACTAGCGTTGTGTCATCTTCATACTAATCTTCAAGAATGCTTTAACTGCAAAGTAATCGGTTCGGTAGTTAATTATTTTTACTGTCAAGCTAACACAAAATTGTGTGTATCTTAGAAACACCCATTTACTGCACTCTCTTGAGCTATTAGTCGAAATTTAATCTCAACACAAATCTTTAACTCTAGACATTAAATTGAAGTTAAAAAATTGGTCTAAAGTATAGTCTAAGATATCTAGCTTTTTAGAAAAATTATAAAATTTAATTTTGTAAATATTATTTTTTATGACAGACAGTTAAAATAAAATATGTGAGCAGTGTTGATGCACAAGTAAAGAAGTAATGCGACGCTTATGTTTCAAGTGAGTTTTTTCGTAACAAAATTTTGTAGTGATGTAATCAACATTTTAGCAACGCAAAGTAAATCAAACGACGTACAACAATAATATCATAATAATAATACTGTTTTCTCAAAATTTTCGCTGGCTTACGCTTACACTGGGGAAGTAAAAATTAATTTCTTTCAGATTTTAAAATAATTGATATTATAGACAATTTCCATATGTTCTAGCAAAACTATGTTGCTCGAAAATACTTAAAAGTTTCTTCTGACACATAAAATTTTACGGTCAACATTAATTTCATTACAACATTTGAATTTCCAGCAGCAGTTTTAAAAAATTTGGTGCCGATTAAAATTATTATCAAAATTAACAACTACAACTCAAACAAAATGCTACACTCACGTTTAATTGGAGTTGTCTTTAATTTGAATAACCACGAAATCTCGTAAGGTTAGTTACTAGTCTCATTATTATAAAAATTACAAGTGTATATTATTGCAAATGAAGCAGCAAAGTTTTTTATTTTATAAAGTAGCACGTTGCATATTGATGCTCCGGATAATTCTTCCAGTTCAAGTGCTTGAAAAGTACTTTAGTTTCAACTAACTAAGAAATCCACGCCATGGACTTTGCATCATTTTAATTATAGTGCCTTCTACAAGTTCGTTGCACTCATGATTTTATTAAATCACCCAGATTACTGTCAACAGTTTCTTGCATAAATAATTATTTGATTAATTCACACAACAACCACATCTTTAGCACACGCCACATGCAACTGCAAACAATGTTTGCAATTACATTTAGTGCAACTGGTGCAACAGTAATTGGAAATGTGTATTTGCTTGCACTCTGGGCATTAAAACCTGTACAGGATATTGCCTTTACTCCTTATTAAAAATTGTTTCCACCCTTAAACACTCAGTCCTCCAATTTACATTTTTTTTTATGTGTTCAATTAAAATGAGTTTCTAAGTATACTCGTTTTTCATTCCTTTTGATAGCTGCAACTTACTAGTTTACTGCTTGTAGCTTTAAAGTGTTTTATTATCCTTACATTTGAAACTATCGACAGGTTTTCGTATAAATCACTCGACGAAACACTTTATAGCCTAAATAGTTTCACTGCAAACATTGTACCAAAAACTAATTTCCTTTTATCGGCAATAAACTCTTAAATAGTATTAACTTTAAACCAGTGGCAGTGCTATTTCACCTCCTATTAGCTACTGGAGAGTGTAAATTGTTGGTCGTAACACAACTGTCTGCATTCTAGACACGAAAAATCCACATGAAAAATCACCAATTTGTTGACGTAAGTAAGAACATAATCTGTTCGGATGTCATTTGTCAACAAGTAGGGTTACCAGTGAAGAAAATCAGCTACTTAACAACCTAATGAAAACTGGGTCGTCCGTCTATTACCCTGCGAAGATTTTGGCGACTACATAGATTCAATTGAAATAATGAGTAGGGTCACTATTTTGTGGACAATTGCAATAAAAACACGTACACATATTAATAAAACTTGTAACATATTTAGGTACAATGTTGTATTTAAGAGTGACTTAGTTGCACTAAAAGTGTATATACATTTTTAAATTAACTCTGGACGTCGATTTAATTTAACGAGCTCATAACTTATTCGCTTCGCGCAAAAATTGCTTCAATAATTTTAATCAGTCGATACTGCTTCCCGATAATTTAAGTAAAATCCAATTACGGTAACACATTACCGAAGAAACATTTAGTACATTAAAGTTATTGAGGTCGTTAATCCGATCATTAATTTCCACTAATAATAGCAGCGGCATGGAGTGATTTTCTCCAAAAATAATCACATTAATGTTTCGTCTAGCACCAAACACTCGTCACATCTATTAGGGAAATCCGGGTAGACTCAAAAATCGTGCAGCTTAAACGTACAACGCGGAATTCTTTTTATTCAACATCCTGAAGCTTAATAATGCAACATTTCGGCGGAAACGTTCCATTCATTCAGATTTTAAAGGGCAGCCAAACCGCCTCAAGGCGGAACAACAATAAACCTAATGTTGGGCTATATCGTGCAGATATTTAATTTTTTCGCCACGCTCCTAAACCGCTCCGTAATTTAATTAATGAAGTATTTTACGAGTTTTCGGAGAGTAACTAAGGAAATGAAAGTCGGCTGTAGATATTTTTGCCGTAAAAACTATTTTTAATCTGTCGGGCAAATTAATGTGGCAATAAAAAATTGACAAGAAAAGGAACCGGAAAACTAAGTTTCCGCTCTAATATCCGAAAAGTTTCCGCTGTTCTGATTAACAAGGACTATTGTCAACCACCAAAATGGGGCGAAAGTAAATTTACATGTCAACTAAGTAAGCATATCTCAGCTCTTCGACATCAAGAAGCACTTTAAAATTTAATGCGGATTAACTATTTAGTAAGGATGATTGAAAAGGAAACATGACGGGGAGTCTTAGCGCCTACAACACACTTCATTTTGTTTAAATTTTAATTCTAGTTCATTCTTCATCTTCACAAGTGTTATTTCCGATGCCTCATCTACATTCTGAGAGCGTCGACATTTTATTTCCGACTCGTTTCTTTCAACAAGGAATTTCCCTTTCGACGAATATGCTACTGCAACCAGCTTTTATGCTCAAGTATAATAAAAAAATGTAGGATTTTTTAAATAATTTATAAAATGAAACCGTACAGTTAGTATTAAATTGATGTTACACACGCGAACTTATTGATCTATTAAATCTTTGCTGGGTGTAAATTTGCTTTTGTTGCGTTTATATTATTCATTACGACGCAATGCTCAAAATTATGGGTCTGGTGCTGTTATCAGAGCTCCAATTTTTCTTATCGTAATAGAAATTACGGCGTATCAGACAATTTGTAAAAACCACTAGATTAATTCGTGGAAGCATGCACACCGAAACATTGTACTCCCGTTGTTTCAAAATAATGTGACACAAAACAATACTTACAGGATTTTTATTAGGAAAAATATCCGGAAAATTAATAAATATTATTTAGTTAAGAGTTACTTTAGACATTGTTTCAATTATAGCGAATTATATGCAACTGAACTAATTAACTCCGCGATTCAAGACTGTTTCCACAATGTAGAAAATAAAAGCATCGAGTTAACCACTTAACTGCAAATTCTTGCAATTTTTGTATAGAATTTGAAATTTGAACTTCTTCCACCGATCTAACAGACTGTGACATAGAGGGTTAACTTACATATTAATGAAAGTACAGATCAGGTCAGGTCAAATTAGGTCAGATCAGACATCAAAATAGGTATCTAGTTAAGTATTTCGAAAACTATTTAACCGTGAATTCTTGCTACTTTGCATAGAATTTGATATAAAAGATTATGATTTAGAGGATCAGATCAAGTCAAATCAGGTGAAATCAGATCAGGTCGGGTTTTGGAAGGTGGACCCAAGTAATTAAAGCACTAGAAGAGCAAAACGTGGGACCATACCTAATCAAGTTAATAAAAAGCTCAAGTTATTCAAAAGACCCGTGGATTTAAACGGAATACGGTAGAAGGATAGAAATGGCTTGCGGAGTGCCACAAGGTTTTGTCCAGAGGTCTACCCTATAGAACTCTATGTATGATGGATTTTTAGACGACGAAATGCCATAGGCAACACATTTGATAGCTTTTGTCAGTAATCTAGCGATCGTAGTACTAGCGAAAACTCCTCAAGAGTTGAAAGCGATATCAATTCAGTCCTTTAGAAGAGTAGAAGGAACACCCGTAAATACTTTGAAATACATACTTACATATATAGACAAGGACTTGCAAACAAAAACCTACATTAGAAACCCCCTGTTATGTAGTGTGGTCACTTAGGTAGAAACTGTAGAAAGGTACAAGTGTAATAAAGAACAACTCGAAAGAACAAATAGAAGACTTGTCTCAGTCACAGCAGGCATTCCACAAATAGAACTACATATAAGGAAAATGAGTGATATATTCAGAAAAGGAAGAAAAGAATTAAATAAATAAGAAAAAAAATTCTGGCTGGACAGATGGGAAGCAGGAGCTAGAGGAACTTAGAACTCAGGCCAGTTCAATTTCTCGCAATACAGTCGTTTCCAAAAAATTTCGGGCAAGATGAGCAAATCAGGTTCTCATAGATCGATGAAAAGCAATGGGAATATGACTTTCATGTCAGTGTCATTTGCTCGAAAATTTTGGAAACGACGGTACGTATATCATTTTTTAAATATCAGTTTTTTTTCTAACTTCATTGAGGTATTACATTTTCGAAAATGAAAAAATATTTAACCAATGGAAGCCAAATTTTAATAGAAATTTAATTTTTATTTCCTGAACGTAAGCTAAGGAAATATTGTAATCGAATCCAGTGGGCGACTGGTTGCTTTATATTTTCTCGCTGGGTCATGATCACAAGAGTACGAAAAAATAGGTCTTTGTTACCGTCTGTCTGTCTGTCTATCCACCGTCCGTGATGATTTTTCTTAGACGGATAACACAATTCAACAAATTTAATTTTTCTATGTTTATTATGAGTTTTTTGCTTTATTGCTTTCAAAATGTCGAAAAAAGTACTAATCCTGGGTTACACTAGTTTAGTTTCCAGTTTGAGGCAACATTCTATTAAAGAAGGTTAGCGTTAAAAAATGTACATTAGACCTGTTTAATTTATAAAATTTTGTTCCAAAGTGATCATTTAATACATTTTACATAATATACCAAAAATAGCCTTTTCTGAACAAAGTATCAAATGAATGATGCTATCTATGTTCGGGTATTATTTACATCACAAAAATTTTTTTATATTTTGGAAGTTGGCAGATCCATACACAACGTTCTTAAAAGTTAATCTGCCATTTTCCAGACAGTCCAGACACCCTGTATAAACCATAAACATAACAAAAGTATTGTTTAATAATTACACCTGCGTTTTCGATATTCACGAAAAACATAAAAAAAATGAAATGAGTGAAAGTCTGACAGAAGAGTAAAACAAAGTACATCTCTGTCATTTTAATCATAATCTTCTAAGTTCTGTTCAAAAAAATTACAATAAACAAAACCCTAGTTGCATTGTGTAATCTCCAAAACTACCGGACCGATTTTTGTCAAATTTTATGTCTATTACGTATATCATATAGATGGTAAAACACTAAGCAAAGTTTGTCTAACCATCCCCACTAACCATTTGATGATGGCACCTCAAAATTGTATATAGTAAATAGGTTTTAAATTGTATTAAATAACACGTGTAGTCGATGTTGAGTTTTTGCCCGAAAAGTCCAGATTTTTAGAAAAAAAAAAACAAAATTATATAACAACATTTGCAATTTCATTTTGAATCTGCAAAACCGAATGCTTTGAAATCTTTTAGACGTTGTAAAAGTTATTTTAAGAATGCTAAATTTTTAATCAAAAGATATCTCTTTATCCTCTCCAAAAATTGATAACGTGTTGTCCAAATTTTGCCGAATAAATCCTATGTAAAATATGCCAAAATGTGATGAGTCTATACTAACTTATGATCTATCATAGCATTAATATTTTTTAGATTTGCTAAATCAGAAACTGCAAAACTGAATGCTTTGAAATCTTGCAAACGTCTTAAGGTTATCGTAATCATGATAAATCGTTAATTTAATTGTACAGTATAACCTCTATAATCCGAACCCACGATTATCCGAACATCCAGTAATCCGAACAGAGACTAGTTGAAGTCGATGTCTCTTTAATCCTAACAAAACTCTGTAATCCGAACTGAACTTGAAAACATGCACCTACTTGCAAAAATGACGTACGTGGTGTATTGAATTTTCTGAAATTTTTAAAAATTGCGGTATTTCGAATGCACTAAATTAATTAACTAATTCTGGAAAAAATGTTGAAGTTATCGAAGAAATGAGGCCGAAAGTGGTTTCTGCGGCCCGAAATCTACAAAAAAAACTGTTTAGTTAAAATTCGAAAATCGTCAAAAATGGGTCGACATTTGTATGAGGAAAAATTTCATTTTTGAAATGGTTGTCTAAAAATTCTGAAAAACTTCAGGGTGATGTATCCCAAGCTGCTGATTCCAAAAATATAGCGAGGTTATGGTCACGGAGCAACATTTTCGAAAGAATAGGTACGAAATGCGAATTTCTGAAAATTGCGATATTTCAACGTTCGATTCTGGAAAAACGGTTGCAGTTGTCAAAGAAACAAGGCCGGAAGTGAGTTCTACAGCTCGAAATCTACAAGAAAATGTATTTAGTTAAGTTTCGAAAATGTCAAAATTTGGCCGAAATTTGAAGGAGGGACCATTGAAAAATTTCACTTTTAAAAAAGTTGACTAAAAATTGCGAAAAAATTCAGGAAAATGGATATTGACATGCTGATTCCAAAAATATAGCATGTTGATGGTCACGTCACAACATTTTCCAAAGAATCGGTACGAAATGCGAATTTTTGAAAATTTCTGAAAATTTCGATATTTCAACTTTCGATTCTTGAAAAACGGCTACACTTATCAAAGAAACGATGCCCGAAGTGAGTTCTAGAGCTCGAAATCTACAAGAAAATGTATTTAGTGAAGCTTCGAAAATGTCAAAATTTGGCCGAAATTTGAAGGAGGGACCATTGAAAAATTTCACTTTTAAAAAAGTTGACTAAAAATTGCGAAAAAATTCAGGAAAATGGATATTGACATGCTGATTCCAAAAATATAGCATGTTGATGGTCACGTCACAACATTTTCCAAAGAATCGGTACGAAATGCGAATTTTTGAAAATTTCTGAAAATTTCGATATTTCAACTTTCGATTCTTGAAAAACGGCTACACTTATCAAAGAAACGATGCCCGAAGTGAGTTCTAGAGCTCGAAATCTACAAGAAAATGTATTTAGTGAAGCTTCGAAAATGTCAAAATTTGGCCGAAATTTGAAGGAGGGACCATTGAAAAATTTCACTTTTAAAAAAGTTGACTAAAAATTGCGAAAAAATTCAGGAAAATGGATATTGACATGCTGATTCCAAAAATATAGCATGTTGATGGTCACGTCACAACATTTTCCAAAGAATCGGTACGAAATGCGAATTTTTGAAAATTTCTGAAAATTTCGATATTTCAACTTTCGATTCTTGAAAAACGGCTACACTTATCAAAGAAACGATGCCCGAAGTGAGTTCTAGAGCTCGAAATCTACAAGAAAATGTATTTAGTGAAGCTTCGAAAATGTCAAAATTTGGCCGAAATTTGAAGACCATTGGAAAAATTTCACTTTTAAAAAAGTTGTCTAAAAATTGTGAAAAAACTCAGGAATGTAGATCTCAACATACTGATTCACACAATATAGCGTGTTGATGGTAACGGAGCAATATCTTCGGAAAATTCGGTGTGAAATTCAAAATTTTCGAAGTTTTTAAAAATTGCGGTATTTCAATGGACAATTCTAGAAAAACAGTTTAAGTTATCGAAGAAATGAAGCCAAAGGTGACTTCTGCGGCCCAAAATTTGCAGGAAAATTTATTAAGTCAAATTTCGGAAATCGTCGAGAATGGTTCGAAATGGAAAATTTCATTCTTGAAAATGTCATCAAAAAATTCTGAAAAAATTCAGAGATATAGATCCCGACGTGTTGATTCCGAAAAGCCTGTTTATGGTCATGGAGTATTACTCCGAATAAATACATTCGAAAAAAATATTATTTTTTTCGAATGCATTTATTTATCTATTGTTGCTTAAGAATACATTATTTCTGTTTAAAAAAATTAAGGTTTATTTCTTGAGGTTTGTTTTCAGCAGTTGTTATTCAATTCCCTTTCAGATTTTGGGAAATTCGCTGATTCGAACAAATCGCTAATCCGAACACACCTTTTTTTTTGTTGTTGAATAAAATCCTTTTTAAATTATGCAAAATACATATACTCCATACTTGTGATTTATCATTGCAAGTGGCTCAAAAAATAATAATGAATGAATCAATTTATTTTATTCATCAAATCAAGAACGGCACGAAAAATCTTGTGATATATATAATACTGCTATTAAAATTTTGTAAAGTAAAAACACATTGAAACACACGCGTAGCACACATCTTTACATTTACTTTAACATTACACATTTATATATGTTTATTTTAACTTCTCATAAAAAAATAAAATTCGCAAAATCAAATCATTGTACTTTAGGAGCCGAGGGAAGTTCTGTCCAAACAACTTTCGACCAATTTTTTTCTAAGAGAAACCTTTTTCGTCTAATACTTACATTTGTGGAATCTCTAAATTTACAGTGACCATGACTTTAATATTATAGATGGTGTTATAAGTTTTATGATTTTGGTGAAAATAACTTGAATGTTAGGAATATTTTTCATTGCACTCTTCAAAGAAAAAAATAATAGAAGATTGAATTTATCAAATCATGTGTTTACCCACTTGTTTATCCACAAATACAAGTAAAATTAAATTTTTGACAAAAAAATTTAGTTTTGTTGAACAGTCGTATACAAAATTTTTGAGATTTTGATATAGTGGAGGATTTACAAACAAGTGGCACATGAAATTTTCGGTTAATTTACGGTTAATTGATAACTTTCGACAAGTAATATTAGTTTTGTTGAACAGAAGTTGTATAATAAATTTTTCAGATTTTGATATTCTGGAAGATTTACATAGAAGTATAATCTTGAATTTTATATCCTTGCGAAAATGATAATGATTTATTTCACGTAAATACCTCATTTTTTTTGATTTTCTGATTATAAATATTTATTTTGAAGAAACTATACGTGCTAGAAAAAACCTAAAAGCAGATCCGCAGTCAACAAAAAAAAATAGATTACCATATTACTAATGATTACAAGAAAGTTCCATTTTGAGACCAGTGTTTTTTAAAATTCTGCAAAATATTTTTTAAAAGCAAAATCATGTTTGAAAAATTATTAATTGAATAATAAAGTCCCTCAGACAACTGTGTACTAAAATCAATAAAATCTAAATCAAATTATTTTTTAGTTAGCCCGGCGCATCCACCAATTTTTAATGTCAGAGATAATCGTATCATTTTGCAGCAAAATGATTGAATTGTTTAAATATGTATGAAACCTAATTTCGTTTAACAAACTGTTTTAAATCATCATAATTTAAATCTCTGCACGAATAAATACATTAAATAAATTAAAATTATATAGTTTGATTTTGTAGAGTCCACAGTTGAGAGATAATTTGAATGACAGAAAAAAATTAGAGCAAATCTCACTATTACCTTTACGATTTCAAGAAAAAAAAGAGTTTCGACAGTTCTCGCTGTCGGAAATGTAACAGGGGTTTTTTTCGTACACACTATTTAGAATTTTTTGCACGAAAACGAAAAACAATTTCAGGTTTTAACATGACACTAATAAAAAGTAGTAATCATTACTTCTTGCAAAAACTTCAAAAATTCAGGTAAAATTCACTTAATACATTTTTAGGTGACGTCATCAAATTCTTCGAAAGGATGAACAGATAAATCCTGATTAGCAATCTACCATCAAAACTTCAAAGCAATCTTTTGTGTGTCGCTGAGTTAAATTGTTGATTTTGTTGTACAGTTTTAATTTTTTCCCCCGAAATTTTGGGTAGAAATAATTAGATTTTTTTTTCACAGTATACCCTCTACAAGATATTCTTAAAATACACCTAAAACATTTGATTTTACATGGAGATTTGGATGTCATAGTAGTATATAGTTTTAAATGTTCATTATTTTGGGATTTAACAATTATTCCAAGAGAAGCATAACTCTGATTATACTCATAAAAAGAATTCTTGCATATTAAGCAAGAAAAATTATTGCAAAGCCTCTTCGTCTATGAGTCGAGCTCTTAAGGAGATTATTTTTCCAATAAAATCGCCCACAGACGGGAAACATAACGGCCTTCAATTAAAAAAGTCATCAAGTTGGCGTTGTTTTTTTGACAGAAGGAAACGCAGCTAAAACCGCGTGTGTTTTATTAATCAATACTGTTGTGTATAATTGAAATTTGATAAAGTTCTCGGAAAACGTTAAGCGATATTCGGAAAACCTCATCATACATGTATGTAAAAAAATAACACAAAGCTCAAATTTCTGTAACGCTTTCATAATTAATACGACTCACATATTTACATTATTACGTGTGCTTGTAGTTAAATCGTACACACTTATTAAAATTCGTGTGCCTCGAAAATGATTATATATTTTCCCTGCGTATTTAACAAGTCGAATAACAAAACGAACTTTCCCAAATGTAAAGCAAAGACTAGTGAAACCAGTTTTCGGAATCTCAATCATCTTTAACGAGCATTAAATAAACTGTCAAGTTTTGTCTGGAACGCTTTAGCACATCACTTCATGAAAACTTCATTTCTACAGCTTCATTTGCATTGTTATCTCAAGTTTTCGATCATACTCCCTAGTCACTTATTTGCCGGTTCCTTAGACGCGTAAAAGTGGAATGAATTAGTTAATTCTAGCGATTTGAATCAACTATTTAAAACAAACTTAATATAACATCGTCATAAATTTGTTCATTCTGTTCTTAAGTCAGCTCAATTAAAGTTTAACAATACGAAGTTCTGCTGAAAATCGAAAAGCGTGTTTTCATGCGAAATGAGCGAAAAAGGAAACAAGTTTTTAGGCTTTTTTTGGAGGCATAATACTGTCTGGCGGAAAGTTTAAGAAAGTGTGCGATGTTGTTAAAATACAAATCAGTTTATGAACTTCTTGAAAAATGTGGGTATGTGGTGGAGTGAAATATGGAGGGTTTGCTTGGGAAGTATGAATAGGTTCTGTGTGTAAGCCCACAGGTGCTAACAATTTATTGTGGAGTTGCAGTTGAATTAAATTTCCTATTGCTAAAACTCTGTATGCTGTTAGCAACGACTAAAACTATTGAGATTTAGTAAATGGTATGAAGGAGTTTCCAGTGTAAGTTTTCGTTCCCAATTTCATGTTTCCTCGATGTTTCACGGATTGCAGAATATGAAAATGTAGCTCTTTCTTTTTCGGTTGTCTGTCTGTCGGTCGGTGAAATAGTAACCAAAATTTGTCTCTCCCTTGACAAATGTACCGAATTTATTTCGCTAGTGCTATAAGCATTTCCACCTGGTTTTAGAAAGTCTCGTAACAATGTGATTAGTCTCAATATCTGCAAACGTCAAGCCGTCATGCAGCCTCTGTTATCGGTAAATTTACGCTACAAAAGGAGAAAATTGTTATATTTGAACAACAATAGAAGGAAAGTAATAAGAAACTTTACAAGACGTTGACAGCGATTACCAGCAAATAAACGTCAAAAATTTTATCCTGCGTCGCATCGATCTAACGCAGCCGTGATTTACCAGAACGAGCCTTTGTGTAACATTCCTGTTTATTAATGTTCAACCGCTTTCAAGCGCGTTTCAGCGACTTTTACGATTTAATACTATAGCATCATTTTTCACTGAAACAAAGTGTCTTTAATTGTGTTACCGTGAACCCGTCGACTTCATCTCGAGTCTATTTTACAGTCGACCTCAAAAACAATAATGAAAAGGATGTAAAGTGTTCCATTTGCGAAATCGCGAACTTTGCAATTCAAATATACCTATAATTTTTTACGAGAGAAACGGGAAATTAAATTTTATATAAAAGGAAAGCCACTGTTTATCATCCCTTTGCTTCTGCTAACTCTCTTCATAAAATTCGAAATCACGATATTAATCAAATATTTGTTGAAGCAAAAACGTGCCGACAGTTTAATAAATAAACGATTACTATTGACATATTACAAAACGGTTATTGTCATAAAGTGGTCGTTTATCTTCACTTATTCTGTGAAGGATTTGAATAACCAGCTAAGCTGCAGTTTAATAAAGTAACTGATGAAAACTATTACGTAAATAATTGTGTTATGTTTTTGAATATAGCTATATATACAACGAACAAGTCAATGGATATTTTGCTTAAAAGCAAAAGTTGTGAAATATTTATTCAATGTACATCATCCATTTTTTTATGGAAAATGTTACGTATCAATTTAAAATATTCAGGCTTTTGATTTATTTACTGACGCGATGTTGAAATGTAGCGGACAATATTATTTGAATTTGGAAACCGGGAAATTATATTTTATCCTTTGTACACACTACAGCATCCTTCTCATTGAATATATAAAATCAACTCATAATGCCCACTCTATAAATGATCGTCAGTGTGTAAATATACATTCTAAAGAAAATTTTAAGTGGCATTACATTCATCGTGAATATTTTGATGAAAAGACTACGTTCTTCAGTACAAAAGATGCATATTCTCAAACTTGCACGATCGATCCTGAAATTTCCATAAAACCGTAGAAAGCGCACTAATTTCCCACGATTTGCCGTGACAACCTATGAGAAAAACGGCGCACATACGTGGATCGCAATTACAATGAACGTATTACTTAAGGTCTCTGATACCAACTATATTTTTGTTAAATACACTGAATGTTAACATACTCCATATCAATTTTTTTTTCTATTTTTTATGTTAAAGATTGGTAATGTATTTTAAAAATGTTGGCCTTGTTGTTTTATCGTGTGGTTAATTATTATAACTAAAAGTTACAAAGTTTTATACAACGATGTAGTTTACCAAAACTTACTCAAAATAAATTGTTTAATGTGTCTCTTTACAAAAACCGAATGTACCTAAAAATATTTAATTTTTTTGAGGCATTTTTGAAAGTTGAGTCCAAAATGTAGTCTCATCAGTTTGGAACTCTAGTACAAATTTATAATAGTATATCAAAAAACGAGTTCCATAAGGCAAATATTGAGACACGAATTCAAATTTATAGAACGAGCAGCGAAGCCGCGAGTTATATAAAGGATGAGTGGCACAATGGCCTTATGAACGAGTAATTTATACTATTTTTTCTACCGCGCACGTTTTTCGCATAATTTAATTGAAATTTGCCTTTTTTAAATCTGGGGAATTTTGTCGTGGTTGGTGATAGGTTGGTCTGACACTATTCACGAAATATTTAAGGTTCTAATTTTCGCAACAACACCTGTCATTCGAATCAATTCGAGTTTTTGTAAGTTAAAATTGGTTAAAATGTCTTGTGAAGATGTTAGTGAAGTCCTTACGCCTCCGGAAATTCGGGAAATTTTAATTTGACATTTGCCACTGACATTCGCCTGACATTTCTCGTCATGGCTACCAATCTTACCGATCTAAATTACACCAGATCTATTAAAGAACGCCTTTCCGCTATTAACGAACTGCCGTGACGTCATTTCCGTGCTTTAATAGCTCTATTAGAAAACTAAAAAACGTGCGCGGTAGAAAAATGAGTATTTAAATACACAATTATTTTGGAATGGACTTTCAGTATATTATAATATAATATACGGGGTGATTCATTAAGTGCGTGTTCCTTGATATTTCCTTAATTATTAGAAATAAAAAAAGTCAAAGACCAAGTTGTACGGTTCTATGAGGACTATTCTCTAAAATTACTCTTAACTATACAAATACATATTTTGTTTTTAAGGTGTAATACAAAACATTTTTTTAATCAAGCACTCTATATATGTTCACATATTTTAACTGACCTCTCTAATTTTTACTTCATTTTGTTGGATTTTAACTTTTTAAAAACACGACCAAAAGAAGGTCACAAAAAACGGAAAAAGTGACTAAAAATAATATCCAACAGTAAACTTAAACAAAACATTTTGATTAGCGATTTGCCATGTTTACGATACGATAACTTTACGCCTGCAAGATTTCAGAGCGTTGGATTTTGTAATTTCAGAGTTAAATTGTTAAATGTAAAATTGTAAAATCAAGAAGATTCATCAACCACAAGTACAGGAGTATATAACATTTAAGTAGCATTTACTATGGAAAATTTTGAGGTGACGTAATCAAATTGTTGACTAGGATGATTAGACAAATTGTGGTTACCATTTAACCATCTATAATCTAAGACAGATGGCAGACGATAGTCGATGGACAAATGAACAAGAGAGACCTACTATTTCATAATCTAGGGACATGAAGGGTCGAGAAAACATGAAAGTAGCCATGCACTGGGTGGCCCCTATTACAATCCTTCGTCATTTTTTAAGCTTGCGAAGTAAAAATCGCCACAAAAGAAGAGAGGTGGGTGGGTGGGGCTAATTTTTATTTTATTTTAGTGGATTCTAATATGATGGCCATTAGTAATCCACTCCTTATTTTTAAACTAGAAAAATTATTTATTAAAAAGGAGGGGGTGTAAAATTTAAATAACATTTACTAAGGAGAATTTTGAGGTGACATCTTCAAATTGTTGGTGGGCACCCCATGATATTAATTAATTTTAGAATTAATTTATAAATTTAATCATAAAAATTGTCTCAAAAATACAGTGGGTAGAAGATAGAGTGTTCTATGCAGATGTTTGTCGTATTGACTTCTCTTTCTTTTCGGTTTAGTGAAAGTTGCCACAATATTCCAATTTTATTGAAGTTTTCACAAAAAATCACAGTATGGTTATTTTTAAAATTTGTATTACAACATTTAGTGGAGAGATGAAAAAGAAAGATATGCGCTTTGTTGCGGTATAAATGAAATTAAATTCATATAGTAATAAAATACAGGGTCTTCCATTTGAGAAAACTGAAATATCGATATTTGAAAACTGTAAAGTTTTATTTTTTTATTAACACTCTGTATATTAAAATTTGATTTAGTTCATACCACAACGAAGCACGTACCTTTATTTGTTCTTCCACAAAATATTGTAAGACATATCTCTATTGCGATTTTTTTTGTAAACCCTTCCTCTGCTAAAATTTCAAACGAAAACTGTGGTTGTAAAGCCTAAGAACCGGCCAATCAAAATATGTAAAAATATATAGGGTGTTTCATTAAAAAAAAAACTAATTTGTGTGTTGCGCCTTTAAACATAACATTCCTGTATATTTAAAGTTCTCAAAAAACCGTAAAATTTCATTTTTTTGACTTTTTTTCGGTATCTAATAATTAAATAATAAGATGTCGAGGACTACGCGCTTAGTGACTTTTGTACAGAGTATATTATAAATAAACAAATAAATTTAAAATTTATTTATACATCAGTTTTGAGTACATCAGTTATCACTTATTAAGTTCACAGGTCAAGTTCGCGAAAAATGAAAAAAAGTAAAAAATTAATCACTGTTGTCAGATTCATTCTAAACAAATTTTAGAACTTTTTTTAATAAAACAAAGAAAACGGTGGATAAAGTTACAATACTTCCAAAAATTATTTTTAATAATGAAAATCCAATGAATTTTATACACCCATTACTAAATCGTGAATTAAAATATGGTGAAGCATAATATTAAATTATTTTTTCTTTGCTCAACGAACAGTCCTTAACAAAGTGCCCCAGAGTTATTGCGCAATATTTTGATCACCTTTACATTAATTTGTGTTGGATTTTTTTATATTAAGTTAATTACTTACTTAGTAGTTAAAAAGAAACATTTATCAAAATCAATAGAAGTAATTATTTTTGGCACCTCCAAAACTTTTTTAAACTGTTGATTTCTTGTCGACACTGTATAATTTTTGGTAGTTTATCTTCAATACTTTTGAAACGTAACTGTGATTTCTATTTAAATGATAATAATTTTTACAAAACAGGAAGCAAACATACTCAAATTTTTTAAAAAGTTAGGTTATGCCTGACATTTATTACATCCTACGTGACACCGCGTGATCAGAAATAACTCAGTCTGTTGGCAATCCTAGGATTTTAGTTGAAATTTAGATATTTTCTATAATTTCCAGGTATCAGTAGTCAAGACTGACATAATATCTGTTACAGAATCATTTCCCTTATAGCAACATACACGCAAGAAAAGTTCATATTTTGATTTAAAAAGTAGTGCCAACCGGCTCAGTCATTTCTGATAACGCGGTATTTGCATCACCAATATTTTTTGAAATACAGATTTTATCTAACCAAAGAATATTAACATACAACATATCACACAAACGTGTGGTAAAAATAGGGGTAACAAGTGTGGGTTCCTTGAAAAGATTCACAAATACCATAAAAAGCATATGACATCATAATTCGAAAGGTGATCACATCAAAATTAATTACAGCAACCTAAAAATAGCGTAATTACTCAAATTAGAAATACAAACTGGTGTATTTCAGCGTTTTCGATTAATACAATTAGTTTTGAATTTATTGAATTTATTCCGTAACTAGTTTCCACAGGGTATGTATTAGTTGTAGGTTCAATTTAATAATTTTAGTGAACTGGTTAAATGTAATTTGTTTATTAATGCTTTACTGAATGAAGCGAGCCGCTAATTTTATAGATTTTTCTGCTTTATAGCAAATAAATATTTCAATGTTCCGTAAAAACAAATTGTGATGATAAAATTAAACGAAAACAATGAAGTTTTACCGTAATTTCTTAGAAGTAAAAAAATTAAATTTCTCTTCGTTACTTTTTAATGAGGCTAAAACAAAGGTGCTAAAAATACAAAATTATAAATATTTGCAGTTATCTGTCGCAACAATTCTAGCTCATTCTGTTATAATATGGCTGCAGGATTTTGGAATTATTTACAAACGTATATTAAAGAATTAAATGCTAAATATAATTGTCAATTACATTTGAATTAAATTTTTAAGCATACGTAACTTGCATGATTTTTAATCCCCACAGTCGTAGAAAAAAAATTGTAGGCAAGATGAGCTAAAAATGTATTAGACATCGAACTGGTTTGTTGAACATACATAAATAACCTTTTAACGTTTAACCAACTCCATATTTTCAGCACGCCACACATATTTTTTATTTATAGAAAAAGTAAAAAAAAAAAGAATGAAACGAGGTTTACTCTTCCTGGAACCCAATAAAAATTCGTTACAAAAAACCTGTGATATCTGGCACATGAATAACATTTATGTTTCCGCAATCCATACTGAGCGCTGTTGAGTTGAAATATAAAATTTGCGACAAAAAAATCTGCTGAAAATTTGTAACAACTGATAATAAATAATATCAGTTCATGTGTCGCTTTCTATTTTCAGTATTTTACTTGCAACTATTTTTTAACTATACATGATTTTAAATTTTGCAATTATGTAATTAAAAAACGAATGTGTCAACATCCACCTAAATAAAATATCAATATTTTTATTTATTAAAAAGGTTATCTTAATGCAAACGCACTGCGCCCTCACATTGTGTATTTTAGTATAATAAGTGTGCATTTTTCAAAACTAATATATCAAAAACTTGACAGGCCACTAAAACACCAACTATGTTCTACTGCCAGCGCAATTAAAAAGTCCGCGCTTTAATTTGAAAAAAACTGTATAAATAGGACTCATTTAACCATGATAAGCCTAACACAATTTACACACTGTACAGAACAAGGTTCCAAACCCACAACCTGAAGCTTAAATCCAAATTAAAAGCGCTTCGTCCGAAATCCGCGTATGTCAATTGCGAAAAACCAATTTGATAAAGTTCAAATTCGCAGGCCTGTTATTAACAGTGCGGTGGGAAATTACTCCGGACGCAAAAGTACAAAGCCATTTAACTTTTTATTAACTGTACGACCGTCCAACTTCGCCTGTCTCATTCACAGCTCTGCCATAAAACCTGTAGCTTCGTCATGAAACGGAAAAAAAAATCGCGAATTTATTTGCGCTATTCGCAAATATCATCGAAGATCGCAATAGCAGAGAGCAGGCCGCAAATCCCCGAAATCCCAGCGAGGAATCTGCACGAACATCGAAACAACAACAAAACGGTCCCTTACCTTTACACCATGCCGTAAAGGATAAACAGCGTCGTGAGCGAAGAGGATCAACAGTTCACATTATCGCGGCCGACCGGGGCGAAGTCGCGAATAGAATGGGCCGAAGTGGGCTCCAGGTGCGACGCGCGCGCGCACTGCCCCCTATATCATTGATTGGCAGTTGGAGGGCCCCCCAGAGCCCCCAAGACAACATTGTTTACGCACAATCCTCCACGCCGTTGTGGAGAGCATTTCCGAAGGGCTCTACAAATTCGTCATGAAGTCTTTTGGCTGGTGGTCCAGCGTCTGGTTTGCATGAGATGATCTCGTACGGAGAGGCAGTGGCGGCTCGTGGGGTTAGAGTCTGACATGCGGCAGGCAGTAAATCCAAAGTTTGTTAAAGCGACCAGAAAACTAAGACTCAACAAAACAACGTTAACCTGCATTTAGGGTCAAGTCAAAAATTGTGTGACAATAAATTTCAGGAGGATGATGACAGGTGTCTAAAGATTCTTATGAAAGTCTCCCCGAATGTGAATAGTAAAGACTCTAGACAGTGGGGTGAAATCACAGTAAGTCGGGTCTAGGCCTATCCAAATAAAATTAACGTCTATTGGGGGAAGATAATGTATACCTGGAACGAGATCTTCGCCGAGACAACGTAATCAATGTTTCATTATTCGCAAAGAATACCGCAACCAACTTGCTACCAGAGAATAAAAAAATGTTTTCAAATATCCCAAGGGTCATTAAGTGTAGAAAATTATACGATCACTCTTCCAAATCTTCAAAATTAAATTAGACGAATTGTATTAAAACATTTTATCGTCTATGTACTGAGATTTGGTCACAGGATGATGTCAATTTTTCTGAACATTTTTATAAAAATATGGTGTATTTTGTTGCAATTGATGTTTTAGATTCTAGTTGCTGTCAACCCTCTCTAAAAATTTAAATTTATCCACCTTATCAAAGAAGAGAAATAGAAAACTTTCACAGCCGGAGTTAATAACAGAATTTGAATAGGTTTTCAACTTTTCGTCCATTTTCGAACGAATCGTTCATCAGCCTTCAATAGAGTGCTAAAATTTAATATTTTGAACAGGTTCCTAGTTTTAGTTTCATACATAGTTACTACTTCTACAATTTTAGAAAAGCTGATTTACTCAGTCTATGCTGTTGTCGTGGCCATAAGTCTTGGAATAAACTTATAGTACAAATAACATTAATGATGCATGCAAATTTTTCTCTTAGGAACTTACACGAGTAAATAATTGCATAATTTGTTCCGTTATCGCGCTTTAAAACATTTTCATTTCCCAAATGGTATTCCACTGAGCTGATTAAAAATATTTTCAAGAAAAAACATTGTAGGAAAATTAACTTCAACGATACTCAGACATGGCAAACAAATTACGAAGAAAGATTAAATTCATACATAACAAATACATATTCAAAAATAATAAAATTTGACTTTACTAAATTTTCTTTATTTTATGATAAATTGATAACTCCTATAAATTAAAATAAAGATATGTGTGGGCTATTAACGTACAGTTAAAGAAGCAAGCTGTGCATAAGTTTCAAGTGAGTGATGACGTCATTAACATTTTACCAAGGAGATACATATCAATTTGAATAGATGCAGTGTAAAATTAATGTATAGGTAATCCTAAAAAATATGACTGCATATTTAAACATACCACAAGTATAAAGTCGTAATATTTTACAAATTTTAGAATTTATTTCGCAAAATTTTAAGGTGACAAAATTTTTTGGGAGGGTTAAACGAATTGATTAAGTTATACTGCAAAATAATATTGGTACAATTTTGATTTTTTTCTAAAAATTTGAATGTATAGAGTAAAAACTCAACACGAATTTATAAACAATAAACATTCTACCAAATTTGGCTGTATGGTTCTAGTGTACTGGATTTGTTTAACGTATCTAAGTATTATAATCGAGTCCAACGGGCGCCTGGCTACATTCATATTTTTTCGATGTATTATGACTCCTAGAATACGAAAAAATACGACGCCTGTTTCTGTCTGTCTGTCTGTCTGTCCGCCGTCCGTGTAGATTCTTGTAAAGCAGATAGTCTCCGAAACTACTGGCTGTTGTCAAATTTTATATATGTACTATGAATATCATCTAAATGATAAAACGTTCATCAAACTTTTCTATTCATCCTCGCCAACAATATGATGTTACCACAAAATTGTACATAGTAAATGTGTTTTAAATTTTATAAAATAATGTAGTCCTACACTGAGTATTTAAGTATCGATACTTCAGTTTTTTCGAATAGTACACCCCATATTTTGCTACTGCATCTTATCCTAAATCTCTTTCTTTTTTGCTGAGCATTTTCTATATTTAAAATTGAAAGTCACTTTTTGGTTTTTTAAGAGACGCTGTTAACAGGCTGCTCGATTTGAAAAAACTGAAATATCGATATTTGAAAACTGTAAAATTTTAGATTTTTTTTCTTTGTATATTAAAATTTGGTTTAGTTGATACCACAACAGAACGTGTACTGCGTACCTTTATTTATCCTTCCACAAAATACTGTAACATTGACTTTAAAAATAACCCTATATTGCGAATTTTTTTGTAAACCTTTCCATTGCTAAAAAATTAAAAAAAAATTGAATATCGTGGCAATGTAGCATCGGAATTAAAAAAAAAAAACGGTATTTGTAAAGCCTAAGAAGAGGTCAATCAAAATATGTAAAAATATATAGGGTGTTTCGTTAAAAAGTTCCTTAAAAACGAACTCTCTGTATTGTTAAAAATTATGTTAATGTGTAGTCCTTAAAGAATCGTACGGGTCTTTTTTTCTTTGGTAACACTAGGCAACATAATTTTTGTAACATTAATAAATGTAAGCGGTATAATCCATATATTGCATTTTATTTATGATTATGATTAAGAAGCCCCGTCACACTTTAAATTTTATTAATCTTCTCCAGTAACAGTTTGATGAAGGTACGTCAAAATTGGACATAATAAATGGGTTTTATTTAAATTGTATATACCGTCGTTTCCAAAAAATTTGTGGCAAATGACGTTGACATGAAAATCATATTCCCATTGCTTTTCATTGATCTATAAGAACCTGATTTGCCCATCTTGCTCAAAATTTTTTGGAAACGATTGTAATAGCATACTCCAATACGTGTAGTTTATGATTCCGTATAGAGTTTTTTTTTAAATCAAAATTCTGTAACAACATTTTGCAATTCATTTTTTTTTATTTTATTGATTAAATCAGGAACGGCTCACTAGTACAAGACTGTTATTATTAGTATTATTCTGAAGCTATACAAATTGATATAAGTGTGCTTGCAAAAATGTTGATGACGTATCACAAAATTTTGTAAAAAAAACTCATTTGAAACATACGCAAAGTACGCTCCTTTACATTTACTTTAACATTACATTACATTACATGTCTCTATATTAACTTATAGGGTTTCTCATAAAAAAATAAAACTCGCAAATCAAATTCTCAATTGAAATTTTATTTGAGACAAACCATATGTCTATTGTTATAACATCCATGTGGCAGAAACATAACCTTACATTTTAAAACAAACCATTTATGTCACATGTGTAACCACTCTGTGATTGTTTAATTGAACAGCCGTTATGAAAAACTGTCAATCGTTTTCAAAATGTATCAAAATAAATCTTCCCCAAGTGACTTTACGGCGGTTAGACACTTTTTATTGTGAAATTAATAAAACCTGTCAACACATGTACACTACATTGTACAGTGTGTATAAAATTTACAACAAATTAATCAAAATATTTTATAATCCAAATATTTTATCAGTATTTTTAACAATTCTATTAAACGTTACTGAAAGAGCAGAGTTTTTAAAAAAATATTTGCAGTAATCCTTCGCCTTAATTCGTTTACTTTGTAAATAGAGTATCGTAAATTGAGTTTATCTGATGTGGTCATAGGAAAAGACCTTAGTTTTCAGCTTATTTCTTTTTCGACTGATGATCCGATTTGTAAAAAACAGAGCAATTTTGGTTCTAGCTGTATATGCTGTGGCACCATCTTGTTGAAAATACCCCACCGAAAATGTCTGGTTGATATCGTCGAACTTTCTCTGCTTCTCGATAAACATGGAAAATCATATTCTTGTAATTCCTGGATACATGTCAATCTATACAGATACAGGTCTAAATCAATCTGAGTATTGGGTGACAAGAGCGTCAAATGTCTAATAAATGTTCAAAGAGAATTCTCGATGTTTTTTGGAGTTCTTTTGGATTTTGATTTGCCACTTGATTTTCTTTTTTCTAAACTTTCCATTTCTAGAAGCTGAGTTACGCAACGTTTCAGAATACTGGAGCACTGTGCATAGTCCACAAGAACATTGGGAAATTGTTGATGGAATTCATCTCAAGTTTCGTGAACACAAAACTGACAAACATCTTCCACTTTCTGACCATTGTAAAAATAACGCTTCAACTTTCAACGAAAATGCCATTTTTCAACAATAACGTAACGAAAGCTCTTAATAGAACTGATTTTTAATTTTAAAATTCGATCACAGGCGACAAAGGAAAACCAAATCAAAGCGGAAAAGCAAATGTGGGTGTAGGCTGAATTATGGCGTTGGCCGTATCAACATTTTTTAAGTGTCATTATTCATTGATAAAGGTGAATTGAAACAAAAATTAAACATCAAGGCTGTAGTAAACTTTTTACGTGGAAGCATTAATAAATTTAAAAAATTGTACAATAATTATTTAATTTATTTAAATTTATTTCCGCAATGTTCTATTCATAAAAAGTGGCGTTGGGCACCGCAATTATCCATATCATTCAGGGTAAGAACGTCCGTCTATACTGTGATTGATTACAATCAATACTGATCGTCCGATGCATATCTCCTATAGGTATTTTATAGCCTAATCTAGGCCTTTAGTTTGCTGGATATCCATAAACGTTATTATTATTGTCCAAAATAGACATTCTAAATATTCATATACTTACATCATAGTTATACTCTTCATCTCGTAAAAGTAAACAATTGGTAATTTTTTTACCTTCAACCTATAAGTAACGCAAAATTTTGCTTAGTGTTTTATCATCTTCAGTTTAATTTTGAGGTATAATTTAAGACATCAAATTACTCTCTTACGGAACCACCCTCATTATCAATTGATATCGCTTGCTGAAGGCAAAAAAAGCTTAGCTTAAACGAACTATCGCCTCATAATCTCTTTGGTTTGGTAAACATGAACTCCACCTCATTCAATCGTTTGCTTATAAATATGTGATAAGTTATTGATTATACTAATTCTGCTATATGTGCGACGTTAAATTATTAATGTAGCATTTTTTTGCCATTAGCAACGTGTGTTTTCTGTTCCTGTAAATCATTACCTCTTTCATCGATAATAATCAAGTCAGGGACTTCCTCATTCTGTGCCTCAATATAACGGGTGGTATACTTAAGTCAATTTAAAAAATCAATGTAGTATTGCAAATTTAATTTCACTAAATTATTGTAGGCTGACTAAATTATTAATTTTTTATTAGAATGAGATTTAAGTATTATGTAAAAATAAATTCTTCGAACAACAAAAATACAATAACTACCAAAAAAATCTAATCTGTCATAAAAATTTCTTCTTGTTCGGTGTGAACTTTAAATTATAGCAACTGTCGATTCTTCCATGTCTCTGTATGCTCTATCTGAGTACAGAAGGTCATGCAAATAGCTCTAATAGAAGAAATCATTTGGAACCAAATCTGACGACGTTGTAGGCCGATGAATTAATTATACTACCACTATCCGTCCAATAATGTGATATTGTGTTTAAATCCTCCCAGATTTTATTTACTTTTGTCTGTGAATTTTACCACTTAACGGAAACTTAAATTCTTCTGTAAATAAAATGCGGGCAATAAAATTTTGATCATTATTTGCAGGCCCGATTAGAATTTCACAAAATTCCATCCTCGTTCTTTTATCCTCTTTAAATATTTGCTAATGTTGATGGTATTATAGGAATTCAATTTTGGTCGGTGCTTTTTCAAAAATTCTGAAAACAGTTTTTGTGTGACGTATTCCCACATTTTATCCAGTTTGCCTCAGTAAAACACTTTTATTTTGCGTAACATTAACATTACATTTTCAATAATTTTATTATCTATTTATGATCTAATTCTTTGGCATTTACATACATTTTCAACAACTCGCACAAGTGATTCTATTGAATTTTATTGCTGAGTTATTTAAAAACTAAATGAAATTATAGGAACAGTAATAGAAAATATTACTGTTTATTTCAATCTGCTTGTAAATGCCCTATGTATCAAAAATAAATCACTACCTACACATCCTATACATATAGCGTACATTAACTGTATATAAAACGTTTACGTTTTACTGATTTAGGGCTATTGTGGGAAGTTATTCATTAATTTTAGAAGTTTTTAAGACGATTCAAGCGACCGAGTCGTGTTTTGATTTTAATATATACATAACCCTCTTTAAAATTCCTACATCACACAGAACCTGGATGAGTATTATCTACTAAGATGTTTCAAAAACTAATCTCAAAATGTGTAGATTAAAATCTTGCAATTTATTTTAAAATTTTAGTTAACGCACTAACAATAATGTTATAGAACTTCGATTAAAATTATTTTTTTTGTTATGGCGTTATTATTCTATTGTTTTTCGAGTGGAGTCAGCTACTATAATATTAACGCTTTTCAGCGTGTAAGCTTTGTCGACTCGGCAACAACATTTTTTCTTTGTACGTGAAAAGTCAGGGTTCCGCTTGGGTTTTGTCGTCTGCATATGCATTTTTTTATTATTTTATACACGACCCATTTAGTTTCATTGAAAGTTCTAGAACAAAGTAGCGTCATTTTACTGCTTGCATTACCTGTATTTACTAAAAATTGAGAATTAATAGTTAAATCTTTGTTGTGTAATGCGTTCTAACGTACAGAACTGTGCCTCAAAGTCGAGATAATATTTTCCTCAATAACTTTAGGTCGATTTTTTGTAATTATAAAAAAACGTTTTATTAGAATGTTTCGTCCCAGCTCTAGAAACAACCGCCGTTATAAAACTTTCCAAAGAGAGACGTAGTTTATGTTTCATTTTTACAACTACCTCTGGGATGGTTTCTTAATAAAAGTATAAAATGAAAAAACTCGTTAAAAATTTATGGTTTATAGTTTAATCCGATAGTTGTGAAGGACAATAAAAAGCAACGACAAACTCAAGTAACATCATGTCAAACAAAAACTTGTTTTACAAAATATGATATGTGGAAACTTACTAAACGTCGAATATGGATCGATTTTTTCAGTAATTAGAAACGTCAAACCCCTATAACAAGAATCTAACTCGAGCTAATCATATCAAGGATCTAGGTATATATTTTAATGTAAATTTTAATTTTAATTATCATGTTCAAGAATTTTGTCTCAACTTAGCCGTAACATGGAATGTGTATTGGAATCTTTGAAAATTCTTTGTGATTCAGTGCTCGCACCTTAGAAATAATATACAGGGTATTTCGGAAAATCTGGGCCAAACTTCGGGTGTAAATTCTGCCGTTAATATGGAAAAAAGGTATGAATAACATTTTTCTAAAAATTGCTGCCTTTCATGCGACAACTCTTTAGAGTTTAACACTTACCTTCATTATTCAGCGAATTTTATTGTCTAAATTTTGTAAATCCATGGCGATGAAAAAGGTAAGTTTTATCATTAACTATATGTATGCTTTACGACAGTCAAAAACTACACTTTCCAGTTGTCTTGTCAATATGCGTGAATTATTTTTTGTACTTGTTAATGTTGGCTATGTTGTCATCTAAGTTTCGGCCCACACTTTCCAAAACACTCTGTATACCAGAAACAAAATGTCATTAGTATCAAGTTGAAAACTTGATAATCGTGCAACAATTAAAATAAATAAACGTTCTTCACACCTATAATACACCGCTAAATATAACACCTTCTGCGACATATATTTAATTAATGAAACCATTAGGTTTTTTCCTGCACACTTTCATCATTTTAATTTTGAGAGTAACAAACAAATGCTTTTACTAGCATCCCACGTGTGTAATTTCTTTTATTGTGATTCTAACTGCACCTTTGTTTCTTTTACAAATGGACACTGAATTTCTGCTTGGTCTAAATTATAATTCAACTTTATTTTCGTTTCGTTTACGGATATGTTCACTCCTACACAAAAATACAGTCATTATGAGTTTTTCTAGTACAGTTAAAACCTACGTACTGCAATATCATCTGAGTTTTAATGAATTTAAAACCAACAAATTTACATCTTCTGTGTTTTTTTTTAAGCGAAAAAAATTTGCACGCCCATTGAATAATAAAACTATTAGTTAACCATGAATTAATCCATTAACCATTATTTAGTGCGTAAATATTTCGAAGCCTTTAGTATTATGTGTAGACATAAATCAGCTAAAGTAATAGAAGGTCTTGAATATTAATGAGAACGTTGTTAGTAATAACACGCCATGTAGTCATCATAGCCACTAAGACTATAAATGTGTAACATTTGACCGTGTTCTACAACATAATAATGTAATCTACCGATATTGATAACGGCGTCGTAG
This sequence comes from Zophobas morio, assembly GCF_036711695.1. Taxonomy (NCBI): domain Eukaryota; kingdom Metazoa; phylum Arthropoda; class Insecta; order Coleoptera; family Tenebrionidae; genus Zophobas; species Zophobas morio. The sequence goes on along the minus strand of NW_026972129.1, from coordinate 16,189,697 downwards.
AGAATTATAGTCTGAAAACTATACTTAATATTTTGGGAATAATCAGCAATTATAATTCACTACAAACGTCTATAACAATTCCACCTAATCTGATCTCTAACTGCCACCCAAAGTTATACTTTGTAACAATTTAAATTTAGAGCATTATTCCACAAATTCAGTCTTGCATTATCTAGAGTTAAACGAGTGTCATGTCGATGATCGATCATAGAAAACGTGCCTAGGGGTGCTAGAAATTCGTGTCTGGAATTCACAATGAAATAAAAACTACAGGCATTATTCCTGTGACCATATAAATTTTCGTACGTAGTTCTGTGCTGATGATTTGTTTAATAAATTATATGCTTCATTGAATTTAAAATAACATATTCGGTTGTAAACATTTTTCGGGTGTGTATATAAATAGACAGGTTAAATACATAGGGTATTGAACAAATACCTGTCCGAGATTTTCACCTTTACCCTAATATTTACATTTATTGCCATTGTTTGTTTAAAATTCTGTGTATTTTCCCAAGTGATTCAATTTCGTCCGTGAGATTAAACCTGCTTATATTTGTGTTACTATATGGTCTAATTTGCGAATTAAATATTGTAACACGTCTCTTATAAGTATCGTGTGCCCCCTGCGTTCGTATATATTCTACTTAATTAATGTATGTTATGCCATTTTTAATATTAATAAGCAATTACAACAAAGTTATGTCTGTATATGTATGTAAATTAATCTTACGTACTAGCTATTTACGTAACCAATTGTGACAAGCTTCATTGTGGAACGAGTGTAAATTTTACGAAATGAGCGAGGCATTAATGTCTAGTATATAAATTCAAGAATAAACCAAAAGAACAGCACAAATATAATAAATCCTTCGTATATTCAGGAACCAGGAACTACAGTAAAAGTAGGTTTAGTTTTGCAAAAAAATGTTACTTTTATTGTCAAAATTAAAGAAATTAATTTAATTGAAGAACACAACAATAATATCAGAAATGACAAAATTCAGGTAAATACAAAATGTCTAATAAACTTTCTGAGAATAATTGTTCTTCAAATAACTTTTATCAAATTTGTTCACATTTTATATACACACTCCTAAACGAACCCGACGTGCATTTTATGTCCATTTGGTAACAATAATTAGCGTTTTCCAATGAAGTTGCTTGCTTCTCTTGACGAGTTGCACAGACATGACCTATCTAAACGAAAATTAGATTGATGCTTTTAATAACAACATCACAGGATTCATTAATAAACATACGCCGGTATGTGCAGACGTGATAATTTTCATCAATAGAGTTGTGTAGGTGTCTGTGTTTTTGTCAAATATTGTTGGATTAATGTAATTTTAAAGTTTACAATTCAGATTAATGGTTCCTGTATAGCGTTTGACAAACAATTAATATTAACCCTACTTTGTCATCTCTATTATTTTTTTAAATTTGAAAGCAACATATTTTACTTTATATTAAAGCTTTAGTAGGACGAAAATAAATATTTTGTTTCTTCACGTCACGGAACAAATATTAGTAATCTTTTCTCACTCGATCTCCTTCTCACCAATTTACGAAGTTTATCGAAGAAATAATATGTTCGATTTTTAATTTTCACAGCATTTTTTCACTGATTTGTACATAATTAATTATCTGTAAATTATTACCCGTCAGTATAAATGCTAAAAAAATTTCGTATGGATTACTGGTAAAAAATACATTGAACTTAAGACATCACTTGTCCCGGCGCCTCCACCATTTTCAACCACATAAGAAATTGACATTAATTTTAATTGAAGTTAGACAGATGAAGCAAAATTTCATAAGTCTTGATATCACCGTGGTCTTGACTCATGCTTAAAAAATCACGGCTTTTATGACTACTTCCAACAATTTTGATAATAAGATTCAAAATAGTTATGCACGCTTGAAAGACTATTTTTCCTAACTAACAATCCGCAACTTACGAGTACACAAGAACGAAACTATCTGCAGTATTATATAAGTAGTCGTGTTTCCGAACCTGTTTTCTTGCCAATAAATTAAAAACAATTTAATAATAAAAAGGAAACGAGAAACGGGAAATACAACGATTAAATTTAAGTGTTGCTAAATGGAAGTTTTTGACAAATTCTCGATTATATAATGCTCCTTATCCGGATAATCATTTTGAAATAAGTTGATTGTTCAATGAAAATCAAAGAACTGATAGAGTTAACTGAATACACAATGTTTTACTAAAAATAAATTTTTGTGAAAATATTGTTAATGAACTTTGGAAACTAAGGTGTATCAAGTTCCCACAAATTCTTCAGTTTCAATTCTCTTTAATTACAATATTCCAAATTTTCATTGTTCACTGTCAAAGTCATATACATACTTTTATTACTCAAAAATCTACTATATGACTGTCATCTTTTGTAGAGTCAGAAACAAAGTAGGTCTATGTCTAATACACTGTTAAGTATGTCGTAATTTTCACAACCATTTGCTTAAAAATAGAATTTTGTGCATAGAGTAATAAGACAGTAATGTAAAAAAATTTCAGTATTAATAATAATAACATCAGTTGGACCATCCATCTGCTTATATGTCAGTCGTGGTGACAGATATTCACAAGAGTTGTGAATCAATTCAAGGTGTGACATTTCTAGAGAAACACCAACACGCTAAATAGAGTGTTCTGGATATACAGAGTGTTGATAAAGTTTCGCACAAAATTCATAATTCCATTAATTGACATTTTTTTGAAAAATCCTCGGACAGTCTTACCTGTTGTATTTTAATTTTGAAAAAACGACCAGCCCCTGGCAAGATGCATTTAAGTATTAAGAGTTAGAATTATTTTCACTATTTAAACTCAGTATTCATTATTTCGTTGGGCAAATCTTCGTCATTATCCCCATTTTCTGATTTTCTAATTCTGAATCAGATTTCTCACATGAAATAATAAGTGGAAATGTATTCTCAAACGACTTTACTCAATTATGGAATATCGACGTGCCGATTCGAAAAATATAACGTGTTGATGGTAGCGGCCGAAATAATCGATTTGAAGGTGACATTTTTTAAATTCTAAAAATTGCCATGTGTTATATTGGTGATTTTGGAAAAATGGTAAGAATTTTGGAACAAATGTATCCAAAAATAACTAAATTCTAAAAATTGCCAATTTTATATTGGTGATTTTGGAAAAATGGTAAGAATTTTGGAAGAAATGTATCCGAAAATAACTTGTGGAAGTATAAATCTAGAAAAATCTCTTTATGTAAATTTAGAAGGTAGCAAAATGGTTAAAAAGTTCATAAGGGGAAAGCATTGAAAAATTGAACTTTTGGAAAAGTTGCCTAGAATTTACTAAAAAATTCTGGGATACAGATCACCAGTCCCTTTGAAGGTTCGATTTTTTCATATCCTAAAAATTACCGTATACTCATGTAATATTGGCGATTCTGAAAAAATGGCAGGAATATTCGGAAAAATTGTACCGAAAATGTCTTTAATTATTTTCTAACGTGCTCGAAAAAACGTCAAAAATTGCATCCTGGAAAATTGGGCTTTCACCAAACTTGTCTAAAAATCATTAAAAAATTCTGGACGAAATAATTCAAGAAAAAAAACAGCCTGTGTATGGTCCTGGACTTAATAATTCCTCATGAGTCGCAATAATTTCCCTACAATGTCGAACAAAATTTTGCCACATATCTGGAGTACATTTGCAAAGAGGCTCAAGGCATAAATTCACGATTTTATATTTTGGATGAAAACCGAAAGTTAGAGTTTTTTACACCGAGTGTTTCACCTAAGACTTTTTGTGCTTATATCTCTATTTTTCGGCCGATTTCATTCAAATGTTGTATTTACGTTTAACAAGAGATGCAGATTCCGTTTTATCTCAAACATTTATTAGCTGCTGTAATCTTTAATTTTAAATCTATTATTTCACGTGAGACAGTTGAAAATTTTGAAAAAATCAAGTATTACGTTGAAATGAAGTATTCCGTGGAAGAAAACTTTGGAAAAGTTTATCCCTCTGTGAGAAATCTGCTCTTGAAGTGGCAGAAAAAAAGGATTTTAATTAATTCGTTGAAAACGAAATTAGGCATAATAATATTATTAATAATAATAATAATAATAATAATAATGCTTAGCAATAAATCCCCTCTCCGATATCCTGAACAGCTGCAATTATGGGTTCAATATAAGAATTAACAAACAAAGAGAAAACAGAATAAGTCACTTGCTGTATATGGATGACATAAAAATATATGCAAGTACACAAAATCAGTTAACAAACCTATTAAATCTGACTGAACAATTTTCCGGTGATATTGGTATGTCCTTTGGTATTGAGAAATGTAAGACCCAAGCAATCAGAAAAGGCGTGTTCCACCAAGTACCACATATAACACAGAATAAGGAAATAATAGAAGCCCAAGAACGAAACGATACATACAAATATCTGGGTTTCTGTCAATCCTCCCACATCAATCATACCAAAACGAAAACACAGTTGAAAGATCAATACGTAGCGAGATTAAAATTAATATTGAAGACACAGTTAAATGGAAAAAATTTAATGAAAGCAGTAAATACATTCTGCGTTCCACTGCTAACATATTCTTTTGGAGTCATTAAATGGTCCAAAACTGATCTTGAAAATTTAAACATCGCAACAAGGAAAATCTTCACACAGTATAGAAGGCATCACCCAAAATCGTCGATTGAAAGATTCTCATTACCAAGACAGAATGGAGGAAGGGGTTTCCAGAACTTAGAAAACTTATATCAGAGACAAATCTCAGATTTGAAGAAGTATTTCTTGAAACGAGCGGAAAGAAATGAAATGTTTCGCACCATCACAAGAGCAGATTTGAACCACACACCCTTAAATCTGTCGAACACCGAAGAAATCCACACCCCCCACACAATAGATAAAATAATAAGTGGGCTAAAACAAAAACAACTACATGGAAAATTCTACAAAGACTTAGAAGAAAATCATGTCAATAAGAAGATGTCATTGATTTGGTTAAAAAAATCAAGTTTGTATGCCGAAACAGAAGGATTTGTGTTTGCTATTCAAGACCAAGTAATCAATACCAAGAATTATAGAAAATACATCATCAAAGATCCGAACATAAAAAACGACTGCTGTCGCCTATGCAAAGCAAAACCTGAAACGATCCAGCACATAATCTCTTCTTGCAGCATCCTAGCACAAACTGATTACAAAGCTAGACACGACAACGCAACCAAAATCATTCACAAAGAATTAGCAACACTTATGAACTTAATCGAAGATACGACACCCTATTACACTTACATTCCGTCTCCATTCCTTGAAAATAACAAATACAAATTATACTGGGATCGCACAATACTTACAGACTTAAACATTACAGCTAACAGACCAGACATCATACTTATCAAAAAACACACGAACGAAGCCATTCTCATTGACATTGCTATTCCTAACACAAACAACATTATTCAAACATACGACACCAAGATTTCAAAATATCTACAATTATCGATAGAAATGAAATCCATGTTAAATCTTAAAAAAATTTCAATTCTACCCCTAGTTATCTCTAATGTAGGTGTAGTTCCAAATAGCTTAGTTGAGAATTTAAAGTCTTTGCATTTGAATGATTCAATAATTGTCAAAATTCAAAAAGCTGTTTTGTTAGGAACATGTCATATTGTTCGTAAGTTTCTTGAACAGTCTGATCATGTCAGTCAGATTAGATTAGCACCAGTAGGTCAGAGTAGTGTAGGTCACTTTTCATGTGATGCGCGGATAAATGGTCGGTAGTTACGCTGGACTTTTGGGGATGGGGTGAGATTAGAGAATAATAGCAGACTAATTTGTATGCTGTAATTCTAGAATCTCGAAAGTTGTTCTGTTAATCTAATCAATGCATATCATTACTTGGTCTTAGTACCCGTAATGATAGAAGTCTTGCCTGAATGCCGGTCATTTCCGGGTCAGTGGTGGGTCTTAATAATGTGTTTATTTCCAACGGGTAGAAACACCCAATTACAGGAAACATTTAAATAAAAAACAATAAACAAACCTATCCCTAAGCATTAGTGCAGCAAAAAAGAAAAAATCAGTGGCCATAGGGATTCCCATGTTAAATTTTATACCCCATGTTAACTTATGTTTGAGTTAAGATTCAGAGCTGAAATTTTTACTGGATGTAACTTGGGTTATCCTTTGTCGATTTTATTAGAAATCATGCTTTAAATTAAAGGATATTTCTTTAAAAAAATTAAAATATTTGGATATTTTTGTCGCTAATATTGTAGGCAGCCATGTAGAAACAGACATTTACCTGACGTTTCTAAACTTTTATTACTCGCATAGATTACTCGTTCAATTTTTGTTTTTGATAGTGACCGAAATTCGTCAACATGCCGCGGTACACAATTAGAGAAAATGTAGAAATGGTCACTGATGGATACATTAAAGCCTTATCGACAACAGAGAAACTCAGCAAAATTTTGCTGCAGCATTCCCACATCGTTCCATACCCGGCAAGAGCACATTTTGAAAATTTTGTAGCACAGGTTTTTTTCGATTGTGGACATTACGCAATTTCAGTGAAATTATCTTTTATTATCTTCATTTATGTTTGAATTCCATTATTCTGTTTCTTTTCTAAAAACTGCAATTAAGGTATTTAATGACTAAATCAAAATTATGCTGTCAAAAATGACAAGTTAAAATGAAAACGTCAAAACCGTCTATGATGTACCAAACTTTTTTAATCAAAATAATTTTTATTTTTTAAAGCACAAATTAACAAATTACTGCAAAAACTGGTAGTGAAAATTAAAGTAGAACCCTAATAAGGTTATTTTCTCCGCAAAAATCATCTCTGGGTTTTCACCCTAACAAAACTTAACATGGAGTCTAATATTTAACATGGGAATCCCTATAGCCACTTTTAAAAAAGATGCACTGTATATGGTTTAGACAATCAAAATTTACATCGCATGCTTTACTGTTTAAATTAAAGTGATTGCACATTAAAGTTAACGGCGATCTGTTTAAAATATTTGTTCTGCAATAAGGCGGGTAAAGCGTTAATGTATGCCTGGAGTTTATGCGTGGTATTAAGAAACAAATTTTGTTTAGCAAATATAGACAGTCAATACAATTAAGTACATTATATTATACAATTGAGTACATTATATAAAAATTTTATTGTCAATATTACACCCCTAGTATTTAACAAATTACAATTGAATCTATGTAATAAAGTAGGATGATCACAACCATTAGGTGGATAAGTATTATCGATTAAATAACAGACGAACTTTAAAAATTTTCTCTGAACAGCTTCAATTTGTTGTATGTGGACACCATAAATAGGAAACCAGATTAATGCACAATATTCTAATCGAGACCTAATAAGTGAATTAAATAACAGAATCAATGAACTTGCGTTCGTAAAATCACGACAGTTGAGGAAAATAAAACCATACTACGAACTAAGTATTTGCCTTCTATACTATAATTGTAAATAATGTTAATTTCTTTTCTGGAGTAAGTAACAATGTAACATTTTTCTTTATTTAGACACAGCCGGTTGTTGTAACCCCAGTTGGAAAGAATATTTACATCATTCTGCAGTTTTACGCAATCACTTAGCGATTTTACTTCGAGGAAAAGTTTCAAATCGTCTGAAAAAAGTAACTTATTACTTGCTATAACATCAACTACGTCGTTAATAAAGATTAAGAATAGTAGTGGACCCAAATTTGACCCTTGTGGCACTCCTGACGTAGGCGAGAAGGAATTAGATACGAAATTATTATATTTAACACTCAAATTTCTTCCAATAAGGTACGATTCCGTTAAGGATAATAAGGGTTTAGTAAAGCCAAAGCATTCAAGCTTTTTTAATAAGATATAGTGATCAATCTGATCAAAGGCTTTACTAAAATCGGTATAGACGACATCAATTTGATTTTTATTGTCAATTGCCTGGGATGCATATTGGCTAAAAGAACCCAAGTTGGAGACCGTTGATCTTTTTTCGACAAAGCCATGCTGAAGAGGAGTTATGTAACATTTTATGCTTGAATAAATTCTTTTGTATAAAACGGACTCAAAAAATTTGGTAATGTTGCACAATAAACAGATAGGTCTACAATTTTCTATACAAGTTATATCTCCTTTCTTAAAAATTGGTGTAATTGATGCTCTCTTCCAAACATCAGGAAAAACTGATGAAGTCAATATTAGATTGAAGATGTAAAATAGAGGTTTGGCAAACACGTAGGCACAATCTTTTAGCAGGAAACTTGGTATCATATCAGTACCGGACGTGAAAGAATCCTTAAAGGTTTTTAGAACATGGAGAATTTTGTCTTCAGATATATGTGAGACTGCTACAATTAAATTCGAAATTTCTTGACCCGTGAATTCAAATGGACTATTGGGATTTGATGCGATGTATACGCTGCTGAAGAAGGTGCTAAAGCCATTGACGATATCAACTGGTGAGGTCAATTCGGAGTTTTCATACTTCATAGAACTTGGTATCCTCGAGCGGCCTCTCTTATTTTGTACATAGGACCAAAACTTTTTCGGATCGTTAGAAATTTGGGCTTGAATATTATCAATATAGTATTTATGAGCATTAATAGTTAGAACTTTGCACAATGATCTGAAAAATTTAAATTTATTATTTATTTAGGCATGAAAACATTTGCACGTTTTTTCTTTAAAATTTTTGGTCAGCCCTGACGGAACAACTAATTTTCTCGCACTCTTGTTACTTTTGAAGTTTCAACTTTTTTAAATATCCCGTTCCACTAAATATTCAAAAACTCCTCACTCTTCCTGAATGCACAGTTGTAAAATCCGTGACAATATTTTATAACATATTGCCGTTAGTGTTGGCACAAGCGTGCTGAATTCTGCTTTGCAAATCCTTCCTTCTACGTAAACTCCTTCCTTGACGTAACCCCACAGAAAATAATCACATGGAGTTAAGTCTGGAGATCTTGCTGGCCACACTATTGGACCACCTTTTCCGGTCAATTTGCGATTAAACTGTCCATCCAAGTAATTTATAACAATTCTAGCAAAATGTGGTGGAGCACCATGTTGAATAAAAACCATAGCATTTAACAAATGTAAAGAAACAGTGTCATCAACCAAATCTTGAAATTAATTTTGAAGAAATTCTAAATACATTTGGCCATTTAAATTTCCATCAACGTGTTGGTTATCAACCTTACCTTACCCAGTGAGGATTTGCAAGTAAGGATAATAATTTGTATCAATATTTATTCTTTTCTAAAATACGCGGAATGGAAGTAACTGAAACTTGAAATTCTAATCGTCTTGCCAAAGATCTTATACTAATGTTTCGATTTTCGTTCCTTTCATTGAGAAATAGTGCCACCGTCTCCAGATTTTCTGTTACCCGCTTATTACGAACTCTTTTTAGTTCACGAACACTACCGGTATTTTCAAATAAATTAAGCACCTACATGTTTAACTCTAAATTTTGTCAAAATTTCTTCTAGAAACCGTTGCCTCAGAACTCGAATCATATAAAGAATATTTCTGCGACAAAAAAATTAAAATTTCAGGCATTTTAAAAGAAGCGCAAAGTTGAATTTTCAAAAGTGCGAAAAAATTAGTTGTTCCGCCAGGATTGACCAAAAATTTTAAGAGAAAACGATGGAAATGTTTTCATGGCTAAGTTTGTTTTCAAGGCATTGATTAAAATCGTTTTTTTTCTGCCAGTTCAAGAGCAGATTTGTCAAACAGAAATCAACTTTTCCGAAGTCCTCTTCCACGGAATATTTTATTTGAACGTAATACTTGATTTTCTTCAAAATTTTCAACTACCTCACGTGAAATAATAGATTTGAAATTAAAGATCACAACAACCAATAAATTTTGGATTGAAAGACTCACCATTTCAGGAGTGTAGTCATAATGATATGGAGATCTGACGACCTCATGACCACATTCCCGTAATATCTCTTCTGTCAAAAATCGCTAATTCTGATCAGTTGTAAAAAGTTGAATTCAATCCCACAGTTATTTTAATGAATTTTTTTTATAAGAATCAGTCCTGTGGTTGCCCAGCCACTATTGCATTTGAGTTTTTCTGTCAGAAAATGTGGGTTATTTGTCCAACTGTACCAAATGGTATGGACCATTGTCCATTACCATCACACATTTTCTTGAAACTTATTCAAAGTAGGAATAAGCAAGCTGATTAACCACCCAATTTTGAAAAAGTTGTGGTTTCGACGTTATCTCAAAATTTTTTGTCGAATCTAAAATATGCAAAATATTATCAGAACAATGGATTCATATTTTTTGGAATTACTTAAACAGCGAAATTCAAAAAATGAATGAATGAGACAATCTATTTTTGTGACCTAATCAAAGGGGGCTCACACCATTTTTCCGAAATTTTGCATATACATTACTGTTATTATTAGTATTACACCGCATATATTTAAATTGATATATGTGCCCTTGTTAAAATGTTGATGACGTCATTACAAAATTTTGTTTAATAAAAACTCATTTAAAATATACACATAGCGTGCTCCTTTACCTGTACTTTAACAGTCCACACTTATTTCTTATAACTTATATGGGTTATCATAGGAAAAAGTTACATTCGCAAAATTAAATTTTATAATTTTTCGAAAAATTTGTATTTGATCGCTTGTACTCAAAGGGCAAAAGAAATTCTACTCAAATAATTTTAGAGCATTTTTTTTATTATATTGCCAAATGAGTTGCTGCCGATCTTTTCTGAATAGGAAATCATCAAAAATTTCGGCTTCGTCTTTGGTCACAAGAATATTTGTCAACAGTTGCACAAAAGACATTTTGAAAGCAAACGTTTACCAGGTTTTCGTAAGTTCCCGAAAGTAGTAATTAAATAATGTAAAAACACGATTTTTCTAGTACGTAACTAACAGCATACATGATTATTAACAAGCCAAACTCAAGAAATACGCCAATTTATGAACGAAAATATATATAATATATAAATAAATAAAGAGTTTAAAGAACAGAAAAGCAAACGGACCCGAGAGCATTAAAACTAAGTTAATAAAACACGAAACGAAGTATTTATGAAGTGTATAAATGGAGAGTTAAACCCGGAAGAATAAAAGCAAGAGATTATGTCAACAATGCATAAATATAAAAGGCGAATAACAAAACTACGAGAACTATCGAGAGACTACAGTTACATCAACGTTTAGTCGATTGTACATGAGAATTTTAAGGGATTTGATAAAACGAAAAAAACAAGGAAAGGAAGCAGAAGAACTAAGCGGATTGCGCGCCGGCAGCTATTCATAGAGAATACAATCGTTCTTATTGTTACAAATTATTTCATTTTGATACTAGAGTATGGGATGTTTTACAATAAACGCGGATATATCACACATTAACAAAAATACTGCAAGAAATTTATAAAGACTGCACCATAAAGAAAAATGGAAATCATATATGTACTTATTTCTAGTATTTTCAATATCTAGTAAGAAAATTAGACAAAAATTACGTTACGCTATTATTTGCGTCTTTTAAAACAAGGAAAAGGTGTGATTTGGGTAAAACCTTCTTTTTTCTTTATAACTTAGCTATAAAATGATTAAATGTAAAGGTATGCGAATATGCTTTAAAAACGGTCTCCTTTAGGCATTTATACGGAAAAAAGAAGTTAATTAAAAAGTATCTAAAATTAAATCCTTAAAAATCTGAAGTTACAAAAAAACGTAATTAAATAACAGAGAACATAACAAGATTATTAAAATATAATTATTAAGATGTATCTTAATCTAAAAAATAATCTGCTTAGTAATACGGATCAAAAAGTATCCTTCATAAAATTGTGTTTTTTGTTCTGTTTACTTATTTTCGCCTTAGTTTTACAATACCGTCAAGTTTGACGCTATTTATTCACAGGAAATTGAAACCAAATATGTACCTTGGTGAAAATTTATTAGCGGTGCCACCGTAAGTTATTTTACAATATAGTTTTCAAATTTTTGCGACGTTAATTTTAGTTTGTAAATTTACCTTCATAGCGGTATAGAGGTATAAGACGATGATAAATTCTAAAACGACTGCATACCACTACTACTAGGGCACGGAAAATAAATCCAGATACTTTTAAATTTTGCGTTATCGCTAACAACTTACTCTTATGATGCTTCAAGATTTTGAGCATAAAATCACATCTTAACTTTTCCATTTTAAGAACCCTATCACTGAAATATTCCATCGCAATTTTCAGTACCTTACGTTGCTTATGACAGAATAATTATCGTCTTTTAAAAGATAAGTGAAAAACCGGTGTTCCTTGTAGATTGGCAATCTCGGTATTAAAAAACATCAGTCTGCCGTCAGCTAATCCTCATCTTCCACGACGTAATTGCGAATGTTTGACAGCATTTTATTTCCAAACTTTTTCAGCTGACGAACTTTAATTATGGAATTGTAAAAAGCACTTTCATAATTGAGGACAGGACTTGTCTAAATCGATAAATTTAGCAAAGTAAACTCAGCCCAAAAGACACGATTTATTAAATTACACAAACAAGACGCAAGAAACCTTATAACGTTTCTATTAAATTTCTACAAAATAAATATTTATTGATCGGCGAAGGTAAAGTATTTGAGGCCTGATCCCGAACTACCCAATTTATTTTGCTGATAGTGTAGAGTATTCTTGTATTTTTTACACAGCTCAAATGCCAACATGAAAATGCATTAGCGTAATTGAAAAACTCTTATCAAAGAAACCGCAATTTTGTTCTTGAAATGAATGAAAATTGGTTCCCCTCTCATCTTACTGAAACCTTTTAATCTCTTTTTCTAATTTTAGTCAAGAAGGTAATCACGATATTCAAATGAGAAAATTAAACGCGATAATAAACATAAACATTCGACCTCATTATGCTCAATTACAAGTTCTCATTGAATTCGAAGGGGCCGCCTTACAATTTTCTGCTTCACGGATACAGGCAACGGTTAGACGCTGAAATATGCGCTTTAATGGGATGTCTCATTAAAAATATCTTGCATCACCTATCAAGGTGTCTAATCAACTGAAATGGTAAATTGTAATTCAAGAACCAATTGCACCAGATCAGTAGGTAGGTAGTAGGTGTTCCATTTAACGAATAGGTATATAAATTACCTTAAACATACAAAAAAGTTTGTCTTGCTAGATTTATATTTTACCTTAACTGTATTTAACCTTGATTATATATTAAAAATTAATAAAAGAAAAGAAAAATATATACATATATGAAAACTAAACAAAATTATAAACACTAAACATAATACACAGGTACGAAAATAATTATTGATATGGTCATAGTAACAATAATGAAGTAAAATAAACTTAAGTAAAAAGGACGGACACTGTTTCATGACACCTAGAGTACGAAAACTAGGTCTCCCGTTTCCGTCAACTTGTCTGATTTTATTTTACAGAAACTTTTTTGGCAAGTAGTTTTCAAAATCAAATTTTATAATGTTTCGAAAAAACGGGATTGTTCGATTTTTTGTTTCATATTTTGGGATTAAAAATGTTGTAAACCTTACACAACATTTTAAAGCCAAATATATGTAATATTTTTTAATAATATTTGCGACTTATTAATCGTAAATCATCAGCAATGGTTTAAAATAAGGTATGTTCAACTTGGGTGAGTAGATCCAAAATGTACAAAAGATATAACGAGCGCAACATTAACCCTTGCGGGACACCCAAACTAACCAAACCCAAATATGGAACTTTATTGTTGTGGAACACTTTTTGAGATCAGTTGTTCAAACAAAATTGGAAAAGATTTATTACAACACTGTCAAACTTCAAATATTTAAGTTTTGTATACAGGAACTCATGATTAATGCTATCAAAGGCTTTGGAATAATCCAGCGAAATTAGCTATGCGCTAAGACCTCGGTCTGTTGCTGTGATTATATTCTCTAACAAATGAAAAGTGTCCCTGTTGTGCTGTATCCTTTACGGAATCCGAATTGATACTTGGCAAGATATTTTCATTATTAACGTACTCATAAATCTGACTAAATATGTATAACGTGATCTAATATTTTTGACATGGTTGTGAATACCTAAAGTATTTAGCAATAAACCGACAGCATTTTATCATTTATATTATCATTTTCTGTGGCGTATAAAAGTATAATGGTCTAGATGTGTTCCTCAGTTGGTAAAAAAAGCTGTGAGTTAAACCTTTACTTACTCAGTATATTTTATTTTTATTTATTATAACAGAAATTAAACAATTATTGATTTTATTAACAACACTCATAGTTGAGGGTATGTATAAATGACATTTTTAATATAAACATTTTGCATTTCCGTTTTAAAACCAAAAAATCTTTCTAGTTGTAAAACATAAATACTTTATGTGATGATATTGGAATAGATTACGTATAAGTAAAAAAATTCCATAAATAGCTTCCAACGATAAAAAATATCTAGAGAGCTTGGTCGATACTTTTCTCGAAAGTTGGGCTATAATTTGTGGGAAATACGTTCCTGTAAATGAAAAGTTTATGAAACAAAAAATAGACCCATTTCTTTACACCGACTTTCGTTAATCTGGCGAGCTTAGATTAATTTTGATATCGTGCCTTTCTTATTGCCACAAAATAATTAAAATAAAATGTTTGTCTTTTAATGCCTGTTGTTTGTTTTTAATTATTAATAATAATTAACTAATTGTTTAGCCGCGTAATTTACACGTTAATTCATCGGGTTTACAGCCAAGTTTACCGCTGTATCGCCCCAAACCGAATTTGCTACATCGCAACATCAATCAGATTACAGATAACCCAGCACAGTCGCAAATTTACGTTAACACAATAATTCAAAATTCGACCGTTAGCCGATAATCAAGATCTAAACTTATCCTATATTGTCACTAAAAAAATACGCTCATGCTGAATCTCAGAAACTTAAACCAAAATAATGGATACTAAATTGATTGCACAACATCTCTGCAAAATTTCAGATATTCAAAATGGTTATGGAACTGGATATCGAGATTCGGTTCCGTATTTTTGCCGTGTCTTTGCTTTATTTTCTGTTTTGATTGTATTAACCCATTGTGGTTTATAAATCCGCCTTCATTTTTTACTCTAGATATCCAGACTTTAAAAATAAAACAGGATTAAATGAATTAAAAACTACAAAGCAACCAAAATCTCGTGATACCACATTACAACAACAAAACAATGAAAATCTTCAAGAGTACGTCGTAAATGGAATTCCCGATCACATAAATAAAAAGAACATGTTAAATGTGGTTGAAATCATAATAATACCGCCTAGTACACACGTCGCTGTGAGAGGAGTGCCCGAAAATAAATACTAATCACATAAATAAAAAACATGTTATATATGGTTGAAATGCAATAATTCTGTTCGGTATGCACTTCGCTGTGAGAGTGCCCAAAAATCCAAAATTTAGGTAGTAGACCACATAAATAATAACAGAAATCCCTTTCTCTTTCCGAATTCACGATGACATTTACTTAATAATTTTTCAAAGTGCATCAATGTTTAAAATTAAACCTTGAATAGTGCAAATTACTATTTTAAAATTCCCTAATGAGAATCTATTAAGTTTAAATAATAACTTAGGAAAAACCATCCATCCCCTTAGACATATCACAATTGAATACATATTTTAAAATATTGCATATCTCGCTTGTATAATATTATTAATTTCTTCGTTGTCTTAAAGAAAATAAAATGTCTAATTTCTAGAGATTTCGAGAAATAAAATAACAATTTTATCCTTTTACTAGTCCGAGTGAGTCATTCTTGATTTAAAAAAAAATAATTTCCCAACACTCTAAGTATCGTCGTCCAGTTTATTGCACATAGTAGTTTTGACTCACAGACCGCATCCAGTATACTGGACGCTAATTTATATTTAATTCTGAAGGAATGGTTGTTTGTACAGTCTGGGGGATTGTTCCATGATTTTCTACCGGTTCAAAAGTATAATTCAATACTTGCAGAATTCTGTAAAAAAAAATTGTAAATTTGTATATGGCCAGATTTCTTTAAAAAAACGATAAAATGCCATCTGTGTAGTATGGTCTGCCTTTACTTTCGGATATACTCGTAAATAATCACATAAGTGACAGCAAAACTTCGAAATTTATCATAAAAACCACGCCAACTTAACTGGACGTCGGTTTTAAAATATAAATTTTGTTACACAGGACTCCCGTCCACTAAACTGGACAGTGCCCAAAACTCAAATTTGACGTTAAAAATGAATTTGTTGATCAAAAAAACATTGAGAGCAAGTGTTTTTATTTTTCTCTCCCTCCAAAAAAGGCGCGGTCCAGAATGAAAAACTAACAAATATGGTGCGGTACTTAAATTGCTAATTCATTAATGCTTTTGTGTCAGCCTGTATAATATATACAGGATGGAGCTCCGCCGCACTATGTACCGTCTATTTTAACTATAAGTCAGTTCAAACATTTACTATTATTACGTTATAGTGGAATCTATTAAGTTCAATAACAATTTTTGTTCAGAAAGCATTTTTTCGAATACTTTGAACTCCAAATTTACATTCATTTAACGTAGTTTCTAGATTACTAATGCATACATGTTTTAAAATTTTAAACGGATATTGGATTTTGTCGTTAATACACACTCAATAAAATTGAATTTGAGAAAAACGTCAGATGCTCGTTTCGTGCCAACGACACGTCGTCTTACAAATCCCACTTTATCACAATAATTTGAAATAAAACGAGATTATCGCAGTCGAGCTTTGTTTTATTGGGATTTTTACAATAACTGAAAAGAAAGTGTCTCGTTTGAAAGGGATTCCGACGCTTTTTTATATCATTGTGTCCAGCTGAGTGCGTTGATCCTAGGCCGTTCTATTTTCTTTCTTTAAAAGCGTCGAAAAAACTAAACAGTTTTAGTATAAAGAAACTCGATTATCAGCTTCAGACTCGCATACGAACTAAGTACTTGTCTGTAAACACTTCAAAACTCTCGTGAAAGTGTCCAAATTATCTAAAGTGAATAAATTTTAAGTTTTATTGCGAATTGTATTGTCAACGCCATTTTAAATGTGTTTGCGTAGTTAGCAGATAAAGAAGACGATGGTGGAAATACACAATTAAGATTTTATCGTTGTCTTTAAAAAGTCCGCGAGTAATGACACTGCGGTTAAAGGGTGAGAGTTTTCCGATAAGGGTTTATTTATAAATCGCGTGTTCAACGTCTTCTACAAATTTATAAGTTCAAACACAGGTTTTTGTCACATGAACGATTTCCATCTGACACACCTGATAACACCATCCATCATTTTTGCGCTTTGAGAATACAAAAAAAAAGAAACTACTTTGGGTTTCAGATTTCAGACATTTATTTTTATTGACGGATTTTCTTCACCCGCATTGTTCCAGAAGTACGCCGACAATGTTTCATTTTATAAATGGTCGAACTTTTCCCGTGTTTAGACGCAGTCAATATATTATCACAATAGCAGAGCCTCTCTTTAGTTTCGAGCACCGCACCAGTGAAAAGAAGCAACCATTTTCCATTCATTCAGCTGTTAAGCTAATATCCGATGAAAGTACACTACATTTAAAAAGTAAATGTTCAAGTATAAAAGAGGCGGTTTATGAAAAGCTATTCAGTACATACGGTTTCGCAATTTTAGAAATGTTTATCTTCCTGATGGACACATTTCGTATAATAGACCCTTGAGCGGGTTTGTTCGATTGCTACAGGTAAGTATTTACAGTTTTTAAACCCTGAATACACAGTTTGAGCTTCGGTTATATCACTCAAATTTAACAGTTAATTTAATTCTCCGTCAGGGTTTCGATAATCAAGTCAGTCGTAATAATAAGGTTCAATGTACTGTATAAGCTCAATTCGATCCTTGATAATAATTAATAATAATTGATGATTAAATAATTAAATATTAGATACAGATATGTTTCTTCCCTCCTCTTTCTTGCTATCTCTCCTCCATCTTAATGTTTTTTTTTTTGGTTTTTATTTCATCACAACCATGAAACATTTGCTCCATTAATCACCTTCACGAATTCTAAACCATTTCTCTGTTTCCTATTCGAACAAAGCATTTCCGTTTTGTTTCGTTGAAAGAAATGAATTAGGTAAATGATTAATTATGTTTTTAGGTTAAATATATTTCTTACAAATTAAGTTTGTCAGGTTATATTTACTAGATAAAAATATTGGAACGGTCTGTAAATTTAGTGGGAAATAAAAATATACATGCCACAAAATTTTAAGTTTTTATTAAGCATAATTTGGTAATGAACAAAAAAAATGTTTTCATAAGAAAAAGTCTTTATTACTTCATTTTAAATAGGAACGTACATCTGTTTCTATTAAAAACAAGAAAAATAAAGTGTTAAAAACATTGATTAACAGCGGTTGTCAATATAACTTAAGGTAAATATTCGTTATCATACAATTTTCGATCGAAAGTAATCAGAATTACGGCTTTTTAAGTTAAAAATAGCTCCATGCAAGTCATTACTTTAGTTGCAGACGCTTCTACTTCGAACATAAATCTTATATATGACGTTATTTATGTACAACATGCTACTTGAAGTTAAATTACTAAAGAATAAAGATACTGGAGGATTTTTTTTTTATATAAATCACATGCATACAGTAATGGTGATCCTTTAGAGGTAAAGAATTTCAGGTGTTAATCATTTTACTTTTTTTTAATATGACACTAGGTGGTACCGCGTCAATTCGTCGTGCACAATTCGTCGCGCGACAATTGATCGCAAACAACTGATCGCAGCGTCAACTGGTCGCAGCGACAACTGGTCGCAACGACAACTGGTCGCAGTCACAATTGATCGCAACACAATTCGTCGCAAGTACAACTGGTCGCATGCGACAATTGATCGCAGGCGAAAAATGATAGCGTTTATAGAGAAATAAGTAATTGTTATGAATGAGGAAAATAAAATAATGTGCTATATTCTCAAAAATTTCATTATTTCTAAAAAAAGTGTCAAAATAAATACATACGAGTTCCATAAAAACAGTAACTATTAGGCTCAGTTCCGACTAAACCAAAGTGCAAAAAAGTGAAAATATTGTAAAATATTTTTTTTAATGCTGACACATCTCGTCGGTATGCTACTGTAATGTTCATTTGGATTATTCGTCTTATTGATTAGACGCTCAAGTAAGTGATTCAAGCTTTTCTTCTCACAAATTTAAAGTTTGTCAATTAAACGAGTGAAAAAAATAGCTTTCAAAACGTGTTAGACGTCATTTTTCTTTAATAAAAAATGGTTTTAAAATTATTACAATTGTCAAATTAAAAAGTTATAGATAAATCGTGAAAAAACCCTCGTTACAGTTTTAAGTGAAAAAGTATTATTTTCATTACGTTCGATAGTTTAAAAAATTAAATATATATATTTTTTAATAAATTTGGTGCAAAGAAATTTGAATTTATATATTAACAATTAATCTTGGAGTTTATTGCATTCTTTGCAGACAATTTTTTGCTCACTACAAATTAGTTCTGGATTATCTTTAATCCATGATAAAACCAAAGATGTTTTTTCATTCAGAACTTTTTTGAACGCTCACACTGTTAATACGGCACTTGTAGATACCAAAGAATGAATAATTTATCTCGTTCCCTTTGCTAAGTACCTACACACCAATCTCCACTTTTACGTCATTTCTGTAAACAAGATCGTAAAAAGATTAGTTTTGACCATGGAGCAAAGGAATATGCTCTTACTGGAGGAAGTGCCAAACTTAAAATGATGGTTTCGAGCCAAACCGGTAAAGTGTCAGTACAGTACCCCTCACTATCCAGATTAGACTGCCGATGACAGTGACGTACAGTTTTTTTTTTTTTTTGAAGCGGCTCATGGAATAAAATTTGTTGAATAAAACAACGCACATAACAGATTTATATTCTCTATTAATTAATATTATTTAAAATATTTAAATCAATCAATACATCACCAGTAACAAGTAATACAAACAGTGAATACCGTTAAAAAGTAGAAACAACCAGGATGACGACGCCACTGAGTAGTGGTTATTCGTAATGGCGTGACTAATTTTTAGCTTGGGAAGTTTGAAAAGTTTATTGAAGGGCATTTCACTCGGAAGGCCGACTATTCATACTCACAATTATTTGCCTAATCTGCCGGATGTAGGTGGGCTTCTTCAGCCCATGTTGTAAATTTTTGTAGGATGCAAAGTGCGGAGAAGAATAAAAACAGGTAGCAGCCCGTAGTAGGGTCATTCATGGAAAACTGCGAACCAATTATTTTTTCCATTTTTTTAAATCTCAGATCTGTTTTACACGTCACAGAAATATCTATCGTAAAAGGAATTTTTAGAAATAATTTTCTCGTCATTAATCGGTTGCAAAAGATCAAGAGGCACTCGAAGCAAGCCCTGACAAACTTATAAGCGGCGCCAGCGGAGATCTCCAACTGGCTGCGGTACCACCATGGACACTTACGTAACCTCCTTTTCCAGAATTGTCAAAATGACATTGCCAAACTCAAAGCAATCATGAATTAAGCATTTCATTTTAAATTCAGTTAGTATCAAGTGGTACATGCTATTCGTATTTTGGGTTGCGTAAAAATAATTTTCAGAAATAATTTTCTCGTGACTAACCCTGTATATGTATTTTTTTACAGCCACATATGGTACAACTGAATTTTTCTTCAGTACAATACTAGTCACATAATAATAATTAAAAAATAAGTTTTTAGTTGCATAAGTACCTACATTTCTTAGATTTCCCGGTAACACAAAATTATTCTTGACGCTCTAATAAAAGTTTTTGCAATATATATTTACAATACACGTAAACCTTTCTCAAACCCTGTAAAAGATCCGTTGCAATTTACAAGGGATTAAAATAAGTATTATATCCGTCCAGTGGAATTTACATTCGCTGCATATGGATACTCTAGATGTACTATTAGTTCATAAATTTTATTGTTTGGTGATATGTATAAAGACAAGAATAGACAATAGAGGCAATTCTATATCAAAATGTGTTAAAATTTAAAGGTTGTTAAAAATATGATTTTTTAAATAATTGTAGTCTAGTTAAGAACAATAAACACTTGTTTTTATGTTGAGTACTTATTATAATGAAGCTAGTTCCTATAATATAATAGGTAAAATAAGCAACGAGATAAATAGAAACAATCTCTTAAAAAAAATAACCAAAATGACAATTTATTAATAAAAAATCTTATGTAACAAGGTGTTTACGCTCGTATTTTTTAATTTTTAAAGTGCAACTACAAACTTCGTCACTTATCTATATTCAAATTGTTTTTAATTCGATATTTACACCTTACCTGATTGCTAAATTTATTGCAACTTAAAATTCAGAATACAAAATATTTAGTTTTAATAAAAGAAAATACTTCCCGATGAATTTTACCTTGCGATCAATTGACGCTGCGATAAATTTACGTACGATCTATTGTCGCTGCGATCAATTTACGTGCGACCAATTGTCGCTGCGATCAATTGTCACCGCGATCAATTGTCGCGTGCGACCAATTGTGCTGCGACGAGTTGCTTGCGATCAATTGTCGCGCGATCAATTGTTTGCGACCAGTTGTCGTAGAATCAAAAAAATGGTCTCTAGTTTCCGTCTGTCTGTCTGTCTGTCTGCGTGTCCGTTTATTTGTCTGTGTCGATTTTTATTTGAGAGAATCTTTGAAACTACTGGATCATTGTTGTCAAATTTTGTATGTACATTAGGGAATTAGGGATTGTACGAAACCGCTTTGTTTTCTCCTTAAAGGGCGAAATTTTCACAAAAAAAATAACGCAATATTTTACCATTAACATGGGAAGTAGACGTCCGTGGACTAGCGGGTAATATATCGGCAGGACCTGCCAGTAGCACATTCGATGCCAAACTTGCCCGTTTCTTTTTTTTTTTTTCTCTTCCTTGGACTGTGACTAATATTTTATTGATCAAATTAAAAACAAGTCACTTCATTTTCTCGATAAGAGAACACACATGTCTTTATTTAATAATGTTAAAATAAGAATTATAGCAATAATATTTAGAACATTTTTTTCAATATGTAACTTTAGTGTTTCATTCAAATCAAACAAATTTCTACATGACATTCTTTCGAAGCATAAACACTCGCAAGTTAAGCACGTTATTATTGCTGAGAGGTTATTTTTCTATTGGTTATATGCCTTAAATATATTTGACATTGTCCGTATTTGAGCGGACCGCATCCCCTCGGAATTTGCGCCTCCACGGTGCAGGGGTTGCGGGGGTGTTGTTTATGCAGCTGGTTTTTACTTTATAGAGGTTATCACAAACCAAAATTGCAAAAAATCTAATTTTATAATTTTTCAAAGAAGGGGGATTTGTTGGACTTGTACTTCAGGCGCCTTGAAATAAACTTCAACCAGTTTTTTGTTTCTCTCCTACTCATCTCTGTCTTTGGTTGCTAACTGTACTTCTTCTTCATTTTCCATGGTTTTCCAGCCATCATCAATCCATTCATTCTTTTTCATTGTCCTTTTTTGTTAACATTCTATCAAATGCACTGAATACTTTGTTTTTTATGTTATTACATTTCCTGCCGATGATATCGTTTGTTTTCTTTTTTTTTATATATATTTGTCTGCTCTTATTTCGTATTTCTCTTCGTGATTCTTTATTTATTCTGTGTTTCACATGTTATCTTGTGGGGTGATCAGGTGATTGAAACAGTACTTGCGTTTTGGCGTATTTATTTTGATGTTGTCGGTACGGCAGATGAAGGAAGAGTCTTAGAGTTTGTGAAATTGAAATGAAAAGAAAGGTCGGTAGAAAGCGGTCTAAAGGGTTCTTGGAAGGTATTCGAAATCTGGGAAAGGATAAGTATTACTGAAAAGGGTGAACAAAAGATAGGTTCTACGACATGCAGGTGGACGAAGAGAAAGTTTCGGGGTGATACTGGGAAATAATTAAATACAGATTATATATAAATATACAAATGCTATACAATTTTGTGGGACTTGCCAGCCCCCACAATCTTATGCTCCATACACTCATACCATTTTCACTTGTTCTTTCCTGTACTGTTTCCATTCCTGCTATGGTCCTCCCACAAGTAGGGTATCGTATTGAAAGAATTTTTCGAACTTCTATATTATTTCCTAGTAGAATTTGTCCTCATAACTACGATGCTTCTTTCGTGTATATTTGCAGCTTTGTTTTTTATTCTCAAATATGACAGCGTTCCACTTATTCTTCTGAATTAAATTATGCTTCTACGCGTCCCTTGTCTTCCCTTCAGTTGAGCATCGTATAACTCTTTTTATCGATTATTATTAGTTCACTTTTCACTTTATTTCTTGTAGTGCTAAAATGTCTTTTTTACATGATATCATTTCTCTGATTAGTTCTTCCATTTTTCGAGCTACTAGTAAAGTTGTTATATCCTTACAGACGCTATTGAAGATCTTTCGTTTACCATTCTTTTCTTAACTCTTACATTTCTACCTTTTCCGGGTTCTCCTACAGGTATGTAGCCCTGTCCACAATTAATTTATTATATTTGAAACTTCCCGTCTGTCCCTTCTTTTTGGGTGTTATAAATGTGATAACAATTATTTCCTATTTTCCTGTACTTTTTCGTTAGTTAAAGACTACTCGTAGTCTATTTCTTCCTATTTTGAATCCCGCCAATCTTCTGATTTCTGCCATGAGTAATTTCGGGTCAGTTCTGACATTTTTTTTTCAACAGGTTCAAGATCCTTTCTTGTGTTTGTACTAGCCTCTCTTTATCCCTTGTACCTTTATTATTATTCCTTATTTCTTTTTCCAGTGCTTCTAGTCTGTCTTCGTGGCATTAGATTACCTTTTTCAAGGTCTGGTTTTCATGGTTTTCATGTTTACTAATTTTGGTCTCCCAAATCCTGCATTTTTGTGTATTATTTTACCTTCTAATTCCTTTATTTCCAGAAGTGATTCAAGCACATGTTTACATTTGCAATAAATACAACTTGATTACTGCCTAAAAATAATCAACTTTCATAACTATAAACACGTAGTTTTGATTTTATTCTTGGAATCATAAGTTACATTTTAAATTGCTTGTTATAATCTTTATATGTTTTCAAATTTTCTGCATTATTCCAGAAAATTTGGCAACTCTACACCACATCACCGTTCGTGCTGTCCTCTCTGTACTTCTCTTCTAGATTTTTCTATTTTTAACTGAAATTTTAGGGTGAGAAATTTAATTGATTAATTTACCTACCTACTTTGTTAATATTAACAATAATCCAGTTCTATATTTGTGGCTCTAGAATGTATTTTGTTAACTATTTTGCCGCCTTATTACCAGAATTAAACGGGTGAAATGATTTTATGATGCTCGACCTTAATTGTGCTAGCCTTCTCATCTGAATATTTCTTTATCTAACTAGGTAGTACTTCACCGGTACTACTTCTCCGCACAAATTTTTAAAGTGATCACGTCCTCTGACTGTAGCTGGCGCTGCGCTTCATCAAGTTTAAAGTGAGCGTGCAACAATATTTGGAAGGGCTGTTCTTGCACGTTAGGGTGGGTGGGACCGAATGTTCAGATGAGAAGACTAGCACAATTAAGGTCGAACATCATTAAATCGTTTGACCTGTTTAATTGTGCAACGTCATCTCATCCGAACATTTCTTTATCTACCTAGGTAGACGTAGAAATATTGTCGCGCAACTGAAAAGTATGTATATATGTTACAGCTAATATCCGAAATCCGTTATTATGCATAATAACTCGACATTTTAGGAATTATGTGTAATAACTAAACTTATCAGTTATTATGCATAATAACCGGAAACATTAGGAATTATGCGTAATAACTGAAATTTTCAGTTATTATGCATAATAACGGAAACGTGTAGGTAATATTGATAACAACTAACAGAGGAACAGGAATTATGCATAATATTTTCCAGAAAGCTACCTACCCTGCCTCGCTTTCCCCTACATATCACATATACAGTTGATTTAAAAAAAAAGGGACAAATTACAGTTATATTAACGTCATATTCCCATTGCTTTTCATTGATCTATGAGAACCTGAATTGCTCATCTTGTCCCGTTTTTTTGAAATCAGCTGGACATGTTATAGGCCAGTGCCGAAAAATTTTACATGATTAAAAAAAAATTCGAATTCGAGTTTTTTCATTTTTTTGGATTTCCTGTGAAAATTTGCCATAGTAATGTATACTTTTTTTACACCACCAGAAAGTAGAGATTTCAACCAACAAAAAGCACACCGATTTTTTAAAACAGCAAACATTTTGACGTGAGAATTTTCTATTGAAAATTAGGGTGGTTTTTCGATATTAAATCAAAATAAGGGGGAAAAATAAATATTTTGGATCAAAAAAATTACAGTGAGTTTGGGACATAAATAGGTAAGTTTTCACCACATTTCGTGAAAAAAAAAACTTTTTTGTGGGAGATAAAAATAAAAAACCAAAAACTCGGTTTTTTGCATTTTTCGCATAAATTTTGAGGTTATGTAAAAAAAGTCTAAATACAAAAGTTGTAGATCCTTTTATTACCTAGAACTTTGCTATTTAACTTTTTTCGATAGGACTTGTAGTTTTGCCGGAACTCGTAATAAATCGTTTTCTCACCCTCTTCCACTTCCCGACCTCAGATCGCCCGTAAATTATTTTTCCTTTTATTTTTGTTATATTTTCTTCCTTTTCCAATGGGTATCATCCTGTTCTAAATTTTTTTGTTCTCAAAAATTATCGGCCCTGGTCTATTAAGCAATATGCTTAATGACTAATGTTTCAGGTATTATGCATAATTCCTGTTACTCTGTTAGTTATTATCAATATTACCTAAAAGTTTCCGTTATTGTGCATAACAACTGAAAAATTCAATTATTACGCATAATTCCTAATGTTTCCGGTTATTATGCATAATAACTGACAAGTTTAGTTATTACGCATAATTCCTGAAAGGTCTAGTTATTATGCATAATAACTAGAGAGCGGATTTCTGTCGGGCTAGGCAAGGCCAAACTCGGTACGGCTCGTACGGGATGGGAATTCATTGAGTTCGCGCTGCAGTTCGTTGATTTGAGATTAGAATAACGCTGTTTCGTTGCATTCTGCTGTTAATTCCCGTTCTCATTTACTTAGCCGTTTGATTAATAAATCGTTAATTATATTTATGGAATAAGATATGATTAAATTCAATGATTATCTATCACCCGCTACTGAGTCCCGGCGATCCAGCGCGTCCCCACCTATAATCGTGACGTAGCCCGACAGAAATCCGCTGTCTAATAATAACGTATTTCGGATATTATCTGTAACATATACATATATGCGTAGGTATACAGAAAAAACTAATAAGAGTATATAATGTTTATGAAAAGGTGGACTGCAGAATGGAATCTGAAAAGGTTGTGTCAGAGACCAGAGGTCGTTGGTAAAACCTACAGTGGCGGCTCGTGACCTTTTGAAATGGGGGGACACAATTTGATTGATGAGTTAAATATTAAGATATAAAACAGGTTGTTATTACCAATTAATAGACGAAATTGTGTGACGGAAATAAATACAAACATACATTCAATAAAAGTAATAAAGGAACATACCTTTTTGCTTTCGATCAAAATTTTACATTGGTGGCATGTAAAAGTTTATTTTGGACAGTTTTAGACGTTTTTTTTTAAATCGCTGCTTCTTTCAAATGATCTGATAAAGCAGAATGTCCGTATTACCGAGAAGGTTATCCAAGAATATTTATCATACCTACCCATTTTTCGTCTATCTCGCGCAACATGAAAATTAAAACCCGCGATTGTGTTACTCCTGTCGAGCACGATCAGAATGGGACCGCAGTCTCAGGACGTGTGGTTTCCATGGCAGCATTAGCTTGTAATGCCAACACTTTTTGTCTTACAAAACTTTTAAGGTATAACCTCCCATATTTTACTGCCGGATAAATTGACACCAAGGTGCCTATAAACCGTGCAAATTGTCGGATTTTACACTTTTTCTGTGTTAAGGAAAAGGAAATTAAGCTGAATGCTTGATTACGATTTTCACCTGGTAATTTAATCTGCATGTTTACGCTGACATAACCCAAAAATGTACATGTTTGTTTTGGTTGTACGCAACTTTTTTCATAATTTACAAAAAAAAAACAATGTGAGCGTTCACATTGTGCTAAGGAAAAGGATTAAAACCCTAAAAGAGAATGATTAACAGTACCTGAAAAGTGTCTGCAAGAGGAACGTGCAAGTGCACAAATGCAATAATGAAGCGCAGCGCCAACTAGAGTTAAAAACAGGAAGCGAGATCGGGATTATTCAGAGGAAGTGATCACTTTAAAAATTTGTGCGTGGAAGTAGTGCCGGTGCAGTACTACCAAGTTAGATAAAGAAATGTTCAGATGAGAAGACGTTTGCACAATTACAACATAACTTAGTTAAAAAAGGCGTAAGGGGGAACTTTTGACATTTTCGTACCAAAATACAAATATTTGATATTTCTCTTTAAAAACTACCGTACAAATGGCAGTGTTTAAATACGCTAACATAAACCAAATTATACAGCCAAAATTCAAAGCAAAGATATTCTCTTGTGCAACTTTGTTAATTTCAGTTTATTTAATTCTCTAAACTCTCAGATAAAGAGAACAACATGTTACTCTGAATTTGCTCCAATCGCTTGATTGAACATACCATACAAATCTCTCCACCGTGTAACCATTAAGTCGACTGCAGTTGATTTATAGTTTCCAATCGCATGTTTGCATTGATTAAAAGACAGGCAGGCGGTAGTGATTTTATTAGATACGGGATTGTTTGAAACATGATCCAGACATTTTCAGCTAGGTGTTAATACAACCGCAACATAATATTGATTCGGCTGCGTTTTAAAATGTTCGTACTAAATTAATATAATTAATGACTACGTCGTTCTAAAAACAGGAAACAGAACAGAGCAGTGGGGTTGTGGTATGTATTTAAAGTGAAAATGAGTAGGGAAATGCGAAAGCTTTTTTCGCTGCTTTTTATCACGAATATGAAAGCCGCGTCTTTGTAGGAGATAACTGACAAGATCGCTATAACAGGAAGATATAATTTTGTAAGCGATTATTTAACATTAATTAAAACTAATTTATAGTAATTATATTAGTTAGGAATAATAATAAATGCGGTGCGTCCATTAGGAGAAGGAGTTCCGTGATTTTATTTATTTAGTTTTTTGGAAATAAAGGCAATTTAAGTTCACTTTATATCCAACCTAATGCAAGTTTACAAAATTGAAGTTATATACCTATATAAACTAAAATTGTAGTATAACACAATTGTAACACTGTAACTGGAGCTAAAGTTTTAACTTCGCCAATCTACACTGTGATGACCTGGCCGATTTGTATTCCGTTTGTTTGTGAGTTACACGAAATCGATTGTCATGTTTTTTTTATTTTAAAACTTTAACAGTGTAGATTAATCACTTCCATTTAGTTCTGCTGTTTTTCTTTTAATCAGAGCAGCGAAAGCCCTCGAATTGTAAACACAATAGGTAATGGTAACGCTCAAATACCTATCTGTATTGTTAATTCAGAACTGCGGCGCACCAGGGAGTCGAGATTGTTCCAAACATTATAAATGAACGATTTTCCAAGTATTAACACCCCTTAGAGTACGAAACTCTTTATTTCGATAAATACATTAGCTGGAATTAATTAATTTTATTGTACAAGACGATTGTTTACTAATTGCGTATCTAGGGTACCTAGGATCATAATAACAACATTGTCGATTACGACAGTGGTAATCTTGTTTGTAATTTGGTTGTTTCTGGTTAGGCTGATGCACAATATACCGTAATCGAATTTGGGATTATTGCGACTGATGACATAATAAAATCAAATGGGCTAATGTCATCGCCAACATACATACCGGTTAGGTATACTAAACAAAAATAAAGAAGGTGACATATTTAAGCTTTTTACTTGAAAATTTCCTTAAGTAAGTACAAGCATGGAAAACGGCTCACTCACTATCCAGGTCTCTCAAAGAAGAGTAAACACATAAAAAGTGATATTCATTAAAAGCTAATTACGTTGATAATGCGGGTAGTTTCGAGTAGTTTTATCAGACAGTTGCAACCTTCTTTGTGGCATTAAACTTTTTTCGAGTTCGTTAATGAAACCACAACCCATATATAAACTTTAATATTAAACGAAGCCTTCTTATTACGGCTCTTTGCTGTTGAACAAACTGCTCTAAAGTGACCCTTCGCAAGAAACACAGAGGTTTTTTGTACGTGCATTTGCAATTTATTTTTTGTTTTTAGGACATTTCTCTATTCCTTGAAAATTAACCTAACAAAATCAGATCATCCTGTTGGTTTTCTTGAGTTAAGACAATATAATTTAACAATAAAAATCATTGACATCAGAGTTGTCAAGGAATTCGTGTATTATGTAGCGAATAATAGACGTGGGTTTAGTTACGTTTTAATTAAGGTAAACATAATGTCAATTATCCTTCCAAATCAGATGTCCCAAATAACATAGCACAAGTATTAAATGTAACAACAAGAACCTTATTTAATTTGAGCATAAATGACAACCCAGTGTTTTTGGAATCACATGTAATAGGATAAGAATTAAGAAGACTCACAGTCAGGGAGACTAACTGCATAAAAACAAACGATTTAGCAAAAACTGAATCAAATGGACTCAAATATTGATATTTTTATGATAAGAAGATTCATTGAGGGAATTAAAATACTTAGAATTTTGGAAAATCGTTTAATATGGTAGTACAGAGATTTATTGCTGCTAGATAGATTATTATTTCATCAAAAGAACGCTCAAATTTTATTAAAAATCACCAACAATTCTTGTTTTTTCAAAATCATGTACTGACTCCTAAAAGACCATTTACCACCCAAAGTTTAAAACAAGACCTTATAGTCCACAAAAACTTGAGTAATGAAAAAATGGTTAAAAATCTCGAAAAATCGTCAAAAATTTTTTACTTCTCAACCACGGCAAGTGGGTAATTTTCTATTAATCACGAAAAAATGCCTTAACGTTCTTTAAAATCAACCCCTCAAGATCTGTAGGGCACAAAAAATTGGAAACATGAAAAAATAGTTAAAAATTACCAAAAAATCCTAAAAAATTAAAAAAAAAATTTTGTTTTTGGACATAAATTGCTCTTTTTCTTCTCGACTACGGCAATTGGGCACATAAAAAATGACAAATATCACCAAAATAATATCCAAAATTTATTAGAAATCAGATTCACCGGGGTAATTAAAAGCTTGCAATCTTGGAAAATCGTTTAATATGATAGTATAGAGATTTATTGCCCCTAGAACGATTGTCTAGATGGTAATGATATCCAATACAGAAGAAAAAATTGGTCCAAGTTTATTTCGTCCTTGAAATATAGTCCAATAAATCACGCTTCTTTGAGAATTTATAAAATTTGATTTTGTGATTTATGTTTTGTGATAATCTCTATCAAGCAAAAACCAGTGGCGTAAATAACACCCCCAAAAGTGCGCAGTCCACACAAATGCGGACAGTATAAAATATATTTAATGTAGACAACCAAGTGGAAAAATGTACTCTCAGTAACGTGCTTAACTTCGAATGTTGATGTTTATACTTTGAAGCAATTCAACTTTTACCACGTCCAGAAAACAAACATTAATATAAAATATAATTGATTGTGTACCCGTAAAAGAGACGAGAGGACTGATTAATTAATTAAGTTACAATAGAGCTACATTATTTTGATAAATAATATTATAAGTATTATTTTATTTTTATTACATAGTTACATCTACATGAAATTCAGTCCAGTAGTTTCGAAGGTTACCTGTCTAATAAAAATCCTGACAGACCTATTTTTTTATACTCTAGGCGTCATGAAACGTCTAGAAAACATGAAAGTATCTAGACGTCCGATGGATTCGATGTATTATGTATTTCCTCAACTTCGAGAAGTAAAAATACACCGAATTTTTAAATTAAATCTATAATTTATGAGAAACAATATTCAAATTTAAAATACTATAATATTTTTCATCAACTTATTGCCTCTAATATTTTGACATTTCTCTTATGTCTTATTTTTACGCAGTTTTCGTAGTTTAAATTCTAGAAGGAAAATGTTTTTCCTCATCAAAGTTTTTACTGTTTTTACTTCCCGACCGTAAGCAAAGGAAGTATTGTAATCAAGTCCGTCGGCCGACTCTCTACTTTTACGTTTTCTCGGTCTTTCATGACCCCTAGAGGACGAAGAAATAGGTCTCCCGTTTCCGTTTGTCTGTCCATCTGTCCGTCTGTCTGCCGCCCCGGATTTTTATTCGACAGATAATCTCCGAAAGTTTTGGACCGATTGTTGTGAAATTTTGTACTTACATTAGAAATATCATGTAGATGGTAAAACGCTAACCAAAATTTGTCTAATCATCCCCACCACTAATGCGATGACGTCATTTCAAAATTGTACATAGTAAATGGGTTTTAAATTGTATAAAATAACATAGTACTACACGTGTAGTTTATGACTCCGAATTGAGTTTTTAGCCGAAACGTCCAGATTTTTGGAAAAAAAAATCAAAATTATAAAACAACATTTTGAAATTTAATTTTTAATCTGCTAACCAGAATGCTTTGAAATGTCGCAGATATTTTAAGGCTATAAAGAGTATCATAAATCTTTAGTCAAAAAATATTTGCTTATCCCCTCCAAAAACTTGATGACGTCAGCTCAAAAGTTTGTGGAATAAATCATATCTAAAATGTACAAAATATGATGAGTCTGTACTTGTGATCTATCACTCCATTCATATTTTTTGGATTTGCATATACAGGGTGACTCAAAAAAATTAATGAATGCGTAAATTTATTTTACTGATTTACTCAGAAACTACAAAACCGAATGCTTTGAAATCTTGCAGATGTTTTAAGGTTATAAAGAGCATAATAAATGTTTAGTCAAAATATATTTGCTTATCCCCTCCAAAAAATTGATGACGTCAGCTCGAAAGTTTGCCGAATAAATCCTATCTAAACTGTAAAAATATGATGAGTCTGTACTTGTAACTTATCACTCCATTCACATTTTTTGGATTTGCATATACAGGGTGACTCAAAAAAATTAATGAATGCGTAAATATATTTTAGTGATTTAATCAGGAACTACAAAACCGAATGCTCTGAAATCTTGCAGATGTTTTAAGGTTATAAAGAGCGTAATAAATGTTTAGTCAAAATATATTTGCTTATCCCCTCCAAAAACTTGATGACGTCAGCTCGAAAGTTTGCCGAATAAATCCTATCTAAACTGTAAAAATATGATGAGTCTGTACTTGTAACTTATCACTCCATTCATATTTTTTGGATTTGCATATTCAGAGTGACTCAAAAAAATTAATGAATGCGTAAATATATTTTATTGATTTAATCAGAACTACAAAACGGAATGCTCTGACATCTTGCAGATGTTTTAAGGTTATAAAGAGCATAATAATTGTTTAGTCAAAATATATTTGCTTATCCCCTCCAAAAACTTGATGACGTCAGCTCGAAAATTTGCCGAATAAATCATATCTAAAATGTACAAAATATGATCAGTCTGTACTTGTGATCTATCACTCCATTCATATTTTTTGGATTTGCATATACAGAAAGCGTAAATTTATTTTACTGATTTAATCAGGAACTACAAAACCGAATGCTTTGAAATCTTGCAGATGTTTTAAGGTTATAAAGAGCATAATAAATTTTTAGTCAAAATATATTTGGTTATCTTCTACAAAAAACTGATGACGTCAGCTCAAAAGTTTGCCGAATAAATCGTATCTAAAATGTGCAAAATATGATGAGTCTGTACATGTGATTTATCATTCCATTCATATTTTTGGATTTGCATATGCAGGGTGACTCAAAAAAATTAATGAAGGCGTGAATTTATTTTATCGATTTAATCAGGAATTACAAAACCGAATGCTTTGAAATCTTGCAGATGTTTTAAGGTTATAAAGAGCATAATAAATTTTTAGTCAAAATATATTTGGTTATCTTCTACAAAAAACTGATGACGTCAGCTCAAAAGTTTGCCGAATAAATCGTATCTAAAATGTACAAAATATGATGAGTCTGTACTTGTGATTTATCATTCCATTCATATTTTTGGATTTGCATATGCAGGGTGACTCAAAAAAATTAATGAAGGCGTGAATTTATTTTATCGATTTAATCAGGAATTACAAAACCGAATGCTTTGAAATCTTGGGAATATTTTAAAGTTATTATAAGCATGGTAAACGTTTGTTCAAAATGTATTTGTTCATCCCTCCTAAAAAAATTGATGATGTCACCCTTAAATTTTGCTGAATAAATCCTATCTAAAATGCAAAAAATATGATGAATTTGTACTTGTGATTTATCATTCCATTCATATTTTTTAGATTTTCTTAAGAGGTGGTTCAAAAAAATTAATGAAGTCAATTTATTTTATTGATTAAATTAAAGGCAACACTTATTATTAGTATTACACCCCAACCAACCCAATTTGGTAGACACAAAATTTGTTAAAGGAAAAACTCGGTTGAAACATAAGGGTAGCACGCTTATTTACATCGACTTTAACATTACAGACCTGCATTTGTTTTATGCGCACACCTGGTTCCGCGAATGTGGAATAGACATGTTTATAATCAACCAATTGTGAATTTCACCGTCAAGAATTAAAATAAAACCCAATGTTTTATATAATAAGCGGAAGTCGAAGCAATAAAACCGATGGTCGTTTTGTTTACAGTTTCTCTGTTTGACTCTCACGTATGCTGTTACGCTTGTCATCTTAAATTAAGAATGTTTATACATAAACGATTTTCAGTTGCCTTTCATATTACTAGACAGCGGATTTTTGTCGGGCTACGTCACGTTTAATCGGTACTAATTCCATAAATATAATTAACGATTTATTAATCAAACGGCTAAGTAAATGAGAACGGGAATTAACAGCAGAGTGCAACGAAACAGCGTTATTCTAATCTCAAATAAACGAAGTGCAGTCCGCAACCACAATGAATTCGCATCCCGTACGAGCCGTACCGAGTTTGGCCTTGCCTAGCCCGACAGAAATCCGCTCTCTAGATATTACACACCGACGCAGTATACGTGAGTAAATTGTTTCGTTATTTTATTGATTATAAGAAATCAATATTCAAAACGACCCAATTCATTTTCCCGAAAATTTGGGAATACAATAATTTTATTCTTAGTATTACACTACATCTATCCCAACTGATATACGTGTCCTTGCAAAAATGTTGATGACGTCATCACAATTTTTTTTTAAATTCCCACTACAAAAATGTAATGAGAAAAAAAAACACAATAGGCATGCAGTCGTCAAGTTTCCGACAGCGAGGGAAGTACTGTCTAAACTCTTTAGACCAATTTTTTATTGATCAAATTAAAAACGAATGACCACATTTTCCCGAAAATGTGAAAATACAAACATCTTTATTTAATAAGAATTATAATAATGATATTCAGAACATTTTGTCGATTGTAGCTTACTAGTTAATTGTTTTGATCCTCTGTTTTGAGGGGGCGAACTCATTCAAATCAAACTAATTTCTACGTGACATTCTTTCGATGTATAAACATAAACACTTGTTTTTCTTATCGAGGATAACCTAAGGACGTACAGTAATGGAATCCATTGGACAATTTGTTATTTTCAAATTTTCTCGATATTTCATAAATCCTAGACAAGGCTGTAGCTAGGGGGAGGCTAGGGGATGCTCCCCTACATCTAAACAATTTATAATTAACCAAATGTGAATTACAGTATTCAAAAACCGAAAAAATTTAGCGTTTTTTTCAATAAACGGAAGTCAGAGCAATAAAAAAGTCTGGACCGTCGGCACTGTCATCCAGTCATTCCAATTCGTAGAAAACATGTTTCAGTTTAAATAGTTTGTGTTTCAGCGTCACGTCTACAGATTGATAAGTATTATGGCTATTTGTCTTAAATTACAAGTGCTATACAGGGTGTTCCTTTTATCTGTTCACGCCTGACAATTTTTGCATAGGCAACATATTATACACCCCAGAGACGACTTCGTCCAATTTAATTTTTTTTTAATAAGCAATCATAGCAGTCACAAAAAAATGACAAAGATGTCAATGCCAAATATGTAATGGCAAAATTGAAAAAAATAATACTGAATTTATTTTAAAATGCCCCTCTACAAAAATGCAATACGAAAAAAGATGTAATAGGCATGCAGTCGTCATGATTCCGACAGCAAGGGAAGTACTGTCTAAACTCTTTAGACCAATTTTTTTTTTACTTCCCTACCATAAGCTATTAAGTATTGTAATAGGGCCAATCCGACGAATACTTTCATGTTTTCTGAACGTTTTATGACCGACCCATTGAGTACGAGACAACGCATCTCCCGATAATCTCCAAAACTACTGGACCGTTTGTTGTGAAATTTTATATGTGTGTTGTAAATGGTAAAACGCTAACCAAAATTTGACTAATCATCCCCACCGTTAATCTGATGACGTCCCCTCATCATTTTGTGCAGTTAAGGTTATCTAAATTATATACTCCTGTACTCGTGGTTTATGAATCCAGCTTGATTTTTATCATAATTACTTTTCAAACTTTTTTCTTGTGCAAAATTTTCGAAAAAAGTTCATGTAGGTGATATTTCGCTTCCGATGTTTGATTCTTGGACTTGTCTGCGTCGAGTGAGTCTAATCCCATCGGTACCCAGTCTCTGTGACTTGTATTATCTACATTTAGATAAGGAAAATAAAAAAAATAAAATAAAATTT
Source organism: Zophobas morio (assembly GCF_036711695.1). NCBI lineage: Eukaryota > Metazoa > Arthropoda > Insecta > Coleoptera > Tenebrionidae > Zophobas > Zophobas morio. The sequence continues at coordinate 16,153,726 of NW_026972129.1, read as the reverse complement.
CTCAAAATCAAATTTTATAACTTTTCGATGAAGCAGGATTTGTTGGTCTGTACTTCAGGTGCGAGAGAGAATACGTACCACTTTTTTTCTTTGTGTTATCTTAAAGTAAGTAAATGTGGATAGAATGACAATTTATTTCTCAATAATACAAATTTATACGACTAACTACACTGCGAAAATTTAGCAGCAAATATTTCGAACTCAACGTGACTGATACTCATTCAATGACTTGGCTGGATAAGACTAGACTCAAATTCTCTCATTGACATCCCTATTTAAACAGCCATCGCGATCGAGGTTGTTCTGGAGTACCCATCGTGACTTCCGCTTTCAGGCTTTTCTTTATTCGAGTCACCCGTCCGTCGCATATGCATGTACCGAGGTGGCGTATGGGTTTATTTCGTTAATAATTTTTATTTTTTTAATGAAAGTGGAATTTACATTGTATATGTTTCGCTCAAATTCATTTAATTATTATTTATTTGTCTATTTAAAACACATATTTTGAAAAAAAAAAAATAACGTCCACCTTATTTTATTAATGCAAGATTAATAGACTAGCGCGTAAAATTAAAATAAATAACCCTCATTATTAAAACGTGTTTTGGCCAAAAGTGTTTAATTAATTAATTTGTGCCCGGAAAATGATGTCAGAAGCTGATAGCGATTCCGATATCGTTTTGGTGAAAACCGACAACAGCAGAGGCGGCGAAGGAAAATATGCTGGAATTACTACCTTCAAAATCTCTAGATAGGTATCAGTTTGCTTACAACCAATTTATGAAGTGGACGAAAGAAAAAGATTAATTCATCGTTTTCTGAAAATGTGTTGTTAGTATACTTTGGGGAACTTTAAAAGGAAATCACACCGGAAATCTTGTGGACTCATCAATATTCCGTACTAAAGAGTACTCTGTACATTCGTAAGAATCTAAGGACTATGAACCCAAAAAATCGAAAACCTTGACACCTGAAGAAATAAATCCATTTCTCAGTGACTAGAGGCACCTGATGACAAATATTTGCTGTTAAAAATAGTCTTACTATTGATGGCATCAAAGATTTAGGTTCGACTGCAATTATCCAAGTACCTAATACGAGCCCTAACAACTAAATATTGGGACACAGACAATTTCTCAAAAAAATCCGGTAGATATTTTTGATATCATTCAATTCGTTTGGACTAAATGCAAATTTTGTATGGGCATCTATTTTGGCAGAGACTGAGGTATTTTGCAAATTAATAAATTTTCTTAGAGCACAAAAATTGTCACCTAACTAAAAAATGTGCAATTTTTGCTGACATTTAAACGTTGGGACACCCGAGAAAATTTGCTAAGTATACCATCGAAATACAAACATAGTAGCTGGTAAATGCTGCCATTATTATAGGGATCGTAGGATTTCATGCTAGTGTTGGTTTTATTTAGAAAAAAATAGTTAGCGGGGGGCTAGTTTTAGTAAAAGTTCTGAAAATAATAATTTCTCAGTACCTCAAGGGAAAATCGCTAAGAAAAAGTGAAGATTTGTTCCAAATAGTTTAGTCGTCGATGGTAAATGTCGTAAAATATTACGCAGACAGAGGTACCATCGGAATAAAAGGTAAAATTCCCGGTAGGCCACCATTTGTGAAGCCGCGTAATCAACGACAACTGATGAAAATTTATAAAAGTGGACGACGGAGTACTTCAAGAGAAATTACTACTTGCTAGAATAGCGATAACCAACTAAATTTTTCAAGACAATATTGTCGCGAATGCATACACAAATCAGGCCTTGGTTTTTACATTGTAAATCTTAAATAAAGCTATGTTTGATGGACTTTATTATTTATTTATATTATTTTAGGCTAAAGTAAAACCACAATTAAAAACTGCCCACAAGAAAAACCGGTTAATATAACCAAAATAAAAATTGGAGAAAAGTAATATATAACGCTGAGTCCAAATTCGATGTCTGGGTGAGATAATAGTGGAAAAAGAGTTATTGAAATAAAAAAGGAATTTTAATATGGATTATCTCAAACAAAGAGTCAAGTTTGCAAGCGGAAAATGGTTTGGGGGTGCATGTCTATTAACGGAATTTAAAGACCTGTTAACAACGTTCATGGAAGGGAAATTTCAAATTCAAACAAATATCAAGAGACTTTGTAAAAAAATATTAACAACTACTGAAGCAGTCTATCCTGTTGTTATTTATATTTTTCAACAGGATGATGCTTCAAGTTACACACCTACAACACTTATTACGAAGAATAATAATATAAATGTTTACCCTGACCATCGAATAGCCCAGATCCTAATCTAGTAGAGACAGTATGGCGTGAAATAAAAAAATATTTAGGAAATCATCCATCACAAGCGATTGTCAATCTTCAACGGGAAATTTAGCGAGTGTAGGATACGGTAACAACTCCTGTGTATTGTAGAAAATTAGTTGAAAGTATGATGGCAAGAATTCCTGCAGTTATTAAGGCAAAAGGAGATATGATCAGTTACTGAATTTGCTGTGTCCCAATATTTATGTGTCATAAAATGTTACGTTGTTTTAGAGTTTTATGTCACTGTTTGAGTTAGAAATCAGTTTTTGTTGTGCTGTAAACAGTTCTGAAAAACGAATTAATTTTAAAATTTTAATTATCTAAAATAAATTACATTTTTGTTAAAAAGTTTGGTGATTTTTTTATAAAAAATTTTTGGTGTCCCAATATTTAGTTGTTAGGGCTCGTAGCAAAACCAAACTACTAATACTAGGAAATTTTACAAATTTTTCAAAAAATATCTCTCGCTTGGACCAATAGCCGTTACGGAGCGTCGATTCATTGTGAATTAACAAAATCGGCCACATTTTTACAACTAGAAAACCCAGAGTTACACACTAGTCATTGTTTTAGACGTTCATCTGTCACTGCTATAGTAGCCTGCATAGATATTGTAGCCGTCCATAGAGTCGAGATTTGCGAATAAAAATAAAATAAAACCGGCTCAAACGGAGCCGACGACGGCTTGCAAGTTCTGTCACTACGGCACGCGTCATATCACACAGGGGTGTATTTAAGGCTGTTTGCACAAAATCTTAGGGTCACTGTAATCTTACTATTTTCTATCTATGACAAACGATTTGTCACACAGCTACGAAACCGATGAATTAGAGAAAGATGGAAGTTTGAAAATTTATTTCAACAAGTGTAATAACCGTTTGGTGCAACACAATTGGTTCAAGCAAACTAAAATATGACAGGAAACAAACAGTCCACGTGGACTAGTGTATAGGCGTGTTTGCTGCTAAGATGACCAGGTTTTTCGCTCCACCTGCCTCCGCAACGATGAATATACCATACCACAACTTGTGTACAGTGAACAGAGCTTCGATTTTATTGACGAGATTCAGCTCAGAAATTAAACAGATTATATCATAACGGAAAAAATGACATTTAATATTAAATACGTCTCTGTGCAACGTGTGCCAGAGTGATGTCAGACTTTGCAAGCCACCGTCGGCTCCGTTTGAACCGGTTTTATTTTATTTTTATTCGCAAATCTCGACTCTATGGACGGCTACAATATCTATGCAGGCTACTATACCAATGAATCCTGGAGGTGGTGAGCCAAAGCCATTAACACAAAACCGGTTATCTTAGTTTAATATAATTATTATTATTATTATTATTTATGAAATGTCAAAATTTAAAGTTAAATATGCAAACAATTTTTTGAACGTGGAAAAAGTGAAACACAATAAACAATATAAACGTAACTTTAATATCTATATCATATTCCAGACGCAGCGTTTCTTGTTTTCAGAAACCCGAACAAGCATTTCAGAGCTAACAGTTTTTTGTCGATTTTTTACGTTCTTGAAACATGAATAAAGGAAAAAGCCTCGACCTTTTTAAGTCTGAAGACCATAAATTTCTACTAATTGTTCTGTTATCGCAAAATTCGTTTAAAAACTTTAAAGTCTGAGTTGTTGCAAGAGCAGTGGCATTATCGTGTTGGAAGAAACCACGTTCCTCTTCATCTAGACCTATACCTCATATGTTGGCAGCTTACATCAAAACGAAATCAAAAAGTTCATCGGTGAAGAATTAATAATAATTTCTAAAATTGAATTCTAGATTAGATTATTAATTTCATCAGGTAACTTTACGACTCTTTGTCGTATTCTTTTCTAAGCCGGTAGCAATTTTGAAGTAATTTAGGGATAAAACGCTTTGTACGTAAATCAAGATAATAAAATGTCATTAAATTAAAACCTAATCTAAATCCATTAGAAAAATTAAGATAAACAACTTACCTTATGAGTCAATCTAAAGCAGAATAAAGCGGTTTATTATGGTTTCCATTACGTTTATGCCTGTGTTCTTTAGATTATATTTGTAAAAAATTCATTATCGTACACATTTTTCTACAAACTAAAGTCAACAAGTATTTAGCACATAACAAAAACGCTGCTGTGTTATTTAAAGTTCATCTCGCTAGTTATCTGGCTTCTGATACGTATAGGTCTGCGCATACATCATTTTTAGAGCTTATTTTCAAGCAAATTGATCTCGACATCGTGTGTGATAAAATAAAGAGTGGCAATTTTGCGAAATTGTTTCCATTTTAGAGGCGAATATCTGAGTACTTAACTCGCTTGCTGAATACATTTGAGCAAATATTGACGCAGGACTGCATAGTATCTTGCAGTTGAGCGTCTACGAGAAAATGTTTCCCTCAAAATATTTTCCGCTTCGCTGCTTATCAGTATCGGTATACTGATAGGGTTGCGTATCGATTGACCTCAACACCTAAATTTATTGTCCTCATGCATACCTGCCTGCTTAATGGAAATTCGGAGCTTTACATTTAACGCACGACAGTCAAGACGCTTTAATACATAATAAGTAACTCTGTTTCATTTGCCACGTTCCCTTGGTGTTTTTAAATGGAATCAAAAGCGCCTCAGTTCGGTGTGAATTTTGCGAGTAATTTCAGGAGCTTTTTTTAGAAAAATTTACTGGAGCTATAAAAAGGAAACTGGTCACACATGAACGAAAATACTTTAGTAGTTTGAAATTCTAAAAATATTCGTAATGTATTTTTCGTACGAATTCTCCACTACAAGGAAATGTTAATGGAGTATCGACAGGGAATTTTCTTGCAAAAAACCGAAGATCATGTTTTGAATGTTAAAGGAAATTTGTTTTGTTGTTTCGTCAATTAATTGGACGGCTAATTGTTTAAATTCCTTCACAATTAGCGTTTTAATTTTTGTTAGAACACCGTTATTTTGGCTATTATTTAAAATACTTTCAAGTTAAGTGAGTTGTTAGTTATTGTTTATTAACAACTACAAATTACCTGGAATCGTTTTTAAGCTCTAGCATTTTAACCCATTTGAAGTAACATCACAATTTATTTCCCTTTTGTTTTTAGTCGAAAAAAATTGGTCAAAGGTCGTTTCGACAGAACTTCCCTCGCTTCTGAAGTAGTCTATCATTTAAAATTTGATTTTGCGAAATTTTACTTTTTGTGTGATAACCTTTATACAGCAAAAAAAATATAAATAATACTAATCTGTATATATGTATTTAAAACAAAGTCGTGTTAGTTACATCATTTATAACTACTCCTTTTCGTCATTTTGGTCCTTTTGGTCCTTTTGGTTCTTTTAGTAATTTTCGTCCTGTTCGTTCTTTCCGTCCTTTCGGATTAAAATAATTAAAAGGATTAAAAGCATTAAGAGGATATAACGGAAATGTTGATTTGTGCGAATTATGAATTATTAGAACAATGGACAGTCGTTTTACGAATTTTGGATGAGAGGATGAAAGGATAAAAAGAATAGTAAGGCTAGAAATGATACAAAGGATAAAAGAATAAAAAGGATAATAAGGATAAAAGGATGCAAACGATGAAAAGGACGAACATGACGATAAGGACGAAAAGGACAGACACGACGAAAAGGACCAAAAGGACCAAAAGCACGAAAAGGACGAAAATGACTAAAAGTACCAAAAGGACCAAAAGGACCAAAAAGACGAAAAGAACGAAATGACGGAAAGGACGAAAAGGACGAAAATGACTAGAAGTACCAAAAGGGCCAAAAAGACTAAAAGGAGGAAAAGGACGAAAAGGAGGAAAAGGACGAAAGGACGAAAAGGACAAGAATTACCACAAGGACCAAAAGGACCAAAAGGATCAAAAGGACAAGAAGAGCGAAAAGGATGAAAAGGAGGAACACGACGAAAAGGACGAAAAGATGAGAAGGACGAACAGGACGAAAAGGAGGAAAAGGACGAAAAGGACGGAAATGACCAAAAGGACGAAAATGACCAAAATAACCAAAAGGACGAAAAGGACGAATAGAACGAAAAGGACTAAATTGACCAAAAGTACTAAAAGGACGAAAATGGCCAAAAGAACCAAAAGGACCAAAACGACGAAAAGAACGAAAAGGACGAACCGGACGAAAACGACGAGAATAACCAAAAGAAGCAAAAGGACCAAAAGGACGAAAAGGACGGAAAAGACGAAAAGAAGGAAAAGGACGAAAAAGAAGGAAATGACCAAAAGGACGAAAATGACCAAAAGAACCAAAAGGACGAAAAGGACGAATAGAACGAAAAGGACGAAATTGACCAAAAGTACTAAAAGGACGAAAATGACCAAAAGAACCAAAAGGACCAAAAGGACGAAAAGAACGAAAAGGACGAACCGGACGAAAAGGACGAGAATAACCAAAAGAACCAAAAGTACCAAAAGGACAAAATGGACGGAAAAAACGAAAAGAACGGAAAGGACGAAAAGGACAAAAAAGACGAAAATGACCAAAAGGACCAAAAGGACCAAATGACGAAAAGAACGAAAAGGACGAAAATGACGAAAATGACCAAAAGGACGGAAATGACCAAAAGGAGGAAAAAGACCAGTAGGACGAAAATGGCCAAAAGAAGGAAAAGGACGAAAATGTCCAAAACGAGGTAAAGGACGAAAAAGACCAAAAGAACGAAAAGGACGAAAAGGATGAAAATGACCAAAAGGACCAAAAGGATCAAAAGGACGAAAATGACCAAAAGAACCAAAAGGACCAAATGGACCAAAAGGACGAAAAGACCGAAAAGGACAGAAAGGACGAAAAGGACGAAAAGGACAGAAAGGACGGAAACGAACAAAAGGACGAAAATTACGAAAAGAACGAAAAGGACGAAACTGACCAAAAGGACCGAAGGACCAAAAGGACGAAAATGACCAGAAGGACGGAAATGACCAAAAGGAGGAAAAGGACCAATAGGACGAAAATGACCAAAAGGAGGAAAAGGACGAAAATGACCAAAAGGAGGTAAACGACGAAAAAGACCAAAAGAACGAAAAGGACGAAAAGATCGAAAAGGATGAAAATGACCAAAAGGACCAAAAGGATCAAAAGGACGAAAATGACCAAAAGAACCAAAAGGACCAAAAGGACGAAAAGACCGAAAAGGACAGAAAGGACGAAAAGGACGAAAAGGACGAAAAGGACGAAAAGAACGAAAAGGACGGAAATGAACAAAAGGACGAAAAGGACGAAAAGAACGAAAAGGACGAAATTGACCAAAAGTACCAAAAGGACGAAAATGACCAAAAGGACCAAAGGGACCAAAAGGACGAATGCTTACAGTAACTTCAAAACGTCTGCAATATTTCAAAGTTTTCAAAAAACTCATCCTATTTTGGACATTTTAGATAGGATTCATTTGGCAATATTTTGGGCTGACGTCATCAATTTTTTGGAGGGTATAACTAAATGTATGTATTTTGCATAAAAATGTGTTATGTTTATCATATCCTTAAAACATCTGCAAGATTTCAAAGCATTCGGTTTTGTAAATTCAAAATTAAATTGCAAAATGTTGTTTTATAATTTTGATTTTTTCCAAAAATCCGGACGTTCGGGCAAAAAGTCAACACTTGGTCATGAAGTACATGTGAAGGGCTATGTTATTTTATATAATTTAAAACACATTTGCTATGTACAATTTTGAAGTGACGTCATTACATTATTGGTGGGAATCGTTTTACTATTTGCAGACAAACGGACAGACGGACAGACGGACAGACAGACGGACAGACACACGGACAGACAAACGGAAACGGGAGACTTATTTGTTCGTACTCTAGAGGTCATGAAAGGTCGAGACAACATAAAAGTGGAAAGTCGAGCGACAGACCCGATTACAATACTTCCTTCGCTTACGCTCGAGAAATAAAAATTACAAAACATTCTTCATCAAAGCAAACAATGAAAAAAAAATGCAAAAACATAGCAAGCCTTTCATTTTACTCTCTTTTGACATACGTCAAATTTGTAAAACTTATGACGTCACCTATGATTTCTTTAAATGTTGGATAGTAAATTTGATTTAAATTTTATAAAATAAGATACTTTTGCACTCCTAGATTATGAATCCATCTTGATTTTTTACTTTAACATCCACATTTTTGGGAAAAAATCAAGATTCTGTAACAACATTTTACAATTTAAATTTGAACCTACAAAAGCGAAGGCCGTGAAATCTGTGAAAGGTTTTACCATAAGCATAATAAACGGTTAAACAAATTAATTCGCGTATCTCGTTATCATAAAAAAAAATAAAAATCAATTTTATAATTTTTTGCAAACGCTTAAACGTTAAGTGCCCAAGTAAGTTGAATCCGCCTGAAATAGAAGAGAATGTTGCCAGTCTTTCGGGAAGCCTTTTGTAAAAAATAAACTTAGAGAATTTTATTTGGCTCATTATTTTGGAATGTGGAGAATTCACTAAATAAGAAAATTCGAATCTGCTACGAGGAAAAAATACAATTTCTCATGATAAAACATTTCGTAAATGATTAGATTTGAAGACAGATAAGTGGAGAAGTAATGTATACAATAAATTCCAACAATATGTCGCAATACGTAACTAAAGATTATTTTCCGTATTTTCATTTTTCGAAGCGCATATGCTATTAAGAACGTTGACTTCAAACGGAAAGATCAAGCGAGAGAACATATCTTATAGAGAAGCCGATATTAGTCTAACTAAAGAAGTAAATTTCTGAAAGGATACGTGACGAATAAAAACATGCTTTTGCCGTTAAAACCTGTTTTTGCAGATGTGGTCTTTCAATAAAAACTCGCACAGATAAAGTTGGAAAAATGGCGAGAGAGCAGCAAAATTATTAGGAAAGATGATATACTCACTCATACAGTTGCCCGTAAAGGAGTACAATTTGTATTAAAAAAAAAAATTACCACAAGAATCTGAATGCACAGTTTCCATGATGATTTAACTCGCAGTTGATTCCAAACCTAAAATAAACTTCTCTTATTAGGTATTATTCATTATGCCACTCAATCTAACAGCATTGAAGCAGGGATATCGGGGACAAGTTAGATGAAAGGAAGGTTAATTTCTTGTCTTCAGAAGAGATATATTGATTTTCCCGAAAAGACAATGAAAGACGAAATAGGGACTATTGTTTCTCCTCCAAGATCAACAAAAATATTCTGCTGACGGATTGTCCAATACTCATTAAGTCATGAAAGATTTAAAGCCCACAAGCAAAGAATTTTAATTATAAATTTAGTGGCGGTGTTTTCACATTGTTAAAAACGCGAAAAAATCCACGTGTTAATATACTAGAGGCTGATAAATTAATGTTCTGGGACACCCTATGTACGCTAAAAAAATTTACTCAGACAGACAGACGAACGGACGGACGAACATTTTGAAATGACGTAATCATTCTTCCGGAGACTAAGATTCGTACACGTAAAATTACAAATACGAAAGAGACCAACGGAATAAGCAGATTTTAGTAAACGTCACTTATCATCTAAGAATGAGTCCGTCTTATTCGCGATTTTTTTTTCGTTGAGTCCACAATCCCCGGACTGGTGCATTGTTCATCTTTGAACTTAATTTATAAAAACAGGAAACAAAGAAGATAATTGTGAGGGTGAATTTGTTTGCATGCCATATAAAATTTCAGAGGAAAGCGTGAACTCTGTGCTAATCTTACTCCCAAAGAAGGCCAGAGAATTTTGTAAAGAACACTCTGATAGGCAAATATTTGCGAACACACAAAAAGAGTATCCATTTCTACACAAAATAAATTCATGGATTGGTTGATTAATGATAATTATGAACCAATAACATCAAAGGCCCTATCAGAGACGAGATATTTCCTATTTGAATACGCTTGTTTGTGTTTGAGTTGAAGCTAAATTGGCAAAATTAATGTTAATTTGTTGCCACTATTTTAATCAAACAGAAGCTAGAAAATTAGTATGACAGATGATTATTTACTAAAATAAAATAGTTTTTTAACCGTTACAGTAATGAGACTATAAAAACAATAAATCGAATAATTTTACCAAAAATTGTATTACTTAGTAGCTCTACGAGATTAATATTTTTATCTACGGAATAATTATTTTAGATTACAATTCTAACACTTTTTGGTCTATTCATCTAGAAAATGTATAGCTAACGGCTCTATCGCCAGGTCTAAGAAACCATAAGGAAGTGTGTGGGTTAACTTAAAATAATGGTCTCTCCACGATCTTCGTGAGTGACTGACTTTTGTTGATTATACCAAAGTAAAACGACTTATTCCTTTGAAAGAGTTTCAAATAAGCTACCAAATTAAAATTTAACTTAAAAAAGTTATTCACTTCAATGAATCGCTCTAGTAATAAAATGAAATTCAATTCTTTAATAAAGAAGTTCGGTGTAATATCGTTCGCAAATGAACATCAAAGGATCACTGTAGTTGGAAGTTACATCGTAAATGGTGTAATGGAACAAAGAATGTTTCACAGAATCTGCCACATACAAGAGGAAGGTAAGGTAAGGTAGCGTTTTATTTACCCATGAGCGTAACTACTTCCACAACATTATGATATATTTCCAAGGGAGAGGAATTTATGCTACAGAAGTACAAGTTCAAGTTGTGCTTAACGTCACAACTGTTTCGAAACCAATAGCAACAATTTGACATTTAAATTGTACGTATTAGTATCGTGCCTTGTCATATTTTTATGGAATTAAAATATCTCTTTAAAGGCAATTAAGAATTAAATACAGTAATTGTAACTGTACATTTCCTCTTGTTAGAGATCATAATTCATAACAAAGGATGTCATAATCAGTGTTGGGGACAGATCCTTTTAAAAATATCTAGATACAGATATAGATACATGGAAGATAAAAGTATCTAGATACATACTGTTTTCGATTTTTTCGAAATGTATCTAGATACAGATACAAGATACTTTTTGAAGCTTTGGCGTATAAAATAACCGAAAACATGTTTATGTATTTTTTTATGTATTGTTTAATTAATTTTTTAAAATTAACAACATTTCGAACGTATTGTTACCTAAATTATTTCTTCTTGGTGTCAGAATTTGGTTTCCGCTACTAAACACCCGTTCCACAGGTGCTCAAGAAGGGATTGTGGTATTAAATTTAAAAAATAAACATTTTACTGTAGCATGGTTATTCAAGACTGAAAAATCTTTTCTTTTTTCCTGCAGATAGGCCATCGCTTCGCTGTTTGATGTGTCACAAATTGTGCAATATTTATTATGTACGCTTAAAAAGAATATTTTTTTTTGTTTTTATACTACAGTATCCAAATTGTGTTTGAGTATATCTAATAATTATCTCCAGCATTAAAATTAGTATTTCAAAAGAATACGGGAAATGATTATTCTGTGCTGAAGGTCTGTTGTCGGCAACCTGTCATAAATTATTATTCTTCAATATCGGCTTACGATGTTTTTATGACCACGTCCGGTAATCGTCTATCCCGGTGCGGCAGGTACATACATTTTAGGAAGAATTGCTGGTTCCGTTTAATAAGGCAAAATAAGTACAATTTCTTAGAAAGATATTTAAACCCCTTATAGGATCAAAGGCTGCCTGGTAGGCCGGAATCACCAGAGTGCAACTTTAAATTTTCAGATTTTTGTTGAAACTCATTTTATTTTAATCTCGTTTCACGATTTCTGAGAATATATCACGATAAATTATTCTACCGAGGGTTGTAAAAATATTAATTTTATTGCCCAAGATTTACACTTAAACATAATCGGCACATTCTAGGGCAAAACGGACCTGCCAAGCCTGCCTCGCGTTAGGTTTAACAAAGAAAAAGTGAAGAAATGACACATGTGGCAACAGGAAAAGATGCTACATTTGTCTGAAAAATAAAGGTATAAAACAGTAACAAATATGCGATTTATGCGAGAGAAATGTATATATTGAACATTCGATTAGTTGATTACAGAACTAATTTGTACTAATTGAAAAAATTAATCATTATGTAACACGCAATTATTATTTTCTAAAAATAATAACGTACCTTAAACAAATATTGTTACTATTAAAATTACTCTTATTTAATAACACAAATACAACCAGCGGGCCTACCGGACCCGGGTTGCTCAAGTACACAGATGAAATGCATTGCCCCGGATAAGCGTAAAACGCAGGTAATAGTGAATTGTGGTTTATGGTTTTTAAATACCATCTTACCATGGCTTAGATTTATTACCCCTCAGGATTATATTTAAAGATGTATAAGTACTGAAGGCTACAATGTAGGAAATGATGGTATTTAAAATATGAAAATTTCCGTGACAGAACACTATGAGTGGACCTCTTACCTCTATTTTTGTTTATGTGACCAAAATCACCAACATGAAGTATCAAAAATTACTACTAGTATAACTCAACTAATGACTACTGAAAAAAAAGTGAAATAGAAAAATGTATCTGTATCTGCGCCATTAATTTTGTATCTAGATACAGATATTTTGTGCTTAAATTCAATTGTATCTAGATACAGATACTAGATACCCAAAAATGTATCTAGATACTTTTTTTAGATACAGGTATCTAGATACTGCCCAACACTGGTCATAATAGTAGGATTAGTGGGCCATGGTTGTAGATAAGTAAGTTGATAAGTAAATAAGTAAGTCAGTGCCACATCCTTGATACTCCATTACATTAAAATGGAATACTGGTGTATTTACAAAATATTATAATATATTCCAGTTTAGAAATTACATGTAACAGCTGCCTCATATATGTATCTAAGAGGAACAGATGTGAGCCGATTCAGTCACCAGCGACGTAAATGATTGACAGGGTATTATAAGTTCGAATTGGAGCTCAGTGTAATCAGCAATTAAAAACCAAGTTGGTGTGTGTATGCTAAGTTTAATGCTCAAATAAATTTTCCTCCGCTTTAAGATTGTTAAAGTGGTGTCTTCCTATCACGTCGATTCCTGTCATTTGAAAATCTTGTTATCCTGAAATCCTAAATCGTTTACAGAAAAGTAAACACAGTATAAGGACGAAGTTTGAAATTTTGATAATGACTACTCCAATCTTCTTCTTCATGTTAAGTTAGATATTATTTTTAGTTGTCAAGTTCTGCTCACGACTTTAATATGATCAGGGACAAAGGATCTTCTCGGTGTCAATTTTATTCAAAATCTATGTTACAATATTTTATGGAAAGATCAGCAGACGTACGCGCTTTGTTGTAATGTCAATTACATTAAATTTTAATATAATTTTAATATAAGGTATTACAACTTTTAAAAATCGATAGTTCGGTATTTCAAATACGACACCCTGTATCTTACTATTGTATTAAATTAATTGTTGAAACAATTAATTTTCATTACTAACATTGTGCTTTAAAATATTTTTCAACACAATCTCAGAATACAATGGAAGCAAGTTCCCAGGACATTTCCAAACTATGTGCGCCTGTGCGATTCACCTCTCTGACGTATGTGACCTCTCTCTTTACCATTTTTATGTAAACTGTAGGTATAAATTAGTGCATAGACCTCGTCAGCCAGATGTGAAATAATGAAGACGTTCGTCCTTATTGTATTTTTTGCCACAGTTGGCGTAGCTTGGGTTCGAACGGTCGAAAATTATGACTATTTAGACATGGAATAAATTTTAAATAGTGAAAAATTTACGAAATATTACTTCAATTGTTTAAAGAAGGGACCCAACTGTATTTCCGAAGATCGTCAAAGTGAGTGACTACTATATTTTCAAATTTAATAAGTATATAATTTGTTAAATTTCATTTGCTTTTCTTTGTGTTGAATGTAATTAGAATATCTATCTATTTAAATTTGTTTTTTTTTTTTGGAAATTTAATTTCAATTCTAATGTAAACACATTAATGTTTTATGGTTTGCAGGGGCAGAACCTGACGCTCACCAGAACGAATGCATAAAATGTATCGAAAAACAGGAAAATGAAAACAGAAACAAAGACAAAAAGGGAATAATAAGTTAGTACTTAGAAATGCATGTCATTAAGAATGGAAATTTGATTAGCAGAAAATAAATGGCGTTTAACACAATTAATGTGATTTAATCGCATCTAAGCTCGTCCAACTAGACGAAGTGTAAGTGTCTCAGAAGGCTAATAAAACACGCAAGAAATATTTAAACACGAAAGCGCAGCTTGAGTATTTTATTTTTCTTAAGTGTTTTCTGGCTATTAAGACACCAATTCAAAACAACGTTTTATCCAATCCACAACCAAACACGAAAAACTCATGGATGTATGATTTTTTTTCTTTGATACTGACAGAGTTGAGAAAACATGAGAAACTGAAATTTACTTACAAAAATCTGCGTGCTCTGGAATTGTTGCTGTAGTGCTGTTTTATTTACTATTTATTTTTTAAAACATATCAAAAATCGATATCAATAATTTTGCTAATGCAAAGTACCGAATAACTATTAATGTTTGTGATTTTTTTATCAGGTCGGCCACATATTTAAAATTTTAGCATGCCGTGCCTAATATTCAAATTAAAATTTTCGCCACCAAAAGGAGGTGGCCTCTATTGAAACCCATGCGATCGAGGTCTTTCTCGAATATCCATCGCAACCTCCGCTTCCAGACTTTTCGAACGCCGCTTAGAGATTTTCCTGGACGCCGCAATCGAGACTTCCGGTAACCGACTCCAGACTTGTCTTTATGGTACCGCCGCCGGTCGTCCTGACTGATGATGACTCACCCATCATCTCCGTACATTCTAGAGAACCCATAGGCGTCGTACCGGGGCGGCGTATGGGTTTATTTTGTAACAGTCTCCATTTTTGCAATTCTTAAGTTATTCAATAAAATAAATTGACTGATTCATTAATTTTTTTAAGTTATCCTGTATAATGCAGTGACAAATCACAAGTGTAGACTCATCACATTGTGCACATTTAAGACAGGATTTATTCGCCAAAATTTTGCATATAAGGGATAAACACATTTTGATTAAAAATTTACCATTCTTATGATAATTTTAAAACATTTCCAAGATTTCAAATCATTCGGTTTCGCAGTACCTCATTACATCAATAGAATAAATTCATGCAGTCATTAACAGGAAATGTTAGGAATATACAGTATATGGTAAAAAAACAACCATAAGTTGTCTAATTATTATCACCACCAACAATACGTCACCTCAAAATTTTTCATAGCAAATAATATTTACATTTTATAAAATAACATATCCACTTTGACTTTTTACCCTTGGAAACCAAATTTTCGCAAAAAAATCCAAACTAAGAAACTTTTATAATTTTTAATGAAATGGTATAATCCACACTTACTTCTAATTAATTATACACATACATTTTGTTACGTTGATCGGTAATTAAAAGTCGGCGCGGGTAAAACTCAACAATTTTTTTCTCAGTAACACAAATTTACAAGACACAGGGATTATTATGTACAAAATAATTCCGGTGCAAATTGACTGGATTCTCTCGTTGACTAAATGAATCGTTCCCGAAGGTGACCTCTAATTAACTAAACCCATACCTCCCTTTTAGATATTCGGTGATCGAGGTTTTTCTGGAGTACGCATCGTGACTTCCACTTCCAGACTTTTGTTCCCATTATTGCCGTACATACTAGAAAGGCATCGAGAAAGCCCATAGGCGTCGTACCGGGGCGGCGTATGGGTTTATTTCGAAACTATATAGATTATTACAAAAAGGTGAAGTTGAAAATTTGTCTTAAAAAGAACCTAACAAAAGCTTCTGAAACATAGATAACTGTGACGTATAAAAAAACTCTCAGGAACATTCTTACGTCATTTAATATAATTGAATTCAAAATTGTGTAATAAAAACATACGTAAAGAAGTTTTTTGAAAGCTTGGTAGTTCACTGAGATAACTCTTTAGTAGAGCGTTACTTTAATTATAAAGAGATGAAACATAAATTTGCAGGCAAAACTTAACGACAAAGTAGATTCGTAACAATAGCCTTGACTTGTCAAAATTTTGAAACTTCATAACTTATAAATGACACTATGATGTGAACATAACTTATTACCATATTGAATGGTGGCAAAAACCACTTCTGTGTATAGCTTATAATATACGAATCTCCTGAAAATTTTGACGTAAATGACGGGTCTTTGTTGGTAAATTTTTCTACAACTTTACGGGTATGATACCTGTCGAAATGATGAAATAATATCTCGAAAAGCATGTATTATTTATATCCGACGTTTTGCATTCCCCAATTTTTTTTTTGACTAGTTTCTGGCAAAACCTCATTTTTCTTAAATATAAAGGACAGGTATAACGTCTCTGAAAATGTGTATTCTTCTAAACTAAATGATATATCGTATTAACATTTCAAGATGGTTGAGGACACAATAGACACGCCTTTCTACTTAGTTGTAAAAAAATAACTAGATGTCAGTTTATCAGTTTAAGGTTATGATGAGAAATTAGAAGTTCGTGATAACAACAACTGCCTCACGTTCTCTTTCTTTTAAAACAACGTTGCTTTTATTTTAAAAATTAGTAAAAATAAGCAAGCTCAAAATTACACACAAGACAATTGAAATGGCAACAAAAAACTTCAAAATTACTACAGTTGATGTACTAACAACTTTATTTAAAATTTTCACATTCATCTGTGTCAACAACAATTTTGAAATAAACTATAAGATGTGCATAATTTGTTTCAGTTCTGTCAAATAAAGAAGCGTCTCTTAATTATCAACTAACCGCCCAAATTCAAGTACTAAACAAATTTTCTGGGTTATATGCATTCTAATTAGTACCACGTGATCAGAAAGACTGAGTCTGTTCGCAGTACTTTTTTAACAAAAATGTGAACTTTTCTTGCGTTTATGTTGACCTAACGGAAGTAATTATATAAGAGATGTCAATTATAATAAAATTATGTTTTGAATACATTTTGTAATTAAAAATGTCAACAATCTGTCAACCTTGACACCTGAGAACCAGAAATTATAGAAAACATCATGATACCAATTTCAACTAAAAATCCAGGATTGCCAACAGACTCAGTCATTTCTGATCACGCGGTATTACTATGTGGCAAATTCAGTTTACGGTGATCTAACGCTTAAAATTGAGTTCTAAAAACTGATAATTTAATCAATGGATAAAGAAAACATTTAATTGTGCTGATTAAAATCAAACCATCAACACGAAAATAAAGAGCAACTTGATGGAAATCTTTATAAAAAAATACGCCCTAACATGCACATGGTATTGATCACGCTTCAACAGGCGAAAAAAGTACCGACTACACTTTTTGACTAAGTTTGTTAAAGTTTATGACAACCTATTAACGTGCAAACATTGTCGTCTCGTCTAGTTAGCGTAGCAGACTCCAGTGCTAACTCGAAGATCTTTTTTTATTGACAGCACCGTGAAATTAGGAGCTAATTTAGTCCAGATATAAAGCAGCAGAACTCTCATGAATGTACATCTACGACCCCACTAATTCATTATTAACATGAAAAAATTTAAATAGTAAAAGACAAAATTAAGATACTTATGTTTTATATTCCTGTGCTATACGATCTGGACATTACTGCAATAATTTCCATCCTTCTGGTAATTTAAAATGATAGAAAAGGCTAACAAATCGGATTGTTTTTGTAGTAATTTGTTCAACGAAGTCGAAAAAGCGGCATCAATTTACTTAATTTATGAAAAAACCGTATCTCTTTTTCCGTAACAATTCAATACAGTCACGTTGATTACCAGCTGATACCCTCCTATATTGGAAATATTACCTATCAGATATTGATTTCTATGGAAGCTCAAACGTTATCGGACTACCCGAGATCTAGCAGCGCCCAAAAGTTTTTTATCTGTCGAAAACTATTCAGAACAAATCAAACAACTAAGTCGATTTTACTCCACCCTGGCTAGATTCATTGATGCGATCGGCGCTCTACACAAATTTATTATCTAATACGGGCAATAATGAGCATTGTTGTTTGCGGAAGTGGTTCATTGATGCAGAAATAATCGAATTATGACCCCGAATTACTTTGGAACTTGATCAGATGTTGGTGTTAACTGGGTTAATTTAAATTAATCCCACCTGCCATTGAACCATAGCTTTAGCTTGATCTAAGAAAATAGATAAATCAAAATTAGCGTGGCTTAGGTTGTGCCTACCTTCCGTGAAAATAGATTTATTAATGCTTTGATAAATCGCTCGGCAGTCACAATTTTTTGTAATAATAACGCGGTAACGCCCTCCAGCTGCGCGAACCCCTCATTTCAAAAGTTTTATCAGAAATTTTTCTTTATCATTAGTTTTATAAACAGAGTTGTAATGGTACACCCTTTGGCTTTTGACACGCACAATGGAAAGTGGGTATAATTAACTCCCGCTTGCTGAGAAAGATTTTAAAAGCAATTAGTGACAAGCTCTCCCTCTCGATCATGCATTGTACTGTCTAGTAGCGTACTCTTAAACAAAGGAAAGAGCAGCTTTGTTAAAACATTGATTTTAATTTAGTTTGGTGTGTAACGATTATTTAATGTCACATTTCAAAACTATTTGTAACATTACGGGATCCGTGACTGTGTAATCCACTTAATAAATTAATTGGTAGCAAACGATGTATGATTCTGGATTAGATAGTCTGATTTAGGAGCGTTAGATAACGGTTTCCTGTAGAAAAGGGGTTATGGTGTAGTCGAGATTACCTTAACTAATTAAATGGTCTCTACGATCCCTCTGGTATCTAATCCTCAAAGTGATATTTTTCCTTTCAACTGAAGTAACACTTTAGCTATTCATTAAGAATGTCTTTCGCTCACGGTTTACTCTTAAACTTGAGTAGAATTTAAATTAAAAGAAACATTCTAACACGAAGACATATACACGCAATGCTTTTATCTTCATTTAGTTTTCATTAAATAACACAACGGCGAAAAAGTAATGTCTGTCATTAATATTTAAAATGTCTTTCTGCCTTTCATTTAAAAAAAGAGCAATTTTCACCCGCCACAAACAATTGTCAAAGTTTATCTGAGTGCGTAATTTATTAAATGCGCCTTGTTACAATTAAGATGACTCAGTGGTGTGACTTGCACATTATTGCTGTAAGCTCTACACATAAAGCTTTTCTCTACCCGGCGCCTCCACCAAATGTCATGTGTAACACTTTCCGGCAATAAGTGCTTCAATTATGGGTTGCTGAGAGATCAACATAAGAAAATTACTTTACTATAATAAGTTATAATTTATTTAATCATCATAAAAACGCACTGCGTTAATTTATAACAACACTGCAGTTTCTTTGAGATGTGAATACATGGTTGCCTATTACCACGTAAGAACATGCAAAAATTCACGACCAAATAACTACAGACAAAGGAATATTTAACGGAATAACACAATTTAATTTGACTTATTCTTTCCAGGGATTAATGAAAACGTAATTAGACTATTAAACAATTCATTACTTACTTTCCCAGCGTACGCTAAGGAAGCTATTGAAATAGCGTCATTCTGACGAATGTCTAATTTCATGTTTTCTCTACGTTTCATGGCTCGTAGAATATGAGAACGAAATTGCCTTTGATGTCTGTAATATAATACTAATCAAAACGTTACTATGTATGTCCTAGATGATGATTCAGTGTCTATTTTCATTATTTCCATGAAATAAATGGCGAGCCCTTTGAGTACCTAAAGTAAAAGCATACTTACAAGTTTTTTTATTTATAGGCTAACTTAACGGAATTATCGTATATGACACTGCATTATTATTATAATGACGTATAATCACAGAAAATAGTAGAGGTAAGAAATTAGAAAAATTAAACATTACCTTCAGTTATACATATGCAAAGTTCCAGATACTTAGTTGCAATAAATAGTATTCGAGATGTTTGATTAATTCCATACTTTTGTTCTACTCCGTATATTATCCATTTACGATCTTTTCGATGTCAAGTAGGTATAAATATTTTTCTTCATGTTGGACAAACTGATTTAATGGTATATTTTTTGTATGCCCGAAGTTTGACATAATTATACGCACATTTATATGTTTAATTGTGTCAGTGTATTCCCTAATCTTACATTGATTTTTTAAAGGTAGGTGGTGGCTTCCTGAACCCAAATAACAGTCAAACTAAGAGCTAGCCACCAATTTGCTTTGTATATTTCAGCAGTCATGAAAATCAAAATTTATGAAGTCTCGTATACCTACTGAATAAGGAATGTCCATTCTGGCAACTGGTACCGGCCGGAATCGCTACCTCTAATTTACAGAGAGGGTAAAAAAAGTTATAATTTATATAAACTACCTAACATGCCTGCATTTTAAAATGATACATATTACAGCAATTTTTTTTTCTTAAAATAACCCATATGCGATAATATTAAAATTGTGGATACACTATTAAATTCTATTAGCCTAAACTTGCCTCGTCCGAAACGATATGAATTTATTGTTACGTTGATCGGTGAATAAAATCAGCGTGGGTAAAATTCAACAATTTATTTCTTACTAACTCGAATTTACACGACTAACTATAGCGATTATGTACAAAATAATCCCGGCGCAGCTTGACAGGACTCTCTTAACTCAGCTGGCTGAATAATAATCATTCCCGAAGGTAGCCTCTATTTAAACCCATACTTCTGCGATCGAGGTCTTTCTCGAATACCCATCGCGACTTCCGGTTCCAGGCTTTTCGAACGCCGCTTGGCCGCCGTCACCAACGAAGTCACCCGTTCTTGCCGTGCATACCTACTAGAAAGCTCTCGACGGCCCATAGGCGTTGTACCGGGGTGGCGAATGGGCTTCTTTCGTAACATTATTTTAGAGATTCTTCTTGCTATCAAGTACACGGATAAGTGCATTATGATAAATAATAACAGGATCTATTGTATTCTCACACTGTGGAGAAAATCACACGCCTTTTTTGTTTTGACGGGGAAAAAAACGCTGAAACACTGTACGATTTGTACTCGGGTCTTCCACTTGGAAAGCAAGTCTCTACCTCTTAAACCCACAACGCTTAGCTTACGGAGTCGTGTTTGGCAAAAGAGAAGGAAGCATAAATATATTGACTCATTCATTAATTTTTTTGATCACCATGTATAAGCAAATCTTAAAAATATCAATACAACGATAAATTACAAATATAAACTAATCATATTTTGCAATTTTGAGATGACGTCATCAATTTTGGGGGGGGGGGAGCGGCGGGAGATAAACAGATACATTTTAATTAACAACTTACTCTGTTGTTTACAATAACTTTAAAATGTCTGCAAGATTTCAAAGTACATATTCAGTTTTGCATTTCTTGATTTATTCAAATTGACTGCTTTATTAATTTTTTTGAGACACCTGTATAAGCAAATCTAAAGAATATTAATGCAGTGATAAATCACAAGTATAGACGTATCATGTTTTGCACATTTAAGATAGGATTTATTCAGCAATCTTTTGAGATGACGTCATCAATTTTTTGGGGAGGATGAGCAAATACATTTTGATCAAAAATTTACCATGCTTATGATAACTCTAAAGCATCTCCAAGATTTCACATTTTTTTCAATAAAATAAATTCAAGCATATTCATTTATTTTTTAAGTAACGGAATGGATAAATCACAAATATAGACGCACCATATTTTGGACATTATAGATAGGAATTATTCGGCAAAATTTTGAGCTGACGTCATCAATTTTTTGGAAGGCATAAGTAAACACACTTTGATTAAAAATTGATCATGCTTATCATAACTTTAAAACATCTGCAAGATTTCAAAGCATTCGGTTTTGCAGATTCAAAATTAAATTGCAAAATGTTGTTTTATAATTTTGATTTGTTTTCCAAAAATCTGGACGTTTCGGGTAAAAACTCAACACGGAGTCATAAATTACAATATGTGTAGGACTATATGATTTTATACAATTTAAAACCCATTTACTATGTACAATTTTGAAGTAACGTCATTACATTATTGCTGGGGATGATTAAACAAATTTTGGTTAGCGTTTTGACATCTACAGTCCATCTGTTTTAATATTTCCATGATATCGTAAAACTCATTCTCTCTTTTTTCCACCACCGGTATTTTGCGTTATGCTGTGAGAAACAAGAACAACAAAGCGTTATCTCATTTTAACTTAAGCAGATGTGCGAGAGAGAAAACACATAGCTTCGCCTGTCGGAGTGAAACCCGAAATTTGGCAGAGGTTCTCAAACAATTATGTTTTGTTGTAGGCTTTATAATAATTTATAATATACAGCAAACAAAAAAAAAGTGAGCGAAACGTTTTTAAAATAAGTAGTTCTGAAAATTAAGCATAACACTAACTTAAAATTTGCATTTCATCTGTTTCATTAAACATCTCCTTTTCAAGTTCAACAAAATAGTATTTTTTTGTTTGAGAACTTCTGCTTTGTACGAACGTTTCGGTAGATCTTTAGGACCGCCCCAAAAATGCTACGCAATACGTTCCATCTCAACCGCAATAAGAGGAAGACAAAAATAGTAGTGTTTGAGAAGTATTATTTGTTACGGTTTTACAAGACTATGGAATTCTTAAAACAGACAGACCTTACATGACATTCCTAATATAAGTACAAAATTTGACTACAATCGGCCCAGAACTTTCGGAGATTATCTGTCTAATATAAACGGGGACGGCAGAAGCTCAGATGGACAGATAGACAGACAGACAGACGGAAACATGAGACCAATTTCTTCGTATCCTAGGGGTCATAAAAGGTCGAGAAAACATAAAAGCAGGAAGTCGGCCAACGGACTCGATTACGTTCGGGAAGTAAAAATGAAAGGACGTCAAGAATGTTTTGCTGGATATGGATAGACGCATTTTGATTGGCATTTTACACAAATAGGAGACCGATATTTTTGTATTCTACAAACTGTGGCAGATCCCTAAGATATTAATTTTTTTGTCAAGTCTTGCCTATATTCGAACGGTAAAAAAATAAACAAAAACAAAATTTTAAATATGAAACGTATCGTCAACACAAGCACCATTTACTCCAGTACAGACGTCTGGTCCTTTTGGCAAAAGTTGTCCATTTTTGTGCTGCTTTGTCTACTGGAACCCGATGTATCTAACTTTGATTTCATGTAGTGCCATAAACAATAGTAACTAAATTAAGATCTTCAGTGGCGGACAAAGCTTAATGACAAACAAATGTCATTTGCGTCAAGATTTTCAGGAGATTTGCGTGTACACAAGGTACATTCAGGGACGTGACTCAGTATGGTAACAATTTAGGCTAACAGTATAATAGCACCTATCTTCAATATAATACATCAGTGCAACCATCAACTCCATTGTCTATGCTGTCAAGTCGAATGACTAAATCCACATCAAATCCTCTTAGAATATAATAGGTTGAAACTTTTCACATACATACTTTTGCAGATTTTCTGGATTAAAGTACAAGTACATTATTTCTACTAGGATAGTTTTATATTGCAAAATAACGTCCTATATAAGTATATTTGAACACCACTAGAAAGTAGGTAGTTTAGGGGTTGGTAACGCAAAAGGGCGGCCTTAAGTTTAGTGAGTGCAATGAAAACACATGTTAAGTTTAAGGATACATCTAATTGCGATTCACTCGACGTCACAATCCTCCTCAACGAGTGTAATTAATGTAACATCAAGTTATTAATGATTTTCTAAACTTTGACTATTTTAACAAGGCGTGCCATTTTGGTTTCATTGTTTGTAAATCCACAGTTCATGTTAAGTTTTTAACTGTTTAGGGTTCTAATATAATTTAGCTACAATAATGGAAAACGTTCCTGTAAAACACATGGCAGGAAATTCAATTTTCAAGCTCAACTTATTTTAATTAACGATATATCTAAAAGTTCTGAATGTTTTCATTTAAGTTATTGTATTATAAAGTATAACACACTTTATAACTTCTCACTCTAGATTTAAAACACTTAGTTCATTTATGGCATTTAAACTAAAAAAGTTGATCTATTTTCAGAGCCTTGAAAATTTTCTTCAAAAACAAAAGGGATGGCTTTAATAATATTCGTGAACTCATTTTGATTTAACCATTACTTGAATTCGTGCATAATTTAACATCATGTAAATTATTGATAGAAATTAAATGTTATTGTAAGTAGATAGGACGGAGAAAGTGGAACACACGGTTTCTAATTCAACCTGACGGTTTTTCTCTTATGTCATTTGCCCTAACAGATATTAAATTGTAAACTTCATGGGGAGTGTCTCGTCCGCGGGAAACTCGCAGTTTATTTTAAAAACTCGCTGCTTTGCGAAAATGGGGGAGCGCGTGTAATATGCGGCAGGTTTTTTGGACACAAAGATGTGGTGTGTGTTATAGCTATCAATAAAGTAAAATCATCGCCGCAACTTCCTCTGTAGCACGTTAATTGTTCATTACCCTCAAAATTTTTAACTGTTTTTACATTTTTGGATAAAATTTTATACACAGTTTCTAATTTTTTACGTCTGCTACTCCTATCATTTTATTTTAACACTTAACTGCAGTAACCACCGCTTAAATTTTTTGGCAAATTAAGCGTAGACTATCTATTATGTTACTACGTTTTGTCTGCGACTTTACAAAATGTGGGGGCAACGGTTTCACTGCTGCCAGTCCACCTGTAGGCTCTGTTCCAATTATCCCAGCCCAGACGTTTACAAAAAAACAGTTCGGAAAATGACTTTGTTAAATAGGTTTGGGATTGGCATATGCCCAATGGCGAATATCATAAATTTTAAGAATGTCATCTTGAGTAAAACAGCATACGCTCGTTTAAGAATTTCCATTCAGCAGCGTTTACGAATAAAGTCACTCACGTTCGAGCTTTGTAGTGGTTGGGAATGATATAGATAAAGAAAAAAATCTCTTGATGGTCCCCATTTTGTGCAAAGAGGCGCTCCGACTACTCTTGCAAAATTGCACATACCGAATGGTGGAGGCGCCTCAACGCGAACAATATTTACGATACCCGGATTTCGGCTTTTTACTATCTCCGGATTTTTAGTTACTGATTATTTTCCGCAGAACCTTTTAGCTGGAATTGTTATGCTTTCTCCGTGTGGTAACGACATGAAGAACACCATTGGGTTATGGAACAATTTAGCAGTTCCTATAACGAGATCTAAGTTTTTTTGGAAACAAATGGTTATTTTGGACAACGGTGGATCATATAAATACAACGATTATGATAAAAGTTGGCTTTGAAATTTCGTGAATTTTCCCGCCTCGTTGTAATGACAACTCATCGCCCATCGCAATGTCAAACTATGAACCTTATTTCTAAAATGTGGGAAATTGTTTGCAGTAAAATGGAACTTTATTTTATTTTTAAATTATAATAAATTATCTGGTGAAATAAGTATAAAGCGGCAAATTCTTATCAACAATGCAGCGACAAATTTGCCAAGAGCAACTTGATATACAATCTTTTATAATTATCCCGTAGACGAAACACTATATTTTTGCAAGTGTACGTAACATTTGGCAACATTTAATTTTCGGTTATTACGAGAATGAAATTACCTTGTGACTTGGGTTTGGATTCGTGTTTTGTTGACTTAAATTGAGGTCAGTTTACGTTGGGACAGGTAGGTAAGCCATCTCATAAATATCGAAAACGAGCTTCGGAACAGGGACTCATTCTAAACCTGGAGTCAACTTCAATGCGGTATTACGTGAGAGAAGATGATTACCATCAATTTTACTAGATTCCAGAAAAAGACAGGAATCAACACAATTAACTTATGATAATAAATATAATGCAATGTATTATTTTGCAACTTCACTGTTTATGGAGAACCAAAATGGTAACATAAATAGGTGCATTTAATGCAGAATAATAAATAAACCTTTGAATACATTTTATGCATTATTTTATTTTTTATATACTTTATAACATGAATGGTTTCATCATTACTATCTTAAATGCAGTCAGGTTGACAGATAATTGACATTTGACTTGACAACATTTCCTACACTTACGTATCAATTTTTCACGGTTTATTGTTAGTCATCTTTTAGTTTGTTTCTGTGTGCAAACCGCAAATTCAGTTCTTTTCAGAACTAGTACCAATGTGAGTTTTGCTGTTACGACATTTAGACCAAGAATCGCTTCTTCTGAACAACGCAAAGTATTCATGGTAACGTCTTACAGTTTCGGCCACAAAGTCTTGGGCAGTTCTGTCACTCCAGTGACATGAGCTCTAAAACAGGCTTTACGTACTTTTAATCTCAAATTTGCCATGTTTCTCATTTTGACGGAGACTGGAATGTGGATGATGACGTACCTCAAAATTTATTTTTTAAAAATGTCAATCATTATGACAATAAAGTATAGACTACATCGTGTTTTTTTAAATGACAGAAAAATACTGGCCAAGATTTTCTGCCCGAAACTGTACTATCGGAACGGTATAATGGTAGATGGCATTTTCTTTTGATCTGCATAAAACAGTTCTCACAAATTTAATAACGGTGTATTGACATAATTATTAGTATATCTATATGTTTTTCCTCAAAATGTCTTGCGGGCAAAAAGATTAACTAAATTTCATTCAAACCTAATTCATATTTTTTTATCGAAAAATAGGTTGTGAAATGAATCGATTTTACTTCAGAAGTAAGGGAAATTTCCATAATTATTTAAATACCTTACAAACGAGTTATGGTCACTCAAAAAATTATGAAGTACGTCCAGTGAAAAATGAGCCCTTCTGTTTTTATTGTATACTTAGTTAAAATTTTAAGATTATAAAAAAGTTAAAAATATAAAATAGCTAGCACTGTGTTTAAATACACGCAAAGTTTACAATTTATACGGAATGTTACCCTTAAATTAAAATCGATGTGTTTAATCAGGAAATTACATTCAGATTTGATGTTAATGACGGAAGAACTGGAGTTGAAACTTCACTTGCAGTTTGTTTGTACACCAAATATAAACAGA
Organism: Zophobas morio; assembly: GCF_036711695.1. Classification (NCBI taxonomy): domain Eukaryota; kingdom Metazoa; phylum Arthropoda; class Insecta; order Coleoptera; family Tenebrionidae; genus Zophobas; species Zophobas morio. The sequence continues at coordinate 16,126,391 of NW_026972129.1, read as the reverse complement.
AATCACCGCTACACTGTACTTTCCATGGTTATAGCTACCCTAGATTTTATAACTACGTCAGTAATAATGTAACACTAGCTTTAAATTTTTGACAAACACTGTTGCTTTCATTGTCTATTAATAATAAAGTGCAGTAGTTATAATTCGGTCTATTAAATATTGAAATTAAAAAATACATATACTTACCATAGTGTGTTAGTAGATTTGATTCGATTCTAACAAAGAAAAATATATTTTAAATGTGGTCCGAAAGTACTTTGTCACTCTTCTAAAAAGGTATACCAGTATAACATGTATGCAACAATATTAGCCTTTGTCTGACTATATTCGAAAGCAGACAATGCAATTATTAACTAAATAAATACATAATTCGCATTGGCCCGAATATTATATCCGTGGCAAATATTGACCCGTGAGTTTAACGGGTACAGTTCGCTTATTACGAGGAACTTGTATAATTTATCACTGTGTATATAAACAAATACGAAGCAGTTTACGTGAAATATAAGGTTAGGAAGTATTTTGTTTGTAACTAAAATGTTAGTAATTAAAAACTACCGATTAATTAATTACATTTTTATTACATCATGATTGAAGCTTTTCACCCTCATACTGTTTATAAATATTGCAGCATTTTGTAAAATGTTTCACTCGGGCAGTATGGGTTGAAACATATTCAAACACAAGGAGGCAATGTATAATAATCATCGTAAGGCATCTCAAGTTCTTATTTCATACAATAAATTAGGCAATCTAAGAGCGCGACATTCCTTTTGCAGCCAGGCACGGCTGCCTAAATACAAATAGTCAACAAAATAAATGTCTAACATTCGAAATAATTTAACAATTAAAGGCTTTGTCAGAAAACAATCTGTACAGGTAGTCAGACATTGACACTTGGCTCTAAACAGTTTTAAACTTAAATTCCATTTAAATATACCAAAAAGATAAATCGGAAAAGAAAACGACTACAAATAGAATATAATCACAATAATAAATTTCAGCAGCCATCCGAGTCCCTAAAAAGTACAATTATTAAAATAAATTTTAATAAATACACTTGTGTCAAATGCAAAATATACATATAAATTAGGATAATTGATACATAAAAATTACACCCTACCTATTTTGAAATAAAGTCACATAACCAAACATTCATACTTTCAGCCCACGTAAGATACAGTAAAATTACTAAAAAAAACTTTGCTACCTGAGGCACTTACGAAAAGAGTATTTTAATAATTCCAAACATTGGTTCAAGTTGAAATAAAATTGCCGTAAAAAACTTGTCATTTGTTTTTGATGAGCAATTTGTACAGGAAATGTAGTACATAGGAATACATTGTGGAGTTACACACAACACGTATAATTTTTTTGGCATAATGTTTCCGTCTCCGATTTATCTCAATTCCGCGCCGCTTCGTCAACATTATTGCCATTTCTTTAAAAATCGTTTAGAACCTCGTGCTCAATTTGTAAATCCTAAGCGTTATCTAACACTACAAGTATATATATACAATATCATCTGTTGATGTGTTCCCTGGCCGATTGGGGCCGCCCTGGTCCCGCGCCCTCTGGCGATCTTGGCGGCCGCACGTGGAATGTCAATTTCTTACCGAGTGGAATCGCACATCACTGGAATATAAGCGGCACCGAAATCGAATACAATAAACCAAGCAGCGCGCACCATAAAAACTACGCAGCATAGTCAACTTTGTCCCAAGACAGCGATGCGGTCAAATCGGCAGGTGACTGAAACTCATCCAAATTGAATGGATCGAAAGGATCTTGCGTTATACCGAGCAAAGGATCGTAACCCACTAAATCGGATTCCTGCGACGCCAACGGAGCCGTACACGAACCGTTGTTACCGTTCTGTCCGTTTTCCACGCACAACGACTCCAACCAATCGTCGGTATCCATTGGCACCGACATCTGCTCGTGATCGTCTTGCATATTATTATTATCCGAATGATGATGGTTACCATCGCCCAACTCCATCACGAATTGTGTGAAATCCATGCTGTCCAGATTGTCCAAACTGTCCAAAATTTCCGTCGGATCTAAACCCAAAGCCGCCTCCGGACTGTTCGGATCCACCGATTGCTGACTCGGATTCTGCGTGGGAAAAACGGGCTCGTTCGCTTTGGTTCCGGCTGACCCTGGAGTCGACGGATCCTGCGCGGCGCTAGGAGGCAACTCGCCGTTCTTTATGAGTATTTCCAAAACGTCGTCCACAATTTGACTCTTGACGTTATTTTTCTTGTTTATCTGTTTAGTAGCTTCTTCGTACAGAGGCGGGGGTGGTTTAACGTCTTCGATGTATTCCGTTTTCACTTCCGGTGCCGCGATGACGGGTGTCACAATGGAATTCAAAAAACTTGGTAGAGAATGGGTTCTGCTATGACCGTTGACTACTTTCGCTTTGCCTTGCATCAAATTAAAAACTAAAGCTGCATCGGCACCGTTCAAGACCAAACCGCCGGCGATGTTCTTCTGGTTTTGGAAAGCGACGTGCTGCTGTTGCTGCAATCTTTGTTGCTCTTCGTTTTGGTGCGCTTGTCGAGCTTGCAGCGCCTGCAACTGCTGCATCTGCAACGCGATTTGTTGCTGCTGTTGATGCTGTTGCTGCTGCTGTCTGGCTTGAAGGTGCTTCTGCAATGCCAACAACTGAGCTTTAGGCTCGGTGCGCGTGGCCTCCTGTAATCGCAATTTCGACAACGTCAACTCCCTTTGGAGTTCCTCGATTTGCCTTTGCTGCTCCCTAACGATATCTTCTTGGGTTTTTTGCGAATTCTGTGAAATCAGCATGTTTTCTTGATTTTGTTGTTGTTGTGCGATCTGTTGTTTCAGCTGTTGAAACTGCTCTTGGATTTGTTGTTGCGGTAATGGGCTCATGGGATCTCCGATTTCCATTTGTTCGGCGGGTTCATCTTTGAGCGAATCTTGCGGGGAGCCGACTTCTTGATATTGCGGCGAGTTATGCGACTGCTCTATGCTCGAATTGCTGTGCACTGAATCTACAGAGGAAATATTCTGATTCATCAAATCTGAACCACCGGTGAAAGGTTTGAGTCTTTCGATTAATTGTGGTTTCGATCCGGAGACTGGTAGACTACGTCGTTTGAGCTCCGCTTTCAAATCGCTCACCTTCATGTCCTCTAATCTACCAGTGAGTCTGGCGGGTGTTGAAGATTCTGAAGACGTCGATGGAGAGGGCGATGGTAATGGATTGTTGTTGTTGGTTTCATTGGATGTTTTCTGAGATGCCGGTAGTATTATTTGCGGGTATTTGTGTTGAAGTTGCAATTGAAATTGTAAGAGTAAAGTTTGCTGCTGAAGCAGGAGATCATAAGAACTCTCCCCGGTGCTCGAGTTATTGTTTGTGTTCTTTTGAGCACTTGGTGGTCCTTTGTATTCATGGAATTTAATAGTACGCGCCTTCGGAGCCGACTTCGACTTTGATTTTTTCCTATTTTTATCTTTTCCGGGCGCATCGCTCTTGGCAGGCGACTGAATGGGACGGGGAGTAAGTACTACTGGCGGTGGCGGGGGTACCGGAGTTGCCGGTTGTGAAACAACTGAAGGCACAGGACTAGCGACCGACGACAACGGACTAAGAGTGGATGTGGAAGACACTAGGGACGCAGGGCTCGACGCCGAGACCTGAGGCAGCAAGGGTGCCGTCACCGATCTACACAAATCGGCGAACACTATTTCACTGCTGTCCTTATTTAACACCGGAGTCGCGGTCGTGACCACCACGGTTCCTTCGGTAGCCGGTATGAGGGACACAACGATACCTGCAGACTTTGCCGCAGTCTCTAAAACATCACTAGGTCCAGGACTGACGATATTATCGCCTTCGGAACTTTGCGAGTCGTCTTCGGGATTGACGTAACTCTGGGGGTGCTGCGGACGATTCAGTTGGCCTTCGCTCGTTGCTTTGTAGGGTATTCGACCGGTCTTGACAGCCTGCTCGATGGGCTCCTCAGTGTGAAGGATGTTTTTCTGGATAAGTTCAAGGGGACCGGGTCTATGTGATAGTTGGTCGTTGAGTTGATCGGCTAAGCGCGCTTTTTTGAGCATTCGTTGGCGTTCGGCCAAACTGGGATCTACGTGACCTGGATCTGCCTCTAGAATGTGCCGCCTTTCGAGTTCTTGCCGAGGAGGCCTCTGTTGGATCTTTGCCTTCAGCATGTCGCCCGTTTTCGCCCGCTCCAACTGCCGGCGCTGGCCGTGGTATGCCGCGGGCGTTTTGTGAGCTACAGGAAAAACAACGCATCAGTCAAACCAATCGTTTGCACTAAATTGGTTAACGAAATTAGCGCGTCTTCACGACACCATTGTTTGTTATATGGAGTTAGTGTCGGGGATTAATGATGCGGACAAAACTAATGCGGGTCATTAATAATGGAGACTTACGAGGCATGATTCCTTGTGCGACCAGCTGATCGAATGGCCGTCTCAGCATCAACTTCACCTTTAGGGCTGCAAAAGAGAAGAGCATGAGAGAACATGTTGTTGCGACGGCCGCGACTGAAGAAGTGTGAGATTGTCAAGGCGGCACACGTCTCCGGAAGAAACAAAGCGTGCGATATCCGACACTGACCTAGCGGGGTCAACAGACAACTGCTACTTCGCGTACTCGATTACCATCGCCATCACAATATCGCACATGGCCGCATGTTCCGGTCCAATCCGGAAATGTAGCCACAAGACCGACTGGATGCCCGTACGAGTTACGTAATGCGTCAACCGGCTCACTGTTTTGTTGATACTGTTTTTAACACCAAATTCACTTTCGTTTTGTATAACGTAAACAATTTACGTGAGTAGGAGTAATACAAGGGACGTAGGCTCCCGCTTGCTGTATTCTAATCATTACGCAACTTTTATTGAAAATGTTATGCCACACACTCCAATGCTCTTGGCATGTTAAACACAAAAAAAAATCTTGCCAACAACTTAAATTGTAATCAAATATAGCTCTTACATTCTTTGTTTTGATCTATGTGCAGCGGAGACGTGTCTATAACCGCTTTCGGCGGCGACTCCCGCGGGGTCGAAGCCGATCCACCCTCGGCCATGTTGTTCTGGAACCACTCCGGGTAAATTGCGGAGATGGTATCCACCAGGTCTCGGTCTAATTGGAGCTGCCAAAATCCCGAACCCGATTCACTCCGGTGATTTGACTCTGGAAAAATATTTATGCAATTAAACTCACCGCAAAAAGAAAAACCAAAAACAATAAATACACACAGAGTATATGTAAAATGTTTTAAATAAATAAACTCCTCTAAACATACCGCCTGTGAAAATAATTCACACGTCTAAAATAACAAAAATCAATTGCTAGCCTCATTACCAGGTAGACATTCGGTTTTTTATGACCAAAAAGGAACTAACGCAGATTCACACAGTATCTGCATTCGAGTAAATATTTTGCGAAAAGCTACAACCACTTTGTTATATCTTTAATTCAATTATTATTTCGGGTGATAAAAAATTATATAAGCCCATATCTTATCTAAATTACTGGAATACATTTTCTCAAAGTATATACCTATATTTAATGCCATTGTGGTAGAGATGGTGAACGAACAACATGAACTTTTATTACAAGGGGGATGCACAATATTTAACTTGAGCGAAGTGTATATCTACGACTGATCTTGCAATATTGTATTAATCAGGCTAATAATAAGAGCCAATTAAAAAATTGATATTTTTAAGAAAAGATCACAATTTGTAGAACATACGTTTATTACATGAAAATTATACCACTGCAAGAGTGGCGCAGGTCAAGGATTTAACTTAGGCCCGCTTATGATCATTAACTTTGCAAATGATCTAGTCCAAGATTTAACTAATTGTAAGTTTTTGTTGAATATAGATTATCTAAAGCTTTGTATGACTGTGAATAGTGATAAGGACACTGATGTAGAAGTAATAACTTAGAATTATATATATTGGAAAATATGAAATTATGACTTACGCGAAAAGGAAGAAATGGATTGCAGATTGCCATTTGTGCAACATATGGATCACATAACGAAACGTGCTATTAAAATGTTTAGCTTTATTATTAAATCAACGTCAGAATTTAAAAATATTGAGTGTATAATATGTACATATTATTTAGTACATTCAGGAATTAATTATTACGTTATTATGTCAATGTATGAGAACTGTTCTTTTTTTGTACGATGTTGTCTGGACACTTCATGTCTACTGGGTTCTAATAAAACATTATTTATTATTTAAGTACTAATAACCTTTCTGGTAGTAGATCTATTTCGAAAAATCTGGTTTTTGTATGTGAAGTAACAGTAATTTAAACCATAATAATCAATGTTTTTAAAATGTGGGTTTATACGACACCGAACAAAAAAAATATTGGCGTCAAGATCCACACATTATAATCGTTATCGCACTTCAAAAAAAACTCACTGTTTTACCGGTCTCCTACACGTTCTTCCTACACCATCAACAAAATTGTGTACCATTGCGAACGTAAAAATTCGAACAACGTCCGCACGATTCTTCGAAAATTCGGACACGTCAATAGATCAAAAACACCTTCGCATTGCATAAGTAGACGAGGAAGTACCACAATAATTAACAAAACGCATTGAACGAATACAAGGACGAATTGAACTGAACTTACATTCGAAATGTTTTCCACAATACGAAGGCGTAACCAGTTCCAAGTGAAACCGGATCTGATCGCGATTTTTCTGCATAAAAACCAAAGGATAATAAAAGAGCTTTGCGTCTCATATCTTTATTATCTCGTTTAAATCTGAAACACTTCGGGCAATTCCCACACGAAGCGAAGTTGGCTGAAACGCTTGCGGCATTACGATTAGAGCTGAAAGTTACGAACTGAAAAAATCTCCGCCCTTGTGATTTATTCCCAAGAAAAACTTCACGGTGGCAAAAATCGCGAGAAGTTGCGTAGTTGAAATACACTTGTCCTGCAACATTGAGGACCCACGCGTATGCAAATAATCGCATTCGACTTAAAAATTGGATCGGACCAGTAGGCGTTAAGTCTAATCCACACCTTAATGTCAACCGAGTTGTATAATTATAGGGGAAGTGAAATGTTTCGGTCGACGCCGACACCTGAAGGCGGCCATTTTAAAAGTAAACTTATGAATGAACCAGGTTATGCGTGGTCGGCCTAAAGGTCATAAACGTAAAATCTTCTTGGTCGCATTTCGTCACAAAGAACGGTTTCAATGCTAGCCGCAATGTATTTTGACGTTACTTTAACTTGTTTACCGGAGTTGGTACCAGATGGTCACGTTAGTCACGTAACAAGTAACTTTCATCATCTTTGCATATAACTAGGCCAACCAAGAAAATATTGTGGCAAAATTTTACCCGTAACAACCCGCTTTAAAGCGCAATCATAACGTATAATGTGCTAGCCAGGAATCACGGAGATTTATTGCAAATTTAAATTTAAAATGTAGGGTACGATCCACAACTTCATACAGTTACAAATGGGGCAAATCTGTACATCTCAAACTGGTTGCATGTTTCAGATGGTTCTTTTTTAATTACTAACTGGCACAAACTAAATGGGACAGTTAAGCGCAAAAGTAGCCACAATCACTTTGTCTTCGCATTTTGATAAATTTCGTTGTTACGTAAGTAAATATAGAACTGACCACAAAATGGGCATTCATATGTTCCCTTTCAAATTTAACTCGTGGTTCGGTAACTAATCAATACTACTCGTTGAATTGTTTCAAATCGTGGTCGTGTTATTAGTGAAATTATTTGTTTATAATCAACATAACTCCACGAAGTACACATATATAAAAATAAATATAATAAATATAACTTTATATTTTGTTTTTTTTTTGTACATTATTTTTTGGAGATAAAGTGCACCAACGCGATAACATTATCCAAATTTTAATTGCATGTTTATAAAAGTTTTGGGTAAAACTTCTTGTGAAAAAGAAGCTTGTTTATGAATGTTATTGGTATGGCAACAATACAACGAATATAAAAACAAAACAAGATGTAAAAATTCTTCATAAAACGTTATTTCTGGATTTTACGAGTTTTCCTGAGGAATTCGAATTGTTTTCCAGAAATTACAAGTAAAATACACGTTCTTTCACTCATTCGTAAATCAAAAATTACACAGTAAAAAACGAAAAACGACTGTCTCGTAAACATTTGACAGCGATTTTGGAAAAGCGAAGTTATCCGCATCGTCCGCCGATTAAGAAATACCGCATCAACAAAGACATCAATAACTTTCTGAGAAACACAAAAATAACTTGTTTTTGAAAAGTCTTCGTTTTCTTAATCCGAAAGTTCCAAAGGTGATTCACCTTGGATGAGTCATCGGAATCGCTCGTCAACAGAAAATATAAAAGAAGTGTTGTTATTATTCTTAATTGTTATTTCTATGATGTTTTTTAATTCCATAATGACAGACAGATAAATCTAAACTGTCCTATTAAAAAAGCTATAACGTTCCAATTACAGTTGTTTACAAGCTCCGATGTAGTAAATTATGTTTAGCAACAAGTATTTTTATTTGGAAACAAATTCATCCATTTAGCAACATTTATGTGTATTAACAGACAAAAATATTGCGCAACGTATGTTGTGGCTTCCCGAAGGCGTCAAGCACGGTCAACGCAGATGTTAAAGCGTCTGGACGCCAAGATGTTACACGTTGAAAACGTAAACTGTGCCACTAAACTTTGTGAACTTACTGAAATATGTGTGTTTTTACGTTGGGGAGTCATCTGTGGAACGTCGAATGGCGACGATAATAAATTGATTCAATTAAATGTGCACTTTTATCGTTACAGTAAATTGCAAAAGAGGTATCGTTCGCTTAATACATATTAATTTGTCGCTCTAATTGCTAAATTCGTCATTTAAAGCGACGAATTTTAGCTAAATGTAATTTCGAAATTAAATTAAACCTTCATCCCATAGGATCAGCTAAAACATCTCTAAAGTTGTAACTATATCAAAGATGTGGATGTTCTGCGGTAAATCATTATTTCTCTCAGGAACTAGTTGTACGAACTGTCAAAACTCAAGTCGGTGTGTATTGAAAGGCTTATAAATTAGCAACATGTAAATTGTTCCATTAATTACACTGGAATTAATTTTGACATGATAGCAGCTAATTAAATTAAAGGATTCCATGATTAATAAAACTTTGCAGCTAAGAATTCCGCTCGAATTCCCGGATTAATTGCCTTAACAGGAGTTTATTAAAAAGCTGAAAGTTAGCTTTTGTGTACAGTAAGCATCATACACCTGAAAAAAGCAATATAGACGTGAAACATACAAAGAAATAATGTCCGTTCAACATGCATAAATCCACTCCGGGTGCAGTTAGTTTCATACGTATATCAAACCCTTGCAACCGGTTTAACAATTTTGATTTATATGGACATCAGTTCTTTCCAGACGCTGTGGTACATCTGTTACACCTATTGCCAAAAACTTAAAATCGTGGCTAGTGCAGGACAGGAAAATAGTAAATCAACACGACTAGTAGAAGAAAACTGTCTACAGAATCGGGTTAAAATTAAATATCGGTACGCTTGTTTACTCCAAATAAACACATAAATATTGTTTATGCGTTTCTATTAGAATAATTGCAACTAACATCAATTAGCTGCAAATAAATAACCTCTGTATACTGTGAGTAAGAGTAGTGATAGTAAGTGACAATAACGACACACAAGTGAATAAAACCACGTTAACACAATAAAATTAATACAGACGGTGGTTTCTTTGACAGGTCACCATTTGATCAGACCATGCTTGAAATTTGTCAAGACGTGATCCAGTGAAACAGATCGAAAATGACATAATGAATAAAACAAATCAGACACCGACCAACGATTGCAATGGATATTATTAGCTACATCGCTTTTTGACGGAATACAGATAAGTTGCAACAAGGTATGCATTTTTTTTAGATTTGGGACAGCAGGTCTAAGTTAACAGATGTTTTTACTTATGTCAAGTCACATCTGGACTTGCAATTTTTACTACTTTCGTTTCTAAAAATGTCTTCGCAAAAAAGATATGTAGGAATTCATAATTATTAATTCTTCTAGATATTTTCAAAAATAACTGCAATAAAAATTCCCACAGGAAACGCATTTTTCTCACCTGATCCTCTAAAATAAATCAAGAAGCTCTAAATATTTTTCGTAACAATGAACTACGCACGTTAAGTTCCTTTTCGCAAGTTAAGAAAAATCCACCAATTTAAACATCTAAAAATAGAAAATTTACATTTCTGCGGTATGTGCTAACGAAAAAAATATCAAATAGCAGTTACAATCTAAAGCAGGTATTGTGTAAATTTGTCTTTAATTACTTAAAATATTCGTGAAATTATGCCAGTTAAAACTCCGTGGACTTCATCTTGAGAATGGATAGATTGAAATTCTGTAAACACCATTGCTTTTAGCTTGAAGGGGAAAGCTAATTTAGTGCATTATAAATAAGGAGTGTTCATTTTATTAAACGGACACCTTTAAAGTAACGCCACTTTTCTAATTTTTAATCTAAATTATTCTAGTTTTTATATATGAAAGCTTTAAGTTGTATCTATTAAATGCCATTTTTGTTTTCAAAATAACGTTATTTCTTTTTAAAATGAAGCGAATCGCCATTGGGGCAAGAAAATTATTTTTGCAAAAGTGATGCTACGAAAAATTTCCGTTGGGGGGACTGCCTAAAATAACTAAACGTTCAAAATCAGCAGTGTTCCAAATAATCAAAAAGTTTGGGGAGTTTAATACTTTAGAAGATTTGCTCAAATCCTGACCGAGAAAAGGCCCGCTTAAGGAAAATATTGAGGAAAACATCATTAAACTGCTAAAATTAACGAAATGTATGTTTGTGCGGGAAATACCGAAGAAGCAAGGTGTTACCGTAGGTACTGTACAAAATATAAAGACTCGGAATAACATTAGAACGTATTAAAGCAAAAAATCCCAAAAACAAGCGAAAAGCAGCGTATGCAGTTTCAAAAAAAAAAGCAGGAAGTTATAAACAATTTTGGTCAGGAACAAAAATCGTTGTGTTTTGATGGACAACGAAACGAAGGTTAAAATGGACTGCAATACACTACCCGGCTCCCAGTTTTATAATGCAGTCGTAGGGAAAGATGTCCTCGATGACATGAAAACAAAAAAAAATGAAAAGTTTGGGAAAAAAGTCTTAGTGTGCCAACCGATTTGTTCTTGTGGGCTAAAAAGTTTTAGTTTTTTTTTACGATTGGAACAATTGGGGGCGATGATTACAGGAAAGAATGTATAAAAACGCGATTATCGCCTGTTTATTGCAAACATCATAACCCTCCATTGTTTTGGCCAGATTTGGCTTCGGTTCACTACGCTGGTGCCACTCACGAGCTTCTTAATGCCAATAATGTACAGTTTTTAAAAAAGGAAGATAAACCACCCAACTGTCCTGAGCTTCGTCCACTTGAGCGATAATGGGCAAATATGAAAGCAGTGTTAAGAAAAGATGGCCGAATAACATCATGACTTGGAGAATTTAAAAAAATGTGGCCTCCTGCTACGAAGAAAATCACAAACAAACCCGTGCAAACAGTGATTCGCGGTATTCGCGCAATAGTTAGAAAATTTTATAGTTTCTGAATATAATTGATTAGAGAATAAGAATAATTATTTCATTTAACATTGTTAAACATTTTTATAACAAAAAAAATTAAATGAGCCCAAAGTACTCGAATTAGTAGCAATTTTTCAGTGTCCGCTTTATAAAATGAACATTGCTTATAACGCATATACATATAGTGTCGACGTTGTGACACAAACTTATATTTTTAAACATAAAAAAATCAAAATTGATAAAGCACCCACACTTTATTCCTTATCAACCGAAAACGAAACAAATATTTAATTTATTAATAATTTAACGTCAAAAATATAAGTCGCAATTTAAAAAAATATATGTATGCGTCGCGACGCCGACGAAAAAATATGCGTCATACTTTACAATGTAATTAAATTAAATTTTCCCCTTCAAGCTAAAAATCATGGCGTCTACAGAATTTTAATATTTCTATGCCATAAGGCCGCAGAGATTTAACTAGGACACCTTTATACTGGTAACAAGCGAAAAAACTCTAATACCAACTGTTTTCAATTTTTTGAAAAACCAAGTTTCACGTTCGATTTAGTTTATTTCTAGCAATTAAGACAAAAAATTAGAATGGTTCCATTAAAAAAATCATAAGACTAATAATATAATACGTGCAAAATAAATCTTCCTATACTAAAAATACCTTAAGGAAGTTATGTTTGACAGTGTAGCTGTTAATCATTTGGTTGTTGAAAATCTTGCCAAAAAAATTTTCTCATAGGGTGTTATTTTATCACCAGTTTGTTTTGGTTTTTCTTTGTTTTGTTTTTAATGTTTCTTTCCTCTAAATAAAAACGTCATCGTCAACTAATAACCAACGGTTGTATATTCAGAAAAAGGACCCTCAATACAGAGAAAAGAAAATAATATAAAGAAGACTATTTAGGAATGTCCTAAAGTGAATTGTGGTAAATTTTACACGGATTCACAACCATAATTTTTTGGCTGTTTTAAAGAGTAAGATCGTATCTAAGGTACTTCTTGTGTAGATAAAAATTAGCAAAATTAGATGCTTTCATACCAATCGACTTGAAAATATGTATGGTGATCCATAATCAACTTAACAAGAGAGTAATTGACGTTGATGGCGACAAATAGAAATAAAAAACATACTATAATGAGGTAAATAAATTTTAGTGGTTATAAAGTAGGTATAAAATCGATAAAATAAAAACCAAGCAACTACAGAAATAAAAGGAAACGACCACTCAACTAAATGAATGTAGTCAGGAGTAGAAGGTTAATGCGTATTTTTATTTATGTAACCATTGTATGTATGTATGTAACCATTCAGCTTTCCAGTACATGGTTTAACTATATTTTAAATAAATACTCGTTTTTGAAAATAAAAGTAGTACCATAAATCAGCTGACACCAACAACGGTTTAGTATTTGGCGCCATATACGAATTTGCATACGAATCCATTAAAAAAGTTTATAAACAAACCTACAGTAATAAATTCTTTTAAATAGCAATAAACAATGGCAATTATCGCAGCCATTATCACTGTAATCAATCATATGGAAATCATTCAAAACATGCATTGAACAAATTGAATAAAAAATTCTCTTACTCTGGTCACTCATTTCGGCCCGAATTTTGACACAAGTACTTCATTTTTATTCAAATGCACACTGTTAAAAATAGACACCATGTCACCACTAAGTCACAATGCAATTATCCACCATAACGTGCACTGGACATAAACATCTTATCACTTCATACATATGGTAGGTCATAAGATCGGTCACAAAAACTAAACATCACCGTTGCAAGGATTCACACAACAACAAAATTTTTACCTGGACGTAGCGCCGAGATAATGCTTATCTTCGGATAAGAGTTACGCAAACAGTGATAATTCGTTAGAAGATTTACAAATAAATCATTACAACTAAACAATTTATAGAATAATGATGAATGCAGAATTCGAGTCGAACGAAAATAAGCCGTTCTTTCAGTTAACGGGATTGAAATTTTTTCAAACTATTCTTAATCCATGACTCACTGAACCTGCTTAATTGGGTTTTAAGACCTTTATCGTAATGAAACAAGTATATGCATTTAATATTCACAGAAGAACAACACACAAATAATTGGGTATGAAAATTTTAAAACAATCACACCAACTGGATTAATCTTTAATTAAACAGAAAAGTGGCGGTTTCCCGTTTCCGCTGATTTGTCTGTCTGTTGGCCCACATACGCAGATCATTTTTGAAACGACTTGAACGATTACGAAATTTTAAATATACCGTATGATCATTTTGTACTTCACAGGTGTAATGAAGATAGTAAAACGCTACGTTATTCATTCTCTCCAAAAATAAATGAAATTTAAAATACTTTTAGATAAATCTCACTTGAAATAAACAGGGTAATATTTCAATATTCGTACTCTGGACATACTATATATTTACGCTCAAAGGAAAATGATTACTAGACAATTAATTAACAATACCGTACTTCTGTTAGCAATATTTTTATGTAATTTTAGCTGGTTTTCAATTTTTTAAAAATCATAAAAACTTAACCTGTTTAAAAACAAGCAATTTCCACCTTATTATGCGCCTATAAATAAACAATAACCTTTCATCAAGATTTGTATCTATCTAAAGATATAAATTAAATGCTAAATATCCCAACGACACCGATTTCCTAATGACAGTTCAAAACCCATTTTAAATGAAGACAAACACTAATCACACTTGGCGCAAAACTTAATTGAAGTCGCATGGCTCTAGCGTGAAAATAAATAGCCCAGACGTTAAGCCGAAGCGAACCCGTTTGGCTATCCCATACGTGTGGTTGGTTTCTCTTATAATGGAACCGCTGGTGCTGAAAGCAACTGTTGTAAATTAACCAATCATCCTGGAATGCGAAGTCACTAACCCAAAGAACTAGAATCCTGAAATAGTCTAGCCCAATTTACGGGAAAAATTTCCGTCGAGATTCACCAATTTCGTGGAAAAGAGCACTGCCCCCGGATAAAATATTAACCACATAACTGAGGTTATTACTTGCGTTTTCAAATATTTATTGCGAAACTATTTTTCAACAGCTGTTAATTCCACATCCGATGGCCAGCCAATACGTTGTCTGGACGATGACACTTTGTGTTATTGATGATACTACGCTTCGTCAAACATACCGAATTTTTTCCAGTTTATATAGGTTCGTTTTTTACTTATCAGAAGCATACGGACACAACTCGGACGTATTATCTTTTTGTTACATGGAGTGATCAATCTAAGTCAACATGGACACAAATATTTACGTACTATCGTCTTTCTCAAATCCTTATCTTGTTAGACTCATTTTTCATATTTTTATGTAAGCCGAACCAATTTATAAACAAACCAAGATGTGATGGCAGAAGTTACAAATTTTGTTATTTAGACTTCATGGGACTATAGTATACGAAATCTTGAAGATTTTCGTGTCACTATTTACGAAATTATAAAATGATCATAATTCATTTTTTATTACCATTTGCAATTGGCCATTGCATATGATAATAAAAGCATGGAATATGAAGTGTCTATAAATTAGTGTCACATCAATTATTATCTATTTTTGAAATTTAAAACTGGACAATTTTGCCGCTTACTTTTACAGCAACATTCACTATTACCCAACAATGAGATTTCAATTTGACAATGATCGTAATTTTTGCCTCGACAAGACGGCAAGTCAGCTACTTTAATAAGGTAATCATTTATACACCCTCTGTATCTTATGGCAAGAATGTGTTCTACCTACGTGAAGCCTCGCCTTTGACTCCAGTCTCATACGCATTTTATAGTTCACAACAAACAGAAATAAAATAAAACATAGCATTTTTCTCAAAGGCACCTGCGTTTTGGATCCACTAAAATTTTATTATCATTTAAATTAAAAACAATAATAAGTGTGTAAA
This sequence comes from Zophobas morio, assembly GCF_036711695.1. Taxonomy (NCBI): domain Eukaryota; kingdom Metazoa; phylum Arthropoda; class Insecta; order Coleoptera; family Tenebrionidae; genus Zophobas; species Zophobas morio. The sequence goes on along the minus strand of NW_026972129.1, from coordinate 16,110,786 downwards.
CACTGTACCAGTAGCAGGACGCACATATTAAAAAAAAAGTAAAGTGTGATAAGTTAGATAAATGTTTCAATCAGTATTCTTTACGTTTCTTCTTTTAAATCAAAACTTACAAAACGAAGTAGTTTGCAAGTCAAAACACGAAAAATTATTACACAACAAAGCACAACTAATAAGAATGTTGTTAAAATGCAGCTGTACAAAAATTTATTTTCGTTTTAGATCATTTGCCAAACATCTCTAGCGCTTTTGAATGTTTTTTGAACTAAGCTAGCGCCCCGTCAAAAAAATTACCGACATTTTAACTCCTAAAATATCGAATGTGTCAAAACTACTTTACATTTTTTTTTTAAATCAGAAGACTACGAGGTTTGTGCTTTTTGCAACACTTTAAAGCATAAATATACTTATACTTATAATTGTTTATCAAAACCATATAAGTGGTATCGTCGATGAATTTTCCAACAACTAGCGTGTTTTTTGTACAGGTATAAATAAATAATATTGACAATTTCAACTTTATCTCTACGAGAGCAAATTAAATTGTATTTTTTCTTAACCACGTCCTAGCAAACATGCCTTTTTTATAGGATAATGTATATATTGAAATTTAAGTTAATATTTGCCGAACTAAAATAACTTTATCAAAGGAATATCGACAGCAAATAAAATTATAAAATCAACATAAGTCAGGGTCGTAGATGCGTCGTTACAATATAACTCGATAGGGAAAACGATAATTTAGCCGCAAACGAGCGAGGTTAACAATTCATTGGCAACAAATTATTTGCATCGTTAACAAAAGCGCTGTCAAGCTCAGAACCCTTTTTCATTTCACTACGTTTTTCTTCATCACTTTCCATTCATTTATTATCATTAATGAATAACACGTGAAGTCGACTTGAGCACAATACGTCGTAAAAACTGTAATGATTAGCGTTGCGATAATGTGCAATTTGGCACGCCACTTAAGTCATTTTGGCAGAACATCATCACAATTCTTCCTGACAATTTAATTATGCATGCATTGACCACTATTTTTAGCCCAGACGCAAGAGAACCTGCTTCGACAAAATCATTTGGATAACGGATATTTAAAACGTAACAACGTCGTGCATGATGAAGAAAAATGGTGGAGGCGACAGGCGAAATTCGCGCACCAAAAGAGAAGGTAATGGAAAATAAACTGTATTCTTTTCGTGTTTTCACCTGAATATTTCAAGGCTATTAAGAGGTGTGCGTACTAAATATCTACAAACAATGTGATGATCCACTTATTCCAGTACTTTATTTTAGTTTCAACTATATTTACACAAACAGTAAACAGAGCGTCACTCAGAATTCTTCAATACATTTTTCCCAACTGGCTCTATATTTTTAGAAGCTTGAAATTTGTATTTGAATGCATCTATAAATTAAAATCTTTTGATTTTTTTAAGATAAACGCGTGTTTTTAATATAAAATAAATAATTGGACATCCATGCAAAAATATTGTGTGGATATTATTGTTGGCACTGTTGTAACTTACTAACCTTTCTCACCTGCTAAGTTATGAGCGGCTAAAAATAAAGTGCAACTTCTGACGGACAATAATTCATTTCGACAAACATTTGGAGTTATTGGCTTTTAAATTTTAAGTAGATCTTCATGTTGTTATCCTTTTCGAATGGGCGGCTCACACAATTCTTGCGCATAAATCACGTCCACCTTAGTTCGGAAGAAAGATGTACAGTGACGTTTTCCTAGACATCGACATTTTTTAAACGCGACGGAATGTTTTGTTCCTTATGATTCTAAAAATGAAGTTCTCATTAAGAGCAGTCAGATCTGTCATTAGTGTTACTAAAAAGAAATTCGCAAAGGTCAAACTCGAGCAAATAAATACCACTTGTGTTTTCCTTGGTTACGTTACATTTCTCAACGAAATAGAGCAAAGGGCATTTTATACAAGATCTAATAGTGCAACTAAGACTCCCTGATTTAGTTAAATGATAATCCGTTTATACACATCTTAGCTTCAAACATGTGCACAAAGGGACTATTTAAATAAAGTTCAACTCATGTTTGTACGATTGTTTGTAACATTTCATGATTTCTGAATTTAACAAAGCGTAAAACTTGTTTAATGGAACTGCTCTGCATTTTAATACGTCCTCGAAAAAAATTAATAAAATTATAAAAATGTTTCCACCATATAAAACGTACAGATTTAATTTTTAAACAATTCCTCTACAGACATTAATTAAATCTTTATTATACGATTATACACAGACGATAAAAAAGTTAATAAAGTCTGATGTTGGAGACGAGTCTTAAATTACAATTACTGTGAAGTGTAAAATGAGATTACCTATTTTGCCTTCAAGCTTATATGAATAACACAACTTTTTTCTGGAGTTACAGATACAAATAACGTCCCCTGTACTGGTATCACAGTTAAATATTTCTGATTTCAATTTACCTGTTGACCCAAATTAAAAATTTAAATTTATTAAATGCCAAATAGCTTATGTAAAACCAAAATAAATATTTTATTTTAAAGTTATTTATTTCGTTGTTATTTGTTAGAGTTTTGGCTTTTGCTTTTATACTGCATTCCAAAAAACAAATTAGACTTATGTTTCGTCATACTTCAACGTCAAATATGTTGTTCTGCATTGGCCCTTTAAATAAATTATTATTATGGCAGTTTTCATTGGATAGCTAAAGAAAGTATCGCAACAGACATTTTTAGACGCACCTAAATTGACCTTTTAGAAACCATTGCCTTAAAATTTTTACGTCCGTATGTTTGTTCATCTTTCCGAAGAAATGAATGGTGTCACCTCAAATCATTGTTAAATAAATATCAACTGAAATCTGAAACGTGACATGCTCGATAAATTGCGTTTTAATAATTTATTCTTAATTTAACTTCGCTTTTAATTTATGGTGAAATTAGAACTGTTATTATCGTGTAATTTTAAAATTAAATAAAGGACTTTTCGCATTAAAATCAGCCATCCTGAAATACCGAGTCCCCTAATGGCTACTTTCAAACCTTTCACAAAGCAAACTAATAATTTTGTTTTCCTCTCTTCTGTTGTGCTCAAAACACTAATATTTGTCCTGAAACAATTCTTCCGCTTTTATACTTCCTGAGTCTAAAGCCCCGATATGAAAGAACCGGACAGTTTCTATTTGTTTGCTCTCAGAAATAGCAGAAATCTCGACTTTCCTTTGCGGCTACTCAAGAATCACTCAATTCTAATTGAAATCATTCTTCTTGGGAGTTATTGCCGACCCAAGCCGACCGACTTTATCTACTCTTCGAGTTTATGTCACTCCTGAGCCCACCTGCTTCCGTGAAGGTCGGTAATCACATGAAAAAAATCCAAAGTCAAAGCTTATGATAAATCTGAAACGTCTTCCCGCCAAACTTAACAAATGCGTGTATTCGTCATCAACAATACGATTCGCGTAGGTTTAGGTAACAGATGACGAATTGGATGCAGCTGAGGCGCCCACCTGGATCCGGCCAAAAGCACGTTTCGAAGCAAAACACATAAAGAAGCTAAAAATTATTATTTTTTTCGATATTATTCCGCTTCAACCTGCGACCGATTACGTCGACAAAATATATTAAAGGAAATCTATATGTGACAATAAGTACGCTGCTGTGATCAAATAACGTACAAAAAATATCAAATCTTGAAACGACAAAAATCACACGCATCTATAAATAATTGTCACATAAAAGTATTAGCAGTTACGCTGTCATCTTGTAGGTGACCAATTATTATTTTTAACATTTTTGTACAAAAGTTTATCAAAATATACGACTGGGTTGTATCAAATTAGAAAACATCTTCAAAATTTGTTTTTTGTTTATCCAAAAAAGCACTAACTTAGGAGTTCATTTAAGCTGCCCCAAAATACAGTTAGAAATTAATCGATTTCCTTTATTTCTAATAAATTACTCACAAATTACTTTTTGAGATATCTCGTTAATCAAGGTTTAATTAAAACTGTTTTGAGAGGAACGGACGAGTTATCATTAGAATTTTATCTCACGATTAAGCTACACTTAAAATGTCATCGTTATCAGATCATTGGTTTCGGAGACCACAAGGGGAGAGAAAGGGAAACCTGCATTTTCGTATTTTACAGCACTAAGAAAACATGAAATCGCAGTACTTAACAACTGCCAGGAAAGTAAAACCAAAGGCCATAAAATAAATATCTAGGAGTATAATAAAAAATAAAGAAGGTCTGTGGACACATTTACGAGGCACCATTCCGACCCTGTTTAATAGCTTCGAATTCATTTTTAGAATAAGGATTTATTTTAAGATATAACAATTACTTATTCAGTTTTCACTGTAATTTAGAAATTATGATAACTATTTTTCAAGTGTTTTTGTTGGCCAATACTTGTATTCTGCTTGTCATACTTCTGCATAAAACCCAAAATTTACATTGTCTTCACTGCCAAGTAGAAACTTTTGGACACCATTGAGTTGCTCGTTAATTAACACTCATAGTGTAATGTATTGTTTACATTTGGAATTTATCTCAGTGTCTAAAAATTGACAAAAAACTGGTCTAAAACGACTTTATTTTTTTTTCTTAATACTCTGTTGTGATGACGTCATCAACTTTTGGTAGGGTACAAATGTATCAATTAGGACAAGTACAATGTAATGCTAATAACAACGGTACTGTATTCCCAGAATCTAAAAAAAATTGTCTTTATTAATTTTTTTGGGACATCCTATATGTATAAGTAATTCTAAAAAATATAAATTTTAGTTGCAAAAAAGTGCCCAAATGTCAAGTTTATCAGTTTGAGGTTATGAATTAAAAGAAAGGACAAATCAGAAATTTGTGAAAACAGACACCTGCCTCACGTTCCCTTTCATTTAAAAACGACCTTACTTTTGTTATAAAAATTTGAAAAACTAAGCAAACTCAAAACGACGAAGATTACGCCACGAACTGACACATGTTTCCAACAAGACAATTGAAGTGCCAACAAAGAATTTCAAAATTATTTTACTTGATGTACTGCCAACTTTATTTAGAACTTTCACAGCCATCTGCGTCGACAACCATTTTGAAATAAATACACATAATTTTTGGAAAAATTTTGAGATGGTTTCAAGTTTTTGGTAGGCATAAACAGATAAATATTTAAAGAAAAAAATAAGGATGGATTCATAGACCACAAGTATGGAAGCGCATTATTTTGTGAAATTTATATAGGATTTACGTAGCAAAATTCTAGGAAAATAATATCTGACCAGTATTTTCTTATGGCTGCAAATACCGAGGGAGCAATAAAAACACGATCAGACGCAGCCACGGATTTTTAAAGATTTGTCTTTGATCATTGTATTTTCAAGTCAAACTTTCAAACTCACAATAATCTGCCCGACCAAAATTCTGTCAAAGGCAAATCTACAAAAGTATTTTTTTATTGAGAGCCAAATGTTTACCCAAATGATATTATAATTTTCAAACAAAAAATATTTTCAATTTATTGAAAATGTCATTTAAATCACAAAAAAAATTCCTAAGATTACTTATTCAGAACTTCCCTTGCCGCTGAAGTATATACGGTCCAACAGATCCCGCTTCCTCAAAAAATTATAAAATATGATTTTGGGAAATTTATTTATTTTTTTTATGAAAAACGCTATACCTTAAAAAATATAAATAACACAATCAGAGTAAAATAAAAAACTACCCCATAAGGTAATCGAACCCACAACTTTCGCGTTGCGAGCGGGACACGCAAAGCAAATCTGGATTTTTTGCAAAAACTTGGATGCCTAAGGGAAGAATTCAAGGTGGATTCATAAACCACAAGTAAATTTTCAGTAAGAGTTACTATACACAATTTTGAGGTAAGATTATCTATCAGTCTTAGTGGAGATGATTAGCTAAATTTTGATCAACATTTTACCATCTATCACGCACATAAAATTTAATCACAATCGATCTATGTAGTGTCCGAAATTATTTGTATAATAAAAATCGACACAGACAGACAAAAACAGGAGACCTATTTTTTCGCACCCCAGGCGTGAAGAGACGTCGACAAAACATGTAAAATTAGCGATGGACACTTTCACTTGGGAAGTAAAAATGAGAAATAGAAATGCAAAGAAAAATTAAATATTCATGCATCAACCACCACGAATGACCAAAAAATTAACTTTAAAGATTTGAACAAGTTAATTATATCAACAGTACGTATGCCGAAAAAAATTGGTGGTCTAAGTTAAATTGTAAAATGTTGTTATACAATGTTGTTTTTTTGCAAAAATCTGGGTGCTACGGTAAAAATTAAGGCTGATTCATCAATCACCACTACAGGAGTATGTTGTAAAAAATGTAAAATTTTAAGGTGACGTCATCAAATTGTGGTTAGCGTTTTACCATCTATACGATATTCCCAAATTATCCATTCAGTTTTGCAACAATTAGTCCAGTAGTTTCAAGGACTGTCTGTCTAATAAATACCGACACAAACGACAGACAACAGATACACCGAAACGGGAGACCTATTTTTTCATTCTCTAGGAATCATGAAACAATAAGAAAACATAAAATATCCGTTCGACGGATGGACCTATTACAAACTTCTTTATATTACGCTCGAGAAATAAAAATAGGAAAGCAGAGACGCAATAAAAAGCAGCAAATTCATGTCATAGGTAGGAAAAAGTTAAAAAAATAATAGGTTTGATACTTAACACGGAAAAGGGACATTAGAAAACGTTCTGACGAATGAATACTTTGTGAATTGTGACCGAAAATTGACAGATTTAGTGGAAAGAAAACAAATTTAATTATTTTTAACTCTTTGTGTTTGTTTTCCTTCGTTTTTGAAATAGTCGACTTTTATTACTATAGAGGGTGTTTGCTAAATATGCGACGAAAATTCAGAGGGTTATTCCTCGGTTTATTTTTAGCTTTTTGCCTCAAATGATTTTCGAAAAAACGTTTTGTTTCGAACGTACATGAAGAAGATTTAAGAAATCAGATAAATGAAGGATGCAATGCAATAAAAAACAATACTGATATTTTTAAAAAAGTTCGGCAGTCAACTAGAAGATCGGATGCATGCATCCTAGCTGGTGACAGTTTTTGTAACGCCCAATATATTCGAAACAAACCGTCTTTTCGAAAATCGTCCAATGACAAAAAAAAAATAAAATATCCCAAGGAATAATCCCTTGAATTTTTGTGTCATCTATTTATGACTGGGAGTGCATTTTATTACTCTTTTATTAATCTATCACTTAGACCTAACCACCAATGACAGAACACACTGTATATTTACAAGATAAAACAAATATGTTCGCTTCATAAGTAGAACTATTACATAATGAGATATATGACAATATATTTTTATTTATTTATGACCATAAGAGACTTTAAGGCCCGCATTCTGTGTTTCTATCTTCAGCAAAGGTTCAGTTGCTTCGGAGCGAACTGTGCATATCCCAAAAATCAAATCCGATTTTATTGAAGACGTTGAATCATTAATGGAAATCGCGAACAATGTAAGACCGAGAACGGACCCCAGCGTGGCACTTTACCTATAAGCTTCAATTCGCTTGGTTCGTCACCGGCGACCGAGCGAGCAGCCAGTCGCTTCAGCTGCGTTGAGTAATAGATGACGATTTGGATGCGTCCGCTGTCCCTGCAACTAACTTCGCAGCTATCCCATCAACGTGTGTGTATATCGGACAAGTTGGCAGAGCATGCGATGCACTCCCTCGCACACAGGGTATAAAAATAGCACCGGTGGCCCCTGGAATCGGCCGCATACTCATCAGAACTTGTGTACGCTTGTCAGAGAGCAAATAACAAAATGAATTGGAATGGTGGGCGCGCGTGGAAAGCGCGCTGCCGCCGTCGCATGCACGTTTACCACTTCACGCCCAGAAGGAACACATGAACACATCCACATCTGCCTGCATGTCGGACCCTCTTGCATCGGCAATTAAAAATAACGCGAGTGCAACTCGGCCAATCGGCCACGACTACGTCACGACAACATGGAAGTGGACGCGAGTGCGAATGGCCGCGCTCTTGGGAACTTCAACGCGCGTTGAGCGTATGAGAATGTTCGGAAAATTTAGGTTAGCGCAATCCTCTCACTGGAGAACATCTGGAGTTATGAACGGGTTACGGACTTAACGTGTGCCAAAAATATTTTTTCCATGAAAAGAGCAACAGACCTAGATTCGCCGGATTCGTAGCATAATTTATTTCGCAAATATTGATTTAACTCTCGCCCGAAAACTGCTACCTTGGATAATGTTTTACTCGCTGAAGGGTTTGACTACCCGAATGGATATCAAAACAAACTAACGAGACCTTCGGAAATGCATTTAGCGCTACGTTCAATGCAAGTTTTATAATTTTGTAAACATGGGGCGAGATCTGACGAAAGAAGCCTATCATTCATTCGAGTAAACAAATTTCGATCCATAAAGTGTGAAAAGATGCCAATAAACATCACAATGTCAAAAGATGGCGATTTAACTTGAATGCCGCATGGTGAACATTTTTCAAGATCAATGCAGCAGCTTGCACTATACAACGCAAAAGAGCGGTAAACGAGGTTTTTTGAAGGATTAAAATATAAATAAAACTTATACAGGGATTCGTGTATATAAATTAATATACACGGCGTTTCATCTCAAATTATTGATCAAAATTTCAAAACTACTACCTGAATAAGGCACAAATTATTGACGAAAGTTTCACAGGAAATTAAATGGAACATTTTAGAAAAGAGTTACAAATAATCAGAAAACAGCAACAACTGATAAAAATCATTCTAAGTTGAATACCTTAAAAATGAAGTAATATGCTGAATCTTGGAATGCCAATAACAAAGCGTAGACAGCTGTTCTGGATGCGTTGTAACTTATGTTTATCAAACTGAAAAACACGACGACCATAAACCTGATCGCAATAATTTAATAGGGATAACACCAACAAATTTATAAACAGCAATTTAGTTTCTTCATCCATTATATGTTTAAGATGTATAACTTGTTTTGACTTAAAATAACATTGTCTAGTAACTAATGAAACATGTTGTGGAAAGTTCGTTGCGAGTCGAAAATAATACTATCAATTTTCATTTTTAATAGTGACCGTATGATCTAAATTGTCAATTGCCATTCAGAGATGTTTTTGATATTTTTTTCACTACAATAACATCAGTTTCACAGCAAATCGAACCTTCTAAATGTAGTCCAACCATTATTAGTTCCTATACAATAAGTAGGAGTTTTGAAATAAGATTGACAAATCATTTGAGATGAAACACACTATATGTACCGTAAATACAGAATGTACAACAAATAATAAGCTTCAAAACTTAACCAACATATTTCTTGCCAAAAAGAAATCATGAGTTATTGTACTTTAAACTTGACCTACTGAATATCATTTTTTAAATTTACATTAATTTGTGCTAAAATAATAAAAGAATATTCGGCTGACTAATGGCAAACAGTATTTCATAAAATGTTCATATATTCTACAAAACAAACTGGGGTTTTCCTTGGGTGTTGAATGTGCAGCATTTTTTATACATACGAGCCCCGTCCCAAGTCAGTTTGCCCACTTATTTAATCGAATACCATAAATTTGTGAGATCATTCAAGAAATTAGGATTTTATTTTTGCCAAGTATTTTCCAGCATTTTATGTCATCGTAAATCAAATTTTATAAAAAAAAATATTTGAAGTTATTTAATAGAACTTTCCTCGCGCCTGAAGTCGAACATTCAGTCCAATTACTTGGCTACTACGTCCTCGTTGCAAGGCAAATTTTGCACAAAAAATTTGTAAAGCAACTGTGATAAAAATCAAGGCCGATTCATAAACCGCACGTACAGGAGGATGTAATTTTATAAAATTTAAATAGTATCAATAGCACTAGTCTACAAACGAAACTTTTTGCAGTCATCAGAAATGGAAGTACACTTTCCTAATCTAATCTTTCTGCTGATTACGAATCTGCTTTTAGAAATTTTATAGAAAAGTCTATTTTTTTTAAAATATTTATAATCACAAAATCATACAAAATGAGGTATTTAGACGAATCGTTATCGTCTTCGTAAGGGTATAAAATTCATCTAGACAGGCCTGAGTTAACCATAAATATTAATAAAACAAGAGGAAATTTCATGTAACTCGTTGACAGGGTCCTATGAGCGCATTATAGTCATGTCTATCAACCTCGATAGCGTGAATTGCTTGGAAAAAACTAATTTCAGCTTTAGAATCAGGAAATCCAATGTAGTAAACTGCTTCTATTATTTCTCTTGATGATTTTAGGTGACATCAAATTGCTGATGGAAAATTTCACAAGAATCGGTCCGGTAGTTTCGGAGTTTATCTATCTAATAAAAATCGACACAGACGACAGACAGACATACAACCAGACACCCAGACAGCCAAATAGACAGACAAACAGATATAAACGAGTGACCTATTTTTTCGTACTCTAGGGGTTATAAAACGTCCAGATGAGATGAAAGTAGTTTACGCTCTAGAAGTAAAAATAATAAAAAAGAAATATCATGAACATAATTAATTGCAGAAAAAATAGAGATTTATGTTACAAAAACAAAGAAAAAACATTTGTGTAAGGCTATTTAGAGAGAAATTTCCTCATTCAAAATTGTATTTATTTTATGATAACGCCTATAAGTAAAAAATTAGCCGTAGCTTATTTCGACAGAATTTCCCTTGCCCCTGAACTACACCCCAACAAAACCTGCTTCTTTGGAAAATTATAAAATTTTGATTCATTAACAAAACAAAAAATATAAATAATACTAGTCAGGTCAGGGATTTTTCTGTATTTTGTTTTGTTAAAAAACAAAAAAAATATAGGTAATATGTACTAGTCAGACTGTAAAAGAAAAAAAGGACTATACTCTCGGGATTTGAACGCCTAAGGGAAAAACTCAAAGCGGCTTCATACACCACAAGTGCAGAAGTATATTATTTTTTAACTTTTATCATTTTAATGTAGAATCTTTTGAAATGACGCCATCACATTTTTGGTGGGGATGCCTACATAAACCACGTCGAATATATTGCACAAAAAAGTTTTTATAAAGTAATTTTGATAGAAAACATGGTGGATTCATAAACCACGCGTACAGGAGTATATTATTTCATAAAATTTAAGTAACCTTAAATACGCAATATAATGAGAGGACGTAATCAAATTGTTCCTGGACTCATATTAGATTCTGCTTAGTGTTTTGCCATCTACAGGATACTCCTAAAATGCACATAAAATTTCACCGCAAAGAGACAGACTGGGAGACCGCTTTTTTGAAACTCTAGGGGTCATGAAACGTCGAGAAAACATGAAGGGCGATGGACCCAATTTCAATTCCCGAACGTAAACGAAAATTGAGACTTTTGAAGTCCAAACAACGTCAAAAATTCTGGGAAATAGATCTCGATCAGTTGATTTAGAAAACATAAAATGTTGATGGCCCGCCCTGAACCAAAATTTTCAGAAAACATTTAAAGTTCTTTTTTTTTTGTTTTTATAAGATAAAAAAATGTTTTCACGATTTCATTTTCATAACAGTTTTAAAATTATTTACCTAAAATATTTACAACAAAGTGGTGCTACTAGTACAAAGTGTTTACGTAACTTTAATGAAAAAAGTTATGAAGATTTCAAAAAAGTTTCATATTTCTGCCCATGCTTGTATAATCCATCCTCTTTCTCATGCTCATGTTGATAAAGAAAATCACTTTAAGCTTTGGATGAATGAGTCAGCAACAACTGTTTTGACGTATTTTTGCAAAGTATCCGGACACCCATCTAATTTTGAACCAAAAACTACTACTTTAAGGACGCAGACAAAACATTATTAGCTAATCCGAAGTTTGTTTTTAATTCAAAAACTACAATATGTTTAAAACCGGTCTAGGACAATTCGGCGCGGCCGACTTGGCGCGGACAACTTGGCGCGGCCGATTTGGCGCGAGACATTTTGGCGCAGGGACACTTTGGCGCAGGGACACTTTGGCGCAAGCCATCTTGGCGCGAGCCATCTTGGCGCGAATGAACTTACACCAAGAAAAATAGATATAAATATACAAAAATTGCACCCGTTGTTAGCATAACCTAATTTTTATAGTCTCCAACGCGGGGAGGGGTAATGTCGACTTTTTAATGGACACACGGGCGCTTCGCGCCCTGCACCCCATTATAAACATACTCCTAAACGTGGAACTTCTTGCTCCGTGGATCATTTAGTTATTGGAATTTGTGCGAATGAAAATGTGTATTTGGTTGCCTACACTTAGCATAAATAACAGGGTGCCAACCAAAGTACGAACAATAAATATTTTTTATATTATATACCGGCGTACTCGCGCCAAGATGGCTCGCGCCAAGATGGCTTGCGCCAAAGTGTCCCTGCGCCAAGTTGGCTTTGCGCCAAAATGGCTCGCGCCCAGTCGGCCGCGCCAAGTTGGCTGCGCCAAGTCGGCCGCGCCAAATAGTCCCATTCCGGTTTAAAACATATATGTATAGTTCATTTTTTAAACTAGCGGAAAAAATTATACACCATACCATAACATACACAAACTAAAAGTAACTTTGCTCCTATTGAGTTATTCCAAATTTGGTGCAATAAGAATTGAAAAAAGCGTAAAACGTCATTACATTAACTACAAAAATTTCAATTTTCTCCACTTTGTCAACTACTTGGAATGGTTTTGTATAAAGCAAGGTACTGATTAACATAACAGTCATGTTAACTAAATCGACAAATTCATTACCGAGAAAAGAAAGAAGAAGCTCTAAAATATTTCAATATATTGTTACGATGGTCGGTAATTTAAAATCGGGGTGGATAAAACTCAAGAATTTATTTCTCAGTAACTCAAATTTACACGACTAATTACAGAGATTATGTACAAAATAATCCCGACGCAACTTGACTGGATTCTCTCGTTGACTGAATGAATCTTTCCCCAAGGTGGCCTCTAATTAAACCCATACTCCCTTTCTAGATATTCCGCGATCGAGGTTTTTCTGGAGTACCCATCGCGACTTCCGCTTCCAGGCTTTTCTTTAGCGAACGCCGCCCGGCCGCCGTCACAGATGATGAGTCACTTGCGCAAAACTATGTGACAGATCCGACAGTAAACCGAAAAAACAAACTGTTAAGATGCTTAGCAACAATTTATCAAAAAAAAATTTGAATTGTGAAATACGTAATCGTTTTGTTGACAAAATTGACATCATAAAATGTCAACAATGTCAAGTTAGATCGTAATTATGACCAGCACGGTATAATGTTGACTTTATTGTATGACTCTATACTGATACAATAAGTGTCAGATACATATTCTCGCAACTTTGCGAAGTTACACGTTTTGGCGCAAACTTAAATAATCATTTGCATTATTCAAGCTCAACGGGTGCTCCGTATTATTAATTCTAGAAAATATCCTGTAACAGTATCCCCCTCTTTACTTTCGCCACTATTAAATTAAGTGTTTTAATATTTTGACACGAAAAAGCTCAATGGCATTTACGATGAAATGTGCCATCTTTAACAGCAGAAATACAGTTATTAGTTGTAAAATAAGCACACTAAAAGACACCTGGTATCGATTGAACACGGCGCCGTCGAAAAAGCGGTAACTCTTCAGAACCGAAAAATCTGTAGAAGATGGGAAGCTAGGATTAAATGGATTAGTTCATTCCGAAATTTATAACTGCATAAAATTATCCACGGTGACGAATACGTCCAAGTAACTCTGCTTTCCTCGTTTATTCGTAAAGATCATAGAAGTTAAATTTAGATATTCATGAAACTTCTTTAACAAAGTTCAAGGATTTATCAAAAATAATTTTTAGATTGTCTGGAGGCAATTCAAACTCCCGCACAATTTATTTAACGAAGTTGGAAAAAATCCGCTTTGTGGAAACGTACTAAAGCTGTTATTTATATCGAAAATGAAAATAGCGATTACAAAATCATGGAATCACATTGTGATGCGTAATAACAAATGCGTGTGAAAACATTTGCAAAACATGGGAAGCGGAGGTGGCACGGATTGTTGCCGGTCTGTGTTGCAAACGTTAATTCAGATAACGTGTATATTTATACATCGGATTTTCTAAGTTTGGCACCGACTTAAAAAATATTTCGACTAAAAATACGGAGACAAAAAATATTATGAGCTGATTACGATAAATCGCGAACTCTCTCTTTCACGAGTAAGCAGTTCGACATATATTAAAATGTTTTCCACGTCAGCCGCACCACCCGAACGCGACGTAAACCTTATTATTTACGCAATTTTCAATTCTTTGACGCTACATCCTGTCCACACAAACTTTGTTTTCGATTTTCGTGATGAGTCACTCCGCTGACATACAGTCCAGGAAAATCTTTCAAAATTAATAAGCTGCTCCTGACATCTCTGTGATCACTCTCATGATAACAAACGGCTCCGCAGCCAAATGAAATTACCGCTTGTCCAAACTTTCCGAATCCAAATCGACTGTGGATTTGATGGCCACACAACAATCGAAAAAATCATACTAAACGTGTGGAGTGAATTCCTGGAGAAATGTGTAGTGTGGGCGTTTAATGGACGATTTTGTTGGCCATGAATGAAAGGTAAATTTCGTTAAAATTAGAATGTTTTATATTTGGACCAAAACAGTTTTATTATCCTGCCAGTTATCTAACTACCTAATAAATGTGTTTGTTACACCGAATAAACATCTTTTAATTCGCATGTATTGTTTCCAGAAAACGCGAAATATACTAGATATCTCGAAGGAAAGAATCTCGTAAGAGTCAGCATTGCGGAAGAAACAGAAAGCAAAAAATAAAAAACATACACGAATATAGAGAAAAATTCGCCGGCTTTACAACGAGTTAAATTAATTCCGACAGCTTATTTCTCTTCATAAAAATATAATTAGGGTGCCGAAAAAAACTCGGTCGTTTATTTAATTGTCCCCACAGCATTACAATTTAACTTCACTAATTATCTGTAACTACTTTAACTTCGCTCTATTAAACAAACCTACGTTAGGGTATAAAATAAATCGTAGGAAGTAGTATAACGTCAGTGCACATGCAACATAAATGAAATCACCTAAATGACCAACTATAGAGGAATTTGTAGTACTAAACATTTCAACTAAATTTAATCTCCAATCCAATTTTTTTCATTTTTGATAACCTTATTCATACGCATGTCAATCAATGAATAAAGCACAAAGAAACTAGAAACAACAACTGTAAAACAACAAACACGAAACACGTTGATTTCTAATATTAGCAAGCATACCTGTGTTCCAAATAATCAATGTCTGACGATTCTTTTTTTAACACATATGGCGTAGAACATGTAGGTCAACTGTGCTAGGAACTATAAATATTCTAATAGTAAATGAGGTTTCATTTGTTCAAAATTGTGACAGTATGATGTCCTCTAAAAAAATATTTGTCCGGCAAACCGCACTGTTTGAGAAAAATCAGCTGAAGCTTATTATGAAGTTAATTGCATTCCTGTAAAAATAACCGAACACGTTTATAAGCGAATGCGCTTCAAATTTATATCGTTTCCAGTGCTACAATAAGTTAAAAAAAAAGCGCAATTAACAAATTACTTCCGCGGTAATAATAAGACTATACCTAATGGGCTGCTTTTAATGAGTATATATGTACAATATAATTAGTGTGAACACAATTTACATATTTAAATACGGGATGTGATAAAGTCAAGAACCTGTGATTGCTAATGTAAGCGTATAAAATAATTAATTACTTGATATACTTCCCCATTAAATTGTAACTTAGTTTACATCTGGTTACATCTGTTTTGCAAACGAAGCTAATCTGCGATGTCCTGAATAAATAATACCACAATCAATATGTCCATTTGTTCCGAAGTACTAAAATTAATTAATTTCTGGAATACTCGAACCCTATTGGCAGCGGTAATTGTTAAATGTTGTGGGCGCATAATTGAATCAGAACAGAAAAAACAGGCCCAAGATCTTTTACACAATCCGCAGTAATTATTTTATGTTGCAAAATTTTGTAGTTTTGAATTTCTCGTGTAAAATATTTTACGTACTTTTATTTTTTCAGGCTTCGAAAACAAAGTGATATCAGTTATTAAAACAATTTCCACAGAACGATATTTCACGATTTCATTTATAAACTTTAGTAGCGTCAATAGAAACTTAAATTTGAATAAATTGCAGTTTTTTTAACATTAAAATAATTAAATTAATTTCACTACTACACATCAATTTTAAATGGTTATTCCACAACAAAATAAATTATTTCGAAGCTTTTCTAAATTCGGGAATACAGTTCAGGATGTTTTTAGACAAAGGTAGGCCATGTAAATATAGTAATTTGGTTGGCAACCAATTTCGTACATGCAAAGATCCCTAACGAAATGAAATTTATCATATTAGGTTAAGTTGTTTTTAATGTAAGGTTAGAAAATCTGATAAAACTGTAACACTGTTGCCAGAAATTTTACAGTTTATGTTTTCCATTCCAATACGTACGATTCAAAACACCAAAGTAAACAATTATTATCACATTTTATACTAAGTAATATACGTACGAGCACTGGTTTGTGGAGGACGCCGGGGCTCGAAAATTTTAGAATACAGTAATGTCGCGCCCGCCTACATTTAATATTGATAAAATAAAAATTGTCATAATAACATCGACTTACCCAAAATAATATTCAGAACGTTTTGCTGCATTGTAGCTCAATTAATAATTTTAATTGCTTCCTCTGCATGCTTAACTGTCGCATTCTTTCGATGTATAAACATAAACAATTGAAGTTAAGCATATACTAATAATATATTTTTACATCAGAGGCAAGGGAAGATCTGTCTAATTAACTTTAGGCCAAGTTTTTGCGTTTACAAGAGAAAGTCTTGCAGGCGCTTAATGTTTTTTTTTTAATAGAAAAAAATCTTCCGGGCCTCTTGTGTGTTGTTTTTAAAATACTTTTGAAAAATCTCGAGGATCCGTCGAGTTCTTTATTTGAAAAGAATTTTACAGAATCTTAGGGGCTTCTAGCATCATTTTTTTAAATATGTGATGTTTCGTTTTTGAAGGAGAAATCAAAATATTGTCAAAATATCGAATAGATGAAAATGTTGAAAAATGTAAGATTTAATAAATCATAAAATTTTCAAAAAGTAAGTAAAAAATAAAAAAAACAAAGTCGAAGAATTTAAAAATTTACAAATCGAAATCGAAAAATCGGAAAATTAAAAAATCGATTAAGTGAGAATTTGAGAAAACCAAAAATCCAAAAATTTAGAAACGCCAAAAATGTAAAAATTGGAAACTCGAATAATCAAAAAGACGAATAATCGAAAAACTGAGAAATCCAGAAATGGAGATTGAAATATTGAAAAATCCAAAAATCTAAAAACCAGAAAGAAAAAAATCGAAAGACAGAAATCGAAACAGCAAAAAAGTGAAAAATCTAAAATTTAAAAATTCGAAAAATTGAAAATTTAAAAAATCGAGCAATCAAAACATCAACAAATCGCAAAATCAAAAACTGAAAAATCGAAAATGCAAAATTTAAAAAATCGCATAAGTAAAAAATAAAAAAAAATAGAAAATAGAAAAATCTAAAAATTTAAACATCGAAATACATACTGAAAACTCCCAAAACTTAAACATTGAAGAAAATCGAAAAAACGAAAAGATGAATTATCTAAAAACTAAGAAATCGAGAAATCGAAGTCGAAAAATTGAAAAATCGTGAAATCAAAACATCAGACGAACGAGAAGTCGAAAGATGGGAGAATTCAAAATTGAATAATTTGAACATAAAAAAAAGACAAACCGAAAAAGAGAAAAATCGAAACATCGAAGAACTGAAAAATTAATTCCGAAAAATTGAAAAATCTAAGAACGAGAAGACAAAAAATCAAAAGATTAAGAAACCGAAACAACAAAAAAGTGAAAAAGCTAATATTTAAAAATTCGAAAAATTGAAAATTTAAAAAATCGATCAATCAAAATATCAACAAATCGAAAAATCAAAAAACTGAAAAATCGAAAATGAAAGATTTAAAAAATCGCATAAGTAAAAAATAAAAAAAATAGAAAATAGAAAAATCTAAAAATTTAAAAATCGAAATACATATTGAAAACTCCCAAAACTTAAACATTGAAAATTTGAGAAATCGCAAATTGAGAAATCGAAAAATCGGAAAGACGAAAAATCGAATAGTCGAAAAATTAAAAAATCGATTAATCGAGAAATTGAGAAATCGAAAAATCCAAAAAATTAGAAACGCCAAAAATTGAAAAATTAGAAAATCGAAAAATTTAAACACAAATCCCAAAACTGAAACGTTGAAAAATTGGAAAATCGAAAAATCGAAAAGATGAATTATCTAAAAACTGACAAATCGAGAAATCGAAGTCGAAAAATTGAAAAATCGTGAAATCGAAACATCAGAAGAACGAGAAGTCGAGAAGTCTAAAGATGGGAGAATTCAAAATTGAAAAATTTGAACATAAAAAAAAGACAAACCGAAAAAGTGAAAACTCGAAACATCGAAGAACTGAAAAATTAATTCCGAAAAATTGAAAAATCGAAAAATTTAAGAACGAGAAGACAAAAAATCGAAAGATTGAGAAACCGAAACAACAAAAGCGAAAAATCTAATATTTAAAAATTCGAAAAATTGAAAATTTTAAAAATCGAGCAATCAAAAAACACCAACAAATCGAAAAATCAAAAAGTGAAAAATCTAAAATGAAAGATTTAAAAAATCGCATAAGTAAAAAATTTAAAAAAAATAGAAAATAGAAAAATCTAAAAATTTAAAAATCGAAATACATATTGAAAACTCCCAAAACTTAAACATTGAAAATTTGAGAAATCGCAAATTGAGAAATCGAAAAATCGGAACGACGAAAAATCGAAAAATTAAAAAATCGATTAATCGAGAAATTGAGAAATCGAAAATTCCAAAAAGTTAGAAACGCCAAAAATTGAAAAATTGGAAAATCTAAAAATTTAAACACATAAATCCCAAAACTGAAACGTTGAAAAATTGGAAAATCGAAAAATCGAAAAGATGAATTATCTAAAAACTGAGAAATCCACAAATCGAAGTCGAAAAATTGAAAAATCGTGAAATCGAAACATCAGAAGAACGAGAAGTCGAGAAGTCGAAAGTTGGAAGAATTCACAATTGAAAAATTTGAACATAAAAAAAGACAAACCGAAAAAGTGAAAAATCGAAACATCGAAGAACTGAAAAATTAATTCCGAAAAATTGAAAAATCGAAAAATCTAAGAACGAGAAGACAAAATATCGAAAGATTGAGAAACCGAAACAACAAAAAAGTGAAAAAGCTAATATTTAAAAATTCGAAAAATTGAAACTTTAAAACACCATCTAAGCCCAAATTGATTACCTGCGTGTAGAATTACATATTGTAAAAAAAAAATTTCGGCATTTTAAATTTTTTACAGAAGTCAGAAATGTTGCAATGATAATATGATTTCTAAATAACAATAAAGTGTCAAGTCAGTCTCACGTTTTACAAACCGTTTTGTTAAAGAATCAGTTTATCAAACGTGAAGAAAAAATTGAAAAAAATTTCATGACTCACTTTTGTCTAAAAACATCCTGCACAGTTTATATCAATTATTTAAATTATCAAATGGGGCAATTACTACTGATGCTAACTTTGAAAACGAAGTAGATTCTGAGTTATTAGAACTAGTTTCTGAGGGGCCCAATGGCAACCACAATCATACACATTACGCAAGAAAAGAAATATCCGAAAGACGTTTTCTGGGTTTGGATCGTTCAAATTTGAAAAGAGTCTTTAACGTTTAGCTCAGTTGCATAGAGGCATCTGCAAGAAATAAAAGACAAGAAGGACGAGAAGTTCAAAAAAGAAAAAAGCAACAGCGAAGAAGCGCAAGTGCAGAGTTTTTATGCCGAATTCTCTTGTTTTTTGAAGGTGTCCCTTGAAAGTGGGCGAAACGTCGATAAACTTTTCAAATTTGATATGATCCAAACCCGGAAAACATCTTTCTGTTATTGACTCTTGTCGTGAGTCATCCATACAATTTCAAAAAAAAAAAGGAAGCTTCTACGAGTATATGACAAACAAATATATCAAATAAACGTTGGCGTCTTGGAAATAAGCAAAGTTCGATACAGATATTTGACTTTCAACATAGAAGCAAGAATAGATCTTACAAATGTTATGAATAATGACACAACTTGATGTTACGCTTAAAACGTCATGAAATATTGTTAAAACTTGCATAGTCTTTAAGGACAATTACGTTAACTGCACTAGAATGTCAATCAAAAGTTTCTCAAGTCGTTAAACACTACCAAAGCGTCAGAAAAATCACTGCATTTAAGGTTCCACAGACAAACTTCCTGTTGCTCGGCCCTTCTGTTGAAATAAAAATTTCGTAACATCATTACGAGATTAATATAATCCCTTCACATAATGTTTTATCGAATTGGAACCCATCCAAACGTCTGCAAACTACATTCAACAATGAAAACACGTATGCATACGCTTTCCTTCTTCTTTTCATTAGCGTCGAGTTAGCTGAATTTTCAATGAAAACGTCCTCAACAAAAAAATCCACGTAACGCTTTTATAACTTTAATTAAACACAAAAATAAACTCGTAATCCGAACATCTAATAACTCCGGCGCGTTATCGCTAATAATACAATTTTCAAACTTCGATAATTCCATAACACACGCGATTCCGGGAAAGGTTTTAATCTGTCGTCTTTGGAAGTTTAAAAATAAACACTTCGTGTCCGGAACTTCGTACTCTAGCATGACCAAAATACGTCACAATTAAGTCAACCAAAATGATGCAATTGGTTTTATTTTTTGAAAAAAAAGTCGGGAAACGTGGTCTGCCAAAGTGTGGTCCTTCGCTTTTGAAAAATATAGAGGTATGTGGCTAAAGACCAACTATGTGTTTGACAGCATGAATGCACCAAGTGGAATTTGAACGTTTACGTTTTTACGAATCGAGGAAACTATTGACCGAAGGTTTCGAACGAATTCGTGTTAAAGACGAATGTCCAATTTTCGAAAATTTTTAGAGTTTCTCAGCTCACAGAATACGAAAATGGAAAACGCTTACCTCACCAAAAAGTCAACGATGTCATCCCAAAATATTTTTTAAAGTTTATTTTTAAATCTAGTCACGAAATGCTGCTGTATTTGTAGTGTAAAAACTCTATTTTTGACTTCACGTATACAAGGCATCCTAAAAAAATTAAACTTGGACCATCAAAATTTACAATTTATTTTATAAATTATATAAAACTAAAGGATGTGAACATTAACTTAATTTATTTATTCGTTCCCCGTGATGACGTCCTCTCCAAAAATTAATTAAAAAATCTTTAACGAAAAATACATCACGAGTGTTTACAAATATTAATGTGGCTATGAATAGAATTAGTTTATCTGCGTTGTGATCAACCTTACAATGTATATACCAGAATTAATGTATTTAAGCCCAATAAAAAGTTGACGATGTCATTTCAAAGAATTCTTGAGTAAACCTTATTTAAAATATGTGTATTTTGAGAGAAATTCAGCACAAATAACTTTGAAATGTTTTTGAGTTGACAATAATTAACGCCGCGCAACCAAATCGAAACGAGTTTGTCTTAAGTCTATAAAACTTTCAAATAACCTACTTAACGTGAAATAATTAAATCTAGTTCTTAATTAAATGCGTGGTCAAATGCATAGGTAAATTTGCTAGTTAGTAATTACCCACACACCGGCCTTCAAAACAGCCCACGCTTTTAGTGTTTATAAGATAAATAAAGTCGAAAACATCAACCGCTTGTCGTGGATATCTTTCATCAGCGGGAAGTGTTAAATTATGAGCATTGCTTTTGGGCCGTTGCTGCAATTTATTTCTGGCAAACAGAGTGTATTTTAATTGTGTTATTCGTTAAAATAAATCATTCGGTTTAAAGCAAAACCAGATCGCACAAAATGTTCGGTTTTAATTGGTTTCGTTTGATTGTCTTTTGAGTAAGACGAACTCAAACGGGAAATCGAACTTAAAGCATTTTTCGACGCGGCCTAAGGAATGTTTAGAAAAATAAACTGATCTTACAAAAATAATATTCGATCACATTTTGTTACGAAATGTTATGAAAACAATTCACGTAAGGTGATATAGAAATAACATCGTCAAATTGACTACCTGCCCAATGCTGCTGCGTTTGTTCATCATTTTTTGGCGCCAGTAACTGTTGTTTATATTTACTCAGTCTACATAAAAATTTAACCGCAAAGTTCACCCCATTACGAATTATACTTTGGTGTCAATCAAACACCGCTGTTAAACAACTTTATTTGTTTACATGAACATGATTGTTTTAACAAGTGAACAACACGAGTTCATGTTCCCGATTTGCATATAATGATGATGCTCTTTTTATTGAGAGTTAATCTATATATCGATTGTCAGGTGTATTGTCACAGGTCCGTAATAACCAATAGGGTTTATTGAGATTTGCTACCCGAAATGAATTTGCTCTGCGCTGATTGGTGCTTGAGCTAACAATGTGTGTATTATTATTGTCATTGTTCCCATTATCATATGGGAATAATGAAGCCCGAATACGTTATCGTCCATTGTATAAGCGTTACACTGTACGTACGTACAAATCAAGCTTTCATTCAACAACTGAAAAATGTGTTTTCCACTGCTAATTTCTATCCGTCGTCTTCTAATTACGTTAGGTAAAAGTAAAAGTAAAATGGAAAAGTGTAGCAGAAAAAAATTTCAAGGTTGGATAAATCTATATTCTTTTCTTGCCAGCAATATAAAAATTGTCAAAGTGAATTATTTAGCAACGCGCTGAAAAGTTTGGCTATTTTTTCCTATTTTAAATGATTATTTTGGCACACTATGGCAAACAACACTTAGACGTTTAAACACTGAAATTAGCTTTTGCAAAAAAGTGCTGCCAACCGCACTGCGCCCTTTTGTCCAAACCAGTAGATGAGTAATGTGGCGTAAAATTAGCTTCTTGATTTTATTTAAAGTGTTCCTCACATAAATCAACTATAGTAGGACCCACGTCTGAAAGTTCTCATTTTTTAGCCATAAATAAAAATTAACTAACGTGAGTTATGTATCAAAGGCTGCGATCAATATACCAGGCGTTTAAAAAAAAAACATTCAAATTACTATATTAAAATAAATTCGTCCCCAACGCTATTTATAGTTTTCCGGGTGACATTAGAAAGTTAATGCATAATAACAGAAATTTTAAACTACTGACTAACCATTGTGTTATCCGAAAATTGGCACGAAATGTAACTTAGAAACCACAGTTTGCTAAACGTGGTGCGTTTAAAGTCAACTTTCAACAACTAATAATAATTAATACAAATAAACAATTTAACGCGTAAAAACACAGACCGTTCCAATAATCCACTTAAATTCTCCAGACGTATCACCTGGAACTGTTTCTAAAAGTAAAAATAATACTCAAAATTCGCCGAAAAATGTAACTCTAACGTTCTAAATTATAAGAGATTTTAGACAAGTGGTGCAGTTCAAAGTCATTAATTTTATAATACCAATGAATGTACAACTACAAATCAAGTTCACAAAAATAACGTGTGCCAACTCATAAGCCGATCCAAAACTTTCTATTTTTTTAAAATCGGTTACTGACCCTTGAAATCGGTTAAAAAAGAACTAGCGAAAAACAAAAACAAGTTAAACCGGTCAGCACTAAGTTTAGATAACCATGAACTCTAACCATAAATACTCTAATCCTCCCTTTTCAATTACAAAAATGAGTCTATTAAAAATAAAATTATACACAGGGGAACTTCCCGTCGAAAGGCATACTTTATATCATTAAAATATCATTTTAATACATACGAATTTTACACGTGGATTTAAATAAATAATGGAGAATATTTTATCCTCCAATTATTTTACTGAATAGTAAGGAAAGAGTTGTAATGAAAAGTTGACAAAAAGACTTGTAGTAGCAATATGGAAATCATTTCGATGTTAATAATTATCGTCCACAAACTTTTTACCACATAAAAATCCAAAATTCATTATTGAGCTTCTAACTAACCTTTATTTGTGTAAAAAATAATAATCCTGCAGAGAGAATAAGTTCCTTCCCGTTGTCGTCGATTCCGTACAATCAAAAGAAAGCTTTCTCAGTAAGGTATAAAACAGTAGATTGGAGTTCCTTCAATTCTGATCCTTACTAGAGCTAAGATTAGCAGAGCTGATCTTCATATTGACCTAAAAATTTACTTGGTAGTGAATAAAGGTTCCTCCATACTCCGGCAGAATTTCGTATTAAGACACAAAAAGAAACGAACAGAAAATTTAGACACAATAGTAGAGATCTTTCAACACCCTTCTGAAAATGTTATGACTTCCTTTATGAGAAACCGTGACAACACGAAATATACAAAAAATCATTCAACGTGCGTCAAAAGTATTTATTTGCACGCAACCACTGAACAAGAAATAATTGAGAGTGTCAAACAAATAAAAACAAACATTTTGTAGATGCAGAAGAGATTCCAATCTGACTGTTCGTGCTTTTCATTCGCCGTGATTCCGCTTTGTTGGGTGGCGAGAATAAAAAACAACACTTTTGGTTTTGGTTGATTTATTTACACGGAACTTACTTCGGCAACGGACACAAGACAACAGATCAAGTATATACAAAATACGGGCCTTTTATACCCAAAAAGGGAGCCGAGCTACCTGTTCTTACAATGGATTTAATTGTACATTTTTCCTAGACAGGTAGCGCACCTGCAACTACTGTACCCTTTCTAGTCGGCTACCTAAACTTCCTGGAAATATACTTTCCATACCGGCCACCTTGAAGACCCTAACTGCCCATTCACAATGGACATAAGGCATAACAAGTACATAAAGCTTACATAAATACATAAAGTTGAAACGATGGAAAACGTGTACCCCTGTTCACAGTGGACGAACATAATTCTTATGCTTATGAACGTTTTATGTAATCCTTGTGTGCGTACACAAAGTTGAAACAAGTTCAACTTTGTGCACGAATTATGTCAAAATTATGTTAAAATCTAGGGACTTTTGAATGCTGCTATTGAATTCCCTTTGACAGTTGGCACTTGGCACTTCACATCTTTGATTATATTATATAAATTATAATCAAAGCTTCACACTGCGAGTTTGTTCTGTACTGCGAGTTGTCAAGTTCGAATATCGTATGAAATTGTAGGTTAGATATTTTGATTGACTCAGTTTGAGGTTAGCCGTTTCTATCTTTAGCCGGGAGTTATTCCGTTCTGCGTTTGCGCAGTTTAACAATTCTTACAGAGTTCACTCTGTCCACTGTGAACGTAGATAAGCATAAGCCAGACACAAACCAAAAACGTAAATTATGTTATGCGCTCGTTCTTATGTCTTATGTCCATTGTGAATGGGCAGTAACTTCAATTACAAGATTCATATGATATTATTACATTGACAGGAGATTACAATTTGTAAACCTGAATTAAGCATTTGATTGGTAAAAAATAAATCATATTATTTTTTACGTTAAATAAAATGGCATTAAGATACAAGTTTAAATAATATAAACAACGGGATCGACAATTTTTCAAGTGTTTAGCTTAAACTAAAATGCACTCCGCTACGTTGCCCGCTGATTTGGGGCGTATTTTACATAGGCAGAACGCATAACTTTCGTACTGCTCTTTTCACAACACCGGCACTGGTTTTTATGGACACCACGCGAACGACGCCGTCGGTACCAGGGTGGACGTCCAGGATTCGGCCCAATCTCCACTGCAACGGCGGGGTGTTTTCTTCAACCAGGATGACCATGGTGTTGACGGCGATTGCATCAGGCTGCGTAGCGAATTTTTGATTTCGAAGGGAGTACTGAGTTAGGTACTCTTTTTTCCAGCGATGCCAAAAGTCCTGACGAAGGCGCTCGATTTTTTGCCACTGTGATAAACGATTAACTTTGAGTGGCGTGATGTCCTGCTCATCAATGGCTGTGAGTGGTTCGCCAATTAGGAAGTGACCAGGGGTTAGAGGTTGAAGGTCATTGGGGTCGTTACTCAGGGGAGTAATTGGTCGGGAGTTCAAAATTGCTTCAACACGAGTTAAAAAGGTGTAAAGCTCTTCGTAAGTTAAAACCATTGAATTCAATGAACGTTTGATATGATTTTTAACAGATTTTATGTTGCCTTCCCAAAGGCCGCCCATGTGTGGTGATTTTGGAGGAATAAAATGCCATTTTATTCCTTTATTTGCAAGATTCTGAATGACATTTCTGAAAGATTGCGATTTCAAAAATTCTGTTAGTTCATTCAATTTATTTCGAGCACCTACAAAGTTCGTAGCATTGTCCGAATACATATGATATACGTGACCACGCCTGGCCACTAGTCGATTAAAGGCTGCTAAAAATGATTCGGTTGTCAGATCGTTTACAAGTTCCAAATGGATCGCTTTGGTTGAAAAACATACGAATAGGCAAATGTACGCCTTGACATGACGCTTGCTACGACCACGACATTCCTTAATTAGCAGAGGTCCGGCGTAATCTACGCCACTGACTAAAAAGGGACGCGTAGGTTCAAGTCTTGATTTAGGCAAGTCACCCATTGGTGGGAATAAAGGTTTTGGGTTTGTTCGAAAACAATTAAAACATTTGTGTAACACACCTCTGACAACGGTTCTAGCAGCAGGTATCCAAAATGTTTGTCTAATAGAAGCTAATGTGCCTTGAAGTCCTGCGTGCAATTGTTTTTCATGTTCGTACTGAACCAAAATTTTTGTGATGTGATGACCTTTAGGTAATAAAATCGGATGTTTTATGTCATAAGATAGTGACGATTTTTTAAGTCGCCCTCCTACGCGAATTAATTGGTTTGTTTCATCGAAAAATATGTTTAGACTTAGCAATCGTGATTTTTTGTCGATCGCTTGGTTTTGTTGAAGACAATTATATTTGTTTTGAAAAGTTGTTTTTTGTAACTGACGTGCGATAGTGAATTTTGAATTTTGAAGTTCTGTTAATAAATGGTTAGCCAGGTTTTTAGAATTTGGATTTTTGCAATTATTGATGAATCTTAGTACCCATGAGAGCACTCTTTCTGTTTTTTTATAGGATGAAAATTTGGTTAAAATTGGCAGCTCTACTGTTGGTGTTTCGGATGATAATAGCGAAATTGTACGTCGTTCTGGGGTTTCTACGGTTTCTAAATTGACATTTTGTATTGGCCATTCGGAATAGTTTTGATTTAACCAGTGTGGTCCGTGCCACCATAATGAGTTATTTTTTAAGTTCTCCGGTGTACAACCTCGACTAATTATATCGGCGGGGTTGTCTTCACTTTTGACGTGATACCAACCGTCTTTAGGGCTAAGTGTTTGTATTTCGGAGATGCGATTCCCTACAAATGTTTGGTAGGATGCTGGAGTTCCCTTAATCCACGCTAAGACAATAGTGGAGTCTGACCAGAAATATTTTCGATTTATTTCCATATGTAAAGCTTGCGAATCGACGTTCATTAGGCGAGTTAATAACAACGCTGCTGAGAGTTCAAGTCGTGGTAACGTGATTGTTTTAAGTGGTGCGATTCTGCTTTTGGCTGCTATTAAATGAGTTTGACTGTTTTCGGATTTTGATGATGCGTTAAATACTACGCGCAATTTGGTCGAGGTGGATTCTTTGAACACCGCGTGATGTGGCAAATATGTGACCTTTTGATTTTCGATTTCACTAAGAGGAACTTCTTCCATATGGTTTAATAGTTTATATTCGCGCATAAATTTTGAATAATCAGCTTTCAGGTCTGGTTTTTTTACAAGTTTTCGTTCAAGATTATAAAATTGCCTTAATGCATTTTTGCGATTTGTATCAAGAATTGGCGGATTATTAACAAATGGTAATTTAACTATAAAACGGCCATCAGCTGCCCTATTCGTTGTTAATTTATAATGGTTTTCAGATTTAAGCTCTTCGTCAGTGAGCCTCGTGGAGACGGTTCGGCATTGTTCTAATTCCCAAAATTTTTCTACCTGTTTTTCTAAGACGGATGTTAGGGTAATGCTTAAGCCGGATGACGTATTTAGATTACCTGAATGCGGAACGTTCAAGGATCCTCCGACAATAAAACCTAACTGAGTTGCCTGCAATTTAAGTTCGCCAGCGGGCGAATTTTCGTTTGGACACAAAAGTTCCCAAAACAGACCGGCACCAATGAGGATATCAATTGGTCCAGGATCGTAAAACATAGGATCTGCTAATAGTTTATCGTTTGGAATAACCAGATGTTTTGGATCTATTCGCGCTAACGGCAGATTTTCAGTGATTTGATCCAAAATTAAACAATTCATGTTTGCCGAAAACTTCTCATAACGCGATTTTATTTCTACGTTCGTCGAATATTTTATGTTAGATTTGGTTTTTCCGATACCGCCGATATTTATATGTATTGGATTTTGTTTTAAACCTAATTTTTTGCATAGCGATGTAGTGATGTAATTACTCATGCTTCCCGAATCTAAAAGAGCTCTGCATTGTATGTATTTGTTTTGTGCATTTTTAATTAGGATTAGAGCTGTTGATAGAATTACAGTGTCCTTTAAATTGAATAATGAATGATTAACAACCGAATTTACGTGCTGAGTTTCGCTGTTTTCGGGTCCATCGCGGTGCAAAAGTGTATGATGTTTTTCTCCGCATTCGCGACATCTTGATTTTGAAAAACAAGTCTGTGTTTTATGATTGCTTCGAAAACAGTTAGTACATAAATTCAATTTTTTAGTGAAATTAAATCTTTGTTGCGAGCTTAAATTTCGAAATTCTGGACAATGATATATACTATGAATTTTATCACAGTAAAGGCAATTACTGTCTTTGCTTGTAGCTACATGAGCTACCGCTCTTGGTTTTTTGTTAATACTTTGGTTTGCATTAGAAGTTTGAGGCGTGTTCGTTTTATTATTAATTAAACTGATTGATTCTAACGTTCTATACCGTTTTTCTAAGTATATGATTAGTGATGAATAGGTCGGAACATCTTTGTCCAACGTAGCTTGCCAGTCTCTAATTGTGACATAGTCTAATTTTTCGATTATGATTGGGACGATTAGCGCGTGCCACTCGTCTATTTTAATATCTAATTGTTTTAAGGCTGTGACATTTCTGATTATAGTATCTAAAAGTTCGCGAATTGCATAATGTGGCGCTTTAGACAAACTAGGTAGTTTTAATATGGATAAAATATGATCCTGTACGATTAAACGCGTGTTTTTAAATCTGCTTTCGAGAATTTTCCACGCTTCTTGATAATTTTCGTCGGATGCCTCTAACTGTTCGATTGACCTTTTTGCTTCACCTTCTAAACACGATCTTAAATGCTGGAACCGTTGACAGTCGGTCAGTTTGTAAGAATTGTCTTCGATAATTGACTTGAACGTGTTAGTGAATGTTAACCATTCTTTATAACAACCCGAAAATGGTTTAATGTTAATGGGTGCGATTGGAGGAAGATGTGCAAAAGGTGCGTGATTACCTGAATTAGACGTTTGTGCATCGTCGCGACTTTCAGTTTTTGATTCGATTGTAGCTATTATTTCGCAATATTTATTTTCGATTTCTTCGCGATATTCTAAATGTTTTTCGATAAGCGCCTTGTCAGATCTATCTAATAACAAGTCGATTTCATCCTGTATACTGTTGTATTCTTGAAATGCTTGATTGGCTAATGTTACGCGCGTTTTTAATAAATGAATATTAGAGTTTGCATTGAATGAATTAACAAAAGTTTGAATTCGTGTAAATTTTGACTTGATAGTGGTTCTTTTAACGATTAATTGATCTAAAGTGGGCGCCATTTCCTAACTGATTTATGATTAAAAAAGTGTGTTTTTTGGTTGTAATAAGGATTGGAAAGGAAACGAACCACTCACCTGATACTTGTTGATCTTGATATGTTGATGTGCCCGTTGTATGTTCACGTGTTGCGTATCACTTAGTTATGATGTCGCGATATTGCTGATCGAATCACTAAATTCGTGTATTTACACATCCGGCTCGAAGGACCACTGACATTAAGTCGGTAATTACTTATATCGCTACACCACCAACAAACATACGTAACAAATATTTAGAAACATGCACATAACCTGAATTATTAAAAATGACAAGGTAGTCGGATTTAACAAAAAAGAGATAGTTGCAACGTCATAAACTATGGATCTATTTTCGTTCTAATAAGATATTTGGAAAGTTAATAATACATATATCAAAAACATTTGACTCACTTTGTCACAACATGCTATTAACAATTCAATTCTTATGGTAGTCGTGGGCATTGTGCAGCTGCTATAAAATCATATTTTAAAAATAGAAAACCAATAGTAACCCTCAGAAAAAATTTTACAATGCGTGAATTAAAATTGTTTATACCAAAGTTAAAGATCAATTTTTAGGTATCTACTATTTCTTCTATATGTCAAAGATCTCTCTGAAATTGAATTAAGAAATCTGCAAGTTCCTTCATCAATTTGAGGATTCAAAGTGGTGTATCAAGAACGATCCCAGAACTGTGGAAAGAAGTCCATTTTTGGGGAAAATTCACGGCATAAAAAAGGGAATCAGAACTTTAAGAATTATTATTACACATTAGTAATAAATAAGGGAAATTCTGCATGCCATGTTATTACAAATATAAGAGATTCTGTACCTTTGAAAACATTAAAAACATGCGATTTTGCCAATATACAATTCGTCCTTCCATATGTTATAATATTTTGGTATACTTCCAATATGCCACAGATTTTTGGAGCACTAAAAAGATGCTTGCCGACAAAGTAAAACTATGTAGACAATTTGCACTATGATTAATTCATATATTTACCAAAAACATTAACAGTACAGGATGAAAGTCAAAATTATCACCTTAGAAAATTAATGAAACATCTCTCAAAATTATGTAGACGGAATTAAAGCTCCTAATGGGTCAATTAATTTGAGTTTTAAATTTGTATATATACTTATATAAATGTGAATTACATTTGCGTGTTGGTTGGTATTTGGACTTGACTTGGCTAATGTCCTGTAATAGAATATGTGTATTATTTCACACACACATTTTAAACACTGTTATAAAAATAGATTAAATCTAAATTGGCGCTAGGTACAACTTTTAGTGCCCCAAATTATCAGACTGTACAGGTGTTCCAGATAAAATTCCAATCTCTTGTATCTTGGAAACGGATAGAGATACTGAAATTCTGTAAACGCCATTGTTTTTAACTTGAAGGGAATAATATTTAGTACACTGCAAATATCGACGGAAACCTATATTTTTTTCAATGTAATATCTTTTTCAACTGATTTTGATAGATCGTCAAATTACTATTACAGTGACATAAAACACTTATTAGATGTTAAATCACGCAAGGGTTGCAAATACGACAATTTTTTTAATATATCTAAGGGCGTTAAATCTGGGTTGCGAGCTGGCCATCGAGCAGAACCTCGATTGCTGACCCAATTTTCACAACAAATGTTTTTCAAAATTAAAAAATTCAACCCTTTAAGCTAAATAAATTGGCGTTTACAAAATTTCAATGTTTTTATCCAGTTTTATCTGAGACATAGACACAGTCATACACGTTGAATGTGCGCAACAATGAATTAAGGCTGTCAGGTGATAGATGCATAAGTCTCCGTTTTAAGAAACAAGTACTACCCATTTTAAAAACCAGTCATTCCTTAGATAGGAAAGTAACAAAAGATCTCTGTAGACAACTAAAAAAATACTTTCCCTAATAACATTTACACCTCAATCTGTGAAACCTGGATCGATTCGTTATCTTCACCTTATTTACTAACTGACACAAGTACAGATTGAAATTAGAATAGTACATTGTGTAACGAGTGTCGAAAGTTGCATTTCACATGCAGGTGTTGAAGTTGCAGCACAAGACGAAATCGAGTGATATATTAACACGAGCGTTTAAAACACTTTCGCACGTGTTGCACTATATACTTTCTCTGACACGGTGTTCATTTTCTATGTTTCTGTATTTATTTAGTTCTTTCGTAAGAATTCTCTGGTGTTTTGCTTCCAAAAATTTGAAAAAATCTTGGGAGACTTTGCTGTTAAATTAATCCGTAATAAAACAAGAGGGACTCCCCATATTCTTTCAAATTCTTCCAAAAAACGAAACATCAGTTTCCCAATAGATTCTTTCAAATTATCTTATCTCCCACAGAAAAAAACAGCAACTGAGTCACCCAAGATCCGTTCAAATTCTTTCATAAACAAGGGATCCTAAAACTTTTTTTCCAGTTTTCACAAAAAAGACCAGGATTCTTCCTCAACTAAAGAGAATTTTGAAGGATCTTGCGATACCGGTGTTTTATTTTAAAAAGAATCAGAAAGAATCTTGAATACATGTGGTGTTTTATTTTTGAAAAAAATCTTGCTGTGTTCAGAGATTATTTAAAAAAAAATATTCCAAAAACACAACCCCACAAATCGCCAAGTTTCTTCCAACCTCTTTCAACAATAAAATATCGAGAGCCCCCAAGATTCTTTCTTTTTGCAGAAACAAAACATCAAGCTCCCTTGGAGTCGTCTTTTAAATTATTTCAAAAACAGGATATTAAGATCTCCCAAGATTCTATTAAAGTCTGTTAAGATTTTATCAGATTCTTTCATGGGGATCCCCCAAGAATCTTTCAAATTCTTATTTTTGAAAGTTTGGAAGAATTGGGAAGGGTGAATGGGGTGTTTTATTTTTGGAAGAATTTGGAAGAATTTTGGGAACTTCTGATGAAAGCTGGTTCTTTTACTTTCAGACAAAGCAACCTATAACGAAGATAGTGGTTTCGGTAATAGGCGTAAAATAATAAATGCAACAAGTGTGTAAAGTAATTTTTTTTAAATCACGCACGTGTTGCACACTATACTTTTTCCACGACCTTACACAGAGCAAATTAAAAAAGTACAATACATTAACTTGTTTTATTGCACAAACATCAAATAACAGAAAAATAATTGATTAATTTTATTATTGTAATAATCATAATTATTAATAGTAATCTTATAGTTTATTAAGTTCGCAAGCTCCACTTTTACTGAAACCATTAATGATTTGTCCATGTGCTATTATTATTATTACTTGTCATAATTGCATGAGCAGTTTTTTTTAACTGGCAATACTTAGTTTGCAATTTAATTTTTTTGTCTAGCCTTCGCGTTTTTAAGGTAAATAAATCTCCTCCTGCTTCTACTAATAAAGTAGCAAACGAGCGTCTAAAAGAATAGCTCGTGTATGCTTCATTATTAAGCAATTTCTAATATTTTGCAATTTCACAAAGTGCTGTTGCAATTTTGGTTATCTCAATGACCGTGAGAGTAAAAAAATAGTTTTTAGGACGAAGTGGCTCATCTTTTCTATGTAATGTCAAAATAATCAGTGACTGAATTTTCATCTAATTCTTTTTGGGTATCGTGGATATGCACTACAAGGATATTTCCCAGGTCTTGAAAGTCATTCGGTTTTAGCATGTAGAGTTAATCTGTTCCCAGAGCACCAGCAATTCCAAATATTAAAATAACCTACGTGTAAAGTAAAAATAAAATATCTGTAAATACTCATACATTAAAATCATACTTTCCTAAATAAAAATTTTTCGTCAGGTGCTTGTTTTATAAATTTGAAGGTTTAGTTTTTTTAACATTTTCTTATTTCAAATAAGCACGCATTTACCTTGATAAAGTTACAATAAATCTACAGTCTAAATTCCCCAACCTCTTCTTATAGTTACGGCTTAAAGCAAACTAGTGTTCTTTGTTGTCTAGTTAACAAAGCTTTGTACTTAATTTCTACCAAAGTATGTAAAC
Source organism: Zophobas morio (assembly GCF_036711695.1). Taxonomy (NCBI): domain Eukaryota; kingdom Metazoa; phylum Arthropoda; class Insecta; order Coleoptera; family Tenebrionidae; genus Zophobas; species Zophobas morio. Next base: position 16,076,756 of record NW_026972129.1, on the reverse strand, counting down.
CCACGTGACGCCCGGAATGAAAACCTGAACTCACGAAAAATGCCACCAAAACATTTACAGGAAATACCGTTTTAAAAAAAGAACAACATTAACCAAACACAAAATCCAGTATAAAATAAATACCTATCAAGCAGCAAAACGGTAAAACTAATTAAACCTCAATCCTACAAGTTCAAACTTCAAAAATAATAGTTCGACCAACGAAACAATCACCATCACCTACGCACCAGAAGCATGGCTAACGTCCTCGTTGACGTTTTGCAACTGTGATGCTCTTCGTGTGTGGGTTGATAAAAGACTAAAAGAGTCTAACTTCTAATAGTAGAAACTCCATGAGTGGCAGTTCAAAGCAAAAAGAGCATGTGATGAACTCCAAAAGGATAAGCCAACTTTTATAATTGAGCTGATCTGGAACGACGTCCAAGTAATAAATAATTCTCCACGATCCGTCAGCAATACGAAAGGAAGCATTTGGATTTAAGCCCGAGTTTGTCCGACACGGTTTGAGAATGTATGCCGCGGTATTAATAGCCTTCCTAAGATAGCGTTAGCGACGCCACCGTCAGCAGCGTCGTACTTGCATTGTTGGATTGTGAACACGACTCTGACGAACTATTCAACTTCCAGCTTAATATGTTCTCCTCGTCAGCTAATGCCGTTGGCGTCGCCTCCATAGAACATGCTCCAGGACCTGCCCGAATTGTCACGTTATGTAGTGGGCATTTGTCACAGCCTGTTGCACGTTCATCTTTTGTCATGTCGATAGCGCTGGAGCGGTTTTATTTAACTGCAAAGTCATAAACACGTACACGATGTGCTGCATATTTCAGGAACTCGAAAACAGTTTATGCATGACTCAGGAAAAAATAAATCTTTCGGTTAAGCTTACGTTAGTGTGGTATATGCCAATTTTGTAGGATTATTTACTAGAGAAAGAAGGATGTTCTGGAGAATTATATTCAACAGTTCACCAACACCCAAAAAGAAAGACAAGGAAACTGAAACAAACGTCACTCATTCGCCAAAAATAAGAAGAGTAAAACCTCGAGTCTGTGGATCAACAAAGCAAACAAAAACATCAACGATTACAGTTTCAACATCAAAACACTGTCTCCATCAAGTACGAACTTAACGACTTTCCTTTTAACAATTTTTCCTCAATGAAGTTACATATCCTGAGTTGGAAGGTTTCTCCTACGAGTCGGTTGAAAGAAATGTATAAAGAAAATATGTTTGTAATATGCTTTTGGGATCCAGAAATACAACAATTCAAGAAATTACAGCAGTGTGGGATGTAACAAGACACATTAAGAAAGAAACACTGAAATATAAAGGTCTTAAAAATCGATAATATATATTGCCAAAAACACACATTATGAAATCATGAATGAGTGGGTGCTATCAACCTACCGGCTTGTTAGTTATTTATAATTAGAAAGATCAAAAGCTTTAAACATTTACATAACTGTACACAGCAAATGGCACACTTTGAAAGAGTTAAGGTGCATTTATGACCTTCAGTTCCGCTTTAAATACAAAATGGTACCTCAAAAAGTTTATACAAACACTCTAATAATAATATTTAATTAATATTGTTTTAATTTCGGTAAACTTCCACCTTTCTTTGAATAACTAACTATAACGATATAACTGAAACCGGTTAGTGGAAGTTGAACACAACAAAAAAGAAATATTAAAAGGAAAACCAATTAAAAGAAGATTAATTTTTTATGCATCAGAAAATAATTACACAAGTTCAGATGAGACTAAACTCGTCTATCAAGAGTTGCAAACAAAACGGTAGCGTTACGTTCCAATAAAACTGCTTGGACTAATTCCAACCCTCATATACCAGGATACGGAAAAAGACTTTCTGTGATGCGCTCACAATTTCCAATCCAAATTTCGCTTAAGAAAGAACAACCCATTTCAAAAAATTACAATAAAATCACACTATTTCATCGATATTTAAAAATTAATAATAGTAGGTAGAGACGTTTTTTCTTTTGACAAAAACCCACAACATTTGTTTGTTTGATGATTACATTTAATTTATTCGCGAAATTTAACACGATGACTCATCCTTTTGTCGTTTTTAATTTGGGTTTTATATACTTTATCTATTTAACAATGACACACACTGAAAAATGTTTAAATTGTGCAACTTTTTAATTACATTATACTCTAAAGTGTCTTGTCTTCAAAATATAAACACTGATAAAGATACATGGTCGTTTTCCGGGTTGGGACCGTGTTAATTGAGTTTTTGAGCTCAACGTTTCGCACACTTTCGTAAGTGGCATCTTCAGGAGCAGGGTTAAGAAATTAGGAATAAGTCAAAAGAGCACGGTAACTCAGTATGTCAACCATACCAGAGGCGAAACTCTTCTGAAGATACACACATAGCTTCGATACATAAATTGACTCAGCGTTTCAGATTCTGAAATGCTCAGGGAAGAACTTCCAGTAAAACACTTTCACACTCTTGTATGATTATCACTTTTAGGACTTCAATTGTATCCACCATTTGTTTAAAAATAGTGTTTTTCAAAGTCGAGAACAAGAAATAATCAAAAGATGTCAAATCAGATGGTCTAAGTGGGTAGATATGCTCTGTGTGGAAACTATTTATACCGTCGTCATAAAATTCTGTTAGAAAGTTCAAACTTGTTTGAGCTGTATGAGCTGTTGCACCATCATGCTGCAGATATCCATTTTGCAAATTCTTCAGGATCAACCTAGTCACAAAATTCCTGCAGCATGTTCTGATATTTCACAACTGACCCTTCATAAAAAATGGCACCAAATATTCGTCTTCCAGAAATAGTACTTCAATACTCCAATTTTTTGTAGTGTAATAGCGTCTTTTCAAAATAATGATGATTTCCTGCACTCCACTTCCTCATATTCAGGCTTCATCATCAAAAATGTTATACCGAGAAGGTCGTTGTTTATTGTTTGATTAAACCAATTATGTACAAAAATAGTCACTTTTCATAGTCAGGTGGTTGAAATCCTTGAAAGATTGCTCCTATTTAACAATTTCTCACAAGTTGAATATGACAAGTCAACTTGCTGCGAAAGCCTTCTTCTGTCGGGCATTTTTAATAAACTTGGGACTTCGTTTTGTTAATATGCGACTTCCTGATTTCCTCTTAATGGTCTCAGTCTTGATGACTTTTTCAATTGAGCAGCCGGTAGTAATTTTAACATAAATGTTGAAATTTTCCTAAATAAATCCTATTTACATTTAATAAGATAGTATACTTCTATACTCCTTCTGTGCTTCTGGTTCATTAAAAGTTGTTTTTTTTTTTAGCCTACACACTTAACTGGATTTTTCGAAAAAAAAAACAATTTGTAAAATATTTCAACATTTGTCTTAGAAAATCGGTTATTCGTTTATACCGGTTATCAACAAACCTATATTTTTAACCCTGTACGTACAGATATTTAGAAAAATTGTCTAAAGAGAGAACAAAATTTTGGGATTCTCTTAGAAATTATACCAGCTGCTCTGAAATTTAGGACATGATGACACTAATTCTTTGGAAAATAAATATATGTCAACATTTCAAAATAATCGATTTCGCAGTTTCTGTTTAAATTTCCAATAAACATACGAAAACAAAACATTTTCGTGTTCTCTGAGCTATGAAAGACAACCGCTTAAACTGGTAAAGGATTTATTTTATTTAGAAACTTAGTCAACTTTTAATGTAGCTTTTATGATTAAGCGTTAAGGCTGCCATGATCAAACCTTTGATTCAAAGAAAACGATCTCACTCACAATAATTTACTTTGCTCCAAGTTTAGAAAAAGATTTTACCTGCTTTCTCAATGGTCACACACATAATCATTGGATACGTTTAAAGATCGATATTTCTGGTAAAAATTATTTCAATTTCCTAACCAGGCGATTTCAGCAGATTCGAACACAACTGGTTTGCACAAGTTCCCAAACTCTTCAAGTTTACCATCCACAGATGCGCAGTTACTTAATAGCCACACCATAATGATATCTTCTTTCAACTTTATGGATAACAAAAGGAAGGAAATTAAAAATAAAAATTAAATCACGTATCATACGTCTAAAATTCACAACATAAAATTTACCAACCTTAATTTATTATTACATAAATAAAGGAGTCAATGAAAACGTAAAACCGGAAGACAGCTATATCATCTAAGATAATTACTTTTCTCTAGCAATAAACTTGCAGAATTTACCGATAGATTTGCCGAAACAATAAATTATAGCTAGGAAATTGGCACGCCATGGATATGATATAAGCATTAAGAAATAAACGACCACGATATGTTCATATAGAATCCACGTTACTTAATCTGAAAAGAGTTATAATATTTGGGTGCCTCAATGATGATTGCTTTAAGTCATTTCCGTTTTATAGCCGTTCGTTGTCATCACTCACGACATATAACACACAACGACTGAAATAGCTCAATCGTAAAAAATTAATTTGCAGCGTGCCTACAGGGCAATATTCGCACAATCCACGAAATCGTCATGATTTCAGATTGAAGTTAATTAATTAAAGAAGTGTGAGACTCGAAGTTTGGGAAATTTTAGCGGTCATTATTTTAACAACTCCATAACTATATGGTTAAGTCGCACTTTTTGCTGGTCGACATTGACATCAACTTTGACTGTTAATTTTTGTTAAAAAAAAAAGTCATGATACAAAAATCAAATATCAGATCCTATTGAGGTGACCCATCGTCAAACCGTCCCGCTCTCCCCTACAAACCATTTGCACAAAACATTTATTGCCTTGGAGAATAACGTGGTTAATGTGCGGTTGCAAAAAAAAAACAGACGACATTAGTAAAAATATATTTCTAGGCTCAGCTTAGACGGAATAAATGTTCTAAGACACCGAGCCAAAGTCATTTACCGAAAAACATTCTTAAGAATTATTACTTTCAAAAGAACAAAACAATTTTTTTTCAGAAAGTCGGCTAAATAAGAATAGATGATCCCGTTAAAAATTGTTGTTTGACAAGAAAATGAATTATAAGATTGGCAGAAGCTTTTTTACTTTTGGATGCGTTTCCGGACCTGTCAACATCATGCCACTTTATTTTGAAAATTGAATGCCCGTTTTGTCTAGTTTAAGCGACAAAATACAGTTTAAAAACACCTCTGAAGGCTTATCCTCGTATGTGTACCTCGTGTTTGAAGTCAACATTTTTCATTTATAAGTCGAAATTGTTCAAAAAAGAGACAAATAAAAAATCTAAAACCGGGAAATTCCCTCCACTGTTTCACCAACACGTGTCGTGTTTACAACCCGCACAATAAGAGCATGGAAGAGATTAGTACACAGCTTGTTGATTAAAAATAAAAGGCCGCCAAAAACAATACTACACCAATATTATTCATGAAGGGTTTAATTAGAAAATTAATTCCGGCGAAATAACCCCGTCTGGATCGACATCAAACCGTCGATTGTAATAGCGTTGACAATCAACGGATAGCGGGCACTAGGAGCCCTGGGCGTTGCCCTATTTGTTAGCTTAGCATGTTAATAGCAGGAGAGGCGGCATCCGGAAGCCTTCCCTAGGTGTCAGTGGTGGGTTATGCATGACAAAAGAGAAACGCCACACTCTGGGGTTGCTTTTACCGTCGCAAAGTTTGCAGCGCTTGGCGCGAGGTTCTCCGAGTGACCCCGTGCTCACGGGCATGGTCTAGCTGCTGCCGGGGACGGCTGATGGGCTCACACGCCACCACCCTGTTGCCAGTTGACCGCCCCCTTGCGCTGCCAACGAGGAGACATCTCTTTGCCGCAGGAGTCGTCGTGTGCTTTCGGTGATGTTTCTGGGGCGACGCGGCGGCGGCGGACAGACGCTGGGCGACGGTTCGCGCATTCAACGACTTACTGAAACGACGAGGGACGAGCGAACGGCTCGACCAGCCGTCGGCTCTTCCCGAGCGGAGTGAGCGTCACGGCGCCGAGGAGGTGGGGGACGGCAGCGAACAGGCATGGACTTTAGGATAACAAATCAGTCACACTCAATTTAATTTCGAGCAAAATGAAGGGACGACTTGAGAAGACGTAGAGGTATGCTTTTCCGAAAAATATTTGGCACTAGACGTTTTCAGATATACGAGGGAGTACCGAAAGTCTTTGCTTTCTTAACGAAAGCAGCCAGTTGCGGGAGTGGAAAAATTTACTTATTCTGCAACAGCGGTTCCCAACGTGTGGGAGGGTCGCGAGAGGATTTTCAAAATGAAAGTATTTCTCAATTTTATCTTTCGGAACTTTATGTTTCGAATTTTTCTTTTTCCTCTACATCGTTCTCCTCTGTGTTACGTCTTCTTTTGACTTTAAATATGCATATTCGTCATATTTACCTTCTGTTCAGAAGTTTCTAATTTCCTTGTCTGTGTAACTCTATTCTTTCCCCAGATTCCTCCCAAGCTTTTTGTTTTCCAAAATTTCCTTAATTTTTCTCTTTTGCCATTTAAAAGTAAAATATGTATTATAATTTTTGTTACTTGAATATTTTTTTCATTTTCTTTAGTTGAATTTCTTCTTTTATTTCCTCATTGCACCATCTGTCCGTATTTTCTTTTGTTTCCCGTTCTTTTCCTATTCTTTTAATGGATCTTTCCTTAGTTTCTTTTTGTGTGCGCGTATCTATCTTTATGACTACTTTCTTTATTATCTTCTATTTTCCTATTCTATTTCCGGTTTCTTGATGTTCTGTTTTCATTTTTACTTACGCTAGAACTAAGTAATGGTCCCCATATCTTATATCTTCTAACCCTTGCATCCCTAAGTTCCCATTTAAACTGATTACTTGTTATAATATATCAATTACAGATTTTTCTGTCATATTTATTATTTTCTTCATATATTTGTGTCCATTTTTAAAATATTTTTTCTTTTTAACTTCGACGCTTTCAGATGTAGATGGTTCTAACGATCTTTTAAGAAAAGTGTCCATTTTTAACAAAATAATAAATATCAAAATATTCGACACTGCACTCAGAAGAAGGCTTCGCGTTACTTGATGATAGATGGAGCAGGTAACAAAGAATTGCTGCGGGAAGTTTTGAAAAAAGTTTGATGTCCACTGTTCTATACATTCATCACTGAACTGTACACTTAACTATTTCGTTGGTCAACTTTCCTTCACGCGTCCAAGAAAAATTCTTTTAGATTATATAACGATGTAATTAGTCCACATATTCACGAGTGAGTTCCACACAATTATGAGTTCATTCATCAAAATTCTTTAACCCATCCAAGAACAACTTTTTTAAATTGCAGAATTCATACGTCCCCTAGAAGTAGAAAAATATTTTAATGACGTTAAAACTCGAGGTCATCGCAACTTTAAACTTAAATTTTTAAGTCATTGACAATTCAAACCAAATTTTCAAGTACATAAACTCAGTGTCATATTGCCTAGATACTTACAGCGTAGCTGTTGAAATACCAATGCGTGTGTTGATATCATTCGGCGCTACGCAATGGGGGGGATGATCAAGTGTGATCCGGTGATCATTGAGTATATTCTAAATTTGATAATTGTACAGATCTCGCGTGGCATGTTCTAAAATATATTTACGATAACTTCGCGGTTACATTAAATGTTAAGTGCCCTTTGTACTCCACCGTCAAAAACTCGATTTAGAATAAACATTTAAGCACGAACGACGAAGGACGCGATAAATGAACTTCATTGCGTTTCAAAAAACGTCAATACTATTCATTCCATGGCCCTAAGAGTTCTAACATAAAAAACGAACAATTTATATTTTTCACAAGCTTTCGGAGTAATAAAGCTCTCACCCCATTGGAGACCAATACTCGAAGATTCCTCTTGAATTGAGTCCGTTTTGGCTTGCTATATCTTGTCTAAGCTACAGAAACATCTCAAACGGAAAAAAATGTTCAATCAGTGAAAATGCCCCATGAGCTGTTTACAGTGTAACCAAAAGAATTCTTATGTAGTTAATAATACAAGGTTATTTCCACCTTTAAATAGTGCAGTTGTCCGAAAATAGGTTGGCGCATAAAAATAGACGATGCAGCTTAGTTTCGCAGAATAACAACATACATCTTCAGTTCAAAATGTCAAGAAGAGAGAATATTATTTAACCCGAAAAATTAGAACGAATCGGAGTTGTTTCGTCAAAAATCTCCAGTTGATTAAACATGATAACTAATTTTAAACAAACATACTTGGAAATTTTTAATCGGTATTTTATAAAAAGCTACAAGTGGCAACTAGCCTTAATCATTTAAATGACCACAAAAGAAAACCGCATACTCATATCATAGAAAATGATATGAACCAACCTGTAATATCCAGAATTTCTAAAAATTAAATTTTGTTTTTAAAGTGTTCTCTGATGAAAAAAAAATATCATTCTGGCAATATACGATTGCCAAAACAGATTGGATTATAACAACTGGACGTGTGTTGTTTTAAAAGATACGCCTATTATATTATAAACGATCGCCGGTTTTCAATAATTTAATTTGTTCTATGTCAAAACTTAATTCTACCATATTATAAAATTTAAAAAGGGCTCTAATTCTGGGAGTAAAAGTGAAAAGAAGAAACCACAACTAAACCTGGGCATTATATAAAAATTTCGTTTATTTAATTTGAGAAAAATTTTAGCACTGCGTCAATTAAGGTATAGCCATAAAGTCTTTAAGAATTTTTCTAGATGGACAAAGATCCTCAAAGTTAGATTAAATTAACAAGAGCAGAAATATCTAGGAAAATGGAACGAAGAGTAGATATTTCCCTAATTCTAACCCTATCAGAGTGTAAGTAAAAGTTAATTGATATTTTCCTGAAATCTGTTCCCTAAAAAATTTCTATTTTTAATTTGTTTTAATTTGTTTTATCCAAGAAAAGACAGCTTTCCCAAAATAATGATGTTCTATGCAGAGAAATAATACCTATTTAATAACAGTTTTAAATAACCACTACTCAAATTGCAAAAAAATTTCCTAAATATCACTTAAAGCCTGTCAAAATTTTTCTAAACGTACAAATAGCTTTCAAATTTAAGAATTTCGCAATAATCGAGCATATGCCAAATTAAAACTCAGTTGTGAACAAACTTTAAGTGTGATACTTCAATATTTCGAGATTGCTAAATCTTCCTGCATTTTTTAAGACTTGTTTGTTCGAATTTCCTTAATACAAAAAGCACATCACTTCTCGAACAATTTCAATTCAATATTTAGAATTTTAGCTACTTTTAGCTACTGGTTACTAAATAACAGCATTAGTCTCTTCAATTACATTGACACATCATACATTGTCACCTGTTAACCATTTTCCCTTCAACACTCTACACTCGTATCATACCAGCAACTAAAAATTCGTTCAACATCAAACGGGTTTATACTTTTAGACGATTTTTTTTGAAGCAGGTCATTTTCGTTTGAATTATAACCACACTAATAAAATACAAAAGTGTGTTCTAAAACAAAACCTACTCATTTAGTATTTGTGTTTTGTTGTTAAAGAAACGAGAATCATAAGTTTTGATTAATTTAAAACTGTGATACCGATAACTGCGCTATTTAAAAAAATCTTACAAGAAAACCTTACCATTTGAACTCCCGGTTTTTTCCGAAAGTATGAAAATTCGATTCCAAGGAGCGAAAGAAACTACTTGGGACAATAACGAGCTGTCACTTTTGCCTTACGGAAGAAAATGACAAGAAGACACGTGTTAACGGTATCGGTTTTGCTTCTGCGGAAATCGCTTGTTGAATCCAAATTATTGATGCTTTTATGATCAATGGATAAATGCGTCACGTTAACAAAAAATAAAACAAACAAAAATATCAATAATCTCGGCTAAACGTATAATTTCTGGAGGGATGAAACCGACCCCAATAGCGAGAGTTTGTTTTTTTTTTTCGTAAGGTTAAAGTAGCAGCTCATTATGGTCCCAAATACACTTTCGCTCCCTGAAATCGAACTTTCATACTTTCACAAAAAACTAAAAATTACATACTTCTGAGGTTTCCTTGTTAAACACCATAAATAAACTCATTCATGGAAATGATCCACTGGACAACGACAATCGAAATAGTACAACCTAACAGAAAAACTTTTGAGCGACTAGATAGACGACTTAAAAAAAAATAGAGCAATTTACCCAAAAAAAATCAATTGTGAAAAAGTTGGTCATAGACGAACACCAAGAAATGCGAAAGCGGTATTAATAAGTCTTATAGAAAACAACCCAGGTATTAATATTAGAAGAATGGCGCTTAATTGTTGTACTTCAGTTTGGCGGATCTTAAAATAACAACAACTTTATCCACATCATGTTCGAAGGGTGCATGCAGTTTTTGAACCCTATAAGTTTACTTAACAAAAGAAATTTTTATTTTTTAAATCACGGCGGTACCACGATGACAATTTATTTCCTGGAATAGTTATGCGCTGGTATAGCTGGTAACCACATTTTCTTAGAAATACACTTCCTGAACTATTAGAAGATTTGCCCTTATTAATAATTCAGCAAATGTGGTATAGGCAGAATTGTGCGCTGCTGCACTAAGCAGGAATAGTGAAAAACTGTTTGAACAATCCATTTCCGAAACGCTGGATTGGTCGAGGAAGATCAATTCAGTGACCCACCCGATCACCTGATTTAAATCCGTGCGATTTTTCCATGGAGTGCTTTAAAGAACGAGGTTTACAGCGTCAAGTTTGACAATATAGAGGAACTAGGTAATTACATCAAAGTTGTTGCAGAAAAAGCTCACATCCCTAATATTTTTGAAAGTGTTCGAAATTCTTGTATTCGTCGAAGGGAAGCCTATATTCAAGCAAATGGTGCTAAATAAAAAATATGCAATTTAAAATTTTTTCTTGGGGAAAATAAGGGAAGTAACAAATTAACAAAAAACTACTCCGCGGAGTTTTGCAGACAAATTGAAAATTCACTTTACAAAAATCTGAAACGACGCAATTAGAGTATTGAGAAGTCCAAATAGATAAATTTTTGTCAACATATTACCAACTTTACGAAAATGTTAAAATACGATAGTTTCGGATGTAATCTTTTCATAAAAGTACATACCAGCAAACAGACAAGAGATAAAAGCAGAAAGTTGCATTTTCATATTCTACAAACAACAAAACGCCAAGAAAACACGGAATAAGACGTTCATTAAAATGGTCTGAAGGAATATTTTTCTTACTTGTTAGGGAAACAACACATACGTGGTTTCGAAACAAAGAGATAAATTAAGACAACAATTAAGAAAGAGGAAGATACTAAAGCTATTTCTGAGAAAATATGTAGTGTACGAGATTTAATAAATTCCCCTCATAATTACACTGACTTATTACTTATTGTATTTTCAAAGTTTAAATAAAAAAACACAAAATTGTACGCTCTATTGCTGTCATTTTTCTTACCAAAAAACTTTAAATGAAAAGTTGCTCACTACTGCAAACAAATAAACAAAATCTCCACTAAATGTCACGCCGCTTTCTTGTTCTACATATTATCAATATCTTCTAACGAAATACTACTAAAACATTACTACACATTGCTTACTTACTACACAAATAAAAAATAATCAAAAAAAAAGAAACAAAAAAAATGTGTTTTAACTATTTCGCAATATTTTTTTTTTGTTTTACATAAATTAATCCGCATGCATTACGAATTAGGGTCACGGTTTACATGAGTAATTTTTAACATTTACCGGCTTATCCTGATACAAAGTGATAGGTCTGTATTATGCGAACATTTACATAAAACCAGCCGAACAAACATACCTATTTAATTTAAAATGTAAATAAAAACATGTTCCTCTTTTAAACAATAACTGCGTTCTATTATTACTTCAGCAGAATGTTTACTGCAATACATACCGCAAAAATCCAATAAACCACCATAACTGCCAGCAGGCAAAGTTAAATTTACTAAATTACCATTACAGTGAATACTTTCGAAAATTGTATCTACCAACTCCTCAATCGACCAATACGACCCGACACAAATTAACTTTATGTTTACCTACCCTTACGTAAAATGTTATTAACCGTAATAGGATCCAGAATTTAATCAATTCATTAAATCACGGGAAACATGTCAGGTTTCAACTTGGGCCGCAAACTCTTTTAGTGAGAAATTTTAATTTGGATGGCTGTAACTAAATATAAGATTTTGCTGTTTGGATAATGTTTCCAAAATGTGCTCAGCTTGTGAGGTTGCGATGCAGTCGAAGTTGAATGACAGTTCTGTATAAAACTCGTAATTTTTAATTCATATAGGTATGTATATTTAAAAAAATTGTTTAAGGTATTAACAGAAATTCCCTCGCCCCTCGAAAAACTGTAAAAGTATGGTTTTGTGATTTTTTATGATAACCGGCGTAAGTTAAAACAAAAATATGTGACTGTAAAGTGCCGGTAATGAATCATGCTATGCGCATGTTTCAAGTGAGTTTGTTTTTCAATGACGATATTTTGTGATGATATCATCAAGGACACGTGTATGAATTTGAAAAGGTAATAATAACAGTACTGTAGCCTCAAATTTTCGGGAAAATAGGATAACTTGAACAAAAAAATAAAATTCTTAATTCATTAATTTTTGAGTTGCCCTGAATAAACGATTCAAAATTAAAAGTACTGTCCTCAGAATTTACACTTTCGATAACAAAAATTAAAAATGTTTTTTTGAGTTTCCGTCTGTCTGTGTCAATTTTTATTAGACAAATAAGTCCCACAGTACTGAACAGATTGTTGTCAAATTTTATACGTATGTTGTGTGTAAATGGTAAAACGCTAGACCAAAATTTGGCTAATTATCCCCACTAACAATTTAATGATTAATATTTTGCCATATTTTCTTAATATACGTAGTCATCTTTTCACAACAAGAAACTTAAAACATGTTTAAAATGATCAGTTTTGTAGAGCAATATGGATTTTGCAATTACGCTCCGCCCCTCGGCCTGACAACAAATGAAAACTTCATCACTATTGAGGTCGGGGCAGGTATGGGTAGGGCTTAATGTCGTAATGATTTTTTCATTCATTGTCAGACCGAGGGGCGAAGCGCAACAGCAAAGTCTATATTTCCCTACAAAAATTTACCATTTTAAACATGTTTTAAGTTTTTGTTGTCAAAAGATTACAAAGTATATTAAGATAAATGCACAAATTATGAGCCCCACCCGCCCGCCCTATCTCAATTGTGATGACTTCTTTTTTATTCGTCGTGCGCCAAGAGGGCGGAGCTTAATTGCAAAATCCTTATTTCTCTACAAGAAATTATCGTGTAAGACATGTTTTTGAGTATTGTGTTGTTCAAAGAATACTACGCATATCAAGCAAAAATTAAAGCCAGATTGGGATCGAGACAGATGGGTGGGGCTTATATTTTGGCTTTCTTTTTTACTTAATATGTACATACAGTTTGCTTTCAACAACAAGAACATGTTTCACATAGCAATATCTCGTAAAAAATAAGGATTTTGTACTTAAGCTCCGCCCCGGCTTACGACGAGTCAAAGAAAATCATCACAATTGAGATGGGGCGGGTGGGCGGGGCTTATAAGTTGCCCTTTTTTCTTAACATACGTAGTCATCTTTTCGCAACAAGAAACTTAAAACATGTTTAAAATAGTAATTTTTGTAGAGAAATATGGATTTTGCAATTACGCTCCGCCCCTCGGTCTGACAATGAATGAAAACTTCATCATAACGTCGCCTTAAAATTCGTTTAGTAAATGCCACTTAAATTTTATTAAATAACACTCCTTTACTTGTGATTTATGAATCTGCCTCGATTTTATACCCTGGACATCAAGTTTGTAGCAAAAAAATTAACGCCGAAGTGGCTGGTTCGATTGACTCACGGGCACGGTTGTAGAATAGATAGGTTGATACACTAGCATACATTTGCATATCCCTGGTTAGCGACGCCAATTGTCGATCGCGTCGCCTGGTTTTTGACGTTTTAGGGACACAGAACTCTATAGGCATCTGTCTATAACCGATGTAATTAATAAAAGAAATCCTACTTATCGACTCCGATCAAATGTCATTTACAAATTTTGTATTGTTCATAAAGCAATGTAAACGAAAATCCCCAAAATAACTAGAATGATTTCCGCTCGACAAGGTAGAGGCGCTAGCTGTATGTGTCCTTTCCATGGATATAGGGATCGAAAAGAAGCGTCGCCATCCCAAGCCATTAGTGTACAAACCTATCTATTCTACAACCGTGCTCACGGGTCACAATTTTTAACATCCCAGCATAAGTTAAGGAAGTATTGGAATGGTTACTCTCATATTTTCTTGGCCCCTAGAGTTTGTGTCGATTTTGATTAGACATAGAGAATCTCCAAAACTACCAGACCGATTGTCGAATTTTATATGGATGTATTTTTATCACAATAACTTTTTTTGTATAATACCGGTGTCCGGAAAATAGCGGATTAACTCAGTACATTATGTACGGGGGTTTCGAGAGTCCAAAAAAATAATAAAAAAATTCTGTATGATGTAGATTACGAGAAAAACATAATTTTATAAAAGTAAAATTGGCAACACTGCACCACCTAATCCGTAAAAACCTCCTTTCTAATTTGTTAGTAACGATGGTGACTGAAATCCACCATTTATTTTTTTTAGGACAATAACTGTAACAATCAGTAGTGATTAATTGTGCATTATTATTAACAAAACAAGCTGTTATTTTTCATTAATAAATAAACCAATAGAACATTTATAAATTATAAACAAAATAACAAAAGAAAAATCCATTAAAGCATAACCAACTAAACACTAGAGATGTTCAAAATTCCTGTCGTGTGCATATAAGTAAGCTTGTAATGTTTCCAAATTTTGGTCATTTTTTGTAGTTAGTCATCAGTACTTGCTAAGATAAAACTGGGAAATAACATACCCTCTAAGAAAAGAGAGGGTGGGCGGGCGGGGCTAGTAGCTGCTAAAACAAGACTGATTTTGGCAAATGAGATACCCTCTAAGAAAATTGAGGGTGGGTGGGCGGGGCTAGTACCTGCTAAAATGAGACCGATTTTGGCAAATGACACATACCCTCTAAGAAAAGAGACGGCGGGTGGGTGCGGCTAAAACCGGTTAAGACTGTTTTGACAAATGACATATTCTCTAAGAAAATAGAGGGCAGGCGGATGGAGCTAGTACCTGCTAAGATAAGACTTATTTTGGCAAATGACATACCCTCCAAGAAAAAAGAAGGTGGGTGGGCGAGGCTAGAATTTGTTAAGACTGATTTTGACAAATGACATTCACTAAGAAAATAGAGGGCGGGCGGGCGGTTGGGGCTAGTACCTGCTAAGATAAGACTGATTTTAGCAAAAAAAGTCCCCCAAAACTATTTTAAATAACTTACAAAAAAAAATCCTCATGGGTTCCCAAAATTATACACCATGGATACCCAAACACTGTGGCACTCAAGACTTTTTCGTAAAAAGTAAAACATTAAAAGCTCAAAAAAATTTTCAAATTCATCCAGCAAGAAAACTATAATACAAAACACCAGATTCCTTCAAATTTATCCGAAAATAAAACACTAGGGGACCTAAAATGAACTGCGAGGGTTTTGAAAACTTTAACAATTTTTGATACGTCAAACATTTTCAACTGCTTACTCGATTTTCGCTGATTTGTACCTTCGCTTTATATCAGACAAACATTGTTGTTAAATGGAATTTTATCAAATTATTACAGAAACAACACAACCATATCTTTATACATTCTGACTGAAATGGTAGTTAAACATTTTCCAGACACCCGGTATATGCGTCAAATGCTTCGTAGTCGAGTGGGATTGATGATTGACGTGCTCTGTCCCGTTTGGGTTCGAATCTTACTGAGTGTTTTTTTTTTGTCACTGTGACTTGTTTTATCTATATCAGTACTCATATTTTTTTACTTCTAGGGGTTGTCATAAAATAATTAAAATTTTAATTTGTTCGATTATTATGTTTGAAGGGTAATGGAAGTTCCGTCTAAATAACCTTAGACCAATTTTTTTATTGAAAAAAATCAAGAACGATTCGCCTCACAGAAAAATAATTATCATAACAGTTACTTACCCAAAATAATGCTCAGAACGTTTTGCTCCATTGTAGGTTAATTAACAACAAGTCTCTTCCTTTGTTTTGATGGGACAGCTTGTTTATCATCGCATTCTTTCGATGTATAAACATAAACAATCGAAGTTAAGTCCGTACAGATATTTTTTTCCCGTTGGATATCGGCTCTAAAAATATCTCACATTATAGCATACTTTTTTACAATCCATTGATTTTAACGTATAGTATGTAGTTGGCATAAAAAAAATTATAAAATTCGCAAAATTATTTTTTTTTATTTGGGTCGAAGTTGTATTTTTTCAAATGTGCTTCAGTGAAGAAGGGAAGTTCTGTCTAAATAACTTTAAGCCAATTTTTTCACATAGAAGAAAGAATAATTTTAATACGTAAAAATCATAAGTTTAATAATGAAAACAATAAAAGATTTACGACGCCGAACATACATCAAATGATCACTTGTAAACCTCTAGTGTTCTAAAAAAAATCATAAAAATCAAGTCTTATTGTACTGCTGTCAAATTACTATCTATTATTATCATCATCTAGAAAATTCGATTATTTCTAATATCAGAATATAACTGATGAACAGTAGATTTATTTAAAAAACATAAAATAATTTGATAATTAAACAGATAATTTGTTATCGGCTTAAAAAAAGTTATTTTAATACAAAAATTAATAATAATATTAATACAGTGTATGAGTTTGCTTATTACAAAGCATACTTATTCTAAATCAGAATGTTATGGCTTGGCACCACATCTGAACAAAAGTTTTTCAAATATTCACTTTAAAGTAACAGAGTGTAACCTATAATTTGCCAAATTGCTAACACAAAAATAATAACGTAAATTACCGTCGAGTACAGATCAATACAACTTTAATAATATATAAATATATTCTCCATTCCAACATTTTTGTAATCTTTGTATAAACACAGCACTTTCCGGAATCCAATAAAATAAACAAATACAAAATATTTACTTAATTAAACATTGGAATATTAAGAAGAATGACGCCATAATTCTCCTTAAAGCCATTTTCTTTTTACAAAATTTATTCGAACATTAAATCACGCAAGAAAAATTCGCACTCACGAACTTGTTTTTCGCTTATTTTTCCACGAAGCCCCATAACACGTCCTTGACAAAGCTCGAATACGTCAATTCGATACAATATTTATTTGAACCCACCTCATACACTAATCACTTGAAATCACTGCTTGTACTCCCAGAGGCTGGTCCGACGCTTCCGTCGCGGCGCTCTAAACATATGACTCACTATTCTAGATTGTTAAACACCGTCCCCGTTTATCATGAGTAAGAATAGTGTTTAAATAAAATGAATAAACCAACACTCACCAAAAGTGAATTTTGGCGTACGAACGTGTGGTACGTTAGTCCACAGTTTATTATTTTAGACGGACGATTAACATCTGTGATATTTCAGATTACGAGGCATTAAAGATTCTTGGTCATTGCCGAAATGCGTAACATATTTTGAACTTGTATAACCAGGAGATTGGAGAATAGACGGCGCTTGAAGATGGTACATTGACATGGTGTTTTTCACCGGAGCATAAAACATTAATTAAAAACTAACCGGTTAACCATGTGTACGTGTTCCCTGACAAAATGAGACTGTAGCTGAATTTAAAATAAGACGTTCTAACACAAAATGCCAAAAATGAATTATAATTCCCGCAATAAACTATAGCTTAATTGTCTTTGTTTACAAACTTGTTTCTCTGGTTTCTTATGTATTATGCGTACTTCTGCTTAGCCCACGTGTTTTGCATTATACAAAACGAAATGTAGTAGAGAAACATAAATAATTTATTAGTTATTAAGCAAACTATTAAAATGTTATTGGATGTGTAGGCTTGAAAATAAGCATTACGTACAACGGGAACAACAACAACAATAACACACTGTACGTTAAATCGCCGACTTTCCCACATACTGTCGATATTCCGCAGCGATTGAGTAATATTTTTAAAAAATGTAGCACAAATTGCAACAATCTTGCTCAGCTGTCAACTGTGACAACAAATTATGCCGGTTGCTAAGTAGCTCAACATGAGTAAAAATTTTCACTTTGCCCCCTTCCGGGGGCTCGAAAATAGTCTTCTAAATGTTTAATATTCCCAGAAAACACAAACAAAAATATCATGTGGCGGTTTATAAATTAGAGTGGGCGGGTGGTCTTACAGAAACGTAAAAGTGTAAAAAACGATTAACAACAATCCTACCTGTGCGTGATGATGCCCTTCATGGTAAATAATAACAAATTAATGTCCGAATACGCAAATTCACTCAACATTAATTTGATATTAATTTTATTTTGCACTCAAAGTACTCAACAACAAATCATATGTCACTACAACTAAATCACTAGTCGCCATTACAAGTTTGACATGCAGGGCGGCCACCAGCAAAACGACAAACTCACTAGTCTCACCACATTTATTACACAAAAATATAAAATTTAAACAATTAGTAAAGTAAAAGGGAAACAATATATTAAATAAGACGATCTGCTACAGATTAATAATTTCGCTAAGCTAACAAATAATTTAAATAAAATATAAATAAATACAATAAAATTAAAAATTTGATTGATTAGTCTACAATTCATCTATGATTGTTGTAGTGGATAATAGTGGGCCTTCACTTCGTCTATTGCTTTACACCACTCCAAAGCGTATCCTTCGGGGTCCTCTAGGTAGTAGATGCGATTTGGCTGAAACATTCCAATTAGAAAAAATCCCCAAGTCAAGATTCACTCACCGTGTGAACAAAAAACTTCTTGAAATTTCTAGGCTCACTTTTTAGATCTTCGCTCCACGGTATCTCGCCTTTAAGGGTCATAGTAACTGGATCTACGTAATATAAATGAGGCCCTAGTGTGAGCAATAGCATTCGCCGTCTGGGAAAAATCCCCTTCTTTTTTTCAATAATTCCTTGTTTAAGTATTAAATTACCCTCTACAAACTGATGATAAGTGTTACTTCTTTGTTGTTCCAGTCTCTCCGCAACTTCTTCTTTACTAAGATCGGTGATTTTTCTATTTGGTTCTGATTTTTTTCTAGTGGGTGGTTGTTGAGGTGATAGCATTTCGAAATGCAATCTAGAGGCTTTTTCTTCGTCTAAACCGGGTTCTAAATGGTCTGGTATGATCGACCCGTCGCTTTCGCTATCCTCTTTAGTGAAAAACTTCGGTGGAGGCCCCAAATCATCCCAGTTAACATCTTTGAAGAATTCGTGTTCTCGTATACTTTTGTACGGTGTCTCGTCAGTTGCCCCCAGCCTATTACTAGGAGTAATAACTAGAAATTTTTCGATTAAATCTTTAGCCACCTTGTGAAACCCCTGAGGAAAATCATAGTCGAGTTTCAGAATTTTCTGAAAAATTAGATATTCGCTAGCACCACGGAACGGCATTTGGCCAGTCAACATTTGATATATAATGCACCCGAGAGCCCACAAATCTGAAGCGCAGGTTGATTCGGCGTCGTTTAGAATTTCGGGACTGACGTATTGGGCAGTTCCTACAAAACTGTATTTACGTCTCTTTTGATTCTCTTCGTCGGAGGATTTATCTTCCCCTAGAATTTTAGCGCTGCCGAAGTCGGTAATCAGGATGTGCCAATTTTCATCAAATAATACATTTTCCGGTTTCAAATCCCTATGTACAATTCCTTTAAGATTCAGATATTCTAGAGCAAGAACTAATTCGGCAGAGTAATACTTGGTGCATTCCAGATTAAAGCTGGTGTCCTTGTTGATCTGCTGGAGCAATTCTCCATTTTTGGCGTATGTTAGTACAAAATATAAGCGATCGGTGTCTTGAAATGTATAATATAAATGGACAAAGTATTTACAGGAACTTCCTAAAATTTGTAGAACTTTTTTTTCTCTGTTCACGTACTCTGTCTTCTTCTCTCGAATTATGTGCCGCTTCTCCAGGACTTTGACTGAAATTATAGTGACACTTTAGTAATAGTCGACGAAAAATGAATGACTTACTTGCGAATTCTTTGTTCGTATGCACATCTTTGGCAAGATAAACCGTACTAAAACTGCCTTCTCCTATAACTTTGCCGAAGACGAAATCTGCTGGTGTTCGCTTCCTGACGACGTCTTCTCCTGGAGGAGGCATTTTCCCCCGACAGGTACAACTACAGAAATAAGAAAGCAGTTTGCCGCATTTCACTGTCGAGGTCATGCACGAACTAATTTAATTTTGCAAATTATTACATACCTGCAGTAAAACAGCTATAAAATGTGGGCTAGAACGTCATTCAACATACGTCACAATTGTGATTTCACTACCATTTTCAATGGACAATAACAGTTATGACGTTCATTTGTTTTGTAGGTTTAATGAACCTACGCCATTAAAAGAACAATAAAATTTAAGCCGCACTTTTAAGAATCGTACGTTTCCTGTAAGTACAACGGAAAATGTTTTTTTTTTATTATTATTGCACCGACCAAACACGGAATTTGACAGACAAACTAAACAACAAACAAAATAGGTACCTCCGTAACCGACTGAGGATTTGCCATTGATTTTGAGAGAGAGTGGGGGGAATTTCAAATTGTGGGGGGGATAGACGTCTGGCTGGTCCTTCAGGA
Organism: Zophobas morio; assembly: GCF_036711695.1. Lineage (NCBI taxonomy): Eukaryota > Metazoa > Arthropoda > Insecta > Coleoptera > Tenebrionidae > Zophobas > Zophobas morio. The sequence continues at coordinate 16,055,995 of NW_026972129.1, read as the reverse complement.
ATGGGCGCTCGAAGTAGTTTTCGACGCCGAGCGTCGCTGGTCTGTCAGAATGGCTGTAATGTTGATTAATGAATAGTGTTTCCTTATTTTGTATGGGTTGAACTTTAATAGCTTTAAAACAAGGACTAAAATGGAGGCCTTTAAAAATTTAACACAAAACAAAGTCATCAAAAATTTTTGTCGATAATTCTAATTTCTAGATTTCTGCATGAGTGGTATGTATAATAATATTTATTGTCCTTTCGTATTTTTATTGTTAGTTTTGTAAAGGATTTTACAAGGCGAAAAGAATTTCGCCCGAAAAGTTGCCGCTTCCGCTTTCTCGATAAAATAAACTTTTTTATGTCGCTTAACAAACGCTTAAGTTGCGAAATCTGTCGGGCAGAATTTAATAATTTACTCCTTTATAATAGAGACGATAAATTAATATTTTAGTCGATTTTGTACAATAATATATTCTGATAATTATTCAGGATGCAATTATTTTGTTTTTGCGAATTAACAAATGTCTGTTAAATTTATAATTGCATCTTGTATTTCACCGACTATTCATTCCACCTTAAATTAATATTAATCATTTCCTGTTAAAGACGACTAAGCAAACTGTGAACAGAGCCGAGGAATGATGATTTAAGCAGGACATAAATATACAATGTGCTGCCTTTATATTTTCCCCATTGTGGACGCACAAACCGTAAAAGATCGGTATAATATAAGTTAAATTATCTTGTGCGGAAACAGGGATAACAATTTGTATCATTTCCGAGTAATTAATATTAATAAATACCGACATTATCACATTTTTCAAGACTATATTTAGTAACATTCAAATTTTACACGCAATTGAGGAACTTTTTTATCTAAAGGGGACAATCTAGTAAGGCTAAATTTCAAATACTAGTTATGCCCGTAAATATATGTATAACTTTGGAAATATGGTACAACGCTAACCAAAATTTTTATGATCACATCCACCAACAATTTGAGGACGTTACCTCAAGATTTTGCATGGTAAATACTATTTAATTTTTATAAAGTAACATACTTCTGTATTTGTGATTTATGAAGCCATGTTGATTTTTTACCTTAGACTTCTAGATTTTCCCAAAAATGTCAAAACTGTATAACATTTTACAGTTTACCCCTCCAAAAACTTAATGGCGTCATCTCACAATTTTGCTGAATAAATTCTATCCAAAATAGTTGCATTCATGGACCGTATTCTAATAGCTACAAAGTAGAAAAACATTAATTTACAGACACATTCAGATCATATTTATTAGGTACATCATAATTCCGAAACAAGCGACGAAAAAAATTTAAATTTTCTTGAAATTTAGAAAAATAGTAAATTTGAACATTATGTTACTCATTTATTCAACTATACTCAGCTTCCATGTACTTTCTAAATAGATGGGTATTAAGAAAAATTTATTACTTTTTAAAAAGAAATCGAGATTCTAGAAGGACGATGGCAGTTTTTAAATATTTTTTTAACACAATAATCAGGAGAAATGTAATTCAAAAATAGCAAAACTCTAGATACATTATGTACTATTTTGTTTGCTCTCTATTCGGTAGATATTTCTAATAGGAATATATTTTTTTTATTTATGAAAAATTTTTGAAAATGTCTCTGTAAACTTCTCCAAGGGCGAAGCGCACGCGGTTTTATATAAACCATGCACTCAAATATTTAAAAAAAAAAAATGCCTAATCCTTTTAAAATGAGTGATACAAACGGCTGAAAATATAAAAAGTACCAAAATTGGGTACAATTTAAAAAATAACGTCGACATTATTTAAAGAATTCTCTCAAATTTGGCAATTTTGGTATCTTTTGCCAAAACAAACCATATAGCGTTCGTTTTTTAATGAAAATAAAATGTTTGCAATTTTTCTCGTTGTGTATGTGTATGAAAATGTCTAAATATTTATCACCTTAAGAATCAGTCAAAATTTTTCAAAATGTTTATGTTCACGACTGTCAGAGTGGTGCAGAACTCTCCCCTCCTTGATCTTGGTTAATAATCATAAAATGTAATAAATCATGTTTCCAGGATCAAGTCTTAATGCGTCTTTAAATATTTAATATAACATTAATTTTTAAAGTGTGCTCTAATGACTTGGCTTTGTAATGAATTTTTAAATGATTTTTTGTTTGAATAGGTTAACCTACTTAAAGGTTAAAAATTGCTTTCTCTTAAACCACATAATGATCCATGAAACTGTTCAAAACATAATAAATAACACATAATGCTCTCGTTTGTTGTTGTAGTTGTTGTTATTTTATAAGTAATATAATTGTCAGAAATATTGTTAATAATATAAACCCATCAAACAAAGTTCAAATCGTATATCTGAACAAAACGTTTTATTATTGGAATTAATGGACTTCAAACATAGCACACATTTTGATGTAAAACTTTGTACCGAATTAATATTATAAAATTCGCTAATTTATATTAAAAATAGCGTATTTTGCAAATTACAGGGTTAAAAAAAATACAGACATGAACACCCTTACATTCAAACAGTATTTTTTTTATTTGCAGTTGTTTTGATACGTATTATGCTTCTGACTCAATATTTAATCTATTTTCGCAAAATTAGAACAAGATTTGAGGTATTACATGTTTTTGTTGGTTGTTTTGGAAGGGACCATCCGTCTACAAACAATCAAACGGAAAATAGAACAAGAGAGACGGAAGATCTAACGCTATCGCATATGCTTAAAATATAAACCTACACTACGTAAGTTGTAATAGTAGAATTTCAAACAAACATCAGTCAAATCTTAAACAATAAATAGATCTAATTTTAGTCATAACTAAATTAATGTGTTGTGGGGGTTGGACCTTGGACCCTTTATTGTGTTACAGAAATTCTGGAAAACTAGTTCTTATGCTATAAAAATTTTCACTGTTAGCCAAGTTTTTTCAGAATGTTATTAAAATTTTCTTAAACACTGGAAATAGTAAACAACCAAGGAAAAAAGTGACAAAATGTTAATCGAAAACACATTTATCAAGAGCAAAAAACAACAATAATTTTGTGTTACTCAAATATGACAAACATATTTGTGTGAAGACGAGCACATTATTAAAAATATGTAATTATTCTTTTTTTACTCAAATACGTCTCGAAGGATTAGAAAATATTTTCGAAAATGTGGTAAGATGAAACTAAAAAGTTCGGGACTAATCCTCATGTATTTAAAGACCTTTTGCAAACCAACCGAATATTTTAAATCTGCAAAAAATTCAGTACTATTGTTTTAGACGTTTATGAACACTTTTAATAAAGCAATTCTTTTTTTTTTTTTGGAAATTAACATTCTCTAATATCCTCGCTTATTCGAAGATCTGCCACAAAACAGATACATTTTTAATGCAAAAGATGTAGTATTTGTTCGAGTTATCATGAAATGCATACCTATATTTTTGCCAACATTTTTTTTGGTGATCTTTTTTTATGTACCTCGGTTTAATGCCAGGATAAATAACAACATAAAAAATTCAAGGCGGATTTATAAACCACAAGTATAGGAGTAATTTAAGGTGACGTCTTCAAAGTGTTGATAGGGATGACTAGACAAATTTCGCTTAGCATTTTATTTTAGTCTACATATCATCTCTGACGTACGTATAAAATTTGATAACATTCGGTCCAATAGCTTCCCAGATTATCTGTGTAATGTATATCGACACAGACGACAGACAGGCGGAAACAGGACCCATTTTTTCGCACTCTAGGGGTTATGGAACGTCGAGAAAACATGAAAGCTTACGCTTGAGGAGTAAAAAACAAATGATAAGTATTTAAATATCAGTGACGTCAATTTTATAAAAGTTTGAATAACTTGTGGTTCTACGTTCAATCCAAAAAGGGTCAGACGAGGATTTCTGTTAGAATGAGATTCAACAATAATATATTCAATTCTCCTTCTGATCTCGCCAATACATTTGCAATATTTTCTCATCTACATACAGAATAATTTTGCTTCAATTGAATTTTCTCATTCCGATATTCCAATCTACGACATAAATACAAGTTACTGAAAATAACATCTTTGCTGCTTTAAGTCAAATTTATTTCTCCACAAATCGCAGTTTCATTCACAAGCGCTCTACAGTCACAAATATTGCTTCCATTTCATATAAGTTAGTGTAAAAGCGATCGATATTCAATTGCAGGTAAATGTTATACTATACATATTATACAAATTCTTTAAATTGTGGTAATAATGGGGACGGACAATAAGTGGCTCAATCGCAAGAGCCAATATGCCGGAGTTCACAATTTATAATTAATTGGTTACGATTATTTTTACTCGTATTAACTTAATATTATTCAGTTTTACTTCCCAACAGGCAGAAATGATGAAATTGCAACAAGGTCATTTTGTATGTCACAGCTAGTAGAATACAAAAATGTGGGTTTCTCCTCTATCGATATGTCTGTGTATTTCCAAACCAGTAGTACCCACTAACCAGAAATATTAAGTGTAACTTAAAAAAATATTTAATTAACTAAATACCTCAGAAGGGTTTTGTAGCCACATTATTTATTTCGAGGTGAAAAGTTACTGTATGCTACCCCACAAAGAGTTGAATAGAAAAGTACTTATATTAAAACTCATTCGTTTCATGCAAATTTGGTGAGCCCGCACTGGGAGTTCATTTAAAAATTCATGGTTTCAGTTAAATATACACGAAAATTCACCAAAACACTTTAAAGTTTAACACATTTTCGCAGTTAAATAGGTTTCCTTTGTGTGTTTGTGTTTTTTTCAACCAATGTCTCTCTGCAACATTTGGTATCCATTACCTCTTTCTGATTTAAAAAAAACACAAATATGAATTAAAGAAAAGCATGCTATTGTTTATTTTAACTTTAGACTAGAAGAATCTTAAACGTAATATTGCATTTTTGACGCTCAAAACCAGTAAGTGGTGAATAATATCGTTACTGTGTGAAATGTTAAAGCTGTTTCAGTGTGACACATTGCAACGGATATTCATTATTAATTACGAATACCGACAGTGATTTACATCCTCAAACATATATGGATACTGTCGAATCTAAAGCAAACCGTACATAAAACTAGCGGTGTAGTAAAACGTTTCTTTTACATTCAAAATGTTTACTACGTGCTCCGAAAATTAAAACTTTTGACCCAACGAATAGGAAAGGTACAATGAATAAGTGATAACAAGAACATTAATTTTTAATTTGGGTTTTATTTTATTTATTCTTTTTTATCCAAAATAATTTATTGATGTAGTCATGTGTTACTTTTCCTGAAACTCGCACGTCATAAGAATTTAGTCAATCATTCATGTATTATAGACTTAGTTGTGTTAATAGGTAGATTAATAATTCTTAATTTGAAAACTTGTTATGTTATAACCAACGCGCGGAATTGTATCTCATACGCTAGAACCAGTGCTGTCGCGGCGATAGTTTGATTACAAATATATTTTTCTTTTGGACTATTTCAACATAATATAACATTTCAAGATCACAAATCTGTGGTCCTGTGGTTGAAAAATTAAAAAGGGCATCGAGTATTATTATATGAAGTAATACAGTAATATAGAAGTCGTTTTTTTACTAGCTGTAAACACTCCTAGCGACGCACTGGCTACGACCTTGTGGACCAGATCAAGGCGTCCCCGCGACTCGCCGTAAAACACACCTTACTTCAACTGGGGGATTGCAGCGGTGAAACAAATTCCCGCGTAGTGGTTATAACTAACATTTTATTGTAGTGTTATTTCTCTGAAACTTTCTCCACAAAACAAGTTGTTTCCTAGATGATTTTGAGAAATGACGTCATCGATTTTTGGTGGAGATAAACTAAATATTTTATTAAATCGTATATTTTTTGACGTTAATAATTGTAAAATTTTACCGACGATTGTTTTGCTATAATCAGTTACTGTTTTATTACCAATTGTTTGATTTATGTGTTTAATAATACTTTTTTCATTATTTCATGCACACAAGTGTGACATCAGTTGTAAAATTTTATTACCAATTGAGTTTTTTTTATAATTTCACGCATTCACCACATGCTTACAGTACATTTTTGTATTCGTGCATTTTGTTACATGTGAACACTTCCGCAAACATTTATAGGGAAAATAATTTACCATGTATGGCATTATTCCGTTCAACACGATATGTTAAAATCCACTGCGAAATACAAACATGTGTGGTAAGTAATGTACATATTGCTGAACCATGTCCATTTGTTTTATGTTTATGCAATTTGAATTTACAAAAGACCACACGTCGCAGCATATCTTTTCAGCTACCCGCCGCTTACCGGAAATTCTGAAACAAAAGGAGTTTGTAATCGATATAAACCACCAGAAAAGTGAGAAAACTGTCGCGTTACAACTTACTCGTTATAATGTCATGTTATTACGTATTTATGAGGTTGTTATTTGTACTTTTATCTAAATCGAATTTTTTTCGGGGTGAAGTAATGTGTTTATTTGCCCCTCGCTCAGCTTTGGGTAAATTTTCGGTTAAAAAAGTTATAACTTGGAACAAAAAATTATTGCTACAAGTTATGTATACATAAAATAAAACGGTTACATCGCATTATTATGAACGATACAATTTTTTTGTGTTTGGTTTTCGTTATTTCGGTTTTAATGAACGCTATATTAATATTTCCGTTTGCAGACAGTGCGCTCAGTAAACACCTGGAAGCGAATGAAAAAAAAAGAGCATTTTGTTTTTTGTCTTTTTTAATTAGTCAAAGACGAATTTCGTTGTAAATATAGCCAGGCTGTCAAGCGTTTAGCGTCTGGTTGTGTGACCTGGAGATGTTTATTCATATCTCTTTCCTACGATTTATTGATAATGATAACAGCCTATGGATATAAAAGGAAAATACATTATTATTCCATCAAATAATTTTCGATTGTTGACATAAATATAATTCTTGTTTACATTTCTCTAAAATATACATAGGCTGCTACAAAAAATAATTTGTTATTGAGAAAATATATCATTCAGACGTCTCGATGTTTTATGAAATTTCGCATCGTTCCATAAGTTTTAACGATGTAATTTTTATAACTGACATGGAACACACAGTTTTTATTACGATCTTCGCCAATTATGTGTCAGTTCCAGTGTAAATTAATCACTTACGCCAAACGTTTTCAAGAAAATAACACTTTGTAGCAGTTAGTTGTTTCTACACACATCTAAGCATTCTGAGTTTACAAAAATGCATTAAGCATAACTGCTTTCTTTATTTTTTATTTATGTAGCAAAAACATTACAGATTATTGTAGATATTGGTTGTACAACTAAAACATCACTCACAGGTTCCCATGAATGTAATTATCAAGAAAAAACTAAAGCTGTGTTCTATTGACCATTATTTCTGAAAATTAAACAAAGTTTATAATCTAGTCTTCTTCATCTCGGAGTCATAATTTAAAATTCAAAATATGTATAACGCCAAAATTGTAAAAACATTAGAAAATAGTTCTTTTAAAAATGAGAACAGCAGAGTATATTGTAAATTGTAATACTTTCAAAATTTTGCTTCCTGTAGAGCAGGATTTTGAACTTTGAATTGTAAGTTCTGGAAATTACTTGCAGTTTTCCCTACAAAAAGATGTAACTCATATGATGTGTCGCTAATACAGGGTGATTACAAAATGTCGCACTAACCCTGTGACGCGGTAAGGATTGTTGAGCAAAGAAAAAATATTTTTAAAAATCTAGCCATAGGCCCTCCAAGTTCAATTTTTCTTTTCATAATTTAAAATTATTTTGGAAGTACCACGTCTTTCTTTGTCAATAATTTTCTGCATTTTATAGTCTTATAAAAAACTGAAAAATTGTGGCTAATTTGTCACCTTTTTCAATATTTTCTTTGTGTAAGTGAAACTAATGATTTTTCTCGAACTTAGACTTGTAAACTTTCTAAAGTACCATTGAGTTTTGATTCACCCTGTATATGGAACAGAACTATTTTTCGATAGCGCTGTCAAAATTATGAGTGATTTTTACTTCCCGAGCGTATGCTGAGAAAGCACTGTAGGTACTCCATATCACACGAACAGCTTTTTTTATATTTTCTAGACGTTTGAGGACACCTAGGGTATTAAAAAATAGGTTTGCCATTTCCATCTGTCTTTGTGCGTCTGCATCGATTTTTGTAAGACAGATAATATTCGAAACTGCCGATCGATTGTTGTCAAATTTTACATGTGTGTTAGGAATATCGTGTACATGGTAAACAAAAATTTGGCTAATCATCCCCACCAATAATATCATCTCAAAATCTTTAATTCGACACTAAAGTAACAAAATACAGTCTTATTTTATTCTTAGTTATTGTCTCTAAGCTTCGTTTATTTAAAGACTTTTCGCAAAACCAACTGAATATTTTAAATCTGCTAAAAATTTCAGTACAATGGTTTTAGACGTTTAGTAAAACTTATAACAGTACCTTTTTTTTGGAAAATTAATATTCTCCAATATCTGTCACAAAAGTTGCTACAATTTTTTTATCCATAGTACCTACATGTAATTTAAATTTAGAAAACAACTTACTCCTACAGATGTGCTTTATGAATCAATCTTGATTTTTTACACTTGACATCCAGATTTTTGGAAAAAAAATAAAAAATCTACTACGATATTTCACAATTAATCTTTGAAATTGTAAAATCGAATGCTGTATCTGTTTATCCCTTCCCAAAAAATTGATGACGTGATCTCAAAATTTTGCCGAATAAATGCTATTCAGAATATGTAAAATATTATGAGTCTGTAGTTGTGGTTTATGAATCCATTTATATTTTTTAGAATTGTTCATACAGGATTACTCAAAAAAAATAATTGAATGAGGTTGTTTATTCTATTGGTCAAATCAAGAATGGCTCACCCCATTTTCCAGAAAATTTGAGTAGCGGTTATCGCAAAAAAATACAAAATTAAATTTTATAATTTTTCGAAGAAGCTGTCGACTATACTTCAGGAGCGAGGGAAATTCTATGTAAATAACCTTAGATCTTTTTTTTTAATAGACAGCCCAAAAATTTCAGTACGTATTTTATAGAATAAAAGCAAAATAGACATAATGATATAAAACTTCTTATAAAATAAATGCCAAAAAACGGATTCAAAGTTAATGAAAAATACTTTAAAAAAATTTAAATAAAATTTCATACCTAAATCTGATCAAAATATGCAAATTTTACTTTTCATTCTATTTGTCGTCTGTTTATTGAAAATTTTGTAGAACTAGTAATTTCCACCCGCAGCTACGCATTTTCTTTATTTAGTTCTCTCAAAACTTCTTCTTCTTTATAAATGAATCTCAATGTGAAAAAACAATTACATGATGAATTAATCATTTAGTTCGCTATTCTTAATTTTTCACATACAAATTACCTTCCAGTAAAATTTGGTGATTTATCCCCTCTAGAAAATTAATGACGTCACTCCAAAATATTTGCGAAATAAATATGCCTGGACTTAATAACATTGTTTTATTTTTCTATAGGATCATAACGTGAAGTTAATTTTTAGATCCGAGGCGTGAGCTAAGAAAGTAGTGTAATCAGGTCAGGTCAGGTCAGGTCAGGTTATTGGCTACTTTCATGTTTTCTCGACATTTCATAAGCCCTAGAGTACAAATAAATAGATTTTCCGTTTCCGTCTGTCTATCTATCTATCTGTCGTCTGCGTAAGTTTTTATTAACAGATAATCATCGAAACTACCAAACCAGTTGTTGTCAAATTTTATATGTATGTTAGAAATATCGTCTAGGTGGTAAAACTCTAACCAAAATTTGTCAATTCATCCCCACCACCAATGGGATGACGTCATCTCCTAAATATGTAATACTTAGTAAATGTTATTTAAATTTTATAAAATAAGATATTCTGAGCATTTGTGATTGAATTTTTATTTTAGACACCCAGGATCAAACGGAAAATGTATAACAAGATTTTGCAATTTAATTTTGAGTTGCAAAACCAAATGCTCTGTAATTTTGTAAATAATTTAAAATTATCGAAAGCATGGTACATCACTAATCAATATTTGTCCGTTTATGCCTCCCTCTCCAAAAAATGACGTCACCTTACAATTTTGCGGAATACTGTTTTTCAAATTTATAATTGTTTGCGATAGACATGCAGTTTCTTGGAATAAATACGAGTGTGCTTAATTAATTAATTAGTCCTCTTCTCTGCGTTGAGGAGACAAAATTTCAGTTTCTTTTAACGCAAATGCCGCGCTGATTCTGGTTATCTGAACGTGTGATAGTCGAGAGCTGACTCCTATTTACTTTTTCAAAGAAATGGGATTTGTTGAGCTGTCCTTCAAGGGCTAGCGAAATTCTGTCGAAACCATTTTATTTGTAGGTATAGATATGATATGAACAATGTCCAAACAATATGTATAATTCCGTTAATTGACGTTTTCTTGACAAATCCTCGGACATTTTGTTTTTTAAAATGACACTTTTTGGCGTGGAAATTGTGTTTTTGTAACCAGCCGCTTTTACACTTCAAAAAGTGTCATTTTAAAAAATAAAATTGACCTGTCTGAGGATTTTTCAAGGAAACATCAATTACTGGCGTTATAAATTTTGTGTTGAACTTTATCAACACTCTCTACATCATTAATTAATCTCTGTAATGAATGAATTAAATTTTAAAATTTCACATGTTGTTACATACTTAATTATCTAAAATATTACACCTATTTCCATATTCAAACTCTTTTAAAGCATGCATTTACACAGAGTACACAGAAGTTCAAACGTTTTTGTTACATTTTATAGAATTTGGTTTATATTTTGCGGACTTATTGTATTGACGGTAATTGGCTATTATTTTTTGAAGCCAATGTTACTTTTAAATTTTAAAAATACATTCTGCTTTGTGCTCAAAACTTACCCAAAGCTCTTTGGGGTGCTATATCTCTTGCAATATAACTGAATCCATTTACTTCCGAATTCAATAATGGGTGAATACCACCCTGTTTCCCGCGGATAATGTAGTTTGTCAAATTTCCGCTTAGTGGGGTTTTAGTGCTCTGAATGTATGTCCTTATAGGCATACGCCTAATAAAATCTATTGAAGGGTTAAGGGTTTAGAAAATGGAGTGTGAAGCCGAATATGTGTAATGTAGAATATATCCGTTTTGAACAGTGATGGAAATGGAAATGGAACGACATTAACTATAATAATTTCTAAAAATTAATATTACCAGTGTTGTCTTGTAAAAGTTGAATAAAACTTTAAAATAAATTTAATAACTTCGGCTTCAGTTTAGCACGCTGCGTAAAATATGAACACGAACAGGTGGAGAAACCTCTCAACTTTCCACAATTTTTCATCGTCAGCATGTAATAATCGATAAAGATTTTGTAAAATATTTAAATTTATGAACATTTGAAAACTATTTGCTACTTTATTTAAAAGTACTGCGTTGGTTACTACATTTCACTGCCAACGAAACCTTAATTTCCACAGAATTGGTTCCAAACGGATTACAATCCAATCTCCTAGGAAATCAACAAATCTATAAGACGTATGTAGTACACTACTTCATTTTAAACAAATCTAATTCTGTCATACGAATCTACTGAGAATTTCTGCAAACAACATATTGAATTTTTGTCACATACAATATCCGTGTTAAGTAAAAAATATTAGGTAGAAAACTAATGAAAATAATATTTTACGTCTTCTTTCTAAACAGGAGGTAAATCTACATTTTCATATTCTACCAGAACTAAAAATTATCTAATTACAATTCACGCATTAACCATCGCTCAGAAAATCATTAACGGTTGCTAAGGAAGTAAAATGTTTTCTATCGTCTTCAGATGCTTATGATTGTAATTTTAAATCTGGTATTCACTTAGAAAATACATTGTAAAATAACAGTGTTAAGTAACGTAGAACTTTTCACGAAAAAATGTTTTTACAGCGAATCGACCGGTGAAGCCGCTGAAAAGAAAACCAAGTTCTTGTTTTACCCCTTATGTTGAATCACAAAGGGTTATTATCCTTTGTGACCTGAAAATATGAAGTGCCGCTTGTTCTACCTTATCCTGAAAAGATTATTTTCAAAAACTGAAAAACCTATTTTACGTTAAAAATAAAATAATTTTTATTTTATATTGTTTTGTGGTTTAGATGTTCGAATAAAGCACTTCTTAGTAAATTAGTTCAATTCGCGTATTTTAGCTTCAAATAAAACACATGAAGGCATTAGGGTTACTGCAGGATATGCCCATCAATCATCGTCAAAACATGTTGTATTTTGGCAAAATAAATAAACACGGAAATTCTTGAGGTCTTTGTACTGCTCTTTGTTAATATTTTTTAGTTTATTTTATTTTCAGATGATTTACGATGATATTATGAGTGTCACCGATTAAATACAAATTAGATTTTCTGGAACAGAAAAATGACACAGTTTTGCACAATATGTACAATTTAAAAGGACAAGTGGACTCCAGACCAAATATTAACAAGTGTATTTTCGTTCGAATCATAGACAGTGGCGGAGTATTGGTGATGAAAGTGTCGTACGTTAATGAATTCAGAAAAATATATAGTGTCATTAAAAACAAAATTGAATGTCGTAGACAAACACAAAAAAAACTATAGGTTGACAAAACCCGTTTATAGGATATCACAGAACTCGACTATATTGCGAAGTTATATTACTGCTTGTGGACTGCGATTTCCCTTTAACACAGTTTTGTCAAACAAGTGTATCTTTTCATCGCCATAATTTAAAGCACCAGTGACGGATTTTCTGCTTGAGCGCTTTTAATAATAATTAAATTTTCGGTAACTAAAACGTAGGAAGAACAACACGTATTTCCTACAACAACAATATTAATTTCCTCTGTTCAACATCCTGGTATTTTGCAGCAACTCGTCTGTACCAAGTCAGGTATAATATCGCAAAGCTGAAATATTATATTTTATGAACGTCAGGTGTACTTAGTTACGTGCTTATGTTGACACAAATTAAATTATTGATTCATCTGTTGTTAACTGCTTGTTGGCTTTCTTTGATGATACTCGACTACGAAAATGTTTGCTTGCGTCCTCAATATTTGATTTACAGAGACTTCAAAGTTTACCGAATGCTGTCAATAATTCCGTAATTCAACAAAACTTCTTTCGATGTAAAGGCAAAAATGCGATTAAATCAAACAAGAGTCCAGCCTGGTAGCAACGTTAGAAGTATTTTCAGAAGCGAACCAAGTTTTAATTACTTAGGAAAATCAACCTGAAGTTTTTCAGCTGGATTTTAGTTCATAAATACTTGCATCAGCTCTCGGGGTTTTTCCTGGTGTGTCACTACTTGACATTAAGCGAAGAAAAAAAAACATGTAGTGGTAGACAGCATGCTAAATCCATTTAGTTGGACCTAATGGAATGCACTTAGTCGAACACAAAGTTCGAAAACACTCAACTTTATAGTAGTTCAAAAGTTTTACCAAACATGTGCACATTAATAGCGTACATTGCACCAGGTGTTAAAAAAGCGAAGTGTAAATAATACATAACATTGTGGCACATTTCATGTCATGTGAATGTGTAAGCAACAAAAGTCGTCTTCAAGTTGGCGCTAAATTTTTTGCGATCTTCTCGTTGTGAATAATGGACGATGAGAAAGGCAGCTTACTGTTCCAGCGCCAACTTGAAGACGTCTTTTGTTCATTAAAGTTTTACTCCTTGACGCAAACGTATGCTCAGGAGGAAATTCGCCAAATTCGACCCTTAATTTAATTAATTTTACAAAGATGACAAAGGCTTATCGTATAAAATTTTATTTCTTCTATCGCTTCCTGGTAAGCAGAAACTACTATTGTTATCTCTTGTGTCTTAAATGTGCTTGAGTACTAAAAAGAAAAATATGGGAAGCTAATGGAATTTCTCTCAACACAAAACAATTAAATTAAGAACAAAAATACCATACTCTTTGAAAACATTTCTGCACGTATCATGTAATTTCATTTAACATGAGGCGAATTATTTTCGGTTTGAAAACAGGAACTGAAACACGAATGTTTACCCGCACTGTGTAATACCATAGCTTAGTAATGAATACAGTGCTTTTGCTTAACATTTTGACGCCATGAGCTGCTCTTGACAGTTGAAAAGAAGCACAAGGCTCGGTGAAATTTAGAACGCTTTCAAAGTAAGTCCCAAGTACAAGACTTCATAAAGTGTCAAGAGATTTGATTAAAATTTACGAAAAAGAAGGCGAATATTTGGTTGACAATTCAGTGCACTCAATTTCGTTTAAATTTAAAATTAATTGGCAGCACTGATTCCAAGTGTTTGCATTTCCAAGTGTGGAAGTCAGTATAGTAGTGTGCGGAATATTATCTTCATAACCAGCAATTGAAATTTCTGATGTGAATTTGTTAGTAGCTATATCCAGGTCGTTAATATAAATAATAAAAAGCGAAGTGCCTAGTTGTCGCCTTAGGAATTCCCCTAATTGCTATAATTTATACAGTTAACGTTGGAGTCAAAGTTTTGCGAATCAATGATATTGCTACCTACTCTATAGTGTTGCAGTTTTTCAAATAAAAATTTGCATTATCTAAATCAGTTAAATCTACAGAAGTTGTTAATTTATCTTCCAGGGTGTTTTCGTATTTTTTGAGTAATATTATTTAATTTTTATCATACATTTTCGGTAACGGATTCATGGCTAGCTAACTGACAGTTTCTACACCTAGTTTGGGGTTAAAAAAACAATACTACCACATAAAAATGCCCACTATTGTTCAGTATATTACGATCTGGTCTGAAATTCTGAAAAACCTCATTCTGGCAACGCAATATTTTCTGATATGTTATAGACACAATCCTCAGACAATACACAAATAAACTCTTAGTCTTAAAGCTTTTGCTATCGATTTTCCCTTTATCGATAGTTTGTATTGCCTGTAAATAATAAATATTATTGCTAGCTTACCAGCAGTGAATTTGAAATGAGGCGGTGAACATTAAGATTTTTTATAACAATTTCATTAATTGCTTTGACAAATTTTTATCTGTAGAAATATATTGCTTAGCTGACAGCGTCAAATAGCCAAAAACAAGTTGTATGCTATTTGGAGGTCTATACATGTAAACAAGAATAATAGATAGTCTCGAGTTTTATTACTTAGCCCTCATGTTGACCTTTGTGCTTATTAAAAGCGACATAATCTCATGATTCTGTATTTTATAAAATTTTAATAGGTTAACCTTTTTTTAAAGACTGAAGTGAAACACTTGATCCGAAGGGATAAAATTAAAAAACATCCAAAGGGATTAAATAATGTACACATTTGCTATGTTAAAAAAACTACAAAAGATTTATTTATTGTTTAATGTAGATGCACTTTTAAATTCACACTTTTACAATGAACAAAATTAAACACGGTTCTAGTCAATGAAAAACCTTACAACATATTTAGACTGTTGTAAACTTTCTTGTCAATGACAATTTGGTGGCACGATTTGTCTAATATTAATTAGTCAATATCTTCATCCGATTTATTGCTGCTAATTTAAAGGAAAGTACAGTTTCAAGAATTAAAAAACGCTGAAAAAAGGAGCAGTCATTATTAAGAAAAGTTGGTTCACGTAGGGCTAGAATTCTAATATCGAGGAATATGCCGCTCTTTTAAATCATTTAAGAGCAAATCCTTTCGACTCCGCGGGAGAAGCTGTAACTGCAACAGATTTTCCGGGGTCCCAACCAACAGCTTTCCGTAGAGTTCGGGGATCAGAACTTAAAATACAGCTCCCGTCAAAAAATGTTTCCTAGAAAAGAACGCACAAAATTACAATAATTATTATTGGCTTTAAATTATTGTATAAATCGTGATTGTAATTTTAGAAACAGGTAATAAATAATATTTAATCACGAAAAGGCCTTTCAGTCAACCTATAAAGAGCGAATCCTGTTTACAGTTGTGAGGGCAATTGTTTAAGTGAAAATAAACCACATTCGACGCCACTGTCTCCTTCTAACGAGCGTAATTAATTAGTAATAATTTTTTTATCTGGAATATGTAACACTTCTACGATTCCGTCAACACGTGTTGTTTTTGTTTTATTATTTGTAAATTCACAGTTCAAGTGAAGTTTTTTCATAGTTTTAAGACAATTTAAACAACAATCATGTAAATGTTCATACAAAGTAAGAAAATATTAAACCCCTCCTGTTTTTCGAATGCACGAGGGTATGAATTTTACCGCACTTTTCAAAGCCCCTTCTCGTAAATAACTATAAATGAACTATTAGATATCTCGAATGGTAAATTAAAAAGTGTAAGTAATACTTAAGTAACAACATACAGAAATTTTAATTATAAGTGAATAAGTGAATTTCCTAACACGTAGATTATACGACCATTTCATGACTGGTAAATTTTGTTAGAACTAGGAACAGTTAAAAATCTTAACATAAACTGTGAATTTGCAAACAATAAACAAAGATTGACACCGGTGCAACTTCATAACATTTCACATTAGCAAACCATTAATAACACTTAATTCGGTAAGATTAATTTTCGTTTAAACAATGGCTATTTTAGGAAACTACAAACTAACCTAGGTAGTACATGTTTACACTAGCGCCGCTTCACCAGAAGTGACCAAAACGAGTCTACTGTACTCAGCGCGAAATTTGAATTCACACTAGGACACCACACATACAATTCTCTCTAATACGTATTTTTAAACAGATTGTACGTATAGCTATTAGTTCAAAATTATGTAGACAACCAAAAATACTATCTTAACCCAATTCACAATAGCAAAAATTGTTAGAAATAATTCTGCATCTGGAGGTTTGCTTAAAAACCAGTAACTTTGGCTAATTTTCAACATTGTATTCAACATAGAGCCGTGACACGACGTAGAAGATTTGATCATTTTTGAATTTTAAAAAAGTATGCCAAGAACACGTTTTCAGTAGTTTTCGGTTTATTTTCCATGCCATCACCTTTACGAACTCGTCAGACCATTTCTAACAAATTTTTCCTGATTTTCTTGGCACTAACTCAGCAATTGGTTTACATATTTCGGTATCGCAATTTCTTTTTTTGTCAATATGGCCATTGATTGTCACTGTTGTTTACAAATCACCTTGAGAGTGATCATGCTTGTCAATCTCAGAAACTATGACTTTAACTCATTTTTTTATCAACTACTTACTTTATAATTTTACCAAGAATTGCTACTTTTGCGAGTAAATCATTCGCAAAGCGTAAACAACAGCATATATGCCACGAAGCTGAAGTGCCATTTCCCTTGTTTGAATTATTCCCTTCGCTTCGTTCGGGAAAATAGACTTTCACACGCGTGATTAAATGACGCACCTTATCCCTTGGTGTATAATTAATACGAGTTTATACTGAATGACAAAAAAAAAACGAACACAGAAATTCGGTACATAAATTGAGATGTAGTCCTTCGATATTAATTCACATGGTTACGTTTTTAACTTTTGAAAAATAGTTTTCAATTTGATAGCTGATTCTTATGTACTTTTGCGTGCTGAATCCAAATATATACCCCATTTTTCTCCATTACATTACGGATTTTTCACAAAAAAGATTTAATTTTTTTATTAATAAATAAATTATTTACAGGATTGACAAACTAAATTGCTAAGTATGTTTAAATCTAAAGTAAGATACTAATAAATGTAGCAAAAAAAAAATAAATGTTTGCAGTTGCCACAAAATTAATTGCTCAAACTCACACACCAGTGGTAAAAAAAATATATTGAACTACTTAAATGGGTTGACAAGAACATGTTTTAATAAAACGCTTTTGCTCTCCACTTTATTAGAACACAGAAGAAAAATTGAAAGATACAACCACAAGGTAGTGATATAACCTCAAAAAAAAAATGTTTGTTGGTTTAAACAACAGTTGAAAAAAATAGATATCCTTTATTGTACTGCATTGTATTGTAAAGGATCATTGGGTTATACCTAGACAGATAAAAGAAAAAAATACAAAGTGTGTAAAAACCTTATCTGATACACTTTTTAAAATATTTTTCCCTTTTTCAACACCAAAAAATCTATTAAAATCACTAGATAGATTCCAGACAATTTGACCAACGCAGGCTTGTGATTATTGATCACCATTGGAACTTAATTACAACAATTTAGCGGTAGGCCTAGTAATTATTTGGGACCTCTACCTGAAGCTACACATTCTGCTACACGTCGCATTGAGCGGATTAGGGGGACGATATCGTCTTGAGGCACATGAACCTTGCCCACTTGAATAGCTTGTTTAAGGTGTCTGTGGATGATTGGGCAAATGTAGAATTCTCGAATCCGTCATATTCCACATATGTTCTATTGGGGATAAATCAGGGGCATGTGGAGGCCAAAGAAGGACAGCTACCTCTGCTTTTGCTAGGTATGCTAAGAGGGCTTGACGATATTTGGGAGTATGTTATCTTTCTGGAATTAAAACGTCTTCGTTGCTCTATGTAGGGAAAGTCTATCGGTTTTAGAAGCTCCTGGACATAACGCTACGTGGTCATAGATCTTTCATAAATCTAGCGGCACCATCACGTTGTGTCAAACAAAACCAGGTTTCATCTCGTAATGCTAATCCGATCTCATAATATCAAACTCCTAAGTCAAGGAAAACGAGGATCTCGTGTTATTCTTGTCTAGTCTTGGTTGTTTAAACCAAACCCTGCAAGACTCCGGGTAACCCGTCTGGATGTATCACAATAAGACAAGCCGGTTTCTCCCAATGTAATAATAATCCTCTTTGAGATGGGCTCATTTGCTCAAATTGCAATAAATGTACTTCTTCCAACAATAAACTTGTTCAAGTTTTACGACTTCCTTCTCCATTAGAATTTTGAAATGGCGAAAACAATTTAGGGTAAAATTTTATTGACAAGTTATCATTTGTTCCTCCGAATTTAAACGTCTTCTTGCTTAGAAACTCGATTTCGTCTTGTCAGTTTATCAACGGCTTGAATTTATTTTCAAGGAAATGGATTAAATTTAAATTTTGTTGGCGTCCATTTTTGGATGTTTTTTATCATTATGTATTTGAGTTTTCAAATAACGAATCAATAGTAACGACATAACGAGGCTGTGACTACAGCCTCATAAATTTTAAGGACACAATTTATTTCTTCCTCTATGTAATTACACGAAATGTACATTTGCACTTAGTCTAATGCACTATTTATAGCACGCTATATAGCACAGTTTTGCTGATGCGACTATTCTTTACCAAAGCAGTGTATTATCTTTTATGAGCCTCTAAGCCCATAGCTATAATTAAATTAGATTTGTGTGGACTTTTACGTACAATTCTATTAACGCTCCACACCAATCATTTTTATGAAATTTGAAGAGTTATTAGTGTCTGATTGTATTTCATAATAAATGTAAACTTCATTGTCAAAAATAAATCATTAAGCTAAGTAAACAACGCTTCAAAGTTGATTGATTGCTGTCAACTTTAACATTTAGTCGGAATATATTTTTCTACAAAATTAAGTTGTTAGTTTAGCCACCATAAATTATCGTTACAAAAGAATATCCATAAACAAGTTCTGTTTATACGTTGTATGAATGGTAACAACAAAAGCATGCTTTCGCGCTTCTTGGAAAGCTTTCAGTAACATTAAAAAAATAAAGGTTAAGCAAACACCTGAAACGCAGTAAATTTTCAGTTGTTTAATTAGATGCTGGTGAATATTATTCCCAATACTCATTTCTGAGTACGGGGACTAAACCAACAACCCAACAATATGTCAATAAATCCGGCGGTTTTGTACATCCAAAGCAAAATTCTTATTATAAAATTTATAATAAAAAATAAATAGTCTCAAAATATACGTCATCCAAAGTTAAATATAAGTTACATGTTAGTAGTATATACAAATCAATTAACAAAAAAATTGACATAAATGTCGGCACTAGAACACCATTTTTTGTAGTCTAGCTTTTGCTACTCTTACTTTCCTTACTTTTTCCACAAAAGCGGAACAAAGGAGTGGTCGATAGCTTGAGCATCCATATTGAACACTTTATTTCTGTTGTTAGAGTTGTTAGCGCCCTTAACTAACTTTAAACACTCTTCAATCAGGTGTTTAATCTCATAATTATGTTAAGTAAATTTGATTGTAATGATTTTCTTTTGACTTATTAATTATTTCTGACTTCGGCTTCATCACCCTTCGGGTTGCCAACAAAGCTTTGAATACTTAATTCTGAATCACAAGCAATTTTCACGTCGAAACTTTTTCGAACACTTGATTTTTAATGGGCTAAATGGAAGTGTAACGAATTAGACAAATATTCTCTGGTTGTTAAATTTTATATGTATTTTAAGAATATTATATGTTTGCGTAAAAGGTAAAACGCTAACCAAAATTTATCTCATCATGCCCGCCAACAATTTGAAGACGTCACCTTCAAAATTTTGCGTGGTAAATCTTATTATTTTATAAAATAACATCCTCCTGTACTATTGGTTTATGAATCCGCCTTGACTATTGACGCTAGTTCTTCAGATTTTTGCATAAAGTACAAAATGTAGAGCAACATTTTATAACAATGTAAGACAACGCAGCGCAGTGACTGATTAGCCCAATTGATGAGCATCATGCTAATAACACGAAGGTCACGGGTTCAATTCCCTCATGCGCCACTATTTTTTTCTTACACTGTGACTAGTACTATTGATTTACAAGCCTCTTAATGTAACTAAAAAGTATTACCATTTCCGAACTTAATAAATATAAAAAAGTAGTTGGGACCCCCGAAAAGGTTTCACATTAAAAAAAATACATTTGGGGCCCCCGAGAAGGTTTTACATTTTTAAAAAAGACAATTGGAACTCCCAAGAAGGTTTCACATTATTAAAAAAAAATACATTTGACGGCCCCGAAAAGGTTTCACATTACAAAATAGTATATTATTAGCCAAGGTTGCAAAGCCAAGCATTCTAGACCGAGCGCAAATTAGAACCCGAGACGCGCAGCGTCGAGGGCTCTGAAGCGCAAGGTCTAGAAGTGGCTTTACAACCGTGATTAATATACTATTTTTTTCACTAGCAGAAACCATAAGACAATAAATTGAAAAAATAAACATTCAATTTTTTGACGCAACATGATTTTGTTTTGATTTCTAATCAAACTTGATCTTCAACACAAAGAAAACCGTTTACACTTGTCGCTGAATTAATCATTTTATCTTCTACCGTCTACCAACTACCATGTGTGTACTCAAGTAATGGTAGTAGCACACATTTATTCATTTTTTAAGAAATAATCACATCAAGTACTGCGTACATAACCTTAATCTTCTTTTTGAACCCGTGGTCGCAAAAGTTGAATTTGCTACCTCTAAATGAGTCGACATTTGCATGCTTCATGGCTGCTAGTGAAAAAAAAAAAACATTTGGCGCCTCCAGAAGATTTTACATTTTTAAAAAAGTCAATTGGGACCCCCGAAAAGGTTTCACATTATTAAAAAAATTACATTTGGGGCCACCGAGAAGGTTTCACATTAAAAAAAAAACATTTGGCGCCCCCAGAAGATTTTACATTTTTAAAAAAGTCAATTGGGAACCTCGAAAAAGTTTCACATTCTTAAAAAAAAAAACATTTGGCGCCCCCAGAAGATTTTACATTTTTAAAAAAGTCAATTGGGACCCTCGAAAAAGTTTCACATTCTTAAAAAAATACATTTGGGGTCCCCGAGAAGGTTTTACATTTTTAAAAAAGGTAGTTGGGACCCCCGAGAAGGTTTCATATTCTTAAATAAATAATAGTTTAAAAAACTAAAAAAACACGCTTTTATTGCTAATCGAACTAAAAACTAGAAAATAATTTTTAATGACAGAGTTTAATATTACAGTAGTAGAAGATCAAACAATCAATCATAATAAATCACCTCAAATTAAAATTATAATAAAATTTAAGTTATTAACAGAATAATTCAATTCAGAGTAAAAAGCGTGGGGTGCTTGATATTTTAAATATTACAATCATTCTATTGGCAACTATCTATGAGAGGATAGTTATGAACCGCAGTAAAATGCACCCCACGCTTTTTACTCTGAATTGAATTATTCTGTTAATAACTTAAATTTTATTATAATTTTAATTTGAGGTGATTTATTATGATTGATTGTTTGATCTTCTACTACTGTAATATTAAACTCTGTCATTAAAAATTATTTTCTAGTTTTTAGTTCGATTAGCAATAAAAGCGTGTTTTTTTAGTTTTTTAAACTATTATTTATTTTTCATTTTTTAGTCTGCGACAAATTCATAAATTGGGGAATTAATTACTTATTTAGATTTTTCTAGAAAGAACCACTCAGTGGTCTCCGTATGATCGATCAACGGGAATTAGTTCGAAATCAATCGCCCTCACGGACCAACGGGACACAATTCATCATTGTGGTTAGTTTTACCCCCCAAATAGTTAATTTTCCTCCATGTTTGTATTTCTGTTTGTATATAGCTTTATCTCTTTTACTCCACTACACAGGATCCATAAAAGAATTTATAAATCCTGGCGGTCCTAATAAGGATAATGGGAAACTGTTTTCAAATTATTGCATTGTCATCGATCCTTGAGACGTGTGCAAAGTTTCAAGATGATCAGACTTTTAGAAACCGATGAAAATTAAGCTCAAAGATTCCGTTACATACATACATAGATACAACCCAAGCTAATAAAAGCGTGATAAAAAGACATTTGACGCCCCCGAGAAGATTTTACATTTTTAAAAAAGACAATTGGAACCCCGGAGAAGGTTTCACATTATTAAAAAAAATACATTTGAGCCCCCGAGAAGGTTTCACATTAAAAAAAAAACATTTGGCGCCCCCAGAAGATTTTACATTTTTAAAAAAGTCAATTGGGACCCTCGAAAAAGTTTCACATTCTTAAAAAAAATACATTTGGGGTCCCCGAGAAGGTTTTACATTTTTAAAAAAGGCAGTTGGGACCCCCGAGAAGGTTTCATATTCTTAAAAAAGACATTTGACGCCCCCGAGAAGATTTTACATTTTTAAAAAAGACAATTGGAACCCCCGAGAAGGTTTCACATTATTAAAAAAAATACATTTGAGCCCCCGAGAAGGTTTCACATTAAAAAAAAAAAAAAAAATTGGCGCCCCCAGAAGATTTTACATCTTTAAAAAAGTCAAATGAGACCCCCGAAAAGGTTTCATATTCTTAAAAAAAATACATTTGGGGTTCCCGAGAAGGTTTTACATTTTTAAAAAAGGCAGTTGGGACCCCCGAGAAGGTTTCATATTCTTAAAAAAGTCATTTGACGCCCCCGAGAAGGTTTTACATTTTTAAAAAAGACAATTGGAACCCCCGAGAAGGTTTCACATTATTAAAAAAAATTACATTTGGGGCCCCCGAGAAGGTTTCACATTTAAAAAAAAAACATTTGGCGCCCCCCGAAGATTTTACATTTTTAAAAAAGTCAATTGGGACCCTCGAAAAGGTTTCACATTCTTAAAAAAAATACATTTGGGGTCCCCGAGAAGGTTTTACATTTTTAAAAAAGGTAGTTGGGACCCCCGAGAAGGTTTCATATTCTTAAAAAAGACATTTGACGCCCCCGAGAAGGTTTTACATTTTTAAAAAAGACAATTGGAACCCCCGAGAAGGTTTCACATTATTAAAAAAAAAAAACATTTGAGCCCCCCGAGAAGGTTTCACATTAAAAAAAAAAAATGGGGCCCCCAGAAGATTTTACATTTTTAAAAAAGTCAAATGACACCCCCGAAAAGGTTTCACATTCTTAAAAAAAATACATTTGGGGTCCCCGAGAAGGTTTTACATTTTTAAAAAAGGCAGTTGGGACCCTCGAGAAGGTTTCACATTATTAAAAAAAATACATTTGGGGCCCCCGAGAAGGTTTCACATTAAAAAAAAAAAAAAATTGGCGCCCCCAGAAAATTTTACGTTTTTAAAAAAGTCAATTGGGACCCCCGAAAAGGTTTCACTTTCTTAAAAAAAATACATTTGGGGTCCCCGAGAAGGTTTTACATTTTTAAAAAAGGCAGTTGGGACCCCCGAGAAGGTTTCATGTTCTTAAAAAAGACATTTGACGCCCCCGAGAAGGTTTTGCATTTTTAAAAAAGACAATTGGAACCCCCGAGGAGGTTTCACATTATTAAAAAAAATACATTTGGGGCGCCCGAGAAGGTTTCACATTAAAAAAAAAATTGGCGCCCCCAGAAGATTTTACATTTTTAAAAAAGACAATTGGAACCCCCGAGAAGGTTTCACATTATTAAAAAAAATACATTTGGGGCCCCCGAGAAGGTTTCACATTCAAAAAAAAACCTTTGGCGCCCCCGAGGAGGTATTATATTTTTAAAAAAGTCAATTGGGACCCCGAAAAGGTTTCACATTCTTAAAAAAAATACATTTGGGGTCCCCGAGAAGGTTTTACATTTTTAAAAAAGGCAGTCGGAACCCCCGAGAAGGTTTCATATTCTTAAAAAAGACATTTGACGCCCCCGAGAAGGTTTTACATTTTTAAAAACGGCAATTGGAACCCCCGAGAAGATTTCACATTATTAAAAAAAAATACATTTGGGGCCCCCGAGAAGGTTTCATATTCTTTAAAAAGATATTTGGCGCCCCCGAGGAGGTTTTATATTTTTAAATAAAGAGGGGCCTATTTTCACTTTGCTTTAGGGTGATGGTAAGTGGGGTAATTTCATGAATAAAAAAGTTGTCATGACGTCATAAATATGGGTAATACACAATGCGAGAGAAAAAGATACAAAAAAAGAAAAAACTAACCGCCAAGTTTGGAATGGAACGCGCGACGTCCGGTCCGCATTCCTGACTCGTAACCACTAGGCCACGACCGGGATGCCTTACGCTAATGATAAACTGTTATTATACCGTGCATTATGTTTTTGCAAAAATTTGGACGGTTAGGGAAAAACTGAAAGCGGATTCGTGCACCACACTTATAGGACGATATTGTTGTATAACAATTAAATAAAATAAAGATAGAATTCTTTGAAATGACGTTATCAAATTGTTGGTGGGTATGATTAGCAAAATTTTGGTTAGCATTTAACCATCTACATGATATTTCTAATATATGTACCTACATACAAAATTTGTCAACAATCGGTCCAAGAGTTTCGAAGATTACGTGTCTAATAAAAACGGATACAGACACCAGACAGAACCTAATTCTCAAAATGAGTAACATAACCTGTTATATGTTATAAGAACAGACATGCCGTTTGTGTCAAATGGTATTCTAACACCTAGTCTGGGTGATTTTTCAATAGAACACCCGTTATTTTCGCAATAGTTTAGAACAAATTTATTTATAAAAGATGTTTGATCTCAGCTAATTCATTACAATTATTTCAAAATTACTAGCTGTACAGAAAGGCTCGGATTGTATGCAAAATGCATATTCCTTAAAATGCGTCATATTCAGAAAAAAGATGTTTGATCTCAGCTAATTCATTACAATTATTTCAAAATTACTAGCTGTACAGAAAGGCTCGGATTGTATGCAAAATGCATATTCCTTAAAATGCGTCATATTCAGAAAAAAGATGTTTTCTGGTCAAATAACTTCTTTTTTTAAACAATCGGCTTTAAAAAAGTGCATATTTTGCTTATCAATCTTACTGCACATTTACCGATTAAGTGCATATTTATGCATATTTTTGTAAAATTTTCAAATTTTACTTTTATTCAGTAAATATACCAAGACATTTCGGTAGAATCTTTACCTGGAAAAACCAGTAATTAAGACATCTTATCCGAACTAGAGAAACATTTCGTTTGTTGGTTTAGTTACAAAACCTGTACTTTAACAATAAATAATTAAAAATGTCATTTTGCTTTATTAAACATATTAAAATTAAGTATTTGCATATTTAGCTGCATGTTTTTAATAAAGTGGTGCATATTTTAACCAGAAATGTGTGTATATTATGCGCCTATTTCTTCGATATTTTGATGCATACAATCCGAGCCTTACTGTACCGAAAAGAATTTATAATATGAAAAATCCTCAAAAAGTGTATGTCTAGAGTAATATAAAGTCGATCATTTCCACCACACTGGAATTGTAAAGAAAATCTGTACATATAGAGTTATCCTTCTTTCTTGTTTCCTAAAAGGAAGGAAGAAGAAATGAACTACTCCTAATATAAAATTTATGATAGATTACATGACAAATTTTGGAGTAAAATAAATATAAGTAACTTTAAAAATATATTAGTTACGACTATTTTATACAACAGTCATTTTACACAGCAACAGGTGTCTGAACACTGTTGAAACGGAATTTTAAAACCTCATTAACTTGAAAATTTTATTTGTAAGGTGTTGTGTATTAAAAACCGCTAATATTTGTCTTTAATTATTTTCAGCTTTTAAAATCCCGTGATGTACTGTTCCACAAGTAAACCCAATTATGGATTTAACCGCTTGCACGAATTGGTTTTGTGCCAAAAAGAACGAAAAAGTTCCAAATGCGACAACAGACTGTCAGACTGTTGTAACCTCAGGACCTGGACCAAGCCCTGGAAGTTCAAATTCTTGTGACGATGTTATTCCACCCCAAAAGAACTGTTTCAGATTAGTAATGCTGGGTATTACTGTCATCGTAATACCAACTGACAATAAAATTTTTAGAACTTGATCGGTTTTAGGATCAGCTAGAGTAGGTAAAACTTGTTTAGTGTCCAGATTTTTGGGCGGTAAATTTCATGAAAGTTATACACCAACTATCGAAGATTTTCATAGAAAACTGTATAGAATTAGAGGAGAGATCTATCAGTTAGACATTTTAGACACCTCTGGTAACCATCCATTTCCTGCGATGCGGAGACTGTCCTTTTTAACGGGTAACGAGGTCTTTGTCAACGTTGAGCTTGCTTGTTTAGTTCATAACACAGCACCTCTTTGCAAACTTTGCAACCTTGTCAACAACTGTTGTGTCACTGCTGGTTTGTGTTTCTGTACTTTACAAAATTGGAGCGTTCTTCGTTCGTGTCGTGCAGGCGTTTATTAAAGTAATGCTGTTTTGGTAGATAGACATTAAACTAATTTACTCCGTGGGAGTTTAAAAATTTGCACGCGATAATTATAAAAGAAAAAATCAAATTGCTTCAATTTCCCCAATTCATTTTCCTGTCGCGGCAAATGAGCTTTCGAGAAAAACGACTTTAATTAATTTTTGAGCTCGTTATTCAATTTTCATTATTCTCTTGTAAAAATTCCGTTTAATTTTAGGAGATTTATTTGTCATCGTGTTCAGCATGGACAGCCGGGAAACGTTTGAAGAAGCAATAAGATTACGAGAACAGATATTAGAAACGAAAATTAATGCTGGAGCGTCGTCGAATAGCGGCGGTTTGACGAGAAAAAAAACTTTGCCACGAGTGCCAATGATCCTGGCAGGAAATAAATGCGATAAGGAAATGAAGTAAGTAATTTGTCCCATCTCACTGCCACGAAAATTTTCTGCATTTTATTTTTTCCCCATACCGCATTCATATTGATTGTAAACTTCAATAACTGTCAAGCTGAAATAGAAAACTTGAAACTTATAAATAATATATCTAACGCAATACCCATAGCTTTAGTGGAAATTTATGCTCCGCACGTATACTTTCGACATCCTTCTCGATTATGTCGTTATGTTATTTTGAGAAAATTAACTTGATAAAAATGAAAGCTTTGAAGGAACAGTGGTGGGATTCGGAAAAACGAAAAACGTGATGAAATTTCCTTACTCTTTAGGAAAAAACAATTTTTAGATTGAAGTGATTTTTAGCATTCGTTTCTCTTTAAAGTGAGCTTTCTTTCAGATTTAATTTTACTCGGGCGTCTGCAAAAATACGTGTGCGTGTACTTAAATGTGAATCACTCTGAGGCATTGTTATGAAACGCGGAAAACGCTTGTTGAAATAACAAAGAAATTAAGCCTGAAAAAGCGAACTGATATACCTCTCAAGTTATTTTTAAATTTTAAAAGTGCCATACTGAAGATAAAATGCGAATGTCTGCCTTTATAAAATAATAAAGGCTTGATGTTTCTCCCAAGAAACCCTCATAAGCTTGGTAATTTTGACGAGTCGCATATAAGATGATTTTATGTCGGCGCTGTAATAATGTTTATACCTCTTATTGCATATATTTTCATGTTAATCTTTTGGTATCCATGTTTCTTCCTCTCTTGACGCATAAAATCAGATATATCTTTGCCTTTTCCTTCACGAACGTAATCAGAAAGTCCGTTTGAGAATGGCTAATTTAATCTTTTCTCGACATTGCATAGTTTTTAATTAGAGTACGAAAAAAGTTTCCGTCTATCTGTCTATCGTTACCGTCCGCTGAATTGATTAGACAAGTAATTTTCGAAAAAACAAAGTTTGGGTATATTTGAAGAATATTGTATACATGGTAAAACATCAAGCAAAATGTGTCTGTTCATCCTCACAAAAAATTTGATGACGTCATCTCAAAGTTTTAATAAATTAATCATATCTAATGTGTATGTATACATTTCGTCCAGCAATATTTTTACCCAAAAATGGCCCCATAATAGAAGAAGAAATGAATAAACCACTTAACAAGAAAAATAATAATAATAATACAAACAGCAAGAGGCAAGGAACGCAAATACAGGAAATATAGGAACTTGGAATATACGAAGTATAGAAACAAAAGAGGAATTGGTAGAGGAAATGGTAAAACAAAAAGTGGAGATACTAGAAAATACAGAAACAAAAAGAAAGGTATGGCAAGAATACATTAAGGATATTTTGGTTAGGGGTAGATCAAAAAGAAGGAGCGAAAGAAGGGGTAGAATTAATAGTAACACTAGATAAACTAAAGGACGTAACTAAAGAAGACTATGTAAATGAAAGAATATTAAAGATAGAAATGAAGATACTTACGAAGAACAGCTTATGGAAAAAAAAATGCCACAAAAGAAACTAAAGATGAGTTCTGTGCCGAACTACAAAATAGATGAAGGAGAGTAAAATATCACAATAATGGGAAACTTAAATGGTAGAGTAGGAAACCATAATACAGACAGAGAAAAATTTTTAGAAAGAGAAGTAGTACCAACGAAGAACAAAGTAGGAATAATTATTGAAATTTATATGGAAAATGATTTAATAATAATCAACACTAAATGCAAACACAAATACGGAAGAATTAACTAGTCGAAATGAAAAATAAATAACAGAGTCTTTTCTAATCAGAAACAGAAAATGGAAAATTGTAAAAAATGTAGAAGTCACAAGAGAAGCGAATAAACTGAAAAACAAAAACATAAAATGAAAGAAAAGATAAATAGTTATAAACTTAAAAAAAACAGTAAATGCAATTAAAGGAACCAGAAAGAATTGGAATAAAAGAAAAATAACCTAGTGAATACAGCAAGACAAATTTGTGGAACTACAAAAATAACGAACAAAAATTGGTCGAAGTTTATTTTGACAAATTTTCCTCACCCTTGCTATACAATAAAACACATCCAACTTTTTCTAAAAATTATAAAATTTAATTTTGCGATTTTTATTTCTTTTATGAGAACCACTATAAGTTAAAATAAATACGAGTATGTGTGTAAATGTAAAGAAGGGTGCTACGCATATGTTTCTAATGAGTTTATTCTTTACAAAATTATGTGATGACATCATCAAGATTTTTGCAATTTACCATTATAGCAGTTTTGATAGGTGCAGTGTAATACTAATAACAATAGTGTCATATTTCGAAATTTTTGGGAAAATGGAGTGAGCCGATCCTGATTTAATCAATACAATACATTTTTTGAGACACCCGCCTGTATAAGCAGTTCTAAAAAATATGAATCCAATAATAAATCGGACGTATAAACTCATATTTTGTAAATTCTCGGTAGGATTTATTCGGCAAAATTTTGCGAGACGTCATCAATTTTTTGGAGGGGGATAAACAGTATAATTTGATTAAAAAATTATAAAACTTCCGATAAGTTTGAAATGTCTGCAAGATTTTAAAGCATTCAGTTTTACAGTTCCTGATTTAATCAATAAAATAAATTGACTTATTCATTTTTTAATAAACATTAAATAGTTTTTCCAATGGGTTCATCAATTTTTCCAAGGGAATACATATCAGAAACTGTAAAATTACATTTTTGATTTACATATTAACAAATTCTTGATAAGGCGTGATCAGAAATGATCGAGTCTGTTGGCAATCCTGGACTTAGTTGAAATTGGTACGATTGACAGATTGTTGACATTTTTAGTTTGCAAAATGTATCCAAAACTTAACTTAAATTTATCACATGTCACGATTGACGTATCTGTCACAATTACATCCTTTATGCCAACATAAAAGCAAGAAAAGTTCACATTTTTGTTTAAGAAGTACTGCTAACAGACTCAGTCATTTCTGATCACGCGGTTAAAGGTTAAAACCAGTGGCGTAGCGTTTTTGACTTGAATTATTCAATTGTTCAAGTTAAATTTTAATTTTTCAGTTTTTCAGTTTTCCAAATTTTGAATTTTCAATTTTTAGATTTTGCAATTTTTCGATTTAAGTTCCCTGAGTTTTCAATTTTTCGTTTCATTTTTTTTTTTAATTTGTTAGTTTTTGGACTTTCAATTTTTCTAGTTTTCATTTTTTTTTTTTTTTTTTTTTTAATAATTTTAATTCCAACAGACTAACGTCTATGGTGGAAACACACAGAGTTACATTAGTAGGTACATACTTGTAAACATTAATACAGAAAAAAAAAAACTAACAAATTTCAACTTAAAACTAACAGGTTCTTAAAGTGAACAGAGGAAAAAATATGATATGATACGTTTACTTACATTGTGGTTTAAATATACATAAATATATACGCTTAATTAAAAATTTTTACAAACAATTAAAAATTTCTACAAACAGTTAATAGCTTTAATTTAAGTCTTGGACTATAAAAATTGTCAAAAAATACGTCTACTCCATGAGGTATTATACAATTAGACAGTCTTAAACATCTGATTAGTGGACTGTTAAAATGGTGATAAGTACATGGTACTTTGTAATAAAATGTTGTTGGAGTGCGACAGTTTACACGTGGACAAACAAACTTTATACTCTCTAATATAGATGTACAAGATATGTTACCGTTTATCAGTTTTTGCATAAAAGATATACATGCCATATTCCTACGACTTTGAAGTGAGGATTCACCTATAATATCAAATAGCGCTCTTGAATCACAGTGCTGAGGCGGATAAGTACCATACATTTTAAAATAGATGAATTTAGCAATTTTTCGTAATACATTTTCAACGAGGTTAATATAAACTTGATAATAAGGCATCCAAATTATGCAACAATATTCAAGTTTGCTTCTCACTAAAGTATAAAACAATATTTTAATACTAAATACATCTTTAAAATCTGTTCCATTTCTTATAATAAACCCTACCGTTCTTAGAGAGCTATTAACCATTTGTTCGATATGTGGGACGAAAGACAAAGTAGAATCAATTATGACTCCTAAATCTCTGTATGCATTACACTTTTGTAACAGTACACCATTGATATTATAATAAAAGTTAATTTTATCTATCTTTCTCGTGCAACTCATGATTTTGCATTTGTCTTTATTAATTTCTAGTTTATTAATACAACTCCAAGTAATAAAATTATCTAAATTGCCCTGCAGCTTTAAGCAATCATTATTAGATCTTATGATGTTAACTATCTTTAAGTCGTCTGCGTATATGAAACATTTGCAGTTAAGATGTTTTACAACATCATTGAAGAAAATTACAAACAGCAAAGGACCTAAGTTAGAGCCTTGAACAACCCCACTATTTACAATAAACTCAAAAGACTTAAATCCACCGTACTCGACAAACTGCCTTCTTCCCATAATCATTGATTTTAATAAGAGCAATATATTATCACAAAATCCATACATTTCAAGTTTTTTAAACAGAACACAATGGTTTACACGATCAAACGCTTTCGTCAAATCCGTGTATAGCACATCTACCTGCAAACCATCATCTAAAGCAGTAGACACAAACTGAGTAAATTCATATAGATTTGTGACAGTCGATCTTCCTTTGACAAAACCATGTTGTTCTGGTACTATATAGTTTATAACATGAGAATATATATTGTTGGATAAGATACATTCAAATAGTTTTGCAAAGTTTGATAATAGTGCTTAAATATATAATAAATTTAAATATGTTTAATATTAATACATATAACAGTACAAATATTTTTTAAAATTGTTGAAATTTATCATTTTTTGTTTTTTCATGTTCAATTTTTCGATTTACAATTTTTCATTTTTCAATTTTTTGAGTTTTCAAGTTTAAATTTTCCAGTTTTTCACTTTTTCGATTTAAGTTCCTCGAGTTTTCAATTGTTTTTCGTTTCGGTTTTTTATTTTCTTTTTTTTTTTTGGAGTCACCCTGCGTAA
Source organism: Zophobas morio (assembly GCF_036711695.1). Taxonomy (NCBI): domain Eukaryota; kingdom Metazoa; phylum Arthropoda; class Insecta; order Coleoptera; family Tenebrionidae; genus Zophobas; species Zophobas morio. Next base: position 16,023,445 of record NW_026972129.1, on the reverse strand, counting down.
GCAATTCCAAAAATATGGATGGAATCATATCTCATCATATTTTGCACATTTTAGATGGGATTTATTCGGAAAAATTTTGATATGACGTCATCGATTTTTTGGAGGGAATAAACAGATATACTTTAATTAAAAATTTACCATGCTTATGATAACTTTAAAACGTCTACAAAATTTCTGAGCATTCGGTTTTGCAGTTTCAAAATTAAATTGCAAAATACTGTTATACAATTCTGATTTTTTTTACAAAAGTCTAGATGCCTCGGATAAATAATCAACACGGATTCATAAACTACACGTGTAGGACTATGTTATCTTATACAATTTAAAACCAGTTTTCTATGCACAATTTTGAGGTGACGTCATCACATTATTGGTGGGGATAATTAGACAAAGTTTAGTGCGTTTTACAATCTATACATACATGGTATTCATAGTAACCATATAAAATTTGACAACAATCAGTCCGGTATTTTTGGAGATTATCTGTCTAAAAAAATGCACACGAACGGTGGATAGACAGACAAACGAAAACGGGAGACCCATGTTTTTGTACTTTAGGCGTCATAACACATAGAGAAAATGTGAAAGTAGCCAGTGGCCCAATGGGCTTGATTACAATACTTCCTTATCTTACGCTTGAGCAGTAAAAAGATCAAGAGAACAGAATGGTGGTCTCATAAATAAAGTTAATAATCAAAGAGAAAAAAGATAGTTGAAAAATGGTATAAAAGAAACCAGAACATTATGAAGTGTACAAAGAAAAACTAAAAAATATGAAGAAGGCAATAAAGAAACCAAAACACGAATCATGGTTAATATTAGGAAAGAAGATCACCCAGAATTACAGAGAAAACCAAAAACTATTTTTTTCGGAATACTTAAGCAACTGTAACAAAAGAAGAAATATAATATGACTAACATAAAAATTTAAGAAAGGAAACGTAATCACAGATGAAGAGGAAATAATGGAGGGATGACAAAATTTCCAAGAATTGACGGAAGATGATCTAGATGAAGAAGAAGAATATGAGGAGTAGAATAAATCACATGAAATATAAACAATATAACAAGAAAAATTATCAGAAGCCATACGAAAGATAAAAAAGCACCTGGAAGGGATAATATAACCCCCGAAAAGGTAAAATATATTTAAAAAACAGAAAAACAACAAATAAACAAGCTAATGGATGAGGTAATTCAAGAAATAAAGATACTATAAGATTGGAACTATGGATAATATTACCGATATATAAAAAAGGGGACAAGAAAAATTGTAATATTTATAGCGGTATGGCACTATCAATATCAAGCATCCAAGAATCTTGGTACGAATAATAGAAAGAAGAATAGAAGGAAAGATTGAAATCAGTACCAAATTTATAAACAAGAAGAAAGAGTTCATTTTATACATATGAAAAAGCGTTTGACCGTATAAGAATAGTGGACATATGGAAAACCTTAGAAAAAAGACAAATAGATCAAGGAATGTAAGTAAGCAGAGAAAAATGTTGTGCCTCGGTAGGATCCGAACCCCACGCCTCTTGCTCTCCGGGCAAGCATCCTAACCACAAAACAATGGAAAAAACTAGGATACTGGCAGATGCAACTAATCTACTAAAGTGTTTGTAAATGACATAACCGTAATACAAAAATAGCAGAAGAACTACAAAGTAATTTAGAGAAATAAATTATATGAAGATAAATCTCGAAAAAACCAAAACTGTGATAAAAACAAAAACAACAGGAAAACAAATTGCACAACACAAAACTCCAATGAAACGTAATAGAACAAGTACAAGGTTGCAAATATTTGGGAACAATAATACGTACGAAGCAATGGAAAATAGATCAAGAAATAAATGAAAGAGTGAAGAAAAAGTAAAATTGAAAAAGTCTGTGAGTTGCGGTACCAGGGAAGAACAAAAAATGAAGACCAATACGAAAATGAAAAAAATGTATTAAGGAAGCTGTGGAAAGAAGGGGTATAGAGTGGGAAGGAATTAAAAACAACATCCAGGGTAGAAAGCAGTAAAAGGAAAGACGCAGACACACTCAAACTCTACTTCACCCCCTTAACACTTAACGATAAAAAAGCAAAGGATTATAAAAATAAGAACAAGAAATACAACACCAAGGGCACTCAAATTTTTACACTCTTCACGGTTATCGAGGACATGGTAAATCACTAATCAAAATTCCTCTCTTCATTCCTTCCAAAAAGTTGATGACGTCATCTCGCAATTTTGAACAATCTCATTTGAAATGTTCAAATTGTTTATACAGGGTATCTCAAAAAAATAATGAAATTGATTTTACTGATTAAATCAAAGACGACTTGTCTCAGTTTCCTGAAATTCTAGTAGTACAGTAAAGTTGATAGTTTCATTCTACAATTTTATTGAGAACGCATAGTATGCTTTATACTTGTGTATTAATAACCCACCTCTATTTTTATTTTTACGCTATAGGGATTAGATATCATAAGAAAAACCAAAATAAAATTTCATAATTTGTCTAAACAACGATCTGTTTAATTTAACAAAGTTAGACCAATTTTCATTTAATTTTTTAAACAATTTAGTTATTCCAAAGGTCCAAGTCTATATTTTATTAAATACTCTTACATCATACAGAGGAGATTTTTAGAACATAGTCTGTCCGCTCTTGGGAATTGTGTTCTTGTTTAAAATCTATTTTTGTGTGAAAAGCGAAAAATTTACTTTCAGCCACCGTCTGAAAATTTGTTATCATTATCACGTAAATCTGCTTAATAATGTTATACATTAATAATAACTATAATAACGTACATAAATTGTGAGGTTGTAACATACAGTGTTCTACAACATTTTAGTTTGGTTGCCACCGAGCAACAAAGAATTTTTAGTTGGCTTCCAGAGTGGTCCACTTTACTTGGAACGACTCATATATAATTCCTTTTCATCTTCTGAAAATGGATTGTTGTATTTCTCTTCTTGTATTATTTGGTTGCTTGTTATCATTTAGGTATTTAGAAGTGTTTACAGGGATGTTTCGCTTTCGGTAAAGATAAGAACAAACATAAAAACATCTTCAAAGTTTAAATACATTCAGATTTAGAACGACGTCACTTTCAGGGGCACAAACCGCTATGAAGATAAGGGTGTCTTAATGTTTTCTGTCAAGTACAACCACCTCGCTTTTTATCATCGTTACCTTATAAAACAATCTGGAAATTTCATCTGTAAAAATACAAAATTTATAAATTTCATTGGCATAATAATAATGAACGAAAATAATGATAAAGATAACTAGAAAACAAGAGGTTTTGAAAATGGAGCAGTTTCAGTAGGTTTGTAATTTTAATTTTTCAAAATACATATTAAATTAAAAAAGAAAAACAGAAAACTAACCTTTTATAAAGCTTTGTTTCTATAATAAACAAAAATTGTCCTCTAGTTGTCATTAGGTATCTTGCTCATCTAAACTAATCTCGTTTTGTTATTTGTTAATTTATTTAGCAATAACAAAATGATCTTTGGAGTAACTTTGACTGATTTGTGTCTGTCTGCATTGTCCGCTTTTTAATAAACGCTTGAGATTAACCAGGCTAATAATGTGGTCAAATTGTTGAATATTTAAAAGCTAAATAATAAACACGTTATCCCCATTAATAAATAAATCGATAAATTCGACATTAATAATTCAAAATTCTTTTACCAGCCGATGATACCTGATGCCATGCAAACCCGTCGGGATTTTTACCAAGCGTTGATAACGAGGCAAATTTAATTAATTTATTAACTGAATCATCCTTAATTGCTCTTAGCATGCAAAAGTTTAATTAAGTGAAAAAAATCAAGCTTGTAAACTTACTTTGGGTGAAAAATACAATTTAAAATTCATAACCCGAGAGAAAAAGTTAGCGTGATTTTGTAATTTAAACATATTCTTCGGGCACTCCCCACCGGTGCGGTGCTCAAATGAGATCTTTAAAAGTAATATTCTGAAACCATCGCCCCATTTACTCGTTTCGTTTTACAGCGGCGAATAACGGGAGGAAATAAAATCGCTAAAACACCAGGAAACTCAAGAAACGGAAATGATTTTATTTTACAGTTTACACTCCATGCAGATAGTCAATACTCCTAATAAATTTACAACCTCTCCACATTATGAAGGTTCGATTTTATCGCCGGCAACGGCTGGAATTAAAGCACGATAATAAATCGTAGCGACAGATTTTCAAAGTTGTAATTGTAGTGAGGTGAATAGCACAATACAACTCGAAAAAACGAAATAATGAGAAAGCGCAACTTATTACTGCATTCCTGTGATGTTTCATTATTTCAGGACGGTGACTGCAGAGGAAGCTCAATTATACTGTGACACTCAAGATTCAGGCTGTGCCTTTGTAGAAACATCAGCCAAGAAAAATGTTAAAGTAGATGAAGTTTTTTATCAATTATTTGTGGTGGCTAATCTGCCTCAAGAAATGGCACCCAACCATCACAAAAGAGTCAGTGCCAATTTTGGGGCTCCTTGTCCTCTGCCTCCTTCGGGACCTTCTCATCACTCAAAGAAATATACGCTTTCCGTGAAAAGGAGGTTAAGCGACGCGTGTGGCGTCGTTACGCCTAACGTGAGACGACCTAGTATTAGGACAGACCTCATGATTATGAGGACAAAAACTTGTAGTGTAGGGGACACCAACTCGAACCCCAGTAACTCACCCCTCAGCTGGAGGCGAATTGAAAGTAATTGCTCCATGCAATAGTTTTAACGCAGCTTTTGAAAAAAAAAAATGTACTGATAGTTTCAGGCATACAACGTAATGTTTAGCAATAAAAAGCTGGGATTTGTTACTTTGACATTTATTTTCATGTTCAACATAAGTTTATTCAATCGACTATGAATAACAGCTAGTTTCAAAATAATTGCAATTTTGCACTACCCGTGTCACTTAACTTTAAAATGAATAGTAGAAATAGGAATCAATGTTTTAACATAAGTAATAAGAGAAAAGTGGTCTAGAAAAGCGACATCTAGCTAAATTTTGTGACGTTTGTTTCTTCTAAGTTGATCATTTCATTATTTAAATGTCGGGTGATGTTAAGCTAGACCACTTTTTCTTTATAGTCCTTACCTTTTATAATAATTTTAATCATTTTGATGACAATGTGTCATTTATTTACTAAGAACTGGAGTTTAACCAGCTTTTTCTAATCTCATTTACAAATAACGGCTATAAATGTCGAATATTCCTTTTTGATAGTTGTATTCGAATACTTTAGAATCATTTATAAGAAATAATTTACTTATAAAGTTGTAAGACATTGAATCAGAAATACCTACCTCTGTCTAAATATCTACTATATTTGTTCTTCCTGTGTCTCCTGTCTACCTCTATGTTTCTTTCTCTCTTGTACTCCTACCTCTCTCAAAAATTTAAAATAGATTACCTACAATTTAGTTTAAGTAAAAATCTTGTTATGACTGTAAAATTATTATAAAATTAGTTTTTTTAAATGTGCGTATTGCCTAACCTATTGCCAAAATACGATTCATAGCTACATAAATATAGCGTTAAAATTTAATTTTTGGATGCTACCTAATTAGTACTTACAGACCGATTTTTAATCTCTAGAATAGATATTTATTAGTTTATCTGATATTTTATTTTATCATTGTTTAGCCTCAGAAGTTATCATCACAACTTATTAAGTTCTTTAAAATACTTGAAAAAATTTAGATTTAAATTATTTAAATTTTGCAACGTTGCCATATTCTTTTCAGACATTATATCTTAAAGTACAACTAGCAACGTTGCATGTGTTGTTGGAAGAAGCGGTGCAGTGGTGTCAATACTGCAAGGTTATATTATATTAGAAATCAAAAATGTCAATTTTGGCCCTTTACAAGTTTTCAAACTAACGCGATTATAGGTCTAAGGTGGCAAATTGACAACGACATTTTAGTATATAGTTCATCCTACTGTACCTACAAAATTTACATTTATTTGTTAATGGTATATTGTTACATTTGAAAATTTGTCAAAATTGGCTCAAACTATTATTAGTTGTAATTTTGTTACAGGGTAGCTTTGCTTGCCTCCGTCAAAATTAACACATAATACTAAAAATAAAATTATACATTATTATTACTAAATGCACGAAATGTTAAATAACAAATTTCGCTTACTTCGAGATAACAATTTTAGAGTAAATCAAAACTACGTTTGGCTGTTATGCTCATCCCATATTAATAAAGATGACATTTAAATGTCGCTGAAATATTCAGAATTCGTGAGAGATTTTTTCTTTAGATTCTAAAGAAATTTGTGCCACAAAGGAATATACGGTTTGTGAATAAATAAAGTGATCATTCATTCAGCTTTGGGACGGACTGGTTATGAAACCATTATATCGCATTGTTCAAATAAAAACAATTTTATATTTTTAAGAAAGATATTTAATGATATGTTCGAAAAAATCATCTACTTAAATAATACCAAATTTTTAAGCAAATTATAAAAACAAAGCTCATAACAACCTGGTACTATTATGAAATTAAATTTTACCCAAATAAGAGACGGGACCGAACTGTATCACCAGCTTAAATCTTTTAGAAACTAATGTAATAAATGTGATAATAACTTATTTAAATATTTTACATTAAACTGTTTTTTTTTTTTTATTTTTAATGCTAGATTAGTAGTGTGGAAATACCAAAAGAAGGTCTACTTTTAATGTTGTAGTTATTAATGTTGTTTAAGTGAAAATAGTATAAGGAAAAGCTCCTTGTCTACAGCAATTCCAATAATTATTATTAATTAATAATTCGTCGAGCCTTTCCTACTTCTTAGGTTTATTAATTTACATACCTATATTATCTTCTCAACTGTGATTTTGGTTAAATCCAAGTTAAATATATTTAATATTATTATTGTACATTGTACTATTGTACCAACGATTTCTAAAACAATCCAGCCATGTGATAAATCTTGTCAGTAAAAACGATAGAGTATTGATTGGTTTAGAAATCCAAAAGAATGATTAATTATAACAGCACCAAACTCGTGTAGTTGTAACTTGTAGCAGCAGTTTAGAAGATTTAGTAAAGACCTCGCTTAATTTATTATGATCCGTGTAAAATGTATTGATCTCGATAAAACTTATAGCAATAGGTAGATATTCTTTTTGTGTTGTTGGTGTGTATGTGAATTTTAGAATAGATTAGAGTAAAATGGCCACATAATATTAATGTTACGAAGATTTTATTTATGAGCTATTTTGTAATTGTGTACTTTGTCTACGACGGGGCTCAAGAGTCAAGAGTTTCCACATTTGGAATTGACTGTATATCGTTTTATGTATTCTGCTTTATTAATTTCATTTTTATAATGAAGGATGTACAGGCAAGACGAGATTTTTTGAACAACCGTCAACCTTGTATTCCCTGTCGTGCTTACCTACAAAGTAAGTGTTATTAAATACATATGATTCAAAAATCGAAATTAAAAGAAAATTTTTTGTTAATATATTATACCGTGTGACAAGATGGTCGATATTACTGTATTCCTTGTTGTATTTGTCCTTTTACAAACTTAAACTAGTAGGTATATAATGCACATATCAGTATAGATTTTTGCTAAACATAGTGGATCAAATTCACAGACAAATAGTCATTGACGTATGGTGAAGTTAACATCGTCTATTTATAAGTTTGTATGGTCAGATATGCATACGTGTACTAAATTACATATTTTTCATAATTTTTCACTAAGAGTGGTTACCAGTATCACAATGAGTTAAAATATTATCAAACTGAATTTAAATTCAAAATTCGTAAATTTTAATACAATGTATAAAGGTTTGATATGTATGTGACCTTGAAGCGAACTTCCGTTGTCAAAATGATACTACCGTATGATCAAGATACATTTCGTGTTATTGACCCTTTTCCTGTAAGATCGTAAAACTTCCATAGTGACTTTCCGTGCGCACGCATCTTCAAAACCACGTATCCGGCACTCCGGCAGCAGAGCAAAGGCCTGTGACAACAAACCGCTTTGACAGAATGCAACCAGCTACACATGCGTAATCTATCGCTCATTGGTTAATTTTAACTTGGCGCTCCAAAAATCTGACTTCGCCTGCGCGATGTTGTCTCACTCTGTATCATTGGAATTTATATAATGTCTACTCACTTTGCTTACAGGAAAAGGGTCAATTATTAGAAAATACAGTCAAAATCAGTGTTGATGTTTGTTTGATGTTCTTTAATTGTATAAACTATATATAGATCATACGGTATTAGTACCTAGGGAATATTTTTGATTCGTAAATGTATGAAACCCATCATTTTCCAGAAAAATTGTCCACTTATTTAGAGTTAGTTTGAATTATGTTTTATAAATGAATATACAACATAAAATTTAAAAAAAATCAAAGTTTACAATTTCTGTATTTTTCTAAATATAAAAAAAAGTATTTTTAGTACATAAATATAACCCAAAAACGAGTATATCTCAAGAAAATTTAGAACAATGCAAATTTAGATTTATATTTCGTTTGAAACTGATATAAACACATTTTATTTAACGAACAAAATATATCACATTGAACTGCAATAAAGTCTAGGTTTGTTCACATTTTAAAATGTAAAACTAGTCATTTAAAACATTTTACATCTTTTGGTGTCAATAGATTTTAAGTTTTTTTTTTCTGTGAAGTTGCAAATAATAAAATGAGTAAACACCACCAAGTAAATTCAAGAGAGGCGAAGAATAATGATATGAAAACTTATTCAAACAACATGGGTCACACCAAATATACCTGTTGGTGTCTTAATCTAGATACTCATTTATCTATAGCTCCTTTTTTTGTCATAGATTAGTAAAACAAAAGTTTTGTGCAACAGACAGCAACAAAAATATCCAACAGGTTATTTACTATAATCATTACAGTCTTGTTAATGTTGATCCATTTATTAAAATTGTTGGTATTGTATTAAGAGATATATATATATAATAGCAACCATTTGTGTATTTTTATAAAGTTGTGTTATATAAATATACAACATGCAGATGTGTTAAATGTGTTTATCTGTTTGGTAGTAAAATAAATGATTGTAAAACATCAGTGTTTTGTACTTTTTCAAAAGAAACTGAGAACTATGAGCTATCCTTTCTCAACAATTTATTACCGCTTCTTGATATTAATAGTCTTAAGTAAAACAAAATTTTTGGATTGAAAGTTTAAAGTTTCGCGGGCTTCAGAATTTTTATGCACGTTGGATGCCACATCTTTATATTTAAGACTACTGAAGCAAAGTTACATTAGTAGCTTCAATTCTTTACTTGTGTATGGATGCTAAATGCAAATCGTAACTTGAAATAATTATCCGAATGGAAAATAGTTACCCAATTAAAAATACCGGAAGCGAGTCCTCAGCCACATGTCCCACTTCCACTCTCGGTGGGTAATGTAGAAATATTTGTTTACAATCAAATCAGTTGACAACTGACGTTTGTCTCGTACTGTTGAAAACAATTTTATTATTTTTAAAATCCTTCTTAAGTTTACACATATTTTATTTTGTGATTTTATTTATTTATTCGTAACGACTGGGTGATCAGTGGCAGGATGAGGTTAGACCCTTTGCTTGTTCTATTGAGAGATTTTTTTTGTTTTTAATTACCTCGCTAACCAAAATGTTTTCTAATTTTAGTGGACCGCGTATGGGAATGTCTCAAATGAATGGAAATAATAATAGGAGGCCTACAGATCTGAACAGGCTGCCTTCACACGAAAAACCAGTTACCCATCAACAACACGATGATTTGATAAGGTACATCTTTGATTCCTGGAACAAAGTGTCACAGGAAGTGGATAGGAACACTGGAACTTCCGTGATATTTTATCAAGAACAGGAAAATCAAAATCTCAAGGATTTTGAACCATTTGATTTAGAGGGATTTTGTGGTAGGAGGGTGGTACAAAATTTCCCACAGTCTCATAACTCATAGCAGTTTATTGTTTAATATTGTAAAAAGCCTCTACGTTATATTTATTATCAACTTTTTTATACTTGATCCACGATTTTATTTATTCTTTGAGTATAAGTGATGGTTAATTTATGTGACTATTATGTACAGTAGTAATCTTTTGCAGACTTGCTCAACTTGCATGAACTATAGATAATTCTAACATGGCGAAAAGTGGTTTTGTAAAGGAAAACGTTGCTCTGAGTTAACAGTAAATTCTTTATATTTCACTTTTGCTGTGGTCCGCTACCAGAGAACATAAATTTCAGTCCTGTGGTATTTTCATGAATGTTCATAATTATACATTTTACGTGAATTTATATTGAAAAACAAAAAACATGACTATATTGTAATGTAATTGTAATAATACAAAGGCTAAACAAAAACGAAGACAGCTGTAATTATTATTATTATTTTTATCTACAACTAGTTCATAGTGATGTACAAATGCAAGAAATTTTATTTTACAGTGAAGAAACAGTTTACAGTTTCCATGTTTATTTGGACGCAGTGATATATTAAGTAATCCAAAATTTTAAATATCTACCTCTTCTAATAAATTACAAATATGTATATGTTATTTTTGAATAGGTCGTTGAAGACATTTTACTGAATGGGATTTTTACTAGTTCATTAATTATGTAAGGAATCCGCCACAAAATAGTATTGTAAATAATGATACATTTTCTCCACCTTTGCGTTGAAACTTGTTAAGGTTGCTATAAATACTCATGCAATAATGTAGATCTGTACATCTATATGCAAAAATATTTCTCATCTCAAATTTATTTAAGCATAACACAACTGTTGTTTTGTTTATGAATTGATGAATACAACCTGTTGGTTTCGAATACATACTCATATTTTTGCATAGAGCTGTACTAAAACATATCTACCTACAATGCAATTTTGTTGATGTTACTAAATATGTTAGGAGTTGCATAAAGGTTAAGATTGAAATTTTATGGTAGGATAAGTATTGCACCGTATGATACAGAAAAAAAAGAACAGTTCAAATGTGTCTGTGAGACTGAGAATAATTAATTATTGATGGTAAATAGTCCCATTGTAACAGTTATGAAGAATAGCAAATGGTGTGACTATAACTGCCTCTTGCGTGTTTTAGAGCTTATTTATTTCATTCGCTCATTTGACCTGTTGTTTTTTTATCATAAAATATACTGTCTGGCTATAGAGTGGACTTTTTTATTTACTATACAAATTAAAACACGTAAATACTTTTGACACAAAGCGTTCTGCAGGACCAGAATATACAAAACAAAGCAAAAAATTCTTTTGTCAGAAGTTTGTATTCTGTTAATTTGTTTAACCGTCATTATCTTGTCCAATCTTTCGCCAGACGTGGTATGTTTGATTCGTTTTTCATGTCTTTTTTTTATGAAATCGCATCAATAATGTTAACACACAGTTTGGTTGGAAATTTTATGAAGTGGGTCATGTTTTTATTTTATTTTTCTACAGTATTTTTATTATTATGTTTAAACATTCCCCTGAATAAGTTTTCTCGAGTTTTTCTCCTGTATAATATTGCTGATTTTAATTATTATGACAAAAGTGCTACAATGCATACAGTTGAAATAAACTGTTTCAGATGTACACATTTACCTTTTTTTAATTCCTCATCTCATTGATTTTACAAAGTAATTAAACAAACAAAATTGTATTATTGAATTACCAAAAAGATTCAAACTCGTTGTTTAGGTAAATGTAAAAATTGATGCTCAATAATTTTAAAATCTATTTATAACTATCTTAAGTGTTGAAATAGGTACAAGCTAAATTTATTGTGTGAATAAAATTGGTGAGCTTTTATAAATGTAGTTGTGATTTTGTGTTCTAGTATTTTAACAGATTTTGTATGGTCGTTCGACTACCTTTGATCCTTTCGGGGTATCGTTATTATACTCTCGGTATTTTTAAAGTTGGATATTAATTTAACACAAATATATTTGCATCTTACAAAACATGCTTAAAATTTAATAAAGGAAAGTAGTGATAAATCTTTACTGTGAAACCAAAACTTCTTAAATTAGTTTTAAAAATTTACATTGTCATTTTTCATATTATAGTAACATCTAGTACCACCAGTGAAGTTTTGAAACCAAACTTTTTGTCGGCAATAGTGGTTTTGTTTTGGTGAGTAAAGTACCCGGTAAGAAAGCTAGGTTAAGTTTAGTTGGTTTGGTCGTTAATATAAAAGGGGAAGCCTTTGTTTAACGACAATTAATCGTAACGACGACGCCACAGTTTCCTCAACACGCGTTGCTAATTCTTGCGGTTTTTCCAAGCGGAAATAGGCGAATTCTCGATCGACGCCAACACGTGGTGTAAATTTGATCTATTGTTTGTAAATTGACACTCATGTTAGAATTTTAATCGTTAACTGGTTGTAACACAATTTAACGGTCCTGAGATTGTTTAAATACAGCACTTGCTAGGAGATTTCATGAAATTCACTTAGTCAGGACTTATCATTTGTTTATCAAGTTATAAATAAGGTTTATGGATGCTTATACATTACATTATAACACTTCCTAATTCCTCACACAAGATTGCCAATAGTTCATTTACGGCAGTTAAATCAATCTAACGTTGTCCCACTATGGGAAACGGACCGAAGTTTCGGGTCAAAACTCAATTCGGAGTCAAACTACATGTGTAGGACTGTGTTATTTTATAGAATTTAAAACCCATTTACTATGTACAATTTTGAAGTGACGTCATGGCATTGTTGGTGGGGATCATTAGACAAATGGAAACAGGGACCTATTTCTTCGTACTGTAGGGGTCCTCGGGGTCCTGAAAGGTGGAAAAAACGTAAAAGTAGAGAGTCGGTCGATGGACTCGATTACAATACTTTCTTCGCTTACACTCGGGACAATTACATGGTAACCAATAATACCGCACCAAACATTCGGTTTTTCTGGACGCTTTGTGGATTTGCTCCATCGAGTATCGATTTATGTCAGACCAAAGTACCTGCAGTTGTGTCTGTTCACATGACCATTTAAACAAAACGTAGATTCGTCAAAAAGCAAATCCTGTTGATAAAATTTCCGTCTTGTTGTATTCCATTCATAATAATTTCGGTAAATTCGACTCTACGATTAAAATAATCTTCATTTAGCTCTTGTACCAAATTGATTTTGTATGAGTGAAACTTTTCCTTTTTCATTATTGTTTGATTAATTTTGTATTAATTGTGGTGGCCGAATTTGAATCAAATTTTCGCGCTGAAATTAATTAACAGCGGCACCAATCACGTTTGAATAATTTGAAATTGAATTTGAAAGAAAAAAATTCAATAAAAAAATCATTAAATATAGGCAATCATACATGCACATTAGCGCTTGGGGTAGTTCTGCATGTTTTAGTTAGAGGGCGATAGTCGAGTTGGTAGAGGAGAGCGGCATGGGGGAGCTCATTACGTTTTTGTTCGGTGTAGTAGACGCATGGTGAAAAGACGCTTTAAGTAGCTAGGTTAAATTAGCTGGTTTGGTAGTTAATAAAAGGGAGGAAGCCTTTATTTAACGACAATCAATCGTAATGCCGACGGTGCCCCGTTTCCTCAATCCGCGCGGCCTTTAATCGGAAAAGTGTTAATTTTTTGGGACCAACGCTGACCACGTGGTGTAGATTTGTTTTATTGTTTGTAAATTCACTAATCAAGTTAGTTTTTCTAATCGTCAGCTAGTGCTAACACAATTTAACAATCATCGTTATCATGATTACATCATCGAGGCATTTCCTCACAACGCAAAAGATTGATTACTTCATCGAGGCATGCCCTTGCAACGCTACAGATCGATTACATCACTGAGGCATGTCCTCGCCACACTAAAGATTGATTACATCACCGAGACGCCTTTTCCTCGCAATGCTAAAATTTACATCATCGAGGTATTTCCTCGCAACGCTAAAATTTACATCACCGAGACGCTTTTTCCTCGCAACGATGACTGGATATTTTTGTGTTTATTTATTATGTGTTTTGTTGGGGCAACCAGTTCACGGTATTTTAAACTCCCAAAGTAAATTGTTTTTGAAGTAACCAATCATTTGGATCATGACATAATGTAAACTCTTTGTTTGAATCGTTGATAAAGTGTGGCAAATATTAATCTCATGTAAATTTTATTAACTTGGCAATTTTTCACCTCATACAATATTTCTCATCTCACAATTTTAACTTCAGTAATTTTCTTTGTTGTATAATTTTAATTGAACGTACATTTCATGTTTTGCAGTTTTAACCTCACAGCCTCACACATATTTTCTTGATGAATGTTTCCATCGTATAAATTATTTGATGTCCAATTTTAATCTCACATAAGAATTATTTGTTGTTTAAAATTTCACAAGATCGTATGGCGAATTTAAATATTGTTTACTGCTCTTTTGAAACTTTAACACTTGTTCAGTTGTTGTTAATATCAAAGTCATAAGAAATTGAACATTTAAAATGGGATTGAGTTTGAATAACACAGAAAACGTAGCAGAAGCGAAGTGCGGTTCCAAGTGGAGCTGGCGAGATTTATCGCGTCACCTGTACAAAGGGTGCAGGTTTGGATAGATTCAGGGGCGGTCGCAATGTTGTAACGCTGTCGACTTGGCCCAATAGTCGAGACCCAACTGCGGATCAGCGATCGTAACGACCTAGTTTCGGACGGCATGTTCGTCATTGAGATGTGCTGTGCGGGTAGGCTTGCGATAGATAGAATCACCGTCGTGGGGGGAGAACAGCCCCGACCGGTAGCCCCAAATTCCGCTTGTGCTAGAACGCCCAGGGGTATTTTTGTTGTGCTCCTGTTAACTGCCGTAACTTTAAGTTTAACGCCACACGCCCGTAATAACTTGTGTACTTGCATCTAGTTACTTTAATTCAGATTTTGCCTTGTTTCTATTAAATTGTGATATTCAAATATTCGCGCTATTTTTAGCCCTCTCCCAAAAATTTTGTCTATTATTTCTTGCGCTCTCTACTCGCACGCAGTGTATGCTCACTTGTTTGAAAGAACGTCTTCCCGCCATGTTTAACGAAAAAAACACAACTTAGGTTGCTTTTGTTAGACGATCGCAGCCAAGGCCAAATTTTGAATTTTTGAATTTTTCCCGGGCCTTTCAAACTTTTTCAAGTCTCAATTTAAGGTGGGAAGTTTGGGTTATCACATAACAATGTAATTGTTACACTGACGTTTTGGGATTTTCTGTTGCGTCTAAGAAGGCATTAAGGGCAATTTCATCATTTGTAGCAGTTTTTGGTCTGCCAGGTTTTGAACGTTCTTTTACACTTTCAGATTATTCAAATCTTCGTAGGGTTTTTGAAACCGCTAACTTAGAAATAAGTTCTTGCTCAGGATGAATTTCTTCGAAAAGTATTACTACTTGAGCAAAACTTCGTCTTTTATCATCGTAACCGATAATCATTAATAATTCTATAGATGCACCATTTTTGTAAGAAACACCTTACGTGTCGAATTAAAATTATTTTCAAAGGTAACTGTGCCATCTTTTTTTTATTTGTTCTTATTTAAAATAATGTATTTTGCCATTTCACTCAGAAAGAAAGTATGATTGTGATACATCAGTGAATTCAAAAAGAAATTAATTATATGGTAGAGCCATTTAAAAAAATGAAGTTGGCCTTGCATCTCGACAACAAATGAAGCAAAAAAAAATTCTTTTGGTGAGTAATTAGAGCACAACTTCTTGTACCCCTATACGTAATTTCAAGTGAATTAATCG
The DNA here is from genome assembly GCF_036711695.1 of Zophobas morio. Taxonomy (NCBI): domain Eukaryota; kingdom Metazoa; phylum Arthropoda; class Insecta; order Coleoptera; family Tenebrionidae; genus Zophobas; species Zophobas morio. The sequence goes on along the minus strand of NW_026972129.1, from coordinate 16,007,655 downwards.
TTTCCATACATTCTAGCGACTTGTATTAAAGGAGCTGAAAAAATTACGCCACTCAAAAAACAATTGCCATAAGTATCGCTCCGATTTCACTGTTTTTTTCAAATTTTGCATCAAAGTGTTGCATGAAAATCAACAAATACGAGAACTTTTTTGGAAAAAATAAATAGCGGCAAAGTTATGTTTTATTTATGTATGTTATGTTGCATAATTTTTCCGCTTCTTTAAAAAATCAACTCCTACTAGAATGTTAATTTTAACGGCTGTTATATTTTTGTTACTTGTCACTAACTACGAGCAATTTTCATATATGTATATCTACAATTTTTATTACAATGACTACCTGTTTTTGTAATTTTTGCAGATAAACCTATTTTTCAATGTATTTTAAATGTGTTTGTGCATTATGATAAAAAATATCACATGTAGATATGTGCGAAGTCCAAAGTTCAACTTGATCGAATGATCCAGTCCAGCAAAGAATGACGTTAATGTATTCGAATATAGATGGAGACGAACAAGTAGTTACAAAAGCATCTAGCAGGGGAAAGTAGGTTAACACAAAGTTGGTATTACATATACCTAGTTGTTTTTAGTTTTGTTAACTTAATTTAATGGTAGTGATTAATTAACTGATGATGACTATTATGTTTACATATTTTTGTTTAATAATGCACCGACGCCATCTTCAAAAATGGCGGACTTTAAACTTGTGCCAGTCGGTGCTACTCGCTATCCATAACTAACGAAAAGCATAATAGTGAAGAGCTATTGACCCTGTGTATTGAGCTTTTCACAAGATAAGGGAGATGAGATGGTAGCCCTGTTCGTGGAAAGCAGTTCCCTAAACGAATTCATCGGTATATTAGTTTAACTTCTGATAACACATGCAGACTGTGCTTAGATGACTGAAACAACCATGTTCCTGCCCAGCACCCACTGACAACGTAAAAAGAATATGTGAACTTCCAAACTTTGTAGTTACAAGACATTCAGATTGCACACAACTAGGCTTTATTAGGGGACTAGTGTAGATCAAAAGGGCTTCCTTTCACAACCACCATAAGATTGTAACAGAGTCTATCTGGCGAACGGTGATTTTCATGTTTCCTCGGCGTTTTCTGACACTGAGGATGAAAAATTCCCGTTTGCCCGTTTCTCTCTGTGTATGTGGTCCGTCTACCTGGTTGTGGCGATATTTATTAATCAGATATAACCTCCGAGACTACTGGACTGGTTGTTGTCATATTTTATATGTAGGTATGTATTTTAGGAATGTCGTGTAGATGGAAAAACGCTACGATTTGTCTGATGATCCGTAAAGTACCTACTTTATTATACAGTACCTACTTTAATCATCCTCACCAACAATTTGATGACGTCAGGGCGTCACTTCAATATTCTACATAGTAAATGCTATTTAAGTTTTATAAAGTTACATATTCCAGTACTCGTGGTTTATGAATCCGTCTTAATTTTTTACCCTAGGCATACACAATTTCCATGTAACTTTGAAACTGCAACACTGAATGCTATGAAATCTTAAATCACAAATCAAAATGTTTTTGTTTATCCGCTCCAAACACTTTATGAAATCGTTTCAAAATTTGGTTGGATAAATCCTACATAAAATGCACAAAATACAGTCACTTGTGTATTAAAAATGGCACAAGAATTGACAACACAGTTTATATTGATATATTATTAGACCTTCCTGCCATTTTTTTTATTCCCATTTTCCGCCTTTTTTGGAGTTTTATTGCCATTTTTGTAATTTTTTTGTTATTTTTTTATCTTCTTTCATGGCGCCTTTTATATGGGTTTATCCCTTTTTTCGAGGTTTTTTGTTCGTTTTTTTGTTGCCTTTTTCCACCCTTTATTTTCGCATTTTTTGTTGTATAAGGGTTTTTTAGCGTTTCTTCTGCCATTTTTTCGCGTTGTTTTTAATCGCTTTTTTAATTGTATTTTTACTTTTTTATAGACTTTTTCCGCATTTTTCTCGTCTGTTTTCGTGTTTCAATAAAAGATAACTACAGTTATATTTTGTGAAAATTTGAAATATAATTTTTGGCTTCCATTTTGAGTTTTTACATTATAATTTCATTCAATTTTTGTTGGAACCCGCCCCACTATTTGTTACAAGTGCTTTATAAACATCTATAAAAAATGATGAATATGTTTCACAAAAACAATTTCTCATTTTGCTCAAGCAATCCGTTTGGTTCGACTTTCCCCTATATGTTCAAATAAAATGTAAACTCATGTAAACTATTATGATATGTAAACTTAACCAATCAAAACACTCTCAACTTTCAGTTTAAAGTACTATTTAAGCGTTAATCAGGTTAATCTATCATATTTCTGTAGTCATTGTTGACAGTTTTTATTTATCTGTTAAGTGTATTAGCTGCAGGCTGAAGGTAGGTTATTTCCTAATAATTATTTTTTGTTACAAATTCTTAAGTGCATTAAAGGAAATATTTGGTATTTACCGGTTTATGCTAAAAGTTGAAATTTCAGAATCCGAGGCAGAATCCTACGAGACACCATGAGTTCACAAGAAGTCATAACCACACTACAGAATCGTGTAAGAGTAATCCGAATTGATCGACCCAAAACCAAAAATGCATTTGATTCCAATGTATATGTTACCATCGCTAACACTTTGAATGGAGATGCGACCGATGATCAAGTTGCTATGACAATCATAACTGGTACTGGAGAATATTACAGCAGCGGTTTTGATATTAAAAGTGCAATGGGATCTTTTGGCAGTGGCGAGTCACGAGGAATGGATGAGCTAAAAGACATGATTTTGGCTTTTATAAATTATCCGAAGCTGTTAATAGCGCTCGTCAATGGCCCGGCGATTGGAATTGCCGTCACTACAGCCGGTTTGTGTGATATTGTTTATGCATCGGACAGAGCTACATTTCAGACCCCGTTTCTCAGTTTGGGGCTATGTGCAGAAGGTGGTTCGAGTTACAGTTTTGCTAACATTATGGGCCGAAGCAAAGCATCGGAAATGCTATTCCTGGGCAAGATAATGAGCGCTCAAGAAGCGTATCAGTTTGGGTTTGTTGCTGAAGTCATTCCGCATGAGAAACTTAACGAGTTTAGTGAAAAACTGAAGAAGATGGGGAAAACGATGTCCGTGAATAGCGTCAAAAACAACAAAAAGTTGGTTCTTGGGAACTACAGAGATGTGTTATGTGAAAGTTGTGAAAGAGAATTCGATCAGCTTGCAGAATGCTTCGGCTCTGAAGAATTTAGCGAAGCTATTGTAAAATTCATGTCAAGAAAAAGCAAATTGTAATTTTAATAATGTGTTGGATACTTGTTGTTCTATAAGGATTTGGGTTTTTGCTTTGTGATGTTAACTATTTTTTTAATTTCAGTTAATTGTTTGTAAATATAAACGTTCGAAAATTATTGCCTTGTTTTTTATCGCTTGTTAAATGACCACTTGGTACCGTCAGGTATCAGTTTAAAAGTCAAAGTTAGAATTTTCTACATACCCACCAGCCTTCATACCTGACCTGCGGACAAATTTTTCCGTGCAATTTTTGAAGTTTGTTATGACAACGTTACCTTTTTTTCGTGGAGATATAAATCCTCTGGAAGAGTACAAAATACATATTATAAAAGAAGACGTTACAATTTTACAAAAAGTAATTTGACCTATCTGAAAATAATAATTGATGATATAAATAATAATAATAATCTTTATAAATGTTGTGATAACCCAAACTTCCCGCCTTTAAATTGATCTTGAAAAAGTTTGAAAGGCCCGCGAAAAATTCAGAGATTCAAAATTTGGCCTTGGCTGTGATCGTTTAACAAATAGGAACCTACGTTGTTTTTTTTGTTTTTTTAAAATGGCGGGAAGACGTTCTTTCATATAAGTGCATACACTGTCAAGAGCGCAAGAAATAATAGACAAAATTGTTTTGGAGGGGGGAGCACGGCACCCCCTCACAGGAGGAAAGACGCTGCAAAAATTTACTCCTCGGCGCAAAAACCCCCTTTTGTTTTATTCCCGGACATATTACATTTCAAACATCTTAAAATATATGAAAAAAAGGGACACTCGCGAACTGACTGATATACACATATGAAAAACGAACAAACGCAAAATTCTATTCAATCTCCCATAACTCTGATGTTAACAACAACTGAACAAGTGTTAAAGTTTCAACGAGCAATAAACAACATTTAAATTCGCCATACAATCTTGTGAAATTTTAAACAAATAAATCTTATGTGAGATAAAAATTGGACATCAAACAATTTATGATAGCTGATGATAGAAACATTCATCAACAAAATATTTACAAAACAAAACAAAAGGATTTATGAAACAGAAGATCTGGTGTGAAATGAACTTGTACAAATAGAAATATTATGTGAGGTTAAAACTGTAGAACATGAAATTTATGTTCAATTAAAATTATACAACAAATAAAATTACTGAGGTTAAAATTGTGAGGTTAAGAAATATAGTATGAGGTGGTAAAATTACAAGTTAAAAAAATTTACAGGAGATTGATATTTGCCACACTTTATCAACGGTTCAAACAAAGAGTTTACATTATGTTAAATTATGTCTTGATCTAAGTGATTGGTTACTTCAAAAAACATTTTACTTTGACAGTTTAAAATACCGCGAACTGGTTACCCCAACAAAACACATAATAAACAATTACAAAAATATCCAATCATCGCTCCGAGGGAAAAAGCGTCTCGGTGATGTAAAATTTAAAAATCGTTGCGAGGAAAAAGCGTCTCGGTGATGTTATTAATCTCTAGCGTCGCGAGGACGGACCTCTATCAATCTGTAGCGTTGTGAGGGCATGCCTCGATTAATTAATCAATCTGTAGCGTTGTGATGGCATGCCTCGATGAATTAATCAATCTGTAGGGTTGTGAGGCATGCCCCGATGAATTAATCATGATAACCATGATAACCACCTAAGGGAAGAAAATATCATAACCCCTGCCAGTTTGCAGTGTAATGAACTTGTTTAACTGCCGTAAGTGAACTATTAGCAATCTTGTGTGAAGAATTAAGAAGTGTTATAATGTAACGCTTACGTATATCCATCCAGAAGCTTATTCGTAATTAAACAATAAGGTGTTTTCCTGACTAAGTGAATTTCATGAAATCTTCTAGCAAGTGGTTTATTTAAATAATCCTGATTGTTAAACCATGTTTGCACTAGTTGATTATTAAGAAAAACTAACTTGATTGGTGAATTTACAAACAATGAAACAAATTTACAGCAGGTGTCTCGTGTCGACCGGAAGTCCGCATTTCTCCGATGAAAAGGCCGCAAGAATTCACCGCGCGGCTTGGGGACAAATGTCTCATTATGAAAGTTACGATTGATTGTCGTTAAACAAGGGCTTCCTCTCATTTTATTAACTACCAAACCAACTAATTTAAACCTAGCGCTTACCACGTGGTTACACTCACACAAGCACATTCAGACTGAATCTACGCCATGCAGCTTCTCTACCAACCAACCAACCAACCAACCAACCAACCAACCAACCAACCCTCTAACTAAAAACTCCCTAGCGCTAAATTGTCACGCTACCAAACAAGCATCTCTGTGTACCAGGTTGCCTATGATTTCCTTTTTGTGATTCATTTTTTTTTCTTTCAAATTCAAATTATTCAAGTGTGATTTCGCGCCGCTGTTAATTAATTTCAGCGCGAGAACTTTGATTTAAATTCGGTCACCACAACATACATGGGTTTATAAATCACTAGTGAAATAAAGGCCGTTATTTTGTTAGCTCACCAGTATACATAGGTATTGTGATAATGCAAACATCCAGCTAAAATTAGAGGTGAACAAAATTTTAAAGCCCGCAAAAATTTAAAATTTGACCTCGAACTGTGAGAGTTAACAAAACAAAATGGAACCCTACGTTGTGTTTGTGTGTTTTTTTTGTGGCGGAATGCGTTCAGATGCAAGTGGTGGGTCCCAAGGTTGGAAAAGTACCGCTAAATAAAACACAAAACATTTGGAGGACAAAAAAAACTTGGAATGAAATGAAATCAAATCAAACGTTCTGAATCAATGCAAATATTTGAATATCACAAATTTAATAAAAACGAAAGAAAAATCTGAATTAAAATAACTGGATGCAAATACACAAGTTATTACGGATTATGGCAGTTAACAAGAGAACAAAATTTTAATAAAAACTATGCAGCGGCAGCAGAGCACTGTACGAGTGTGGCGATCGAATTATATCAATTTCATTCTAAAGCACAACAAAATTACCCACAGGGAACGTTGTAGCACGAACGGAGTTTGGGGCTCCTGGTCGTGGCTGTTCTCCCACCGCGACAGTGATTCTAATCTATCAGCAATCACTGCTGCACAGCACCCCTTCATCGCGGAGATGCCGTACGAGCAGGCCATTACGATCACAAACTCGTGGTTGGAAATCCTGGCCATTGGACCAAGCCGCGAGCGTTATGTCATCTCGACCGTCCCTGACTTCTATTTAAGGCCTGCATCCTTTGTACAGATGGCGCGACCGTCAGCTCCACAAGGAACCGCGCACTCCGCTTCCGCTACGTGTTCCTCTGTTATTTACCTCAATTCCATTTAAAAGTTCAATTTCTATAACTCTGAGATTAAACTGCGACCGAACAAATGTTAAAATTTCAAAAGAGCAATAAACAACATTTAAATTCACTATACACTCATGAAATTTCGAAAACTAGCAAAAAATTATAAAAACAAAACAGATCTGGTGTGAAGTAAATCTTGGGTAGACAAAAATTTTACGTGAGGTTAGGAAGCGCAAAGCATGAAAATTTATGTTCAATTTAAATTATACAGCAAAGAAAATTACTCAGGCTAAAATTGCGAGATAGAGAAAAATTGCACGAGGTAAAAAATTGCAAAGCTAACAAAATTACATGAGTTTAATTTTTACCACACTTTATCAACGATTCAAACAAAGAATTTACATGATGAGAGTTTATATCGTGGATTGTCCCCAGCTTATCCCAAACAAACACATGATAAATAAACACAAAATGCATCCGGCGTTGCGAAAAACATGCGTCTCGGTGATATAATTTACCTCGTCGCGAGAAAATGTGTCTCGATGATGAACAAACTTATGATTGTTAAATTGTGTTAGAACCAGTTAACGATTAAAATCCTAACAGGAACTGTGAATTTACAAACAATAAAACAAATTTACATTACGTGTTGGCGTCGGTCGAAAATTCGCCTATTTCTGCTTCGAAAAACCGCAAGAATTAGCTACGCTTAATTAATTTTTCTTAATTGAACTTTTTTTCAAATTCAAATTATTCAAATATGATTTCGCGCCGCTGTTTTTCTTTCAACGCGAAATTTTAATTCAAATTTGGTCATCACAATGCACATAATTATATTAATAACTTAAATAAAAAAGTCATAAACTTTGGATATTGTGACGTGATAAATAATTTAAACTATGAAAAGAGTGAAGCCTGAATAAGTAAATTTCTCTGCCACGTGCTTTATATTAAAAATTTTAACGTGAACTGTGAATTGACATCTTCAATTTTACACACTTCAGATTAGAAATCCATTAATCGTGTTAGATTCTCGTTGAAGCGGACGGTGGCGTCGAATGTGATTCATTTTTGTTTAAACAACTGCCTCTTTTTTGAAGCTACAAACTAAATTTTTATTTTCACACGTGTTTACACTAGTACTTGACACAAAAAGTAATGCCGACGCGTCCAAAAAGGGCGTGCGCCTCGGCATTACAAAGCCTTATCTAACTGAGGGTGAAATTTAAGTTTCAAAATTCAGGATAACACCTAAGATTTTATTACTTTCTGTGTCCAAAGTGACTAATTAGATTTAGATTACGACTATTGTGGAGGATTTCCACCCAGAACGGCGTCTATAATTGTGATTTAGCTCCTACGTTTGACAGTAGTTGCCATTGCCAAAGGTCTCAAGCTATGTCATTCATTGTTAAGACAATTTAGGAAAATATAAAATATGTATTTTTTCTTTTCTTTTCAAAATTTTAAATTTTTTCCCGAGCGCACGCTAATGAAGTATTACAAACGAATCCATCCTGCGATTTTTCGACGTTTCATCTCCCTAGAATACGAAACAATTTTCGTCTCTTTGTCGATTTTTATTAGAGAGATAATCTCCGAAACTACTAAAATAGACCAATTGTTGTCAAATTTTACATGCCAAACAGTAAATCTTATTTAAATTTTATATAATAAAATACTCCTGCATTTGTTATGAATCCGTATTGAGTTTTTATCCTAGACGTCTTGATTTTTGGAAAAGAAGAATCAAAATTGTATAACATTTCGTAATTTAAGTTTGAAACTGCAAAACCGACACTGATGACGTCATCACCAAATTTTGCCGAATAAATCCTGTCTGGAAAACGCCATGTGGTTATCAATGCACTCATAGTTTTTAGAATTACTTATACAGTGTGACTCAAAAATAAAAAATGAATGAGCCAATTTATTTTATTGATTAAATCAAGAACGATCACTCCATTCCCCCGAAATTTTGGGAAAACTACTGTTATTAATATTGCACTGAATCTATCCAAATTGATATACGTGCACTTGCAAAATTATGCTGATGACGTTATCACAAAATTTGTCGTGAAAAAACTCACTTGAAACATACGCGAAGCACGCTTGTGTATATTTATTTTAACATCACATACATATCTTTACTTTAACTTATAAGGGTTCACATAAAAAAATGAAATTGGTAAACATTTTATAATTTTTCGAAAAAGCTTGATGTTTTATTTTACTTTAGGGACGAGGGAAGTTCTGTCGAAATAACCTTCGACCAATTTTTTATCACGCTTTTATTAGCTTGGGTTGTATGTAACGGAATCTTTGAGCTTAATTTTCATCGGTTTCTAAAAGTCTGATCATCTTGAAACTTTGCACACGTCTCAAGGATCGATGACAATGCAATAATTTGATAACAGTTTCCCATTATCCTTATTAGGAGCGCCAGGATTTATAAATTCTTTTATGGATCCTGTGTAGTGGAGTAAAAGAGATAAAGCTAGCGCGCGATCTGCGCATGCCTGTAGTATCTGGTTTACTCTTCGTTGTAATTATAGTCTTGATTAAAATACAAATAACGGATATTAAATGAAAAAAACAAGAACGGACTTTTAATTAACTAAACGTGTGCAAAAATGCGTGATCGCATCTTAATTGTGTCAGTATATACCACGGTTATCTCTCTCCGTGTCGATTATACCGATCTATACCGATTATTTCTGTTTCAAGGACAATTTCTGCATAGCTTTGGTTTTACAGTCGGTAAAGAAGGAATTAATTATAATTAAAACATATCTAATCATGAATTCTCACCAACTTAAATAAAGATAACAAATTTTGATTCAGAAATACAAACATGGAGGAAAATTAACCATTTGGGGGGTAAAACTAACCACAATGATGAATTGTGTCCCGTTGGTCCGTGAGGGCGATTGATTTCGAACTAATTCCCGTTGATCGATCATACGGAGACCACTGAGTGGTTCTTTCTAGAAAAATCTAAATAAGTAATTAATTCCCCAATTTATGAATTTGTCGCAGACTAAAAAATGAAAAATAAATAATAGTTTAAAAAACTAAAAAAACACGCTTTTATTGCTAATCGAACTAAAAACTAGAAAATAATTTTTAATGACAGAGTTTAACATTACAGTAGTAGAAGATCAAACAATCAATCATAATAAATCACCTCAAATTAAAATTATAATAAAATTTAAGTTATTAACAGAATAATTCAATTCAGAGTAAAAAGCGTGGGGTGCTTGATATTTTAAATATTACAATCATTCTATTGGCAACTATCTATGAGAGGATAGTTATGAACCGCAGTAAAATGCACCCCACGCTTTTTACTCTGAATTGAATTATTCTGTTAATAACTTAAATTTTATTATAATTTTAATTTGAGGTGATTTATTATGATTGATTGTTTGATCTTCTACTACTGTAATATTAAACTCTGTCATTAAAAATTATTTTCTAGTTTTTAGTTCGATTAGCAATAAAAGCGTGTTTTTTTAGTTTTTTAAACTATTATTTATTTAGGTTTGTTTCTTCAACTTTATATTACATATTATAATAAAACACAGGTGTAATTTATTTTGAGTGACGTCATTAACTTTTGCAGGGAATGCATAAATAAAACTTAGTACGTGTTCAATAAAGTTAAAAGTCGTGTTCTATTATTATACCTGTGTACATATAAGTAAGGCGGACAGTGAAGCTCGCATTCGAGAACACAGATTTACTTGAAAAAAAAAAAAAATGTGATTTGTGAAGACACATTTTATGTTACGTCTTTAAGCTTTAAACTCCTTTACTAATGGATAAGTTTATCTTTTCTAGAAAGTAGTGCACAATGAAACAACTATTTAAACTTTTAAATATAGACATATTTCGGAAATTGGCAAAGCAATTGCTTTTAAACTTTCATCTGGATTTTTCACAATGTGAAAAGTTAAGAAAACATGGAATCATATGTTCATACCATAGCTGTAGTTGGAAAAGTAAAATTATGGGCAATTATAGATACCATTTTATATGCTAGCTCATTATCAGCAAGTTAAATAAATAAATAAAAAATAATAATAATAATAAACTCAAGGTGACAACATAACTTATTAATACACATACAAAAATAATAACCACTAACAATGGATAGCACCTACATCATCTTCACAATTGGATTTATTTTATATTACACCAAAATATTCTCCATAAAATCTTATACATATCAAGAGATAGATAAAACCTCCTAGTATCACCAAATCCATAAGACTGTTACCTATAAAGCGTTTAAGTGAATACAAAGTCAGATTCTACATGAACATCCCACGGAGGTTGGAACATCTCAGCAGGTAAGTTTGTACAGTGGGTTGCCTTAAAATCTTTCATGTATTTTCTAGCCTAAAAGAACACAAAAAATGTGTAACAGAACACCACAAAGGAGGAATTTACCAAAAATAAAGTCATTTGGTTTTTGTCATGATCTTGGAATTCTTCTCCTATTTTCATCGGATAAGATTTAGAATACTCAGAAACGTAGGTCTGCAGAAGAGAGTTGCACATGTTTTCATTGACACTGTACTTTTGCAGAAACAAGTCTAAACACAAAAAGTTTCCAAAAATTTATAAATGAGAGTTTGTACAAGTTACCTTGTGCTGCAGATGTGACAGATAAATATTGGTTTAACAATTCAACTTGTCTTTCTTCAAAAATGTACGGATACCTTGTACGTAACAGTTTAATTAGTAAATTGTTTCCGCGGTTGGAGCAGAGATCATTTTCCCTGTAATATAATACACAAAATAAACTACAATTAAAAAACTCTATATTTGCCTCAGACAAATCACTTCATCTTCTGTTCTTCTAATGAATTGAATTGGTCCAGGATATTTGGCGAGTTGTTCAAAGATATTTAAATTAACGTGTTCTCTGATTGCCAACCGAACAATAGGTTCCCACCACTGTGGCATATGGTTTATAGCCAATGGTAAAAGATCATCAAACGTCGCATCAATGACCTAAGAACAAGGTTGACCAATTACATAAAAGATTCACGTGAAACATACCACTCCCTTAACATCAGGATAATTCATGGCCGCCCATGATGTAACATATCCTCCAATACTCCATCCAAACAGCAAAATATTTTCTAATTTAAAACCTAGCCGATTGATTGCAAATTGTACGATGGCATCTACGGCATTTTGTTCCTGTGGTGGGAAAGGTTTTCCCTATAATGTATGTGACTATTAATAAATACACCTCCTGTAAAAATGTCATGCTTACTGTACTACCCGCAAAACCTGGATGATTCCAACCAAGAGTAGAATAACCTGCTTCTATGGCAGTTATCATAATACCAATTTCATAAAATCCAGCGTTACCCTCAGAACAAATAACTAAAATATTTCCATTTGGTGTAGAATTACGTCTATCTATAAACATCGTGTCTATGTCATTTTTGTCAGCTGTTCTTATTTTGAAACGTTCGCCAGAGTTGCGTTCGATAAGTCTAGATCTACCTTGCAAGAGGCTTTGTTCTGTGAATAAATGTGTAAATTTTTTACAGTTTTCATCAATCAGGACATACCAAGTATCATCTGGAGAATTCCAATTGAACCTGGATATATTAATCTAATACCGAAAGTGTGAATTGCAACATATGCAATAATTCTAAGTGGTATACTACTGACATACTGTATAACATTCTGGTGGAGGCTTGGCTTGCTTAAGACTGTCTTATTACTTTTAGTAGAGTCCCTACACACAACACAGTTGAGTAAGTTTGAACTTACCAAACTCTGAATTACTCACCGTTTGTAAGTGCTCATATCAAATTCTACCGGCCAACTATGAAACTCAAAATCATATATAGAAAGCTGCTGCTTAATTTCAGGTGTCATATCTTTTTTTGCCGTCTCTAGCGTGTTCAAAAACCTCACATATGTTGAGTTATTAAGCCTACCTAAACCTTTGCACCAGTATGAAACCACCAGAATAACGCTTATACTAGTCACTAATTTTGTGAACGGTCCCAGTCCATCTATGGTAAAGTAGCCTTTTTGATAGAGAATTCCCACCAAGAATGGTGACGTATAAACACCAATTTTCCAAATAACATACAACTGCGAAATGCATTATTATTAAAACTCATGACTGTGCTAAAACCACTTACGGAATGTATTACTTGATCGCCCCATTTTTCAAAACTGTGTGGTTGATAAAGCTTCTGGGAAAAGGTTGGTTACTCGGGAAATAAACCTTATGGATCTTACCTCAACGGGGCCGTTTCCGTATATTTTTACTAATCTTGGTCCGAACATGCAATTCCAAACTGTTTTTAGTGTTGACATTTTGCGATAATTTTAGGGTTATGTGCGTTGGCAAGTTTTGAGTGCTTTTAATCGATTACTAATCGTTTTGTAGGTACTAAAATTGTTAATTTCTAACACTTAAACGTCTAGAGTTTGATTGTACTTTAATAAACAAAACTAACACTCCATTTTACAACTATACAAAATATTCGGAATTGTAACGCATGACGTCACAATTCAGATTGGCAGTTTGGCAGTAATGATCTAGTAAAGACAGCAAAGCAGTGGCGCAGTGTGAGTAATGGGGGCTGCGGAAACGAAAATAATATTGCAGAAATACCATTTACCTTTTTTATTTTTCAGATTTTGCAGCCCTTTAAATTAACAAAAGTAATCTAAAAAATAGCTCCACATAACCCTATTAGTTTCGCTATTTAATAAATAAATAACAAATGAAATACCTAATTTCATTAGTCTAAAAAATAAAAGCATATAAAAGTCTGAACTAATAAAGTTACTTTTATTGTGTCTATTGTTATGCAAATAAAAGTTAATTTTGAGACACTTTCTATCATATGGTGGTCTTCACTTAAAACAGTACAGCATACTCAAGGATATTGTACTATATAACGTCCTTGAAGAACCACATATAACTTATATCAAAATTAGCAATATTTCCATTGTCCTCTATTATTAGCCTTATGTATACCTACATTTTTTGATTCTTTCGAATTTATATTCTTTTCCTGTTTGGGATATTACTCGTTGATTTTCTTTGTCTTCTCCTGTGTTTCCCATTATCATATATTTCGTCTTTTTTTGTTTAATTTGTAAACCAAGTTTTCCAAGATAAAAAATATAAAATTTATAGGACGAATCAGCAAAGGAGCTGTACCAAACGGGATTAGAGAAAAGAAATTAGAACAAATTACTTAGAGGAAGTGGATGACATAGTCGATATGTCTGAGATGAAGGTTAACAAGAACAAACGGAGCATACGAACACTATAACAGACTTTAGAACTAAAACTAATAATCTTGTCAGAAGAATAAAAATACACCACTGGGAGAAATTTATAAATAAAATAGAATTAGACTTTTATAGCCACCAGAAACAGATATGAAGATTGATACGGCAGCAGAGAAGTGAAATGAAAGAAATAAGAGAAAAGACGTTGGAAGGAACTTAAGGAAGCTAAAAAATAGAATATCTCCAAGATAGGGAAAAATAATAAATGGACTTCTTAAATGTGGAGGAGGGAGTCTTTCTTAACAACTTAAAGTTCTAACTCAGAAAATAGTGCAAACCAACAGAGTACCAGATGACTGGAGAACGGAAATAATGCTAATGATGTTCAAAATAAGATCACAAATCTATCGATCGAAGACATCATACATGTTCTGCACGAGAGAGGAACTTCACTAGACATGGTCAAAACGATAGAGAACATACATAAAGAGAACAAAGCCTAATCGCAAAAATAAACACTTACATGGAAATTGCCACTGAAAAGACTAAAACCATGGTAATTTCTAAAGATTCAGTGAGATGCAAACTAGCAGTAGAAAATAAAATAGTAGAGTACATACATTATGGAAACATATTACTTGGGAGTAAGAATATCAGTAGAGGAAAAGTAGAAGAAGTATCGCAGCAGACAAACAAAGCAAGCAGAGTTGCAGGATGTCTTAACGACACAATCTGGAGGAACAGATTTTTGACAATGGAGGTGAAGACTAGGAATAAGACTGTAATGATATGCACTTCGGAAATAAGGCGAGAAACTAGGAGTTCACAAAATATATATTAGAAACAACTGAAATGAGACTATTGAGAAGGATAGTGGATGGATAGCGGATAAGATCGCACTGGATAGAGTACGGGGCGAAGAAATAAAGGATATATGCAAGATAGAAGAAATAAATGAATGCGTTGTGGTGACCGAATTTAAATCAAAGTTTTCGCGCTGAAATTAATTGACAGCGGCGCGAAATCGCATTTGAATAATTTGAATTTGAAAAAAAAGGTTCAATCACGAAAAGGAACTCCTTAAACATAGGCAACCAAATATGCATGGATGGTCTAATGCACGTAGCGCTTAGGAGTTAGTTGCATGATCTTTGGGTTAGATGGCAGCACGTAGCGCTAGGGTAATTTCAGTTAGAGGGTTGGTAGAAAAGCGGCATGGCGGTAGAATGTGTCATTCTGGTGTGTTTCGTGTAAGTGTAACCACGTGGTAAGAGCTAGGTTTAAATTAGTTGGTTTGGTAGTTAATAAAACGGGAGGAAGCCTTTGTTTAACGACGATCAAACGTATTTTTCATAATGATACAGTTGTCCCCAACCCGCGCGGTAAATTCTTGCGCCCTTTTAATCGAAAATTGCAGACTTCCGGTCGGACGCGAACACGTGTTGTGAATCTGTTCTTTGTTTGAAAATTCACAAATCAAGCTACTTTTTCTTAATAGTCAGCTAGTGCAAACACAATTTAACAATCAGGATTATTTAAATTAACCATTTGCTGGAAGATTTCATGAAATTCACTTAGTCAGGAAAAACACCTTATGTTTAATTACGAATAGGTCTCTGGATGCATATACGTAAGTGTTACATTATAACACTTCTAAATTCTTCACACAAGATTGCTAATAGTTCATTTACGGCAGTTAAACAAGTTCATTATACTGCGGACTGGCGGGGGGTTATGATATTTTCTCCCCTTAGGTGGTTATCATCGTTATCACGATTAATTCATCGGGGCATGTTTCGCAACGCCAGATTGATTAATTAATTAAGGCATGCCCCCAACGCTACAGAAAATTTACGTTACCGAGACGCTTTTTCCTCGCAACGATTTTGGATACATCACCGAGACGTTTTTTCCCTCGGAGCGATGATTGGATATTTTTGTATTTGTTTATTATGTGTTTTGTTGGGGTAACCAGTTCGTAGTATTTTAAACTCTCAAAGTAAATTATTTCTGAAGTAACCAATCACTTAATGATATAATTTGGCATAATGTAAACTCTTTGTTTGAACTGTTAATGAAGTGTGGCAAATATTAATCTCCTGTAAATTATGTTAACTCTGCAATTTTTCACATCGTACTATATTTCTTAATCTCACAATCTTAACCTCAGTAATTTTATTTGTTGTATAAATTTAATTGAACGTAAATTTCATGTTCTACAGTTCTAACCTCACATAACATTTCTATTTGTACAAGTTTATTTCACACCAGATCTTTCGTCTCATAAATCCTTGCTAAGTTTTGTTTTGTAAATACTTTGTTGATGAATGTTTTCTATCATATAAATTATTTGATGCCCAACTTTAATCCCACATAAGAATTATTTGTTGTCTAAGATTTCACAAGATTGTATGGCGAATTTAAATGTTGTTTATTGCTCTTTGAAACTTTAACACTTGTTCAGTTGTTGTTAACATCAGAGTTATAAGAGATTGATGAATGTTTTAAAATGGAATTGAGGTTAAATGACACAGAAAACGTGGCAGAAGCGAGGTTTGGTTCCTAGTCGAGCTGGCGAGATTTATCGCGCCACCTGTACAAGTCCACAGGTTTGGATAGATTCAGGGGGCGGCCGCCGACGTTGTGAATTTCTCGATTTGGCCCAATAGTCGAGATCTTTGCGGGTTGGACGACCGTAATGGCCTAGTTCCGCAGGGCAAAGTTCGTCATGGGATATGCGTGTGGGGTAGGCTTTGCGATAGATAGAATCATCGTCGCGGGGGGAGAACAGTTCCAGACCGGTAGCTCAGACTCCTCTTATGCTACAACGCTCCAGGGGTACTTTTGTTGTGCTCCTGTTAACTGCCGTAACAAAAAAAAAAGGGAAAAGAGATCGGCCGCCACACGCCTGTAATAACTTGTGTATTTGCATCCAGTTACTTGATTCAGTTTTTGCTTTGTTTATTAAACTTATGATATTCAAATATTTGCATTGATTCCAAACAGATTTATAGAATTTTCCATTTGTTCGTTTTTCATATGTGTATGTCTGTAAATTCGCGAGTGTTTTTCTTCCAGTCAATTCGCGAGTGTTTTTCTTCCAGTCAATTCGCGAGTGTTTTTCTTTCACATATCTTAAGGGTTTTGAAATGTAATAAAATGTCGCCCGGGAATAAAACCAAGGGGGTTTTTGCGCTGAGGGGTAAATCTTCGCAGCGTATTTCCCCCTGTGAGGGTGGTGCCGTTTCCCCCCCTCCAAAACAATTTCTGTTAATTATTTCTTGCGCTCTCGACAGTGTATGCACTTGTATGAAAGAACTTCTTCCCGCCATTTTTCAAAACCACAAAAAAAAAAAAACACACAACGTAGGTTCTCATTAGTTAGACGATCACAGCCAAGGCCAAACTTTGAATTTTTGAATTTTTCGCGGGCCTTTCAAACTGTTTCAAGGTCAAAATTTAAAGGCGGGAAGTTTGGGTTATCACAGCGTTGAAGGGAGAAAGAGAGAATGGAACAGCCATATTAGTAGAATGCCAGAGTACAGAGCGATAAGAGTTTGCCAGAGATAAGTCACCGATGGAAAGCAGAACAGTAGGCCGACCAAGAATGAGATAGTCTGAAGAAGAAGAAGAATAAGAGGAAGAGGAAGAAGAGGAAGAAGAAGAAGAAAAAGAAGAAGAGGAGGAAGAACAACAACAACAACAACAAGAAGAATGGGTGCTGACTGCAGTAGAACGAAGATTTCTGTAATTTCGCTCTTTGAGAATTGCGAGTGCTTATTACATACAGGATAATTGAACAGTAGAGTGTGATATTGATAATAGCATAGCCAGTCATGTGAACAGTAGTAAATGACCGATTACGTCCAATAGAAAAAAATCAATCCTTCGACAGATCGACCGGGATCTGGATTTTTATGCGGAGATAGGCAAAAGATGTGTGGAAATTGTCTATCATCTCACCTATCTTTAAATCTGGAAATAGAACTATGATTGAAAATTATCGGCCTATATCGTTAATCTGTAATTTTGCGAAAATTTTTGAGACTATTCTACATAAATTTATCTCATTTAATACCCGGAGTCTACACAGACGACAGACAGATAGATAGACGGACAGGCAGAAACGAGCTACTTATTTTTTCGTACTCTAAGGGTCATGAAACGTCGAGAAAACATGGAAGCAGTCGCTCGCCGGATGGACCCTATTACACTCGGATTCTAAATAAATTGATATGATTTTCATAGCATTAAACATGAAGCTCTAAAATTTCTTTACCTCTATTTTTTTTTACAAAATTGGTTTAATTTGCATGTAATTTTAGTTCTCTATACAGACTTATGTTAAAATGTTTACTATTAAAAAATATCACTGATGTCACAAACTTGACGGTAAACCATGGTTCAAACAGAATAGTTATTTCAGATTTATTATTAAAGCATCTAAAATAGAATTTGATGTGTAATGTGTAAGAAAATTTTTGTTAATCATTATTCTAAATTGTAATATAATACTAGAAAATAAATAAATAAAGTCATAGTGTAACACAGTTAGCATTCTATTAGAAATTATTTTAATACATACACAATAAATACAACTTCACGTCAAAAAATCCGTAAATAACGTAGTCTTATTCCCTGATTAAAACTTAATAAATTATCATATTAATCAAATATTTCACTTAATTAGGTTATTTTTTCATCACTTTAAAAATAATTTGTTTCTTAATGTTAAGGTTATCATGTGTTGACGAGAGTCTCAGTTGGTTGGACAGGACCATTTTCCCTAACTTCGTCCATCGATGGTTCAAGAAGATTTGAATTTTCTTGGACCTTGGGCTCTTCTGGCAAATCTAATCCGTTAAAAACAGCAGTGCTCTCTGGTTGCAATCCCGACATGGTTTTCGTTGGCAAAAGGGCAGCTGTATTTACAACAGGTGAAACTGTCGACGTTTGCAACGCTTCTTCAATCGAAAGTGGCTGTTCCTGAGGACATCTGTCCAGATCCATGGGTAACTTCAAAGGCCTGCACCCTTTTACAACAAAGGTAACTACCACTGAAGGATCTTGGACCGTCGAAATATGAAGATCCGTAGTCGTTACAGTCACTGTTGGAGCATAAAGACCGAAATATTCACCCCATCCCAGAGGAGTGGTTTCTACAGCGGATTCATTTGTTGTGGTTACTTGGGTGGGACGATTGATACTGTTAAAATCCAAAAATAAAATTAAATACAATACTACCATCGTATTATATACTTACGAAAATGTTGGCAGTTGTGGGAATTTCAAATATCGCACATTTCTGCAAGGTGGTAGTGTTGCCTCAACTCGAACACATGAAGATGGTATTAATGATGTCGTCACTTGCGATACGGTGACTACTTTGGTGTATGTGTTGCGAAATAAGCGTCCACGACCTCGTAATTCTTCTGTAGTTGAAATTGTTGAATTATTGAAGTAAATAAATAATAAACATAGTAGATTCACAAACTTTAACATTTCTAACGGGTGTTTTTGAGTAAACAACGCGCTGAAGCAGGTTATTGTTTTCACTGAAATATTTTCTCGATCAGGGTTTATTTATAGGTTTTGTCCGGTGTTAGGGGTTTTCTTTATCTCAAGAATTTCTTGCTTTATCAAGAAACGTATTTGCAGGTAGACAAGCAGACAGGTACACGATATTGGTTTATTGGTCAAACACACTTAAGAGATAAATGGAAATACTAAACTTGTTGTGGTATTTAATAAGTTTTGTATACAACTCTCAAATAACAAATGTTTGGTATGAAAATTAATAATAATAATAACAAAATAACTAAAAAAAGATTATTTACACAAATCCTTCTCAACCTCTGAAGTACATTAAATACCGGATGATATGGCGTTATTAATTTTGACTTTATAATATGTGGTGTTGGAGATATGGGCTGATACATTACTTTGTAAGATATTTTCAATAATCAGTTTCTAAACAAGTAAAATCATATTAATTAAGCCCAAGCAGCATCACCTCTCAAAGCACACAAAGTTGACGAACGTTCTTTTTATATTAATATAAGACGTGATTATCCATTTTTGATTTCTTTTTTTGGGGAAAATCTGGTTGTCTAGGAGTCATGACGGATTCATAAACCAGAAGTACTTGAGCGTGTCAATCTCTAAATTCTAAATAACACTGTCTAATAAAAATCTATACAGACGACAAAGTGAAACGGGACACCTATTAGAAATTATACTATAGGGTAAAATGTCTAGAAAACATGAAAGTAGCCATTTGCCGGATGTACCTTTTTACAACACTTTCTTAGCTTACGTTAACGAACGTAATATCGTTCTATGTTGAAGGTACTTAATTTTGATTGTTAATAATTAATAATAATTTAAATAATGAAAATGGTATTTTTCAGAATTAGAGTGGATAGAATAATTTTAAAAATGATATAGTGAAACGTTTAACGTAAATAAGTGTATTATAAAAAGTATGTCAGGCATTATGATATACATGTTGATATTTTTGCCTTGATGATGCCTGCTCTATTTATATTTAGAGACCGAGGTTCGGTAAATAATTTTTTCTACTCCCACATAGTAATCCATGAATTACGAACTGTCTAGCCTCATAGTAAAACCATAGTTACACCCACTGGCATGTAATGAATGAACAGGCACGTAATATATATATATTACGTGCCTGTTTGGGTAGTTTCCATAGCAACTATAAATATTTGCTTTCCTAAAAAAATTTCTTTTGAAAGTGATTCTTCATTATAGATCGTAGAAAAAGTATATGACACAACTCTGGTGGTAAGCTAATTACGAACTCATATTACATCACTCGCTCGCTACGCTCGCTCGTGTATAAACTTCGTTCGTAATTAGCTTCTTACCACCCTCGATATGTAATATACTATTTTTGCTCCATTTTAAAGCGGAATGAAACATTTACGAATTTTAAAGAAAATTAACAATTCACTATTGTCGCGGTTTGGATCACGTTGTTACAAAATTATTCTTGTATTTTAAATTAGTTTCCTTTGTTCTTTAATAGCATCCACGCGAACTATTATAAAACTATTTAAGTAACCGCTGTTTAAAACTGTAGTGCGAACAAAACGCTTATAATGTATTCATTATATTCATTTCCATAACGCTTAATTAAAATTTTCTTTTAATTGTTTATATTTTGATAAAGGAATTCAGTGGGTATTATTAAAATATAACAATATACCAAACTTTCAACACTTTCCTTTATCTTTAAAAAATGGCTTTTTGTAATAAGATGAATGCATCACACGTGTACTTACACAGTTGCTTTTTGACTAACCTCGTTAATAACAAAAATATTGTGTTCAAGTGGGCTAACGAAGCCCATAATGATTTTATTGGTAGCTATTATGCCGATACCATTTTCTCCGTTTTATGGTTTTCTTTAGAAAAGCAAAATAATAATTGCGCACCCATTAATAAACCGTCTTCACACGTTCTTTTTGTACAATTGTGGTTGTGATAATTCGAGCAAACAGAAAAATTATTGTTCTTTCAATTGTTT
This sequence comes from Zophobas morio, assembly GCF_036711695.1. NCBI lineage: Eukaryota > Metazoa > Arthropoda > Insecta > Coleoptera > Tenebrionidae > Zophobas > Zophobas morio. The sequence goes on along the minus strand of NW_026972129.1, from coordinate 15,986,227 downwards.
GATTCAGTGAGGACCATTTGTCTGACCTATTTCTCAACACTTGTTTATTGTAAATTAGCCCAGATTTTTCACTTTATTAAGGTAATGGATTTTTAGTTGTTGAGATAAAAATATAATGTCATTTTGTTAAATATTTGCTAATGTCAATTAAATAGGACTCAGATCACGACCTCATGGAGCAGCATATGAAATGTGGAACATTTGTAATTGCTATAATTGACAATATAATAATACGAGTAGATCCGCATAAAAATGGTGTGTGACTTTCTTATGAGATAATGATATTGTTCATATGGTAAACATTAATAGAGATTCGCTGAACGAAGCAAATTTCCTATTTCGTACAATTTATTATTATTTATACGAAACTTTTATACATTTATCCATTTTATACACAGGAAAAAAATGGAAACAACATTTACAAAAGTAGCTGAACATAAAATATCAATTTATAGTGAAAAATTTGTTATTTTGTGTTTTTTTGTTTTTGTTTTAAAATACGTCTCTGTCATGGGATTGTACTTTACTGACGCAGTGTCATTTAGCTTCTCAATAACTTTTCAATAATAAATAGTACCTAATGGTTTTTGAGGTCAACTTTGAAAATATAACCAATGTATAGGTTCTTTTGGATCACAATTGTCCAACCTTCCCCGAACAATACCTGACACGAGAGCCTGTACCATTTTCTAATTTGCATCTGGTGGTCTACTTGGAAAAGTTATAAAGAAGTCGCAGTCTTCACTCTCCAATCAGTTACAGCACAAATGTCGAGCGAATCATTCTATTGTAAAAATGTTACTGGTTTTATTGTGTGTTGTTACATTGTTCACGATTAACGTGCAAAGTAATACCTACCGTGACTGCAACAAATTATTCAATCCAGTTAATTACATGAATCAATTACCATCGCTATCCTTGCCTTACTTGAGCAGTATTCCAATTAAACCATCACCAGTATTGACAACCAAAGTGATAAATGTTGTGACTAAGTACGTGTACAAAAATCCCGTGTGTGTTAAAATTAGTGGTAAAAAATCGATGTGCAAATCGCTTAATTCACAAGCTAGTAGTCTTGATAATTTAGTAACTAAGGAGTTATTTGTTAAGGACAGGAAGTTTCGACAGACAGTACCTTTGCAACAAATTGAAGATGGATTAGGATTGTATTTACAAGGTAGCGAAGAACCTAGGCCCTTTATGAAGCAGTCAAAAACACCGACTTTATCTTCGGATGAAATTAAAGACATGCTTATTGAAGATAGACTCGATCAACTGGAAACTATTCTCCCTCAGTATACTAGGAGAAGGGTATATCAAACAACGACAGTCACTGTGACCAAAGTGAAAAGCAACAATAGAGCAACTGCTACTCTTCTAGTTAAAAATTGTATTCCTCAAGGTTATGATGTTTGTCCACCGAAAACTAAACAAAGAAGATCGTCAAAAATCGCCAAAGTTACTAACAAAACTGCAGAACAAAATAATTACTATGGTTAAAGTGATAAGAGTAAAATTTAAGCAATAGAAGGTGCTCTTTTTAAATGTATGTAACGTATCGAGATGTACTTCGTTAGAAAATTCATTTGTTCGTCACTGCCATTTAAAAACAAAGATACGTAGTGTATTTTCACAGAATTTGTTACTCTATGCTATTTTATAGAAGAAAAAGAATTAAAGAAGAACAATATAAGCAACGTTGCTAATTTAATCTTCTTTCAGTTGGGATTTTTATAGTGTATTTACAATAACTTTAGTGGAAATGCTATGAGAAGAACATGTTCAGTTAGTTTAGTTAAGACGAAGTGAAACACTGTTAAACCAAACGGATCAAACCAGTATAGTTACTTTCCCTAAATTCTCTTTTACATCGATTGGGACGCCTTATTGGTGTCTCCTTCTCAAAGTTTTTCCACTCTAACAAGTGTTTTGTCGAAACGTTAAACGAAAATCTTTCAAATTTATTTGGATATTGACTTGCAGATTGCATAAAATGGAAGGTTTTTTTACAGGTTTCCTCCTACACTCTAGGCGTATATTTGACTAAGTAAATTGAAGAAATGTTCACAGAAACGTAATTCTGTCAGATTTTTACTTCAGAGAGGTCAAAAGTGATTCAAGTGGTAAAAAATCCGTTACTTAAGTTCTGTCACTTCAATCCAAATCCGCTCTACCAAACTATTTGACTGATACCCTAAATATTTTTTGGAAACTGAATAGATTGTTTTTTTCTGAGTAAAGACTTAAATAGTTCTATTATTTTTTTATGAAATTTATTATGGCCATGTCGTGACATGTAAATACATTTTGAGAAAAATGCCGAAACGACTTACTTAAGAAAAATATCGTGTGATATAAATTTGAAACGGAAATCAATCTAATAAAATTTGTTTATAATGAGCAAAAATGCTTACAGTATATTTTCTCTAGCCGCCGTTTTCTACCTCTTTGTGATATTCCAGTAATAAATGAGATATTTTCTGCAACACGGAATCTGGGACATTCTTGAAGTTGTAATTTTATCAAATTAACTGACATTTTTTATGGAAGTCCTTAATTTCAATTTTCACATAATTTTTAGTAGTTTTATGTAGGAAACGAAACACTGTTTTACAGATAAAAATGTAAGGACAAAGCACTTTCGAGATTATCTTCTTTAAATTTGTGACGTGATACATTCGTGTGCAATTAGTTAAATGATGACCGTACAAAGAAAGTCATGTTTAACATTTCTTTTCATGCTCAGTAAATAAATAAATAACGTAAATAATATTGTTAACTTATTATGTTATTGTCGTTATTGTATACGTTACAGTTAGTTACCTATAAAGTAATTTTGTAGAAGCAGATAACGCTCTCTTTGTGCCTACTTGTAAGATGAAAAGTTTAAACAGAAGCCGTTAGATATAGGTTAGTGTTATAATAAAATTATTATTGCTCTCTTTAAAAAGTTGTAGTGTTCTGTGGAAGCGAATATGTATTATTCATTTAAAAATAATTGTCAGTTGCTCAAATTAAGTATTATTTTATGTACCTATACATAATCTGTACTTAAGAAAAATTGTTGTAATCACTTATTTATTTGTCTAATAAAAGGTGCGAATTAAAGTAGAGTAGGAAATATTTCGGACTTTCCTAAGCATTAAAATTTGGGTTCAAAACAAACACACACCATAAATGCAGGTGCGTCAGTTCCATCGACGAAAGTTTTATCGTTCTCATCCCCAATTATCGTGCTCGACAAAAGGATGCCAATTCTGCAAGGGCAATAAAAATTTATCGCTCTCATAAACAAGTCCATTGTCCCGTTAATTTAGCGCTTTTGTCAATAATTCATTTTTTGTCTAAACCATTGTATGTACACAAATTACTCACATTTGACCCATTTTCGGCGAATTCTTTCAAGCGACGTTTACTGTAATCAATTGCAATAAAATTGTTAGACCTATATATAGTATTTTTTTGATTGCCCTTTTTTTTAAAGTAATAATAAAAAATACGAAGGTTTTTTTTATAAAATAATTTATAAAATAACGGTAGACAGATGTAAGAGTTTTACTTATTCATCAAAATGCATAAATTTTGCTTTGTTAAATGCCAACGAAAATCATATTTGTAATATTGTTACACCAACATTGTTTATACATGGCAACCCTACTTTTTTTATGCTTATTTTACTAAAGTACGCGTGTCTAAGCATGGTTGTGTTATTTTTAGATTTTGAAAATTTCCGTTTTCATAGTTTTAATTGAGTTTTTCTTTTACTGTATTTTTTTATATTTGTTACATTTCAAAATTTTAGACGACTGAAAATAGAATTGCCATTAAAATTAGACATATTATTGCAAATCAAACTGGATAGAACCCATAATGATTACAGAGTATATTTATCACCTAATCAAATAGAGAAAACTCCAAAGTTGTAAAGAAAAAAGAATACATTGTAATATAAGATTAAATTTAACAGAAAGACCAAATATAACTATTAAATTAATTAAAATAGAACATTCTGCAAATAATAATTCTGTTATATAGGTGCGCCTATAATATTCAAGGTGATATCGATAAATTTAACTCAAGATGATATGTGGGCAATTCATTATTTATATGGAAGACCTGAACGATTAATATATGAATTAATTAAATATTAAGCCATTGACAAGTAGATATGCTACTACAAAACAACCAAATTCAGCCAAGTCTAATAAAGTGTCTTTATAACCGAATTTACCTGACTTATGTTCTATAAATTATCTAGATAATTTATTAATAACTTTAAACCATCATTTGTACTTATTTCATAAAAATAAAATGGGTTTGGATAATGAATATAAATGACAAACGATATAACGATCCAAAATTAATATCTGAATATTTACCGTTTGCCAAAGAAATCTCTCGCAACTATCAAAAATGTTCTGGAGAGGTTGTAATTTAGATGAAAATAAATTTTATTTCATAGACTTTCCTAGTTTTCAATTAATACATTCTCAAAACGTTCATGACTATCATGCGTTAGGACTACCTAGCGACAAAAAAAAAACAAACAAACAATTTTTAAGTCATACATAGGACGAACTTTTATATTTTATGACAATTGTTAGGAGTATTATATTGAATTGAATGAATGAAAACTATTTCCCGGCGTTCCATTTGATGGTAATGGTGTCTTTCGATACAGAAATGATATTAAAGCAATTTCATACGAATATGATGAATTAATTTTCAGATATGGTCCATCTGATTTTCATTATTCATTGTTCGAATTTAAATCTATTGGACCACCTGAGAATTTTGTTAAATAAATTCATTCGACTTCGTTTTTGGACTGACTTTATCAGGTTTCATAATTATGATTTTGAAACTGATTACAGTTTTTGTAATATTAAATGTGAAAACATAAGGTCTTATATTTGACCGAAAATGGTACACAAATAACCATTAAAAGCAAGGGCGTTCTACGTTTATTTGATTTGATAGTCATAAAACTTAACAATGTTGAAGAAAGAAAGATGTTCATAACTTCGTTAGGAGAGTTATTTCAGTAAGTAGATACAACCAAAAAAAATTGAGATGATTTTTTTTTGCTGCTCCGATGATGCAAGTACCAGTGGCAGTAGCAGTAGTAGTGACTGCGGAAACTAATACAGCGTCTTATTGAAAGGTATGTACAAAATAAAATCGGCAATTGATCTCGAAGTATGGGTGCTAAACGTAAAAAAAAGTTCAGATGAAAGTGTTCTCCTTTTAGAGATAAAAATTATTAAAATCTATGTCCAAATTCGTTGTACGCCTCTGAAAAAAAGATCATCTTTCGTTTCTATAGCAACGTTTAGTCTTGACAAAAGCTTTATTGTTACAGTTGCTAGGATTTACTAAAATAAATTAATTTTACCTATTTATCCTTCAGTAGCGTCTAAAAAGGTTGGATAAGGGTTAATTTTCCCCTTATAATTTTGATAACACAACATAAGTTTTTTAGACTTCTTGGACTTCGCGAAGAACTGTCAATTTTGTTCTACTTACCTTTCAATAACACCCTGTATATCACTAACTTGTTTTTTATATTTTTTTAATAAGATGTGCATAAGATAGTCTGAATCTTACTTAATTATGTAAAAGTATTAAAATGGGGCTTCTTTGGCTTAACAGTATCAGTAAATATAAAGTATAAGTACCTTAAAAACAGGACAAAATCCTTGAAATACATATTTGCTTTTTAAATATACCTTTAAAAACAAAGTAAAAACCATTGAATGACTTGCATGCTGAACAGGCCCATATAGTACAAAGTTAAAAACAGATCGAAATGCCTTGAAATTGGAACTTTTTTAATATACTTTAAAAACAAAGCAAAATGCTTGAAAAATTAGGTTTTTATACATATATGCCTTTAAAAACGGGCTTAAAAAGAGTATTAATAACATTTTACTAAATCTTACTTAAAAGGTGTAAAATGACAAGCTCCTTTGTCTGGGATTCAGTAATCGACCCTTTCTTTTGACTTCACAAAAATTTAACTTTTGCAATGTATATGAGAAAGTAGGTGAGAAATCTTTTTCTAATCTTGGTAACTGCACAAAGTTATACCAACAACTCTAGTACCGTCAACCGGGGCTTCTTGTGAACGATTTTGACTTTTGGTTTGCTATACTTTTTGAAAGAATTACAATTTTCTGAAGTAAAAGCACTCCATCTAATCAAATGTGACCTAGAATGCATTCCAAATAATAAAATATCCTTACATATAAACTTGCTAGCATTAAAATCGGGCCACTATTCAAATCTGACTTTAAATGAAAATTATTCAAAATCTATATCTATATCTATATGAATCCTATAGAACATCTGTGGGATGAACTTAAACGAAGAATTACAGATAGGATCTCGGCTCCTGGGTCACTCCAAGAGCTCAGAATAGGCCTTAAAGAAGAATGGGCAAGAAGTTGTCGTCACCTTAATTGAGTCCATGAATAGACGAATGCGAGCGTATTAGAGCTAGGGGTGGCAACACGGAATATTAACATCATTTTCTTCTTTAAATTGTTGATTTTGTTAACATAAAAAATTTCGTTATTGAACAACTTTTTTTTTTGCCCACAAAAGAATATGCAAAACAATTTCATGAAGTTTTTCGTAACTCTGTTTTAAAGACAAACATCTGTTCTTTCTAAAGGCTTTTTTAGTTTCTTTAAGGGCCGGTTGCATAAACGCAAATCAAATTTAATCTCTGATTAACTCCATAGTAACGATTGTTATTATCATAGTTACAATTGTTCTTAATCAGAGATTAAATTTGATTTGCGTTTATGCAACCGGCCCTAAGTGTGATAGAGTTCGGTGGAAAATTTGATTCAAAGTCAGATGTGAATAGTGGCCCGATTTGTGGCCCGATTTCAATGCTCGCAAGTGTATGTTAATGTAAATACATATATGTTTAAACAAGTTAAATACGGTTGTTCCAAGTTACACCGAGTGTGGGATTACTTGGAATACATACTTAATTGCTGCAAAAATCCATGTGGCCCCATATTGTATTTGTTAGAACCGAAAAAAAAAATCTTAAAAAAAATAAACATTCAAAAATTGGTCCCATGTTATTGGACAAAACTTTCTTATTCTCTGAGGTATAAGCCAGCTTTAAAGAAAGAAAAGAATACTTTGAGGTAAAAAAAAGAAGAAGTATTTCGAAACAGTGGAATAGCAAAGTGGTATCTTACGTGTAGGTGATTAGTGGTATGTCAGAAACTCATACAACGACAACTGACCCAATTTTGGATCACTACCTGACATCCATCCATGGAATAGATAACAGGATCTAGAAGCAAATGGTACTTTTCAATCACAAGAGAGACATTGCATAAAACTCAGAATAGTCTGAAGAGATACTGCCAATACAACAGCTGTTAAATGTTGAAGAATACCTTATAACATTTGTATTTGGTTTAGGAATATAAAAATACTGAGCCGATATCAACCGAACCATGGGAACGCAAAAATTTAGAGAAGATTAAAGCTGTGGGTAATTGATTCTGTTGCGCAGCAAGTTATAAAGGAACCTATTGTAAAGCACATCACGCCTACATTGTAATCAAATAACACTAAAACGACTGCATAAAATATCATTACCAAGGCCATGAACTTTAAGATTCTTCTCTGCACTGATTCAATATTAACAATATATAAACTGTAGCACCATACTCTAAACGGGATCTTACAAGATCAAAAAATAGGGTGATAAAACAATTTATATCAGTGAAGTTTCGACAAGAACGAATAACAAAGCCAAGAAGCTTCAGAGCAGATTTCTTGATGAAATCAATATGAAGATCAAACCAGATTTTTGATAGAAGTGCATCTTGTTATAAGCTTTCCATCTATGGAATCTTCGTACTTAATTTTTTACACTTTTGGATGTTTAGTCTTAATTTGTTCTCCAAACAACATTTTTTGAGAGAATTTATGTTCTTTTGAAGTTTATACCAGTCTTCAATAGTGTGAATATTACAGAATACCATCATGTCATCAGCATACAATAGTGAGCGAACATTAACAGATGTTCTTATGTCATTTATAAAGAGCAAAAACAACAAGGGACCAAGATTTGATGATTTGAACCTTGTGGAACACCGCAATTTACTGTAAAACTGGAGGACGAAAAGTCCAGGTGATCAACATAAAAAAATACTCTACCATAAAGATACGATTTTGTTACATCCACAAATGATTGAGGAAAACTGTAATAATGAAATTTATTCAATAATATCTGATGATTAAGCCGGTCAAATGCTTTTGAAAAATCGGTGTAATCAACGTCGACCTGCTGTACATTATCATCCAACGACGTAACCAGGAAATCAGTAAGATCTGCTAAATTAGCCACTGTAGATCGGCCACGTACAAAGTCATACTGTCCATCACAAATAAAACGTTTTACATTATTATTCGTACAAATGAAACAAAATATATAAGATTGACTGAAATATTTTGGAAATTGCAGACATTATAATGACAGGCCTATAATTGTATATGCAACTCCTCTCACCGTGGACTTAAATACAGGTATTTAATATTAGATTAAATAAGATGTGAAGATATATCATTATCAGTTATCATAGTCAAATTATTGATGAAATGCGGCAAAGGTCCACCAGTTAAATCTGCCTCTAAATTTACGGCATCCTCCAGAAATATTTCACTAAAATATGAAGAGAAAACTTTAAGGATTTCTCTAGGCGTTTTGTAATAAACTTTGTCGGTTCAAAGCGGAAGGAATACCTCTTTGATTGTCCTTGCTATTGACAAATAACCAGAATTTGTTAGGTCCACCAAATTAAATTGCTTTGAACACTACTAATAAATTGATCATAGACAATATCAATATCCCTTTTAATTTCTTGTCTTAAAAGTTTTATTTTTCATCAAAATAAGCAGATTTTGATTTTTTGTGTCCTTTGAACATTTTGCATTTAAGTTTGATTTTGCAAATGATATCTGAAGTATACATACCAAGATGGATAGACCCGTTCACAACGTTTCTTTCTAGGAACATAAATTTCAACTAAAGAGCACTCCACTCCATGTGAAATAAATAATGATTCGACAAACCCCCGAAATTAACTGTTTTGAAATTGTATTTAAGTTCACATGGACTTTCTCTAAAATGATTAGAAAAACCAGACTCAAATGTACAACGACAAAAACAAAGCTGGATGATGAGTACTTTCTTGAAAAAGAGGTACTAAATCATGACTAACATCACAAGCGAAATTTGTAATAACAAGATCTGATAATCTACCCTTTGCAATATAGACAGTATTGGATACCTTAAGATCCACAGTAGATTAAAAAATGGTGAAATATCTTCCTTCTTACGATCATTCAAATCGTTATTGAAATGATTAACTAAATAAGGCACATTAAAATCACCTACCTGGATTCCTCCAGGAAACTACAAAACATAAGTAGAAGAACTATTCTGGTATAAAGAAGAAGGGCACAACCAAGGCCACATTTCCAAACATTTAGTTCGTTTCAGTTTTGCAACTTCAAGTACCTTACTTTATCGACTCCAACGTAGCTGGTATGATAAGAGGCATTGAATTTTTTGCAGCACGACAAACTATCATCCTGTTTAGTGATGGTTTTGTTGCAAAGATAAGTGTAGAATGTTAAAGTACAGATTAAGAAGCATGCTTTGCGTGTATTTCAAGTGAATTTTTTCATTATAAAATCTTATGACGTCATTCACATTTTAACAACGACCCGTATATCAGTTTGAATAGGTGCAGTGTAATAGTACTAACAATAGTACTGTATCGTCAAATTATCGTGAAAAGTGGGTGATTTGATCAATTAAAGATACAATTCTTTTTAAGAGACCTGCATTAGTGATTTTAAAATAAATGAAAACATTCATAAACCACAAGTATAGAGAGATAAATAATAGTTTGCATATTTTAGGTAGGATTTATTCGGCAACATTTTGAGATGACGTCACCAATTTTTTTTGGAGGGGATAACCGGATAAGCTTTAATTAATGAGACAATCAAGTTGTACGTGATCTCTTTTATTTAGTCAAAATACAATCCCACACTAATAACTGGACCTGAATAATTGCGTAAAGAGCACAAATTTGGATGGTTTAAAAAGATGTAAAAATCAGCATAAAATTATGCGACTCGCTTGGTAACAACATACTGTAATAACACATTGTGACACAAATATTTAATAAAAACTGTAGTAACTGAATGCTAGCTGTATTGTATATTGTGTTGTAGATATAATGACGTAAAACGAATGTCTGTTAATTTTAGAACATCATTTTATAAGAGATAGATTTTTGAAATAATTATAGGAAGTATGCTTTTTAAATGATAATATTAAACTCAAGTAATATTTTAAGTAAAGAGTGCTTTTTAAGAGAACATTGATTTACTCCTACTCATACCTAGATGGCTCCAGGACAATCACTTCAGCGCCGAGTCATTGACCCTCTGTGGAAAATCCGCTACAAATTAATACTGTCGGCAGCGTTGGCTGTATTTTTCCGAGATTTTGACACGAAAAAGCAGAGGAATATCTGCTAAAATCTTTAACTGTAAAGTCAGAGTCTTATATAAGAAAAATTCATACATCCAAAAGAGTCGCCTAGAAACGCCCAATTCATTGATCTACAGATATCAATCAACAGCTAGAAGAAAGGAATTATGATAAAAGTCTTACATTCGTATAGAAAACATGAACAACAAATAATTCAATAAGAAAATGTTTTTTTTTTACCCAACGGAGTATTGGGTTGTTGATTTTTCATCGTAAATTATTTTTTTCTGTGCTTATCCTGGAATCCTAGGATCCTAGAAACTGGAACAATAGCGAAAGAAGTAGATAAAAAAAATCTAGAGGGTGATCACAAAGTTTTCAGATTAGAGTTAGCCATGGAATATTTGTCATGTCAATAGAAAAAGGTTATGCATGAGTTTTACAGTTTAATCAAAGACATGACAAATATTTCGGTGGCCAACTCTAATCTGAAAACTTTTTGATCGCTCGTTATATCTACAAATACCTAAGTTTACACTTTTGTTGACCATTTCACACCGCTAAAGCTGTTATTTTTATTTATGAAGACAACTCTATTTTCATAATATGTAGAAAAATGACTCGATGAGTGTTTTTTGGCATTCTTATTTATCTTTAAAAATAATCATGACTTAATTGTTTTGCTTTAGTTTGTTACAACTTAGGCGCCTAATAATCGCTAAGGATTCACCTAATTTTAATTAAAAAAAGCACGGATCTAATAAAAAAAACGACACAAAAATCTTGTCTTATTGATGAGTGGCGACACGAAATGTGCAATTTGTCACCGAAATACCAACATTTCATCTTTTTTAAATTAGAGTGTTTGTAAAACAATTTAATCGGAGCCTTATTATACCAAATCCAAAGGCAACGAACTGTCGGAGTAAATACGGTGGGTGTTTGCCTCCCACATTTCGTAGATTGAAAGAGCAACTCGATCTGAGAAACATAATCCAACACACTACTCGAGGTTTTCAAAGACACTCTACGACCTTCTACGGTGATGAAGATTGCGTCAAACTGTTGTCCGATTTGATCAACTAATCTGTTTTGTCAAGACCGAAGTTTCCGCAAGTTTTAAGTAAAACTACAATAATTGTGTTATATATTAAGCCATTAGCATTAGTACGATTATTGTTATTAAATTTTAATTACATTAAGTGATTAATGGGAATCTAGATGGGGGAGCTTCTTGTGAGAAGTTTCAGAATTAACACGTTTAACATCAGTTTGTTCGTGTACATGTTAGTAAGTACGTATTATTGTTGCACAAGAGTAGATTTTAGTTAGGGTTGGTAAAACGTGAAAGGTTAAATCAAGAATTCATTTCCTTATATAAAACACAAAAGCCGAGTAATCTGTTACAGTGCCTTCTCCACACTTCTTCGATTTCTAGTGTTCGTCGTAATTTTAAAATATGATACTTGCAGTTGCAACACGATTACTTAACATTTAATAGATGCGAAAAGAGTAGTTTTAGAAGAATTTGCACTTCTAGTAACTTTATTGCAGAAATAGCTTCTACAAATTAATATACAAATTTAAACGACATGTTCATAATATAGTGAGTCGTAATTCGTACAAAATCTTAAGGAAGAATAAATTAACTTAAACATTTCTCAAACTTAGTCAGGAAGTACGTAGAAGGAAATTCTCATTTAAAGCAGTAATAAAAACAGCCATTTCCTAAACTCAGGAACAGCATAATACATTTAAAATAAGCAACGTAATTAAATAAGGTACAGAGCCTCGCCCCGATCGTTATTTGTAATAAAAAATTATTATTAGAAACATTACGAAAATGATTTGGGTGCTGATATGCAACATAAATATTTTTTCTTAGTGATGGTAAAACTCGTTTTAGCATTTTACATATAGTGAAGTCACTTTTATTTTGATATTCGTATGACGTACATTACCTAGTTGTAAAACACGGATTCACTTTCAGAAGTTGTGTATGCGCCAAGTCGTCTGCTTTGAATTATTTGTAGGTACAGAATTTACAGCGATCTATAAATTTGTTTGTGTGATTATTAAAATGTGTGACGTGGAGCAACGTGAGGGCAAATTTCTGCGATGGTGGAAGGATATCTTCCGTGTGAGGCATAGTTTAGACTATGTAAGTATTTACTCGTGGATGCCTGTTTATGTGTGGTGGCAGTTCATACACTGAATTTATTTATTATGTAATATGCAATTTTATTCACAAATAAGTGTGTAATTGCAGAAGTTCTCGTTGGCAACCTTGGTGGTTAAACATTTTTTTGTCGATAGTAATGTCACGAAGGATTCACTTATTATTCGCTGGGTGTAGTCATGTCTGTTTTTATAATACGTTGTTAGTCCTGGTTAGAAAATTATGCGATGTTGTCTCTTGGTGTAGAGTTTCTATGACAATTTTAGAGGTAGGTAACTGGAATTGATTTTGTACATTGTCTGAGGATTCTATTTGCACTTTACTTATGCAGTTGGTCAGTTTGTTGCGCAGTGGTAATTGTAAAGGTCAATATTTAGCCTAAAGTAAACTTACCTAGGTTACATTCTAATTATACATGTTCTCTTTTGCGTTCTAACCCACCTTTAGAAAAAGATACGAGAAATATGTATGTGCTTAAGGAATAGTGTTAACAAAAAACGCTAATCTCGAAAAGTTTTGCACAGTTTTCAGCATTTATGAAATAAAAACTAAGAGATATGGGGGAATATTTAAATTTTAAAAATAGTTGAAGCTTTCATTCGCACAGAATATTTTTATTTTTTGCTCTATGTCTGAAAAAAAAAGTTGCTTTCTGACAAGATTTTTTATAATATGGTTATTTGGCGAACGGCTATTTTCAGATTTTCTTGACGTTTCATTACCCCTAACATATGAAAAACTAGGTCTCCCGTTTTCGTCTGTCTGTCGTCTGTCTCCCAATGTCTGTTGGCGCTTTCATTAAGCAGTAGAGCACTGATGTGAAAATCTCAGATCTCTTTAGTAATATCATGCAGATGGTGAACGTCATCTCAAGATTTTATGGTCTACCTATTTTGATCATTCATAAAGTTAAATTTTATTTTTTTTAAGATAACCCCTATAAGCTAAAATAAAGATGTATGTAGAGTGGTACAATACAAGTAAAGAAGCATGCTGTGCGAAGTTTCAAGTGAATTTTCTCATTAATTTTGTGATGACGTTCTCAACATTTTAGCGGGGATACATATATCAATTTGGATAGGTGCTGTGTAGTACTAATTATGACAGTTTTGTGTTTCTAAATTTTCGAGAAAATGGAGTAAGTCGTTCCTAATTTAATGAATAAAATCAACTGACACTTTGCAAATTTTAAATATGATTTATTCGGCAAAATTTTGATTAATGTCTACTATGCTTATGATAACCTTAAAATGTTTAATACAGTTCAGAGCAGTTTGTAGTTTAAAAGTTAAATTGGAAAATGTTGTTACATAATTTTGATTTTTTTTTCACAAAAATCTAGACGTCTAGGGTAAAAACTCAACACGGGTTTGTAAACAACAAGTGCAGGAGTATCTTATTAATCTTACTATATAAAATTTAAATAATACTTACTATTGTAAATTTTGGAGATGACGTCATCCCGTTGTTGGTAGGCATGATTAGCCACACTCCTAATATGCATGTAACATTTGACAACAAGCGGTCTGGTAGTTTCGGAGATTATCTGTCTAATAAAAATCGACACAGATAGACGACAGACAGACAGACGGAAAAGCGAGGCATACTTTTTTGTACTCTAGGGGTCCTAAAACGTCGAGAAAACATGAAAGTGGTCATTCGTCGGATGGACCCTATTGCAGTATGTACTTCCTTAGCTTACCTTCGAGAAGTAAAAATTAACAAAAATTCACCTCTTTGGCACTATGTTTTATATCAAAATCAAAATTAAACTCAAATTCGTTATTTGTTAAACAGAAAGAGTTTCGGACTTTTTAATTTTCTATGGGGGAAACAAACTTTAACTACATTTTGGAATCACGAATTCAAAAATAAAAAGTATATATACTGGATGTCTGGAAAATGTCGAATGAACTCTTCGCTACGCTCTTAACAGTCTACTGGTGAGGCTGGGAGAAATAGTAAAAACATTCTTTCTCACATTTTGATGGAGTTATAATGATTTTAAAATCGGTTCTTTTGCTAAGTTTAACAACTGATCAACACATTCATTATTCCAATAACTAGTTAAAAAACTTTTAGTTACCATTTCTCTCGTCCGTGACCAATTTTAATTACCATTCCAGTTAGAATGGACAAATATGGTTGTGTTGTTCTTGTAATAATTTGATAAAATTCCAACGTTTGCCTGATATAAAGCGAAGGTACAAATCAGCAAAAATCGAGTAAGCAGTTAAAAATATTTGACGTATCAAAAATTGACAAAGTTTTCCAAACCCTACGTTTAAAATGTTCGCAGTTTTAGGTCCCACGAATCTGAAAAAGTTTTGAGTACCGCAGTGTTTGGGTACCCATGGTGTATTATTTTGGGAGATTTTTGTTCTAAATTATTGAAAACAATTTTGGGGCACTTTGGTGTTCTATTTTTGGAAAATTCTGCACTGACCTGTTTTTGAGTTAATTTTGGGACCCAGTTTTTTTTTTCAAAAATATAAAACAATCTTGAGGTTCTAGGTATTTCTGTTTGGAAAGAATTTGAAAGTGCTTTTTTTATAATATGTAATTTAATTAAATTTCTTACAGGATACGCCATTTGCTAAAATCCGTCTCATCTTAGCAGGTACTAGCCTCGCCCACCCACCCTCTCTTTACTTGGAGGGTATGTTATTTGCCAAAATCGGTCTTATTTCAGCAGCCACTAGCCCCGCCCACCCACCCCCTTTTTCTTAGAGGGTATGTCATTTGCCAAAATCAGTTTTATCTTTGCAAGAACTGATGATTAACTTTTGCAAAAAATAATCAAATTTGGAAACATTACGAGCTTACTTTAATGGATTTTTCTTTTCTTGTTTTTGTTTTTGTGTATAATTTATAAATGTCTTATTAAAACTTCCGAAACAGACATCCAGTATAATAGTCCTATAATAGTAATTTCGTCACGTCTTATATACACTTGTAAGAAATAACATACTTACTTTATTTCCTAGTCCATTTTGGCTAGTTACAGTCATTATATAATGTTTTATTTTCTTTGCGAGAAACAAAATTTAGCCACATTTTGAAATCAAGAATTCAAAAATAAAAAAAAATATGTAGTACTCGTAGTTCCATAACAGTAATTTTATCACGTATTATACACACCTCTACTAAATAACAGATTTATTTTATTTTCTAATTTAGTTGGTATTTCCTTTTTTTTTTGGAAAATTTTAAATGACAAAAATCGCTTCACATTACGTAGCTGTTCAAAACAAAACAGGTGTAATTTTATTTAGAACTGAACCGACGACCTTCGTGTTAGAAGCCCGCGTTCTAAGCAATTAACTGGAAACACCTCTTAAATTTGTATAAAACGTTGGTATATAATTGTGATTTTTTTGCAAAATTGTGGGTGTCTAGCGTAAAAACTGAAGGCGGATTCATAAACCACAAGTAGAGGAGTATATTATTTTGTAAAATATAAATACCATTTACTATGAACAAATTTGGGTTAACGTCATCAAATTGTTGGTGGAGATAATTAGACAAATTTTGGTAACGTTTTACCATCTACGACAGACAAATGGAAACGTAACTATTTTTTCATACTTTAGGGGTCACGAAACGTCAACATAACATGAAAGTAGCCATTTTCTGGATAGACCGCATTACAATACTTCCTTAGCTTACGCTCAAGGAGTAAAGTACCCTACTACAAGTTGGGTGTCAAAATTGAAAACGTGACCCAGGAAGTAATTTCGCGTTTTTTTTCTAAAAAATATCATTTATATCGTTGGTTGTAACTCAACCGGGAATTCAGAGGTTCAAAAATTATGAAAGTTTTAAAAATGTCGAAATAAAGGAATAAAGAAAACTTCCAAGCGTAACTGAATTAATTTCACGATCATCTAGTAATCATAAATTTTTACAAAATTTTGAATGATTTTATTCCACAGTGAAAATGAACTTCCCTCTCAGTACAAAATTTGTTGCAACCCTCTGGAAATTTTAATTATTTCCACTTTCTGTAGTCTATCATCATTGTCAACTGTGTAGAATTTTGTTAGACAGATGATCTTCGAAACTACTGGACCGATTGTAGTCAAATTTTAATGTATGTTGGGAATATTGTCTAGATGGTAAAACGATAATCAAAATTTGTCTATCATCCTCACCAACAATTGGCGTTGATGCGTAATGAATTAACTAAATTCTATAAAATAATAATATTCTTGTACTCGTGGTTATGAAACCGCCTTGATTATTCTCATATTTATTTAAATTTTTTTCTGCAATATTTTCTACGTGTATATTTTTTTTATTAAATCAAGAAAAATTCATTCTATTTTCTTGAAAATTTGAGAATACGGTAATGTCGCACCTGCCTATATTTATTAATAATAAAATATGAGTTGTCATAATAAGAGCTACTTACCTGAAATAATATTTAGGATGTTTTTCTCCATTGTAACTCAATTAATATTTTTTGTCGTCTCCTTTGTTTTGAGAATACAGCTTGGTACGACCTTAATACTCGCATTCTTCTTTCGGTGTGTAAACATGAACAGTCGAAATTAAGTATGTACTGGGTTATCTGCTTTAAATATATTTGACACTGTCAGTGCCTGCGTGGCGAAAAAATGCCTAAAAAATTCTTGTGAAAAAGATAATAGAATTTTTGCTCTAAACTGAAAGTATTTTTAATGGTGTTAGGGTCATAAATAGAACCGAGTTTACCATAAAAAATATATTTAAATTTCAAATAAACTGTGTACTCATGTAAAGTTGATAATAACACTGTTTTATATTTAGGTTTTTATTAAAACAAAATTTGTATAATCACCGCATTCTTAATTACGACGTTACTCTGAAGCGTTAATTTTATTTTGCTTGCATATATGGAAGAAATAACTATTATTAGAATATTATTCATACCGTGGTATTATTTAATTGGGTTCAATCCACACAGTGCTCTTAGTTAATTTTATATTATTGCTATATTGTCTCACAAGCAAAAAAAAACCTTTACCCAAAAAGTAATATCTTAACCTAATAAATCGCAGGCACACCTGTAATTTACAAATTATTGTAGCAGAAAATATTTTTCAGTTACAATTACCACCGATCCTTTGATCAGAAAATTGTGCGTTTGAATATTAAACTATTTTTATTATCGTCATCATTAAAATTCAGTCGCGGTATACACAGGTTTCAAAATTGGTATGGCATCATCGGCGAATTTATCGTACGTACCCAAGTAGGTCATTGTAATTTTGATTCGGCTTGTGTATGAATCACGTTTTGCTGATTTAGCCAAGAACAAAAGTGAACAACTTCATCTCTATCTTTAAAGTTTGTGACTCGAAAAGATGCACTGTTATTTTAATGTGCCAGTAAACAACGTGTACTTTACAAAAAACAGTTGTTTAAGGTCTAATTAATTCTTCTGACGACTAAAAATTAGCATTGTCGACGTGGTCTATTAATTACTCGTATGTAAATTAATTTGAGGCCAAGTGGTTCCACGTGCATAACTGAACAAAAAATTATCATAGCATTTTCATATTTTATAATAAGGTTTTTTGTTTTATCCTTAGTACGGTAACTTTGTCATTGTAAAGTGTAAACATTTCCCATCCCATCGTTAGGCAGAAGATAAAGAACATTGTATTAAGCAAATGAAAGATGTTTGTTTAATATAATGCATTTTTAATGTGGAAGTTCATCAGATATTAATTACGAGAGAAAAATGAATTTTAAGGCTCCTTGCCAAAGCGGAGAAGAATTAAACATTTGTATTCTAGACGAGGTACCTATTAAAATTGGTTAATAAATAACATCAGGCCATTAATGGCATGTATTATTAATAATTACGCTCTTAATCGACAACTGCCAAAAAAGCTAAATAGTGAAAAGTGGCGGCAATTCATTTTGGTCAGTGACCCACTTTTTCTTAACAATATTTTAATTTCACCAAAACGTATTTAGAAGGTACTCCATTAGCCGCAGTGAAATTTTCCATTGTTTTTCCGGTGTACAGGAAATTTACAAATGATCTTTTTAAATTTCGAAAGTCAACATCGACACGGTAATTTTTGCTTTTATCATAGAAAACGCGATGAATTATTTTTGATACAAATGTGGGAAATACATACAAAACTGGAATAATTCGTATAGCAATAAAATAGAATGAATCCCTAACGACCCATTCAATTTAAGCCTCTACGTAAACGTAACTGTAATAAATAAAAAGCTGCAGTCACATGAATTTCATACTTAAGTGATTACGCTGTAATTACAACCATCTCGAATCGGGGTAATTTGGAGACCTGTTATGGCATATTTAATAAAATAAATACTATAAATATTTAAACAACGTCAGGCGGAGTAGATAGTTTCAATCATGACCAAAATAACGATGTTGTTTGAATATGGACAGTGTGGTGAAATTACGTTTCGATATACTTTCGCCAGTGATGTATTAAAAATCTTAAAAAGGTGTCATCGGTAGCTAATCAAAATAAAAACACATTAGGTGCAATAATGAGATGCTTTCTAATGTTTAGAGAGCTCTCAAATATTGTGTTACTTCGCTTAGTAAAAATTAAGACCTAATGTAAGTTTAATACATTTAAACATTTGTTTAAATACTTATTTAAAAAAAGTATACATATTTCACTTTTCAGTTTGAAAAGTTTTAAGTCAAGGAAATTTCGATATAAATACTGTAAGAAGGTGCACAGAACAAAAAATCTGAAAGTGAATTGTCTGAGTATTTCTTCCAAATTTTTTTTTTTTTTTGTAATAATTTGTTTATATGTAAAATTTAGTAATATTATATCCATAACTGCAATTTCTAGGTAATTTTATGATTAAAAGGTAGACGCAAGTTGTGATTACAAACAATAACATTATACAAGCATAGTTTGGTCCTCCTCCTTTCAAAATTGTGAAAAACTTTCAATGAAATAAGTAGCAATTAGTTTTTTCGGAGCAGGCCGTTGCTTTACCATCCTTATGGAGGATTAGTCAGCGCTATTTCTTCCCTGCTTTAGTGTAGCGACAACCTTAATGCCTCGCTCTTTGTGACTTGTTATTTTCGTTATACTTGTATGTTTATTTTTAGCAAATCGTTGTCGTTAAAATAACAAGGGTGGTAAATTTTTACTTTCCATATTGAAACGTCGGTACAGCATTATTTAAATTATAGGAGTAATATTTGTATTATATTAGATATGAAATTGAATATTTGCGTTATTTTCTCAGACAACAGATAAGATTAAGTTAATTGTTTAGTTTTTCAATGTATATTATTTTGCAAATTAATTATAACAAACCTGTTTGTTTTGAATTTCTTTTCAGTTTAGGATGCAGTGCCAAAAAGATGAATTCAGACAGCAAAAAATACTGGCTACAGTAATATATTAAAGTGATTTAGTTAAAAAGTTGGAAATGACTTTCATTTGCTCAGAGGTCCAGAAACAGATTTGTGCCAAAACAAGCTTTTAAGTCATGCAGTGTCCGGGTATTAAGTATGAGTTTATTGCTCCAAAAATAATAAATATAAACAGGGTGAGTCACCAAGCGCTCGCTCCTCGAATAGAAAAGAAAGTTCTTTGAGGACCATATACCAAAATTATTTTCAATTGTACAGAGTGTGCGTTTTTTAAGGGATAACACAACTGCTTTTTACAATGGAATACCCTATATATTTTTATACATTCTGACTAATCTGTTCTTAGGCTCTATGACCGTAGTTTATTTTCGCAGTTTTGATACGACGTTGTCAAGTCATTAAAATTTTCTTAAAATTTTTTAGCAAAGGAAAGGTTAAAAAAATTGCGACAGGGATACAATATTTTGTGGAGAGATAAATGAAGATACGTGATTTATTGCGGTATAAATCAAATTTGTTTTTTATATACTGGTGTTAAAAAAATAAATTGTGATAATTTTCAAACATTTTATTCTTTTATTTATTATTTATTATTGCCATTATTTTTTATTACTACATCTTATTGTGTTTTTTATTCTTTCTTTTCTTTTCTTTTGTATTTACTAAATTTAAAATTTATAGTTATGGAAATTTTTACCCGTTTGAGGTAGACACTGACATGTTAAAAGAAAGAGGACAAAAGTAGAGTAAGATGTAGTAATATGGGTATGTCATTTGCCAAAATTAGTTTTATCTTAGCAGCTACTAGCCCCGTCCACCCGCCCTCTCTTTTCTTAGAGGGTATCTCATTTGCCAAAAATGACTGTTATCTTAGCAGCTACTAGCCCCACCCACCCACCCTATCTTTTCTTAGAGGGTACGTCATTTGCCAAAATCAGCCTTATCTTAGCAGGTACTAGCCCCGCCCACCCACCCTGTTTTTTCTTAGAGAGTACTAAAAATGAAAGTAGCCAGTCACCCGATAGACTCGATTAGCTTATCCTCGGGAAGTAATAGATCTCCCGTTTTCCATCTGTCTGTTGTTTGTCTGTCGTCTGTGTGTCGTCTGTCCGTTTGAAATTATTGGACTGATTCTTGTGAAATTTTATATGCGTGTTAGGAATATTGTGTAGATGACTAAAATGTGTCTGATCATCTCCCCCAATTCAAATTTTATAGGATAACATACTGCTATATTTGTGGTTTATGAATTCACCTTGCTTTCGTTATTATTATTTTTACCGTTTACCTTTCCAAATACTAAAACTGTCTTTAGGTACATAATTCGAGTAATGTCAAACGGGCTATGGCGCTGTGAAAAAGAGCTCACTTTGCATATGAAAGGCCCCGTGTTCGTTTCCCGAAATTTCCAAGGTTTTTCCAACAACTCAGTAGGATATCTTCAGGTTTTTTCGACCTTTCATGCCACCAAGAATACGAAAAAATAGGTCTTTCTTTTCAGTCTGTCTATTATCTGTCGTCGATCGGTCTGTCTGTCATGTGTTTCTGTGGATAATCTCTGAAACTACTGGACCGATTGTTGTAAAATTTTGTATTGATATTAGGAATATCATGTAGATGGTAATGCTATCCCAAATTTGGCTTATTATTCCCATCGACAATTTGATGAAGTTAGTGCGCAGTGCGACCTATGTTCAACATTAGTGATCAAAAAGTTCACTGTAAACCACTATTTCAACGGTTAAATAAATATTCTGCATCTACGGTAAGCTAAAGATTTATCATAAAATTTTCACTCTCATTATCACAATACGCGAAATTACAGCAAATTCATCATTCAATACTTTCGATTGGATAAGACATAAGAGCCAAAGAAATGACGTAAATTTTAATTGTATTAAACTGTTAAATGCTTAGCTGAACACATCTTATCACTTAAACTTAATAGTTATCGTTGCGATTAATTTGTTAAATTCTGTTTCAATAACGATCTTTCACCTATGTTTAATGAGTTTGTAAATAATTAACAAAAAGCTGAAATCATTTCTGTATTTTGTACTTCATGCAGTTTGTTTATTGTAATTGTTGTAACTTACATATCGGTACACATTTATTTTTTCTGTTTGATGAGCCAAAACAAATCGTGTATAATCCCTGTACAAACATGTATGGTAATAAACTATTTTATTTTATTACATTTTTCTAAAGTAACACACTCCTATAATTGCGGTTTATGCATCCGCTTGGATTTTTTACCTTAGGTATCTATTTAGATTTTCGCAACAAAAAGACCTAAATTGCAGCATCAGATTTTATAGTATAAGAACTCTGATGTCTTGTAAACTCGATGAGCGTGTCCTAAAAATGTTAAACTATTTTTTTATTAATCAAACTAAAAATGATTCACCCCATTTTCTCGAAAATTTTAGTGTATATAATTATGTTGCACCCGTCTATATTTAATTATATTTTAAGCGTAGTGGCCACTACGTGTTATTTACGCCACTGGGTTTAATTTTTAGAGGTTAACACAAAACAAACATCGCAAAATCAAATTTTATAATTTTTCAAAAAAGCTGTATTTGTTCGACTGCACTTCAAGAGCGAGGAAAATTGTGTCGAAATAGCTTCAGATCAATTTTTACCGCAAAAGAGAAACTAGATATCATATTAATAAAACTTTTGTTATTGCAGTAATTCATTATTTTTCGACAAAATGGTTAACATAATACAAAATTGTGAAAATAAATATTTGTGGTGAAGTTATATGATCTCTTTGCTGGATATACAAATCCAACTACACATATTTCTTAACCTGTTAAAGATGCATATGTTAAACAGCACGTCAGCAGGTCAGGTCTAAACAGAATTTAAAAGTTCGATGGGGTCATAACAGGACAAAAAAAGTAACAAAATATTTCTACTAAAAAAATCTTGATGACGTCATAAATGTAACATTCTTAACCAAAAGATTTCAAACTTGCTCCGAAAATGTTGCTCATACAAAAGCTAAATTTCCATGCTATTACTGGCTTATTAAATTGAACTTGAACTAATTCAAAATTTAATAATAAGTTTATATAGTGAGAAGCTATATTTTGAATTTACTTTATTATAAAAAAGTGGATAATCCGGAAACCAGTGCAGCTTTTTAGTTAAAATACGTCAAGGATCCCATGAGTCATATTTTATTTTTTTCCCAAGCGAAACCCGTTTGATCTAAACTGTGTTCAAACTTTATTTTTTACGCTAGCAACCAAAGATCTGTCACTTCTAGTTTCGCCGGAAATACTCGCAATTTTATTATTTAAATTCAACATCCCACATATTATGCTAAAATGTACGAATCTTTTGCTTGTTAATAGGATAACCAATTAAACGACAGAATCGTAACTTTTCGTTCCTGCAAAAAGCAAACTGTCGCTGCAGATTAGACAAGTCACTTTTCTTGAGCAAGAATTTCATTTCGAGGATGGTGTAATATTTTACAAAAATCATTTTCGAGTAACCGCCGAAAAAATATTTTTTATTTGTGTAGTGTTAGAAGTATTTTAAGTCATTTTTCTGTGGTACGTTCACAATTAAAATAATTATTAAAAATAATTGTAGACGTCACTCCAACATTCCCATAATTATATATTATTAAAAAATGGGAGGTAGTTACTATGCCACTGCTTGTACTAGAAAACTAAGATTGCTGTGTTGGTCTGAGTTATAAAAATTAAAGTGGCAACAATCAAATTCGTTTGCGTGAAGATATCATTTCTCGACATTTGCTTCACTGTCTAATGTTAATTACCTCCAATTTACGCTCTAGCTGCACATATAATTACAAAAAAAAATACCCGTGTCAATTTTGTTCCGCAAGGTTAAGCCTTGATGAAACTGTTATATCACTCTTGCCGAACAAGATTTGGAACAAGTAGTAGAGAAAAAGTAATTGAAGGAATAACAGTCGGCAAACGTAGTAGGAGCACATGTGAACGAGTTAACCTTACCTGCAAGAGAGGAAAGTTAAATACAACAGCTTAGGTAAGGTCGCGACAGGGCCCCCAACATCTGCCTGCAGTGGCTGTAGTAGTTCAGCAGAGACTTTCAGTAACGCAAGTGTTTTGTGCAGTTCTCTTAACCGAGTGTGCTTTTGTTCCTTTGAGTGCTTTTATTCCATTTTGGAAGAGCAATGGGAAATAAGCTCTGTAAAAAGAAATCGGATGCTGTGGATAATCCTAAATCGCCGACACCTTTTGACAGGATCATTAACAGATTACATGTGAGTCATTTGATGGTCGTGTTGTTTTCAAGGCGTATTTAACAGGTTTTAGTCATCGGTGGAAATTAACAATAAACAAATATGCTATTAGAAATTAGTTTTAATTTCGTGGGGGGCACGTGTGCGTAATTATCGACTCACAAAGTGATTTACATTTTTTAGAGTTTAAACAAGATAAGTTTAAGAATGTAGTGAATTCTGTTTACGGTTTAAAATTAAGTAATGCTTAGTTTGTCGTGAA
This sequence comes from Zophobas morio, assembly GCF_036711695.1. Classification (NCBI taxonomy): domain Eukaryota; kingdom Metazoa; phylum Arthropoda; class Insecta; order Coleoptera; family Tenebrionidae; genus Zophobas; species Zophobas morio. The sequence continues at coordinate 15,961,619 of NW_026972129.1, read as the reverse complement.
TTTTTATTTCAAGGTCAAGATCAGTTTTGACATAAACTTATGTAAATTTCGATTATTTACTCTCAACCTTGGTCATTGGTTACATGGATTAAAAGTGTGTTTTAATGTTGCCGAGGATTCGTTATAACCTTTAGTATCATCGTCTTAAAAATAGGAACACAAGTTTATGCTATAACTTAAAATTAGATAAGTATCAATACACAACGTTCCAGCAGGTAACAGGTGAATGTGTTACTTACACGATCATCTGTTTTTACATTGACGGTGTTTGTAATCGTTGTGTACATATATTGGGTGTAATCGTATACGTATTGTTCAACTCCAAGCAAAATTTTGTTTTAGTTTTTTATTCGATGGAGGGGATTTTTGATTAGTTGTTTTTTCAATAAATCACTGCACTTCAAAGATTTAGGGATAGTTTATCGAAAGCGAATTAAAAATTAATGCCTCATAAAGTACTTATTGGCACATTAAGGCTAAATATTGATAGTAGAATTTGAGTATGCGATCAATGAATATCACGATTAAATTAAAAACCTTTTTGATATACCAGAAATTAGTGATAATTCTTAAAACTACAGAAGTAATTATTTTTTTTTTTATTATACTATGCTTACAAAGATATTCGGCTAACGCTTGAAAAGGTAAATGAACCTATCCAGTAAAACACCTTTTATTATCATAACATCCAAAATTTGTTAAATTAACAGCTCTTTAATACACTTGGAATAAAACAAACCAATAATGAAATTTACTGCGTTTTAAAGAAAGTAACGAGATAAACTATGCTTATTGACTGTGGATACAATTAATTAAATATATGTTTTCTTAGCAAATAAACTTGTATAAAAATATGTTTCTCAATCGACTCTAACCTAAAAATCAAACATTTATTTATTATTTTCAAATTCTTATTTAACTACGTTTTACATTTCCCAACTAGTTTTTAAAACTGTGTTTCGTTTAGTATTAAGAATGTCACAGATAAGTCAGTCACTATTATGAATTCAAACATTTTTGGGGTCAGTTTTATTTGTTCTATCAGATCCATCTGTCGTACGTGACTTTGTATTTTTGATGCCGTGTTTACAGGAAATATATGTTGTGTATCAAAAAACTGATGAAAATTAAAGTTTTTGAAACAAAGATAGTCTTTATAATCGCATTATTATTGTTATTATTATTTTTTTTGAAATTATGGATCATTATTAAGTGTAAAGTTTGTGAATGAAAGAAGGAGAATTAAGTATTCAAGTTTAATTATGATTGGAGATTGTTTACCCAAATTAAATTCTGCTAGATCTTTTTTTTAATACTTCATTTATATTTGTTCCATATTATTCTCATGAATTATTGTCCAGTTTATCAAATTGGCTTAAAATTTCGCTTATACGGTATGATTATAAAATATCAAGTTGGCTTCGGAAAATCTGTCATTCCATTTTTAATAAGAATTTGCCACTTCCTTGAAATTGGTAGCAATTGATTATTAGAGGTTAATTATTGGTTGCTTAATTAATTAGGCAGCAAACACACTGAAAAAGTTTAAACAGTTAGGGCATGATTGACCTTTGTTTATTTATTTCAATTGTTAAAAATACATAAAATTTATAAACATAAAAAAATAAAGTTTACGACAGTTCGAACATATGCTAAAATAACTTTTTTTGAATCAGATCTTGTTGATTATAAAATTAATTGTGAGTGCTTTTTTTTTCTAGACATTAACACACATTTTTGAAACTTTGATGCAATGTTCGTACATTATTCCAGTTTTCTTATTTTTTTTTTGTCAATGGATAAATGATAGTTGTGGTGTAAATAAAATCGATTCTTAATATAGAGGGTGTTTATAAAAATGGTAAATTTTTAATTGATACCACAACAAAGTGCGTACCTCTGTTTATCTCTGTATAAAATATTGCAACACAGATCTTAAAAATATCTTATTACGAATTTTGTTGTGAACTCATGGATTGCTAAAAAAAATTCCAGAAAACTGGTATAACGGTGTCCCGGAATTTCAAAAATACAGTTATAAATCTTAGAAGGGGCTAATCAAAATATGTTTACAATATATATGATGTTCCATTTAAAGACCCTAGGCCTGTTATGTCTCAAAAATAAAACACTGTATATAGTCGATGTATGCTTCTCAAAGAAGGATAAAACTTTAGGATCAGGACCGAGATTTTCGAAATATGTGTTCGCTTTCAAAGCCAAATTTTTTAAATAATTCTAAAGATTGCCGTATTTACAAAAATGGTAGGACTTTTCGAAGAAATGGAACCGAAAGTCAAAATCTACAAAAAAATCGTCTACCCGCCCTCTATTTTCATAGAGAGTCTATCATTTGCTAAACTCAGTCTTAAAGGGTATATCTTTCACCAATATCAGTCTTGTCATAACAAGTGCTGTCCCGCCCACCCGCCCTCTATTATCTTATTAGAGGGTATGTCATTCACCAAAATCAGTCTTATCTTAGCAAGTACTAACCTCGCCTACTCGCTTTTTTTTTTCTTAGCGGTTACATCATTTTCCAAAATCAGTTTTATATGTATTAGAAAGTATTGAAATTTAATGGAAAAATTCATCTTTTGGAAAAGCTGTTTAAAAATACACAAAAAAAAAGGAACGTGTTGACGGTTTTGGTTCAAGATTTTCGAAATATTCGATTCTAGAATAAAAAAAAAAAAAAACATTGAAATTGTCATATTTTATTCGGTGATTTTGGAAAAATGGTAGGAATTTTTGGAAAAATGAAACCGGAAATAACTTCTGGAGATCAAACTCTACACAAAAATTTCTCTGGGTAATTTTCGAAGGTAGTCGAGGGGAATCAGGTTTTAGTATTTAAATTTTGCAGCATAAAAACTCGTGCCGGTGCTAAAGGTTGGAACAATTTTTATTTATCTTACACGATGTCTAGTGGAGATTTTAAAAAAATATGATTTTCAAAAATACTGTAACGAAATAAATATTGGCAAAGTTCATCAAAATTAAAAATGTGTAAATTTTGCAGAAATATGCAGAATAACCTCAAATATGCAGCATTGGTCAAAATATGCAAAGAAGTTGAAATATGCAACATGCAAAAAAATATTTACGTCAGTTCCTGAAGATACCAAAGGATATCAAGGATAACAGTAGACATGTAAATTGCATATATTTCGGACTTTGGTTATCGTTCGAACTGGTAAAGGGTAAGGTTGTCTAAAAATACCGTCATGACATGTATAAAAATTGTTTTGTCACTTGACGTGTGTTGTGCCAAAAACTTTTTGTATTTATTATGTATATAAATAGAAATTTAAGAGTTACGTAAACGACACAATTAGATCTTCTACATCAGAACTAAAATTATAGAGATTATTTGTCATACTAGATTATGCAGTGTATCCGTAGGGGACTGAATATTAAAAGAAAAAAAATTGGTCGAAAGTTATTCAGACAGCGAACTCAAGTTGCTCAATTTCAGCGCTTTAATCACTCAGCTACCATCTTCTTCTTTCGCACGTAAGTAATTTTTGTAAAGTCATTGTGATTAAAAATCAAGGCCGATTCGTAAACTACAAGTAGGTACAGGGGTATGTTTTTTGCTAAAATTTAAATACTATTTACTAATCAAAATGTTGACGTGACATTGTTGGTGTTGGCGGGGATAATTAGACAAATTTTAATTAATATTTACCAACTACATGATGTTCTTAACATATATTTAAAATTTTACAATAGGTCCAATGGTTTCTGAGATTGTCAGAATTGTCTGTGTAATAAAAATCAACTCAGTCGACAGACAGATAGACGATAACGGGAGACCTAATTTTTCGTACTCTAGGGGTCATGAAAGGTCGAGAAAACATGAAAGTATTACAATACTTCTTTTAATATTTTTTTAATAATAATAATCCGATTTTTCCAGATATGTTTATTTTAATAAAGTACCGATACAAGACCGTTATTCAGGTAATTAGGGCGAGTGTTACGTTATTTTTGTTAAAAAAAAATTTAGAAGATAGCCACTGAATATTCCCCATTTATTCCGTAATTCACTTTTTTTTTGGTAAGATTAATTTATTGGTATGTAATAAATCGTTAGTAGTTAAAAATATAACTGTGGTGTGGTTTTACCATCGTTATTTACATATTTATAATATTCGCACAGCGACAAATATTCAAAACCGGAGATTTAATACCAAATAATTAAAAAATTTCTGCGATTTTAGTTTATATATGTAGAGATGAATAATAACGTTGATTTTGTGTGGACATATATTTATTATTACTGTGTAATTTCCACAGAATAAAGGAAGAAATAGATTTACGGAAATCATCTATCAACAAAGAACAAATTGCGACATTATCCGCTAGGTTTCTTGAAAGCGTCATCAGCAGGAAAAGAGATATGAGAATGTCTAAGAACTCTTCTTGCCTAAGCATAAACTTTGTGGTTTTTCTACTTAATATAATATTTAAAGTACTTGAGAGAGAAAGAAAATTGAAGTTGTTTTGTCAATACTAGAACTTCAAATTTTATCTTTTTGTAGTGTAATTAGTAAGTGTTTTGTCAATTTTTATTCTTGATATGTTTATCGAATTTATCCCGTATTCTTGGGCAGCTACTTTTCCATTTTATGGGTATTCAATGTATGCTACCAAACATAGCAGTGAATGCCCACTATCTTCAGAATCAACGAAACCAAACCACTCAAACGGTAGCTCTTCATGATCTAAATCTAACTTATTTGCTAAGAGCTAATTAACTGCCCCCTTTTACGTTATGCCAACTTCCGTTAATTAATTATTTCGCCTAACAAAGAGTAATAATTTAAGTATAATGCTAGAAATTTCGTTATAAATGTTTACGTTTCCGTTTCGTGCCCAAATTTACAATGTATTTTTGTATGAGAACATCTTTTGTGGTTTTTGCCTGAACCGCCCCTGATGTGCAGACGGCAGATAAGATGATATAATTTTACTTTCCCGTTCATTCAAAATTACAGTTTTGAACTTTCATATTTATTTACATGTTTGTTAAAACGAAGGTATTTCTGCATCTTAAAATTCCGTTTACTGTATTTTCAGGAGTTGAGGCGACATTTTATATTTCTCTCGCCATTCAGCTGAAACTCTATTTTGCGTTGGTTGCTCCAACGTGTGTATGAAAATGCAAATGCGGTGTATTTTCAGTTGCTTTTAAACGCAAATTATGTGAAATATGAGGTTGGATATTCTTTGTAAACAATCAACTGATTCTAAATTTGTTGTATTACATCAGGAGCATAACACCGTGACCATTCGCATAATTACGTTTTATTCAAACAGAGGTTATAAAAATTACTAAGCCGTATTCGTACGATATTATTCACAATTGTGCACGCAACGAATATTCAACTAATTGTTGTTGTGTTTTATGGTGGAAAAACAAGAGGTACTAACTTTCAACGCTGGTTATTTTTGACCTAATTGTGGGTACTGGCTATCTGATGATCGTGATCACAATTTGGTTAATAAATGGGTTAACTTCGCCACTCCTTTTAATGCTAATAGTACTTTATTACTGCCCAAATCACTACTAACTGGCTTGATAAGTTTAATTATAGCTTAGTTCTCCGTATAAAGTATTTATTTTCAAAATTACCGTTCACAGGTGATAGGAAGTTAATGTAATTTGTAACGCTTTGATTAGTTATACACCAAATATTTTGTTTCCTGTTTATTGATGGTTTCTATGTAAATTTAGCCAGCATATAATCAAAATGTATAATCACAATAACATTACACTGGATAGACAAATTAATTTAGCCGTATTAAATATCGTAGCATGTTATTATCTTTCGACATACGAAATAATTTACAGTATACAAGCCTCATAAATTTTAGGAGGTGAATGAGATTTATTGGTTAACCTTCATTACAGTATGGGGAGGTGTTAAGTAACTTATTTGTGGTAAAGTTTAATAACGTAATCAAAAAAGGACTAGAATTAAGTTTTTGTATGTATTCGCTTGAACGAAAACTAGTCAAAGTACTGAAGTTTTAGTAAGTATTTTTTTTATTATAACAGTTTGTTTGAAAAACCGACATTGAAAATGTTTTGACCTCGACATATATTATAATTGACATTTAGCACGTTATAATTAACTTTTGTTACAATTAAAGGTAGTATTTTGTCGTGGCAGCAGGAATTGGCATTTTTTATACCAACATTAAATAAAAATGTGAAATCATTTACACAGAACCACCTTGAGTTTACAATATCCATGCAATTTTTTTGGGACAGAACGGAATTGTGATCTCAGAATTGTAGGTAAATTAAATGAGCTGTTGTTATGATAATCAGTAGAGTAAATCGATCATTGTAAAAATTTTAAGTGGTTATAAAAAATTCCTAATTGAAATTTTTTAAACATAAACATACTACATATATGCTATTTTTTTAATTAAAATTTAATGAGAAATTCTATTTATTTTTTGGATACGATTTTTATGATAATTTTCAAGTCGCATTAAAATTTTAGAGTAAAGTCCAGCAAAAGATAAATCGTCAATTATTTTAATAAAACCATTTTCCTCATTAGGAATACATTTACTAGAGAACAAATACGGTCCTGGAAGGAAACAAGGGTAGCGACTAATTTTGATTGACAGCTTTACACAGCGACTGTAGATTTTACAGCGGCAATACTCATAATTGGAGTCATTTGCATTTATCTTTTGCTGGACTTTACCTAATCAGTAATCAGTGTGGTAACATGCAGAGACACGGAAACCTGTATTTTCCTATTATTCAACTTATGGAACGATGAAAACGTAAATTTACATATTCAAAAAAATTAACTTATTATAATAATTCAATCTGGTAGTATTCTCAATTACTAGATTATTATTGAATCGTAGGTAAAGAAATTGCCATGCTGTGCATTTAAAGAGATATTTTTACATATTGCCTCTGAAGTACAGTCCAAAAAAAATCAGCTTCTCCGAAAAATATTAAACTTTGATTGCGCAAAATTGCGATTTCGACTACACTGTTTAGAACAAAAACTCAAGGCAGATTTATAAATCACAAATATAGGAGTATGTTGTTTTATAAAATTTAAATGGTTTATTTTAAAAATTTGCAGGCGGTTTTGTCTATTGAAAATGTACTGTTAAGTTTCAAGAAGGTTGAATTAGAAAAAAGTTGCCTTGGAAAAAAACAATGTTACCTCGCGGGAAGAAATGATGTTGACGATAGAAATTAGTCCAAGAATTGAGAGACTTCTAGATTCTTCCCTTTGAGAGAAACCTTGACGCTCTAGAATCAGACATAGATTGTAAAAAGAAACGTCGATGGAATTCTTTTAGAATCTATTGAAGAAATATTGAGTCTCTCGAGTCATTGTTTAAGAGAAAGAAAATTTTCTGACAGAAGCAGGAACGTTTTCGCAGGTTAAATCTTAAATAACTCAGCCAACAGAAAAATGAAAAGAAAGGAGGTGCAGAGGAACGACGAAACGAAGAGGGATGGTAAAATAAAGAAGCTTCAATAACCCGAAAAATGAAAACATGGATCAAAAAGTTTCTAAAATATTCTAGAACATTCTATTGAGAAAAACGTTATCTTGCAGAACTTTAAGAAAGACTTGAAAATGGAAAGTATCTATGAAATTCTAGAACAATGTAGTCTACAGTGGAAAAGAAGTTTATTCTGGAAAGCTTCATTTCCGTAGGATGAATACAAGAATGTTTTAAGTAATATTAGAACGAACATGAAATTTAAGAAATTAACTAATCCCAAACAGGAGTGCTAAAATATTTGAAATTCACAGCCGGAAATGGTTTTGGAGAGACACTACAATAAACCAACTAGTTGATGACGTAGAAAACTGGAAGAACAAACAAAACAGAACAGTGGAAACAACGAAATTACAGAGGAACGAAGAAATGAAGAGAAATACTAAAATATAGAATCTTCAAGGGACCCGAAAGATGGAACGGGATAGAAAAGTTCTGAAAACGGTCTGATGAGAAGAAACGTTATCTTGGTGAATTGGGGTAGATAACATACTTAGAAGAGGTTAGAATTAAGAAAGTCTTGGAAAACGGAAAGTTTCTATTAAATTCTAGAAAAATCGGGGATCTGGAAGCCACATTTTAGACCCGAAAAATGAAAATATGGATCAAAAAGTTTCAAAAATATTCTAGAACATTCTGTTAAGAAGAAATGTTATCCTGGAGCACTGAGATAATATAGACCATCTCAGAATTAAGGAAGACTTGAAAATGGAAAGTTTCTATAAAATTCTAAAACAACGTAGTCTACAGTGGAAAAGAAGTTTACCCTGGAAAGCTTCATTTCCGTAGGTTGAATACAATAATGTTTTAAGTAATATTAGAACGAAAATGACATTTAAGAAATTAACTAATCCCAAATAGGAGTGCTAAAAGGTTTGAAATTCACAGCCGGAAATGGTGTTAAAGAGAGACTACAATAAACCAACTCGTTAATGATGTAGAAAACTGGGAGAATAAACAAAACTGAAAAGTGGAAATAATGGAATTGCAGAGAAACGAAGAAATGAAGAGAAATGCTAAAATACAGAATCTTCAAGGGACCCAAAAGATGAAAACGGATCAAAAAGATTCGAAAACGTTCTGATGAGAAGAGACATTATCGTGGTGAATTGTGGTAGATAATATAGAAGAGGTTAGGATAAAGAAAGACTTGGAACGCAGAAAGTTTCTATGAAATTCTAGAAAAATCGGTGATATGGAAGCGACATTTTAGACTCAAAAAACGAAAACATGGATCAAAAAGTTTCGAAAAGATTTTAGAACATTATATTGAGATGAAATGTTATCTTGGAGAATTAGAATAATTAGACCATATTAGAATTAAGAAAAACTTGAAAATGGAAAGTTTCTATGAAATTCTAGAAAAAAGTAGTTTTCATTGGAAAAAAAGTTTACTCTGGAAAGCTTCATTTCCGTAAGATGAATACAAGAATGTTTTAAGTAATATTAGAACGAAAATGACATTTAAGAAATTAACTAATGCGAAACAGGAATGCCAAAAGATTTGAAATTCACAGCCGGAAATGTTGTTGGAGAGACACTACAAAAAAACTAACTCGTTGATGATGTGGAAAATTGGAAGAATAAATAAAACAGAAAAGTGGAAACGACAGAATTGCGGAGGAACGAAGGAATGAAGAGAAATGCTAAAATATAGAATCTTCAAACTACTCGAAAGATGAAAAGGGATCAAAGAGTTTCGAAAACGTTCTAATGAGAAGAGACGTTATCTTGGTGAATTGGGGTAGATAATATAGAAGAGGTTAGAATTAAAAAAGACTTGGAAAACGGAAAGTTTCTATGAAATTCTAGAAAAATCGGGGATTTGAAAGCGACATTTTAGAAAAATTTAACTCGAGAACGAACGGAGGCTTTAGGCCTCAATTTAATACCAAAATCATAGAAGATTACTCTGGAAAATTTCAGCTGTGTATGGTGAACACAAGAATTTTTTAACTAATATTAGAAGGTTTAAAAACCGGGAATGACATTTAAGAACTTAACTAACCCAAAGAGGCAGTGTCAAAAAATATTAAAACACAAACCTAGAAATATCGTTGAAGACAAGACAGTGATTACCAAATTAAATTTTTAGGTGACGTAATCAAGCTATTAGTGGGGAAAATTACACAACTTTTAATCAGCCTTTTACCATTTACACGATATTTCTAACATACAAGTAAAATTTGACAAAATCGGTCCGGTATGTGCGGAGATTATTTGTCTAATAAAAATTTACACAAACAGACGACAGAGAGAACAGGCGAAAACGGAAGACCTATTTTTTGATTTTCTAGATGTCATGAACCGCCGAGAAAACATGACTTATTCTGGGAAAGTAAAAATTTTGCTTAGTTAGTTCTATATAATAGGCGAATAGACAGTGGAGTGGTCCTGACAATGTTTAATTATTTAATTATTGAGCGTAAGCTAAGGAAGTATTGTAATAGGGTCCATTCGACGAAGAATGGCTACTTTCTTGTTTTCTGAACCATTCATAACCCCTAGAGTATGAACCAGTAGGTCTCCCATTTTCGTCTGATGTTTATTAGACAGATATTCTCCGAAATTACGGAACCGATCGTTGTCAAACTTTATATGTGTGTTGGGAATGTTGTGTAGATCGTTAAACACTACCCAACATTTTTTTCATCATCCCCACCAACAATTTGGTGTCATTATTCCAATATTTTGATTAGTAAATACTACTGGGAAATATATGAATCTGCTTTGGTTTTTAATTATAATTATTTTACAAAATTGTTTTTGTGCAATATTAGCCCCTTATCAACAAGACTGTTTTGATTGGATGATTTAGGGTGTTGAATTTGAGCAACTTCGAATCCAATCCTTGTCAATGTTTTTTTCCAAGACAGTGAATTTGTTTGAATGTTCGACAGGGAAGTTGTGTCTAAATAGATTTAAACATTTTTTTTTATTTTGCGACATGTTTATCTGCAGTTGTATCAACATTTGATTTATTAATTATTTCGGCTAAAAAAAAAATTATTTTATTTCACAGGGTGTTTATAAAAGGTCGGATATCATATTGTTTTTGAAAATCTGTCACTGAATTTTTAGTAAGAACTTGCTGCTTTGTTATTTCACTAAACAATATATTACATATAAAAATAACATAAGTAAAAATATTGTATGAGTACCACATGGTTTATTAGTTGTATTAAATTAGGCATTAGGCAAATATATTTAAAATGGTTCTCATTTTCTTGCAAGTGCATACTTATATCTCACACTTATGAAAGTTAGGTTACGATCGTCGTTTGTGACAATATTTTATGATCAGCTTGTATATAAAATAAAAACGAAGTTCAATGAGGAAGTATGTATATGCAGATTTTTGCAACATTTTGCAGTTGAATGAAGCGTTGAACATTAGATTTTGCATATAAACAATGTTACACAGAAACTCGTGTAATAAACTACGAATTTAATGCCGATTTCAAAAAAAGTTCGTTAATGCGTTGCATAATAAAACAGAATACATGTAAATGTTATAATCACAAATGCAAGGTGATAACAGTAATTGTTAAAGCGAATCGCCTTGTTGTTGGTGACTGATGGATAATAACGAATTGATTTCATTGTTATATTTTCCATTGTTAAACATTTTATTATTCTTCCCACCCGTTATTAATTAATCAGTTAATTAAACAAAACCTTGTCATTCTGTTTGATGCCTTCTTATAAATGTAAAACCGAATCCTGATTCTGGATCCTTTATGGGAACTAATAAACTCAGCAGGACTCACGGTGCACTGAACTTCTTACTTTCAAAAGTCAGGGTGTGTTACCTTGCCCCCGACCGTCACACCATCTATTTTTTATCCAAATGAGTCGTCGAAGGCGTAATTGTGGGTTCGGGTTCGCAGGATGACCTGCTCAACACCGTTTTGCCGCCACATCCGTTGGTCTCTTCCTTGGTATCCTTTAATCCAGCAAAGTTTGTCGCACTCCTTGGCGTTGTATTGTGTCAGCATTGCCGTAAAACACTAAAGGGAACAACCTAGTTGTTAAGGGTTAGCAGTGTTCGTCATAGATTGATTACCTTTTAGCTTTATTTGTCTCAGTTCTGCTTGGAGCTTAGTCGTGTGGGTGCTCACTTGTGCATTCAGTTCAAGGAGTAGAGTCCATAGAACCGTCTGTGTAAATGTCAGTGTCGGTTCTTGCCTCGAAAATATTTTCTTTATTTCTTTTCATGCTGTTTTAACACATTTGATTGGGACCATCTAGTAATAGCGCCAAACTTCTCTCGTTTCGGAAGTGTAATGAATACCATCCATTTTGAAATGTTTTTCAATAAGGAGCTATTTGTTTTGAGTAATTAAATGACACCTTTCTTAAAGTGAAATCAAATGACAACTAAAAGTGTTTACTTTTTACGACATTAGGTATACTCTCATTCGCATGCGTACATGCGTGGTATGTAGGTTCGAAAATGAGGCTGGATAAAATTAATGACGTTTTATAAACAGTAATTAAAATCGTTGACTAATTAATTAATCGATTTTTTTGTATTGCGTAGTATTTCTCTAAGTTATACTCTTATAGGCTTCACCAGTTGTGTGTTTCTCATATTGCCTCTGTGTCCATTTTTACTAGACCGATAATCTTCAAAACCAGACGGATTGTTGTCAAATTTTATATGTATGATAGGAATATTATTAATATAAACAAAATTTACCAACAATTTGGTGACGACGCTTCCCACTTTTTTATGGTAAATGCCATTTAAATTTTATAAAATAACATACTCCTGTACTTGTGGTTTATGAATCTGCTTTGAGTTTTTCCATTGGCAACCAGATTTTGCAAAAAATCCAATACTAATATATGAAAGTCGCGGGTTTTATCACCTTAGGCGCCGTTTTGTTTTCGTACACTGTGACTGGTATTATCTCTAATTTTATAGATCAATTTTTTTACTGTAACTTGGAAAACAATCCCTTCTTATTACATTAACACGGCACTAACAAAATACCTAGACTAATACGTAACAAAAGTTAGATTTAATTTCATGTTGGGTAGCATAGACAAAGCGTCGAAATTTCCCCATCGTTGCCTCTTTCCACCGTTTCTGAAATACTCATAAAGACAAAATTGTTTTCGTTCCAAAAATAAAATTGATGCGGGGGCTCTCATTTCCTGATTTACTTTGGTTGTTACGAACTATTTATTAATTGCAAAATTTTGTTTTCTATTAGAACTTTATTTTTTCAATAAAATATTAAAATGAAATTAAAATGTACTTTGATATAACTTTGACAATACGAGTATCATTTGTATTGTAATAACTAGGGTCCATTTGACGAATGGCTAACTTCATGTTTTCTCCATTTTTTTACGGTTGGTACAATACAAAAATGTGCATTTTCTGTTTCTTAATGATTTTATTAGGCACGTCAACTTAAAATTTTGTATGCTGTTTAAATTCTACAAAACAATAAGCTTCTGTTGTGAAAACTTGCACAAGGTTATAGTCAATCAAAATTTATGTTTATCTCCTCCAAAAATTTGATGACGTCATTTTTACTTCTTGAGCCCAGGCTAGGTAAGTATAAGTTAAAAATTCTTGTACAGGATGTCTTAAAAAATTGGTGAATGAAGCAGTTTATTTTTTTAATAAAAACCAAAATAGTGGATCTCATTTTTCTGAAATTTTGAGAATACTGAACTGTTGTTATTGGTGTAACATTGTATCTACCCAACTGATATACCTGTCATTTTTCTTACCAAAAACTCGATGACGTCAGTATAAAATTATATTAAGAGAAACTTATTTGAAACATGCGTTCGACGACTGGTTACTCTTATATTTTCTCGACATTTCATACTCCTAGGGTAGTAAAAAATAGGTTCCCCGTTTCCATCTGTCTGTCTGCTGTCTGGGATTTTTAGAAACTACTGGACTGATTGCTTTCAAATTTTGTATGTGTTTTAGGAATATCGTGTAGATGGTAAAACGCTAATCAGAATTTGAATAATCATTTTTACCAATAATAGGATGACGTCATCTCCAAAATTTACATTAGTAAATATTATTTAAATTTTATAATATACGATATTGTTTTAATATGGTTTATGAATTCGTGTTGGGTTTTTATCCGAGACAACCACATTTTTGGAAAAAAAAAAATCAAAATTTTATAACATTTTACAATTTAACTTTGAATGCTCTGACAATTTGCAAGTATTTTAAATTTATTGTAAGCATAGTAAATCGTTAAAATATTTTTTTTTCGTTTATGCCCCTCTTCAAAATGATGACGTCTTTTTATAATTTTGCCCAATAAAATGTTCCTTAAATTTTATAGAATTACACATTCTACTCCTGCATGTACAATTTAATAATCTGTATTGAGTTTTTATCCTTGGCACTCAGATTTTTGGGAAAAAAATAAAAATTTTGTAACAATATTTTACAATTTAACTTTGAACAGTTGAAGTTAAAGAGGTACTGAGAAATTGCGAACATCTACATTTTTTCCGTTTAGTAGGGATTGTTTTTATTTTGTAGAGGTTATGACCAAACGAAAATGGAAAAATTAAATTTTATAATTTTTCTAAGTAACTGGGTTTGTTTGATTGTCCTTTATGGGCTAGTTAAGTTTTCTCTGAATAATTTTAGACCGATTTTCTTGAAAAAATATAATAAACTTCTTTATATCACTTTGAGCAAACATTTTTTTCTCCCTATTAAAGTACTGTGGAGCTCTGGAACATCCGGATAAGTTTTGATTTATCAGGTGTACTTTGGGCAGTTTTCCGTATTTCGGGAGGCCTAAAATTGTCTTCAGCTTCACACATTGTTAACAAATTTTACTATGAACTTAAATTTCAAATGTTACAATCCGACAGTTGTCGCACGAACGACCACAAAATTCCCCAAAATTTAAAAAAAAATCCCATTTTCTTTTTTTTTTAAAGACTAGTTTTCTAATTTTTGGAATTCCTAAAAAGTAATGCCTTATGGGCGTTGTTTTTTAATATACAAAAAAAATCATTAACATTTTAAAATGAAAAAATAGATTGAACGATTTAAAAAGTACTCTTCGAGATACTAATCATTAGATTTTGAAAGTTTCGAGATGAGGTGCCACATGCTAGGTAGCTTTATTAGTAAATACTGATGTGACATTAATAGTGTAAATAAGAGGTAAAGACACGTTTCTCTTTCAGTCGTAGAAATCGTTTTAGTTTAAATCTGTTACAGCTGTGCTTATGTTACCTTTTTATTAGTTATCATCGTTCCCTGTATACTGATTTATACGTTTTTGACTTATAGAGTAGTGTTAATATTTTTATCCATTTCGTTGTTTCAAAAATTTTTAAACAAATATTTACTAAAATATTTTTTCATATAAATACGGTATTCGATGTGGTTCTAGTTCAGTGAAAATAGTTTTACAGATTCTTTCAATTATATAATTGTGGCCGAAAAAATTGCATCATAATAAACAAAGGTAACGTAATGGCTGTGAAATTCAAGTGTGTAAATGTTGTTGATGTAAATTGTTACATTTTGCTATATTTATACGTATGAATTGTTTCTAATTTTTTAATTTTTTGGTAATATAGATAAACGGCACCGAAGTCGTTCCCCATGCTTTATTTATTTGTTGCATACTTTTTTCACACATCATGCAAATTTATGTAATTATATTAGATGCTCTTAAAAATAAAAAAAAAATTACCTACTTAAGTTGAAATGCGCATAATTATCGTTTTATCTCGATGTGGTGTTAAAATCCGTTTAATTTTTTTTAATAGCAGCGAATTAATTAATAAAAGTCCGGTTTGTATCTAATTTATTAATTCGCGATTAATATGATGCTATTTATAACCTGATGCATCCAGTTCGCATCGGTACGAGAAACATCGTCTAAAAAACAACACGTAAAACTACATATTTGTACTACTTACTTTTTTCTTTGGAAATATTCTTTTCTAACTGATCTCAATACAACAACTTGAACAAGCAGGGTGTGGCTACGGCTGCATTTAAATCTGAGCATACGTACTACATAAAGTGAAGGGAAGAGAATGCATCAATCGATATTTTTACATAAGAAATGCTGAAATGTCAGAAGTATGACTATTATAACAAAAAAAGTTGTTAATAAATATGAAATAAATAATTAAAATGCCACATTCTTTGAACTCAGTGCTGTGCTTTAAAAGAATGTGATATTGCGCTGCTGGTCAAAATTGCGTCGTTATCAAGAAAAATTTCAGACTTTATCGGAGAAATCGCTTCAGTTGCGACGTTACAGCATTGTTTTCGCAGCAAACAATTCTCTAATTTTACTGTTGCGTCGCTGCTAATAGTAATAAGAATTTTCCAGTTTCCACGCAAATATTTCGGAATCTTTCGATAAATTTTCATCATTGTGTTTTCTGTTACGGTTTATTTTCACATCGCTTTAACACTTCCCAGCACACGCATGCTTAAAATCTAAAAATTGCAATATGTTGAAAGATTCCGCACACGTTTTCGTTTATGGATCCGTCGAAGTATTGCTTTGAGAACTATTTAAACTTTTTAGGTGGCATTTTATTACGAGGAAAAAATATTATTTCGTCGGTTTATTGTATGTGACAAAGACGAAGCACTTATTTGTTTTGTACGAATTTTTAAATAAGCGTCTTCCGTTTATGGAACAGAATGAATATAATTATAACGATAAAAAGTTCAACGAATGTTAAGCAGCGAATTTGCATAAATATAAATGCCGTAAGATATAAACTATGCCGAAGCTAAGTGTATGTGGGCATAATGTGTTTAACCATCTAAAAATTAGATGCCTGTGCACACGATAAGCCTCGATGCGAACCTTTTCCGCAGAATACTCTTTTTATATAGGGAAAAGCCGTCCTGGTTGAGCGTCTCCTATTATAGCTGAACAATGAGAGAAAATATGTTTACACGAGAAAATGTCCTCGTTTATTAAATGCACACAGCACGCAGCAACATATTAAAATATGTTTTTATTGTTGCAGTTACGCCCGAATTCATGGAAGTCGGATTCCCATTTAAACCAGAAGCAGGTCAATAGGTATGTTTATTTTCTGATGAAAGATAACAAAGTTCACTCACAGCGTTATGTAGAGCTGAACCGTTCGAGTCGTAGTTTAACTAAAATGCTCTAATTTATCTAACGTTACCCTCATTTCAGGTGCAAAACAAATCCGAACGATCCAAACTGCCGAAAAGACAACATCACGAAAACCAAACCCCTTTCGAAATCATCCGATTGGACGGACGTCGCTTTGGAAGTACCGGAAAAGGATGACGCCATTCATTTACCGAACCCCAAACTGGCCCTCATTTTTGATAACGACAGCAACACGCCCACGCCGCCCCCCAGAAAACACAAGAAGGGCTTTAGGGAGAAAATCGAAGCGGTGGCAAAAACTGGACTTCAAGCTTTCCAGTCTAAGAAGCCCGTAGAAGAACCCCTCTGTGTCAAGAAAACTGTCAATCCAACTTGCCCGGTAGACGACCACGATTGTGCCATACACAACAGAAACCACAAACACGAAAGAACGAACGAAGCGAACGAGAAAAAGAGTGTGAAGAATATCGAAGATGAAACGAAACAAGCCAAACGAAGGAAAAATTTATCAGTAGTGTCTTTGCCGAATTATAACGAGCTTAAACTTTCACTAGCGACTTTCGACGACATTGATAAAAATCCCGATGAGGGTGAAAACAATTCTTTAGTATCACTACCAAACGAACCCAAAAAACTGACAACGGCAGCTTCCACAGGAAAACTTGAAACGTGCATGACGAGGTGCAGGAGTTTCGGGTCTTTGCTTCCTCAACAACTTCTTGAAAAACTAAGAGTAAGAAAAATTCCCATCGATATAGAAAGTGATGACTCTTTTGGAGGACTCGAAGACTGGGATCTTCGTATTATCGAACACTATAACCCCACAGACACCAGTTTACCCCGACAAACTAAACCACCTAGGAGCAAGCAAGATATTCTTTCAGACGTCGAGAATTTAATCATCGCTGATGAAGAAATCGAGCAACCGAAAGCTCCTACGCGAAGATCGGAATCTTTGCTGAAGAAAATTAACCGAGAGGCGTCAGAATCAGCGCTAGAACGAAGACCAAATACGGAAAGAGCCGTGAGTGTGACGCCGCCACCGTCACCTGAGTATAAAGAAGAAGACAAGCAATCGTTTGTAAGTTCTGATAAGTTACCGACGGAAGAGAACGGACAAGTTGAACATTCAAGTCTGATGAAAATTTTAGAAGAGTTTAGTATTAGAGATAAGCAGAATTCGTTAAAGAAAGGACAAAGGCTTATTCAAGAGCCAAAAATAGCCGCAACGATGAATAATCATCCCATAATAATTCCAACGAACGTTGAGCTCCAAAAAAAGATCGATTCGGTGGAGGATTTTCTCAATAATGAGAAGTTGTACATAAATGGGGACATGCAGCACGTTGAAATGGTAAAAACGTGAAATGGAGAGCGAGTCGAAATAATTGGTGACGTCATATTTAATATGGCGAGCTCCTACGTGAAATTCTTTGTGTGATTTGAAGTTGTTGTTTATTTTTGTACCTAAATTATTAAATCGTGCTGTAAGAAAGTTCGTGTAATTAATCTAATTGATAAGGTAATGTGTATATGAATAGATAATTGTACATAGAATTATGTAATAACAGAGTAGATGGAAATTAAATAATCTTGTAATTTATAGTTTTTGTTGTTCGGTCTGCACGAAGTGTACTTAACGTATTTCCTTTCTAATTTAAACTTTTACATATGAAATGCTTGTCACCCGCATAATTAAAACATTTTCTTTGAAATGTTCTCGCTACAGCTGACATTGTTGAGCTGGATATTTCAAAAAACATTTCAATTGCACTTGAGCGGTAGCCTAACTACATTATGTCTCAAACACCTGTCTCGCCTGTCAGGGGTTGTTCTCCGGTGGCACACTTTAAAGCATCCCTCTGGAAAGGAGCGAGATAAACTGAAAGTAAGAAGTTATAGAATATGGGAGATACGGTTTCTCTATTCAGGTGAACGTAAGCTTGAAAAAGGACAAAATTACAGCACTGATCAGAGGGGATTATCCCGTAAGACGAACTGCAGAAAAGAGGCCGCCCCATATTAAAATGTTTGTTTGGCTATATTGAGCTATTTCCCCTTGTAACGTTATTGAAAATATGTACCCGGATAATTTTACTTACTGTTACACAAATTAATTGCTAACAAACACTTAAAACAGAAATATAACACAAAAGAAAATGTTTAAATCAAAGTACAAGTATAAATGTACACAGTGCTTACAACTCCTGCAGGATCAAATTCTTATTGGTACCAGCTTGATGAATCTCCTGCGATTTGAATGACTGCTCAGCGAGGTGCAATAATTATGTACAGGGGGTAAAGTAATTCCATAAATATTTTAGAAGGGATTCGTTAAATTCAACAGACTAATTTCGGAGTAAGTAGACATTTTGGGAAAATTAATTACAACAAAATTATCTTTATCAATTTCAGGTTTTATTTCGCCTGTTCAGTGAGCAGAAGATAATGGAAATGCCCTTAAATCACCAAACATAAACAGGGAGATAATGCAATTTTCGCTTGCACTATTTTACATTATTCTATTACATGTTAGTTATTACGAAATAAAGTTAGAGCTATGCACAAAAACGATTCATATAACAGGAACTGTCCAACATCGTCCAAATAATATCTCTCTCGTTGCTTTGTGCAATGCAAGTCGCGTCTAACATAAATTCATTTTATTTATTCCCTAAATAATGCTGCTTGAATCTGCTGCACACAAATCTAGTTTTTGTGTTGTCGTGTTATTTCATGATCATGAAATTGTTTTCAGTAATATTGTTACCGTAGAGAAAGAATTTATTTACATACCTGTAACGTAATGTAACTCATTTTTCTAGTTTAATGGTGGCTGATGTACAATAAATAAGATTTTTCACGAGTTATAGATAACCGTCATTGGAAAGCTGGCTTCTTTACAGAAATGACTGAAATGGTATTGATTGTTATTAATAATTGTCAACAATGAATGTAGTTATTTTTTTAGTAACGGTTTTAGAGTCTGTTTTGAACAGATGTTTTTGATTTATTTTAATGACATTTACCCTACAGGTTAATCGAATAAATTCAGAGAATGTGTATTACGTCAAACGTAATTGTCTTGGTCACTCCAGCAAACTTAACAATAGATGGTTATTATTTATTTAGTTTTAAAGTTTGGTTGTATTTTAAGGAATATCTTACAAACCTAGGGTTGATGTCCTTTATTAATCTTTAAAGTTTTATTGAGGAATCGACAACTTTTCGTCTTGGACGCTGAGCGAGAACGCTAAAAGAAAGTAATTTTTGTAGCTTTTTATCATTTGTAGTATAAAATAAAAAGTTTAAGAAAGAGTTTCACAACAACGTAAAAACTGTCGCTTGCCCACTTATCTAACACATTTCAAAAAATTTCTGGAAGAGTTTTCAAAATAAGGGTTTTTTTGGTAACTAACACTAAGTAAGAAAACATCTAGACAGACTACCAGTAAGAGATGCAATGTATATTAAAGGTCTTTGATTAGTATAGTTGGTAAAGCAGGTACTCAGACAATAAAAAACACTGCAGAAATTTTAATGTGTTTTGGAATAAGAAACGGGACACCTACTTTTTAAATTGAAAAATTATGCTATATAAGTTATTTGAACAACAGTGTATGAAATTTTTGGCAAAGTCTAGTTCTTCAACTATAGAGCATTTTACTGAATTTGATTTTTGTTGTTATATTTATTTGTTATTGTATGGTATAACAACAGTGGAATTCTAAGTTTTGGTTAAAGTTTTAACTACATATATTGTAAAAAAATCTGCCCTTTATTGCTGCATTATGACTATTATGAAGTTATGAGACACCCGAAGGGCTTATTACCAAGCAGTAAGTGACACAAAAAACTTCTTTAATCTATAAATTTCTTATTACTTTGTTTTTAAAATATTGTTTCTAAATTTAGTATATTAAATTCCTTGCATTTATTCAACGATATTTATATTAAATACATATATATTAACTAGTGATTTGGCTCAACCTTCTTGCATTCTTAATTGATTTGAAATGTAGTTTACTTAGTGCTTACGAATACATATTGTAAAAAACTGCGTATTATATGTAGTTTGAAGTTTTCAAATACCAGCTTTAGCAACAAAAATCTGTCATGTGCACTCATAACGACAACTATCAAATTTTACTTCCCGAGCATAAGTTAAGGATAGGGTCCATTCGAGGACTGGGTGCTTTAATGTTTTTTCGACGTTTCGTGAATCCTAGCATACGAAAAACTAGGCTTCCTGTCTTTTGTCTGTCTGTGTCGATTTTTATTAGGCAGACCGATTCTTGTCAAATTTTATATGTATTTTATCAATATAGATTGTGTAGATCGTAAAATTCTAACCAAAATTTGTCTAATCAGTCCCGCCAACAATGTGATGATGTATCTCATAATGATAAATTTTATAAAATAGCATAGTCCCACATTTGTAGTTCATGAATACGTTTCGATTTTTTACTCTATACATTCAGATTTTTGGAAAAAAAGAATTAAAATTGCATAACGTTATGCAATTTGACTTCTTTTATATCTTGCAAACGTTTTAAGGTTATTGTCTATATGTGTTGTTTATCAATGCATTTATTTTAGAATGGATTACTTAGACAGTATGATTAAAAAAAATGAGTCAATAGATTAGAGGACCCGGGTGGGTTTGGTAGCATCGCGCTTGCCTGCCACACCTTGGGTCGTGGGTTCAATTCCCGCCCTGCTCTGGGTGTTCTGTATGTCCCCCGTTACCCTGTAATTGGGCCTCCGGCCTGTTGGGTAACGTTAATCAATAAAATAAAAAAAAAAAAAATAAAAAATAAAAAAACGACCTACCCCATTTTTCCGAAAATTTGGCATTCCAGTACTGTTAAAATGTTGATGATGTCATCACAAGATTTTTTAAATGGAAAAACACTCTTAAAGTATACGTATACACGCTTCTTTACTTATAATGGAACACCACATATATCTAGTTATCGGGGTTATCACGAGAAAAATAAAATTTACAAAATCAAATTTTATAATTTTTCGAAGAATCTGGATATACTCGTATTATACTGTACTTGAGGGGCGAGGAATAATCTTAGACCAATCGGTAGCGACATTCAGCTTTTATTTTTGAAAACAGACTGTTCCAAAATAGTCGCCGAAAAAATATAGGCCCAAATATATAATTGGTACCATAGTAACAACTTTATTAATTACAAATCTTATAAAAAATGAACATGAATTAGATTAAAGTAAATGTTCAAAATTGCCTTCACATACATCTCGACATGCACATATTATTGGGATAATACTTCCTTGTACATTGTCAAGCAATACAGGCGTTTCATAGGCAAGATTCTTAGATAAATTAATTTATTTTTTTCAAAATTAAAGACGCTGTAACTTTTTTAAACTAGAGCCAAAGTGACATTTTTTTTTAAATTATTTTTGATGTTGACGTACTCTGTATTGTTCTAGAACTTTTTTGTGGTAATTTTGGAACATCCTGTATGTAGTATATATTTTTGAAATCATCTGGTAGGATTTTTATATTCGTTACAACGATTATTTTATGTAGTTTTTAAAAAAAATTAAAAAAATTAAAATGTTTGGTAGAACTTCCCTTGACTATGCAACACAGGCAAAAAAGTCCAGTTTTAGAGATAAATTATAAGGGAGTAAAAAATTATTGCACAAATTAGATTTTTCTTATGATAACCCTTAAATATTAACACGTCATCATCTTTTGATTGAGGAGAATACATACACTAATTTTGTTACGTACAGTACACGTTTCAATAAACGTACTTAATACATTTTTGAGATGACGTCATTACCTTCCTAGAGAGGATGAATCAATAAATTTTAATGGAAGTCCTGTAATTATTACGTCAACGACTTGTTAATTTTTTTTTTTTCTTAAATTCCAAGTTGGACTGTAAAATCTGCTTACGTTTAAAATGTTCGCAGTTAATTTTAGGTCCCCTGGGGGCGGTTTATAGAAAGCAATTAAATATTTAATCCTTGATTAATTTAACACATGATTAAAATGTAGAATATGAGCCTGTGATTGGTTAAAACATGCACGTTGCCTAGCAATGGACCTCAATTAAAAGTTAATTGAGAATTAACTTTAATTTACTTTCTATAAACCGGGTCCTGGTGTTTTGTTTTCGGATACATTTAAAGGAATCTGGTGTTTGGCTACTCATAGTGTATTATTTTGGGAGTCCATGGAGATTTTTTTTGTAAATTATTTAAAACAATTTTGGGGGATTTTGATGTTCTATGTTTGGAAAATTCTGACCTGACCTGACCTGTTTTTGAGTTAATTTTGGGAAAAAATTAAAACAATCTTAAGGTTCTAGGTATTTCTATTTGGAAAGAATTTGAATTTGCTTTGGAGGCTCTAGTGTCTATTTTTATAATAATTTTATTAAATTTCTTAGAGGGTATGTCATTTGCCAAAGTCGGTCTTATTTTAGCAGGTAGTAGCCCCGTCCACCCGCCCTCGGTTTTCTTAGAGAGTACGTCATTTGCCAAAATTTGTTTTATCTTATCGTTACTAAGAAATTAGAAAGTAAGCCGGAAGTATTCACGCATTAGGTGTGTGGAGTGTTGCCAATTTTATTTTTATAAAATAAGGTTGCTTTCATAATCTACATCATAAAGAATTTTTTTATTAATTTTTGAGGATTCCTGAAGCCCCCGAATATAACGTAACTGAACAGTTAATCCGCCATTTTCCAGACACTAGGTATATTTCCACCAAAAAATTTTGAGCAGATGGCATCCTCAAGTTTCTGGAAGAGATAAACTTAGATTGGCTATTTACTATGTTCACGATAACCTTAAAGTGTGTACAAGATTTCAAAACAATTAGTTTTGCGGTTTTTAAGCAAAATTGTAAAATTTTGTTGCAAAATTTTTGTTGCGAATGATGAGACAAATTTTGTTTTACCTTTTCCACGATATTCTTAAAATACATCTAAAATGTCACGACACTTGGTTCAATAGTTTCTGATATTATTTATCCATTAGAATCGACACATGATAAACGACAGAGAGATGAAAATAGAAGACCCACTTTTTCATATTCTAGGAGGTATGAAACGTTGAATAGTTACAATACTTCCCTAGTTTATGGTCGGGAAGTAAAATGAACACGAGAAAATGTAATATTTTAATTAATCCAACAGTTAAACAGAAGATTGATTCTTAAAAGAATATCTTGACTTAAAAGTTGATATTGCGAAATAAGCAAACTACTTAAATTTTAGACCTTTTAAAATATATATTGCCACTTTAGCGTAGGAACAACCTTAATAATTTCTGTTTGCCGAAGGTACCCGAATCGTATTATTTTTCAGTTTTAGTTGATTTATCTGCCTATTTTTGATTAGAGAAAAACAGCTTTTGCGTCGTTGTAACTGTGATTAATGTTAACACTAATTGCATGGCACAGATGGCTTATTTATAAATGGTAAACACCATGGTTCAATATCGGCAACTGCTTGCAAATTTTACAACATTTCTATGGAAGTGAATGCTTAAATTCACATAGCTTTCTGTTGTTATTTTTAATGATAGAATGTGTTTGATTCGATAAATTGCCCACTTATTGTTTTTAAAACTTAAAATAATTTCCATGTATTTTTTAATCATCCTTTTAAATTGATGAAAGCTAATATTTATTTTATTTGAAGTCGTGTGAAAGTTTTGCTACTTGAACGCAAGTTTAGATAGTCGTTTTTGTCGATTTTAATGTATTCTGAAGGAGCGTTTTTCGCTAAGTTGTTAACAGTGTTTCGAAGTATGGCATTATTTAAGACGACTTTAGAACCAAAAAAATATTCTTTATGACAGTAAATGTATGTATGCTTTACAATTTAGCTGAGAGGTTTGTTATTCTTACACCCATAATGAATTAACGAAATACAGTGATATTGAAAGTTTGCAAACTAGAACACTAAATCTAACAATAAGACAAAAACAGCAAAAGGATGAACTTAATTGTGCAATTGTGCTTATCTGTGTAATTTAGCACGGAATAGAGCAATGCTGCCATAATGTCGTACGTAAGATGAACTGATGGTGTGGTTTGCTGCATTAAAGTTAATACTAATGGAGCAATAAAGAGCTAATGTGAGTAACAAACGCAATTAATTTAAAACGCCCGACTCGACTGTCCAGTGATTGAATTGCATAGCTTTTTCGTAGGATAATCGCATAAAAATACAATTTTTCGCTGTTTTGAGTAAAACTGAAGCTTTTTGTTAAGATGCGACAAGCAAAACACAAATTATACTCGCAATAAGCACAAATTACGCCAACCACAACAATAGTGTTATTATATTTTTTACACAAAGGACCAGACAAGTGGCGAATAAAAACTTCGAGTAAGGTCTGTATAATAAGAATTGCACAAGCTCCCAGACAAATAAAAGAGTGAGGGAGAGATATGAAGATATTTGCGATTGGCATCTTAAATTCCTGAGCAGCAGTAAGTGTACTAATTCCGACAGCTGTCGCTGCCCGAACGACCAATGCATTTAAATGTTACATTTCGGTATCCAAAATTCACAAAAGATTGTCGAGGGTAAAGTGAATCGCCAAAACATGGCCTCGTTTATTACTGGATTACACAACGTAGAATTTTATTCGATTTCAACGATTTAAATGTCAACGTTATCCAATAACGATGAATGGTTTCCGGTGGGCAGTTAGGATATCGGGAATTTTGAAAGTTTTAATGGTTTAACCAGGGCTCGTTCATTGAAAAGTTCACATAGAAACATTTACACAAGATGTATGCATATTTACGCAGTGGATAATGGGGCGCAAAAACGTTTTTTGGGCTAATAAAATTTGTTCATTAAGGTTGCGAATTGTTGAACTGTCACTATGTTGGACTTACTGGTGAAATATTAAAACGGTTTTAAAAAATCTATAGTGGCAGCAATATAATGTTATTGGCGACCTTGAGGGACAGTAAAATTTAATTTGATTTCTGGGTTGTAAGGGTACTTTTTGTAAAAATTTAAAAGGTGTTAACTGAATGTAAATGCCGGATACAGCAGAAATAACTTCAAAAGTGCTTTTATCAAAATAACTAAATTTCGTGTATAGTACGACAAAAATGATCTGCAAGATAATTAAGATAATTGACAATTTACAACCTTAGTGAATAAACTTTAGTGATAATTAAAGTATGATAACTTGAGTTGGATGTGCTATTTAAGTTTTGTTAACATTCTTTTGTTAAAAGTGTTTCGTTTGATAAACGTGAGCATAATAAATGATAATGATCCTTTAATATAGAGTTTAAAAGGATCAAAATTTAGTAGGAGTATATGTATTTGGTTTTTGAGTACAGTAGTTCTTGTCAAAACGATCTTAGGTCTAGTGACAGGTTTAATTGCGAAATTACGGCCTTGGCTTTTTTCCAAATTTTGGTCGTACTTACATATTTTTATATTTATTTATTTTTTATAAAAGTTCTTAATATTTTAAGTCTTAAGTTAAAGTAAAATGTGTTTTTATGTACTTAAATGCTAAACTGTAGTGTCACTAAGGTGTGGATGACCCCTAGACTACGAAAAAAATGGTCTCCTGTTTCCATCTGTCTGTCTGTCTGTCCGCCGTCTGTGTCAATTTTTGTTAGACAGATAATCTCCGAAACTACCAGACCGAATATCATGTACATGCTAAAACACAAACCAAACTTTGTGTAATCATTCCCAACAACAATGTGATGACGTCATCTCAAACTATATAGTAAATGGGTTTTAAATTGTATCAAAGAACATGGTCCTACACGTGTAGTTTATGAATCCGTGTTGAGTTTTTACTCAAAGCGCCCAGATTTTTGGAAAAAAAATTATATAATAACATTTTGCAATTTAATTTTGCATCTGCAAAACCGAATGATGTGAAATATTGCAAACGTTCTAAAGTTATCATAAACATGCTAAATTTTTAATCAAAATATATTTGCTTATGTCCCCCACAAAAATTAATGACATCACCCCAAAGTTTTGCCGAATAGATCTAAAATGTGCAAAATATACTATATTATCTATTCTTGTGATCTTTCATTGCATCATTTTTTAGATTTGCTTGTACAGATGACTGAAAAAAAAAATTTCTTAACTAAATTTGCTCCTTATTTTGTTTATTTTGTATCCTGTAATGGACTTCGACCTGCTGGATTAATTAATTAAATTAAAATTAAAATAAATTTATTGATTAAATCAGGAACTGCAAAACCGGATGGTTTGAAATCTTACAGACGTTTTGAAGTTATTGTAGGCATGGTAAATTTTTAATCAAAGTATCTGTATCTGTTTAATCCATCCAAAAAGTTGATGGCGTCCCTAAAATGTGCAAAATATGATGAGTTTTTACTTGTGATTTTTCATTGCAGTCATATTTTTTAGATTTGCTTATGCAGGTGCTCAAAAAATGAATGAATGAATGAATCCAATGTGATCCAATCAGGAACGGCTCACTCCATTTTCCCGAAAATTTGGGAATACAATACTGTTATTATTATTATTACACTGCAATAATCCAAGCTGATATACGTGTCCTTGCAAAAATGTTGAGACGTCATCAGAAAATTTTGTGAATTAAAAACTCATTTGAAACATACACATAGCACGCTCCTTTACATTAACTTTAATATTACATACATATGTTTATTTCAACGTATAATAGTTTTGATAAAAAATAAAATTCGCAAAATCAAATTTAAATTTGATAATTAAATTTCAGGAAAGTTCTGTCGAAAATATCTTTGAGCAATGTTTTAAATTGCCTTAACCATAAACATCGAAATATGCATTACAGAAAACATTATTTTGGTTAACGTCTTCTCCGCTATGGATTTTTATTTGTTTCTTTCAGATTTTCTTAGATTTCATCAAATGCTCTCGGATTTTTTCAAATTCTTTCAGATCTTGCCAGATTCTCTCGGGTTCTCCCGGATTCTCTCAAATTGTGTCAGATTCTCTCAGACTTTCTTAGACTCTCTAAGATTCTTAAGATTCTTTCAGATTCTCTCTGTTTCTCTCAGATTAATTACGATTTTTTCAGATTCTCACGATTCTTTCAGATCTTTCCAGATCTTTGAAGACATTTGCAGAATTTTCCAGAAATATTTTTAAATTCCTTCAAATTATTTCAGATTTTCGCAGATTCTATCAGATTCTCCCACATTCTCTCAAATTATATCAGATTCTCTCAAATTCTCTCAGATTCCCTGAGATTCTCACTGGTTGTCTCAAATTCACACAGATTTTTCAAGATTCTTTCAATGTCTTTCAGATTCTTTCAGATCCTTCCAGATTCTTTTAGATTCTTCCAGATTCTTTCAGATTCTTTCACATTCCTTCACATTCTTCCAGATTCTGTTCGATGTCTTGGATTTTTTTCAGATTCTTTAAGATCTTGTCTGAAATTTCCTCAGATATTTTCAGGTTCTTTCAGATCTTGGCAGAAATTTCCAGATTCTTTCAGATTCTCTCAGATTCTTTTAAATTGTATCAGATTCTCTCAGATTTACTTCGACTTTCTCAAACTCTTTCAGATTCTCTCTGTTTCTCTCAGATTCATTAAGATTTTTTCAGATTCTCACAGATTCTTCCAGATTCTTCCAGAGCTTTGAAGACATTTCCAGAATTTTCCAGACACCTTCAGTAATTTTCAGGTCTTGCAGACACTTCTAGACTCTTTTACATCATTCCACATTCTTTCAGATTGTTTCAGGTTGTGTCAGATCCTCTCGAAAGCTCTTAAACTCTTGCAGAATCGCTCTCATTCTCCCAGAAACTTTCAGACTCTTTCAGACTTTCTCATACTCTTTCGGACTCTCTCAGACTCTTTCAGACTTGCTCACATTCTCTCAAATTTCTCCAGATTCTTCATATCTCGACAGATCCTTCGAAATATTTCCAGATTTTTCCAGATTTTCTCACATTTTTCCACATTTTCCCAAATTCCTTCTAATCCTTTCAGGTATTTTTCCAAACTCTCCCACACTCCTTCAGATTTTTCATAATTCTTTTAAATTCCTTCAAATTGTTTCTCAGGTTCTATTACATTCTTCCAGATTTTCTCAGATTTCATCAGATTCTACCAAACTCTCTCAAATTCTTTCAGATTCATTGAGGTTCTCTCTGGTTGTCTCAGATTCATTCAGACTTCATCAGATTCTTCCAAACTCCATCAAATTCTTTCAGATTCATTGAGGTTCACCCTGGTTGCCTCAGATTTATTCAGAACCTGTCTGATGCTCTAGGATTTTACGATTCAGGTCCCTGTAGACTCTTCCACACTTCTTCAGATTCTTCAAAATTCTTTTAAATTCCCTCAAATTGTCCCAAATTGTCTCAGATTCTATCAGATTCTCTCAAACTCTCTCAGATTCTTTCAAACTCTCTGACATTCTCTCAGACTAGTTGAGGTTTTTCCTGATTCCCAGGTTCATTCAGATTCCTTCAGATTCATTCAAATTCTTTCAGAATTTTCCAGATACCTTCAATACTTGTCAGGTCTTGCAAACACTTCCAGACTCTTTCACAACAATCCAAATATTATCAGATTATCTCCGGTTGTGTCAGATCCTCTCGAACTCTGTCAGACTCTTTCAAAAACTCTCTCACATTCTTTCAAATTCTTTCAGACTCTCTCATACTTTTCAAACCCGCTTACATTCTCTAAAATTCTCTCAGATTCTTTCAAATTTTTCCAGATTTTCCCACGTTGCTTCTTATACTTTCAGGTTTTTTGCAGACTCTCCCACACTCCTTCAGATTCTTCAAAATTCTTTTAAATTCCCTCAAATTTTCTCAGATTCTTTCAAACTCTCTGAAATTCTCTCAGACTATTTGAGATTTTCCCTGATTCCCAGATTCATTCAGATTCTTTCAGATTCTCTCAGATTTTTTCAGATTCTTTCAGATTTTCTCAGATTCCCTCAAATGCTCTCGGATTTTTCCAGATTTTTTCAGATCTTGCCAGTCAATTTTGCACTGACACAAATGCATTAAGTAAGTAAATAAGTAAATAAATAAATAAATAAAAATAAATAAATAAATAAATAAATAAATAAATGGTTCATTGTACTCAACGGGGCGAACCCCACAACTGAATACAAAAATATAAAATCTAAACACTTTCTATAATAATAAAACTAAATAAGTAAATTAATGGATATTAATTCTATCTAAACTTAATTATCAAAACAAATATGAAAAGTAAAATTTTTTTATACTTCCCAGGCTACATATAAAGACATCCATAGATGAGTGAAATTTATTTACTGAATTACAGATATTATACATATATTGGAGAAAATTTCAGTACATTCGTTCTTGCTGTTTTCAACTAGATTAAATAATGATGTCTTATGTTGGAGCAATTACAATTAACCACGTCCAGTAGGTTTGAGGCATCAACAGCTTTCTTATACGTTTCACAAAAAATGTGACGTATAATACTTCTATCCTTGTAGCAAGACTTTTAGCAGAGGATTTTGATAAAAGTAGGTCTTGGGAATATCCTCTTGATGGGTATATATCATATGTTTTAAAATGAAGAAATTTCAAGAATTGCCGCCAACATATTTCAATTCATCCAAATGACATTTGTAATGAGGAAACCAGATGATTGCTGCATAGTCCAGTTTACTTCTTACCAAAAAGGACGAAAATGACGAAGGACGAAAAGGACGAAAAGGACGAAGAACAAAAAGAAGGAAAAGGACGAAGGACGAAAAGGTCGAAAGACGAAAGACGAAGGACAAGGGACGAAGGACGAAGGACGAAGGACGAAGGACGAAAAGGGTGAAGGACGAACAGGACGAAGGACGAAGGACAAAAAGGACGAAGGACGAAGAACTGAAAGATCGAAAAGGCTGAAGGACGAAAGACGAAGGACAAAGGATTAAGGACGATGGACGAAGGACGAAGAACAAAAAGGACGAAAAGGATGAAGGACGAAGGACGAAAAGGACGAAGGATGAAGGACGAAGGATGAAGGACGAAGGATGAAGGACGAAGGATGAAGGACGAAGGATGAAGGACGAAGGATGAAGGACGAAGGATGAAGGACGAAGGACGAAAATGACGAAAAACGAAAGACGAAAAGGACGAAGGACGAAAAGGAAGAAGGACGAAGGACGAAAAGGACGAAGGACAAAGGACAAAAATGACGAAGGACGAAAAGGACGAAGGACGAAAAGGACGGAGGACGAAGGACGAAAAGGACGGAGGACGAAGGACGAAAAGGACGAAGGACGAAAAGGACGAAGGACGAAGGACGAAAAGGACGAAGGATGAAAAGGACGAAGGACGAAAAGGACGAAGTAGATTAAATAATGATATCTTATGTTGGTTTTGAAGCAATTAAAAGTAATCATGTCCAGTAGGTTTGAGGCAATATTCTAAGAAACCATTAATTCGGAACAAGGAACGAATAGCGGTCATAATTTACGATTGTTTCTGCTTGTTTGATAACTTGTCTAATTCTTTGGTTGAAACAATATTTCGTAGCATTTTGTAATTAATTAGAAAAAAAACGATCTTAATATAAAAAAGATGGTTGAAGGATATTTATACCCTCTGAAATCTAGTCCAACAAATTCAGCTTTATACTTAATTATAAATTTATATAATAAAAGATTATTTTTCTAGATTTGATAGATAGACGGAAATGGGAGACCAACTGTTTTGTACTCTAGGAATCATGAAACCTCGAGAAAACATGAAAGTAACTTTATGGATCCTTCCTTTGCTTACGATCGGGAAGTAAAAATTGGTCTAACATTTAGTTGGAAGTTCCGTCGCCTCTGAAGTACAATACAACAAATCGCGCTTCTTCGGAAAATGATAAAATTTGATTTTTTGGAAATTTTATTTATCTTACGATAACCTCTATACGTAAAAAAAGTAACACTAGTCACAGTGTAAGAAAAAAAATGTCGCTTAAGGTAGTAGTTAGTTTTGTATTAATAAGTATGTTATTTCATAAAATTTAAGTGGAATTTATTAAGAAAAATTAGAACTGACGTCATCAAAGTGTTGGTGGGGATGAGCAGATAAATTTTAGTTAGCGTTTTATCATCTGCACGATATTCCCAACATACACACAAAATTTGACAACAATCGGTCCAACAATTTCGATAATATATGTCTAATAAAAATCTACACAGACAGACAACAGACAGACGACATACAGGCGGAAACGAAAGACCTATTTTTTTTTGTATCCTTGAGGGCATGAAACGTCGAGAAAACATGAAAGTAGCCATTTGTCCGATGGGCCTTCTTACAACTGTACTTATTTAGCTTACGCTTTTAAACGTCATCAATTTTTCGGAAGAGTAAACAAATAAATTTTGATTACCGATTTACCACAGCAAGCTTAAATAATTTTTGCCTTAATAAACTCAAACAAACTGCAGAGAGTCGATAGACAGACGACAGTCAGGCGACACACAGACGACAGTCAGACGACACACAGACCGACGACAGGAGACAAACGACAGACAGACAGCAGACAGACAACAAACCTATTGTTTCATATTCTGGACGTTATGAAACGTTATATTACATTTTTGTCTTAGAATCCACAAAGCGCTTTTTTTTAATTTCGCCAGGATGCTAACATTGTTCCGATGATTCAAGATAATTAAAATTTATTGGTAAGCCGCTCGTCTAGAAAGTTAATAACGCATCGCAAGAAATTATTAAGCAAATATTTGCTAAAAATGCTGTGAATAAAAATTTGTTTGCTGCTGATTTTGAAGTTTTAGGGTTGCTTATTTGTGTTGAATTCTATTTTTCAACCTGTAGATATTACCAAATGTCAATAGTACCTTTTTCACCTTTTAATTAATTAGTTAAATTGAACGAAACAAGTTGGCTGTAACTTTCTGAATTTTTATTTTATCTGCCATCATGTATCAAAGTTCATCATACTCCATATTTAATAAACTTGATGAATAAATTCAGTTTATTTTATTGATTGAATAAAAAATTTCGGAATTTTGGATCTGCTGAAAAAACTATTGTGTTATTTAAAATTTCATCAGGAAATTGTAAAAAAATATTTGTTTGGAAGGCTTGTGGTTTTGACTTCTGTTGACCTCAAATTAAACGCATGAAAAACAAATAATTAAATTCCGTATTACAGCAAAAATTATCAAAAAATATTATAAAATTCACTTTTTGTTATAATCCGTACAAATATTATTGAAAATATAGATACAAAAGTATTAAACCACAGTAAAGAAGTCCTCGCAGAATTTTGAAATGACGTCATCGAGTTTTTGAACAGCGACTTACTATGCTAACGACAACCTAAAGACTATGCAAAATATCAGAACATTCGGTTTTGTAATTTGTAAGTTAAATTGTTAAATTTTGTTGTAATTACAAAATAATTTAAATAAAATTTGGGTATCTAAAACTTCACAAAAATCGGTGATGTGGAAGATGACGTACATAGAAATGGGCGACCTACTTTTTCATAGATAGCATCGAGAAAATGTTCGGGCAGTAAAAATTGGGTATATTGCAAAATACCCAAAAACAACAATTATTTCTCTAGTTACTCGACTACAGTGAAAAAGTGCCTGATGAAGACTTGTTAACAGTCTGTTTGTGTATTCAAATATTCGCAAAATCTAAATAAACTGTAAATTTTTTATCAAATTGTACACACATTTCTCATGGCGTAAGTAGAGTAGAAATTTAAGCTGGTTTACCGTCGTAACTAATTTCTCATACAGAGTATTACATTAGTCTCCTTCAGAGGTTTAAGACATGTGCAATGAATTTAGTTTGTAGCTAAGTTAGTGACTTATAGTTTATTTATAATTTTCGACCGTTATTTTGTTCGCAGTTAGTTCCAGATGAGTGCTATCGCCAAGTAAAAATCAAACAAAACACTGAGATAACATTTAAATTATAGCTCTTTAAAAGTTGACGGGAAGTGGCAGCAAATGAAACGGAATATGCTCTTGAAACTTATTGCTTTATCTTGTTATTAAATTTTCAACTTTTTTTATTAACTTTATTGTGACGTAAAATAATGAAGTGAGTTATAAATGTCGTAAAAACAATGTTGATAAAAGTGTAGAAAGTATGCTTAAAATGTTTTCGATTCCGTTTTTGTATGTGTACATTTTGTGGTTAAACATAGTTTTTACAGTTGTTAACTAATATACAATAGTTAGTTAAAATGTATTATATTAAAAGGTAAAATTAAGCACCAAAAATTACGTTGCGTCCCTTTCTCTACAAGTTTATCTGTTAAAGCAAGTTTGAGGATTCCCTAGGATTTACAATGATATTTATTTCAGTTGTTCAACAACATTCATCCATTAGGCGATCGATTTCTTCCAAACATATTGTCTTCTCAAGAACTTTGGTTACGTGTAGACCAGAAACTTGTTCTTTCCGACTGGAATTTACAAATCCGCGATTTAAGTCTATTTTTGTTTGTGCAGGTAAAAATTTTCACTGATTTGTTTAGTAAACAAGCGATAAGAGTTTCCGTTCCGTGAGTTTTACTTTGCGAACGTTCTAATGATAATGATAACATTCGTAAAATACAACTTGAATTACAATAACACAAATTCCATTTCGGTAAATTACATATATTTTGATGGCGCAACTTAATCTGGGTAAACCCAGCGTTTACCGCATCTCGGTTCTAATGTGCTGCGACCCAGGACCTAATGATATGCAAATGACGATGCTCCTTTAGGCTCAGAGATGTTTTCTCGTTTAACTTCCTATTAGATATGCAATTCCCAACTCGTAGCCACATTATACGGAAAATGCATGTCACATTCTTATTAGTATTTGAAAACATGAAAAGAAGGGGCCGTTGAGGGTTGTTAACACATTACGTTTTTCTTATTCACTGCATGCATCTCTGCGTTAGACGATAAAAAATACACACTGAAAACGGAGCTTGCAGACGATTTAAATGTAATCAAATTTTAATTTTAGAAAAGGTTTGTTTAAAATAGTCGGAATCGATTATTTCTGCTTGTTGTATTGTTTCTAATGAATGCATTGCATTATTTTTTACTTTATGTTATGTTTAGTTTGTGTTGTAAGTAGATATTCCATAATTCAATTAAAATATAGTAGTTAATTAAAAATTCGCAGTACTTGTTTTTTAATTTTTGAAGACTACCCAAGTTATAATTCATAAAATATAGAAAAAAATATACGCATAATATGTACACGTTTTTGGTTAAAATATGCAGCTAAATATGCAAAACATGCATATGCAAATACTTAATTTGATTATGTCTAATAAAACAAAATGAAATTTTTAATTATATAGGAGGACAAGCTGATAAATAAGGTACCTAACTGTAAAGGATAAAATAAATAAATTCGATTATAGTCTATAATTTGATGAATACCCTGCTTTGTTTTTTTGAAACACTTTGTCCACGTAGTTTTTTCTTAAGGTACTCTCATTGGGAACTGACTTCATGGTACACTTTTTAAGAAATGATCGTAACTTGGGGTTAATCAGTTTTCATAAAGGGATATCAGCACTGAGGAATGATTCACACAAATCGAAACAATATTTCTGTTGATATGTCATCTTCTGGATGTTGGAGAAATATTCTGTAAGCAGACTTTGTGACTTCACATTAGTAGAATTCTTCCGCTTATTTTTGTGAAGGCTTGTCCCAATATGCTGAGTTATCGAAAATTTCTTTTCATAGGCGACCTGAACAATAAAATTAATCCATATTGTGCATGCTTTACTTCTCGAGCAGTAAAATATCAATGAATTAAAGCATAATAAAAATAAATGTAACAAATTCAAAAATATACTCGTAGGAATGATAAAAGTGATAACTTATTTAGCCTTAATTATTATTTCATGAAGTTAGGCGGTATGTGGATGATCGACGCAGTTATTCTTGCTTCTCCTGACAACATTACAAAAAACGAATATCATAAAATCTTACCTAATTTAATGAAGTTCCTCCACGAAGAGCTGTCTATCTTAATGAACATTAATGATGAGTAAAAGAAAACTGTGTAAACTGATATAATTTAGAATTCGTTATTACAGTATTCGTAGGTGTTTGTCGTAAATTTGTATAAATTTAAATTTCGTTGGGCGATTCAGCTGAGAAAAATTTGTGGGTATCTTGTAGGTACTTACACAAATATGACGGAATTTCAGCTACCATAAAGTGGTGTTTTACTCGTATAACGTGATGATATCTAGGATACATAGCAACACATGTTGGAGCATTTGAACTATGCCCTCCAGTGTACATCTCAGTAAATGTTACGTTGAAATTTACAATCGCAAAATTGTGAGCTAATATTATCTCTTACTAGTGATTCAGTTGAATGAATAACCCAAGCGTGCAATTTTTTGCGGGGGTGAAGAATCTAGGTCAGTTCCGATATTTTCATGCACTCAGTTCGAATCTGTGAGCTATTTTATTCGCTTGTGCCAGGGTCCTTCGTTTTAAATAAAACATGTAAATTTATTTTCAAATTAATTATGTTTTATATTCTGAAAAAAAATATATGTGTATTCTTTCCCCAAATTATAATCTTTATTTAGATTTGCATTGGTGGTCATATTGTGTTGCTTCTTATTAAGAGTAAAAAATGTAACTTAATTCTTTTTCTACTTTGCGTTAACAATGGCCTCATTATTAAACCGAAACCTGTTTAATAATGGGATCAATTGTTAAACTGTATTTCAGGTGGCGTGCAAGAAGTGGGGCCCCCTTCTTCCATTTTTTGAGGCAAACTTAGGTTAGATTGTTAGTGTTCGGTGGTTAGATGTCAAACTTTGACATTGTAAAGTTAGCCACAACGCTACAACTAACGTTTCCCATTAAAAGGCCCTAAATTATAACCTTGAATTTTTATTAATTTTTTGTTTCCGATCAGATGCAAAGTAGAAAAAATAGTATATTATACTCGTTTAATAAGACGCATTGTGGCACTTATTCCTTTGGAGCACTCCTCGCTGCGCTCGTCGTGCCCCAAACCCATGCGTGCCACAATAAGACGTCTTATTAAACTAGTATAATAATATACTATTTATTAATGTCACAACTGGAATCTTAATGATTTTTTAAGACTTTGTCGTTTACATCTTTGGAGGCATCCCACGCTTCATTTTGCTCCCTGCTCATAGTTTTTCGAAGGTTATAGTCACACCTACGCTTGCAAATTTGAAATCCATCGACAACTCCCTTCCTTGCTTTTCCCTTCAGTCACGCATTATTGACTGAGATACTGAGAGCAAGAGCCTGTCTAATCTAGAACTTTCGCATATTGTTTCAATATTCCCGGTCAAATTGAAAGTGGCGAAAATTATAAAGGGCAGTACAGACTACAGTGTGTGATTATTAAAGCAAATACTAGATATACGTTTTCCTAATATATATAAGTAATCCTCTTTTTTAAGCATGTTTTAAGTGGTTTTTGTTGTGAAAAGATGACTACGTATATTAAGAAAAAGTAGGCAAAATATTAGCCCCGCCACCCACCCTGTCTCAATTGTGATGATTTTTTTTATTCGTCGTGAGACAAGAAGGCGGAGCTTAACTGCAAAATCCTTATTTCTCTACAAGAAATGACCATTTTTGAGTATCGTGTTGTTCAAAAAATAGTAATCATGTACATTAAGTAAAAGTTAAAGCCGGATGGAGATCGACACGGATGGGTGGGGCTCATATTTTTCGTTTTTACTTAATACATATAGTTGTCTTAGAACACAATTACTTAAGAACATGTTTCATATGGCAATTTATTGGAGAAAAATGAGGATTGCAATTAAGCTCCGCCCCCCGGCTCACGACGAATAAAATAAATCATCACAATTGACTTAGGGTGGGTGGGCGGGGCATATATTTTGCTTCGTTTTCTTGATATATTTAGTTTTTTTTACATAACAAGAGACTTAAAACATGTTTAAAGTGGTAAATTTTTGTATGTAAGTATGAATTTTGAATTGCCTCTCGGTCTAACAACGAATTAAACCTTCATAATTATTGAGGTAGGGGCAAGTATGGGTGGAGCTTAATCTCGGCAGAAATTTTTCATTCGTTGTTAGACCGAGGGGCGGAGCGTTATTGCAAAATTCATACTTCCATACAAAAATTTACCACTTTAAACGTGTTTTAAGTTTCTTGTTGTGTACAGAAAACTAAATATATTAAGAAAACAAACCAAAATATAAGACCCACCTACCCACCCTAACTCAATTGTGATGATTTGTATTCGTCGGGAGCCGGGAGGCGGAAATGGAGGGGAGGACCATAATTGCAAAATCGATATTTCCTTATACAAATTTTTCATTGTAAGCATGTTGTAAGTTACATGTTGTGAAAAGAAGTCTACACCTATTAAAACAAAAAGACTAAATCTAAGCCCACCCACCCGCCCGACGTCAATTGTGATGATTTTTTTTATTCGCCGCGAACCCAGGGGCGGAGCTTAACTGCAAAATACCTATTTCTTTACAAGAAATTAAAAACATGTTTTTGAGTATCGCGTTGTTCAAAGAATACCATGTACATTAAGAAAGACAGACAAAATATAAACCCCGCCCACCCACCCATCTCAATTGTTATGATTTTTTTTATTGTCAGACAGTTAAAACACATTTAAAATGGTAAATAGGCTCCGCCCCTAGGTGTGCCAATGAATGAAAACTTCATTACTATTTACATCAGGAAAGTTATGAGTGGGGCTTAATCCTCGGGTTTAATTTTTTCTTATTATACATAATATTCGTTGAATAACACAATACTGAAACAAATGTCTTACATGGTAGTTTCTTGTAGAGAAATCATAAGGATTTTGCATTTAAATTTTACGTAATTATAAAGGCAAGATTTTTAAAAGCTTATATGCTTACATTTCCAATGTGGTGGGAAAAGGTAAATTTGGCATCGAACAACATCCCACACAGAGGCATTGGGGCAGTCTATAATTCTTATTTCTTACTGTAATTTGTCATAGCTTACAGGTAAGTTGTTGGTTAGTTATTTTCACATGAAACACGCCGGAAAATCTTTAAGACATCTGCTATAGCAAAACTTCAGTTTGAATATTCTTGACAATATTGTCAATAAAAATATCGACGAGAAGAGGGCCTAAAATAGATCGTTGAGGAACGATCTAGACTTTATGGGACTCGTAGGCATGGTGTTTCACATTAAGAAATCTTAATGCCACATAAGAATAAATTAGGTGACCTAGATGATCTAATAAGTCAATGTTTAACAGCTTCAACTGCAAGATGTCGTGGGTCAGCTTGTTGAAGGCTTTCGAAAAATCGTAGAAGTTACAAAGCAATGGCAAAGGGCGATAGTTTTCAATGATATCTTTTTTGCCTTTCTTAGGAATAGGGGTTATAATTGAAAGTTTTCAAACGTCTGGAAAAAATAAAGTGGGTATTAGCACAGTCTGGTGTTACAGCAATAATCAACAAATTTGAGTTAACCATCTGCTTTTAAAAAAGAATTAGAAAAACTGGTACTGAAATGTTTTATAAACACATTCATTATGTCTTTCAGATTGTGTAAAGTACTATGGCGATAACTCATCGGAGACGGTATACCAGAGCGTTTATTCCGATTTTTGATCTATGTCCAAAACTTACTGGGATTAGATTTAATATTGTGTTCCAAATTGACAGTGTATAGAATATCGGCTTTTTTGATGCCATTTTTAACTCTGTGCGAGCAGATTTAAAATTTTGGAGCTCTGAGTTGTATCTACGTCATAACTTCCATTTCCATAAAAAATGAGTTAAGGTTATTTAGACAGAACTTCCCTCGCCTTTGAAATATAATAAAGTCTAGCTTTATCAGACATTTTTTAAAATGGATTTTGTTATTTTTATTTTTGTAATGATAACCCGTATAAATTAAAATAAAGATATGTGTAGGGTAGAAGAACAGAAGTCCTAAAAATTATGAATACGTTAATAAACCACAAGTATAGACTCATAATATTTTGCACATTTTAGATATTATAATATGACGTCATCAAATTGTGTATGAGTGTGCGTGAGGAGAGGGGTGAATATCGACAAATTTTGATTAAAGATTTACCATGTTTAAAATATCTGCAAAATTTCAGAGCATTTAGTTTTGCAGTTTCAAAGTTAAATTGGAAAATATTGTTATATAATTTTGACATTTTTTTCAAAAATCTGTAAGTGTAGGGTGGAAAGTAAAGACGGTTTCATAAACGATAGTATAGGAGTTATAAAAGTTAAATAAAATTTATTATGCAGCTCCTCAAAGTCGGAGACTCTCTCTGACTCTGTATTTTTTTCTAAACAGTTCTAGTTTTCTAAGTTATATTGTCATGGATATTTTTTAAAGTAACCGTCAGTTTTGTTATCAGAAATGTTTTAGAAATAGCACAGGTAATCGCTAGTGGTTTAATAATAGTATATTATTAAACGAGTATAATTTACAATTTTTTCTACTTTGCATCTGATCGGAAACAAAAAATTAATAAAAATTCAAGGTTTTAATTTAGGGCCTTTTAATTCGAAAGGTTAGTTGTAGCGTTGTGGCTAACTTCACAATGTCCAAGTTTGACATCTAACCACCGAACACTAACAATCTAACCTAAGTTTGCCTCAAAAAATGGAAGAAGGGGGCCCCACTTCTTGTACGCCACCTGAAATACAGTTTAATAATTGATCCCATTATTAAACTGGTTTCGGTTTAATAATGAGGCCATTGTTAACGCAAAGTAGAACATTTTTTTTTTAATATTGAAAAAAAGTAAATAAATAAAAATTTGTACATACATGTAAAACTTAAAAAAAAACAAAAATCCACAAGCTTTGGACCTTATGGCGTAGGTATTACAAAATTTCTGATCTTACAGCAACACTACTACCTTAAACAGTGTGTTTTCCTAATTCATGGACCATTTCTTTTTACTTTTATTGCAGAGCAAAGTAGAAAGTACCGAATAATTAAGTGTTGGCAATTCAGTACGCTCTTCTCTCGCCTGTATTTTGGTGTGCATATCCACTCGAAGCATGTTTGGCAAAAATGCGCAAAATTTCCCCAACTTTTTCTTTGTTCATTTTGACTCATTGCTGCCGACTTTCTATCAGTAGTAATAATTTGATTAATGAGTTAAATATGAAGATATAAAACAGGCTGTTATTACCAATTAATAGACGAAATTGTGTGACGGAAATAAATACAAAAATACATTCAAGAAAAGTGAAAAAGTGCTTGTCCACATACCATTGGTTTTAAATTTTTACTGAGGAGGCACACAAAACAAAACAATTTATTATTTTTTTTTACGACCGCATATCCATAAAAATTTACCATGCTTGTTATGTTTATCAAAATATCTATGAAAGTCTCTCGTTTTGTCATGAACACTTTTTTTTATTAATAAATCGGGGGTGGCTCTCCCTAAAATTTTACCGTCGCAAGGCAGAGGACGATTTTCTATTAAATATCCAAGTGCATTTATTATTTTTTATCCCGTAACTTATGTCAATTACTGGTAGTGGTCATTGTTCGAGCAGGACCCGATTCCAGCTGAATACCGCACTAGACGCACGATTTCCATGGCAACGGTGTAAACAAATTGTCTAAATGAGGCATGATTTAGTCTACGTTTTATCAGCACTTCAACAACGTATCATCGTATATCCAAGATGCAAGTAAGTTTTGATACATTTTATACAAATGAAAAATTACTTTTGATAATTTATGACACAAAATTGCGGATAATTTTTTAAATATTGGAAATTACTAATTTGCTATGTCCAGTGTGTTTATAGATGTCGTAATTTGGGGGGGGGGGGAGGGGGGCGGCACGTGCCCTTGTACCCCATGGCACTAGCCGCCGCTGCTTTCTATACCAGTTCCTTTGATTTATTTCAAATTTATTGTAGATTAACTTCCTCAACGGCTGGCTCTTCTTAAACACTTATTTCCAAAAACGCAATTTATTTATTTCAAATCTGGTTAATTTTGAAACTGAATACGTTAGGCATGCTATTTTTGGTGAAAATAAAAGGCAACGTTTTAATAGATTATTCATATAAAAGCATAGAGAATCGTTTTTTAATGCACAAATAAAGATAAAAGATATTTATAATCCAATATATACAGATATATATTGTGGATATGTGGCACAAATTTAGAGGATTACTTCTTGGATTCTTTAAAAAAAAGTTTGTTTTTCAAGACGAATTTTTTGGAATACATATATCGGGTGTCCCAGTCATAGATGTTAAATTAAGTTACCTAGATACCCGACTACCTAACCCTGCGCTGCAGAGAGAAGTGAAGCTTCAAGGTCGAGTGGCCGCCATTTGTCAGAAAGGCAAAACATTGCTGTCAATGTATGATCGCTTGGTAATATATTAGGAAAATAGTGCTAAATATATGCTATATATATGTATATATGAATTAAAGTATAGTTCCAAAAAGTGTTGGTTTATTAAAAGCGAAATATGCCGGCATCGTGTTCCGCATTTGGGTGTACAAATCGGTTTAAACCAGGAGGAAACGTCCAGTTTTTTGGGTAATTTGCGGTGGATTGCTAAATCGGTTTGTCTTTTTATTATGTGATTTTGTCTTTGGATTTCCCCTGAAAAATGAAAAGCTCTTGGAACAGTGGGTTAGAGTAATGAAAAGAAAAAAAATTACACCAACAAAAGCCAGTAAATTGTGTAGTGACCCTTTCACTGAAAGTGATTATTTGGTGCGTCCTGGCACGTATTTACTGCTTAGGTATTTTTTTTTAATTTTAATGACTTCTGATTTATGTAAGAATTGGAAAACTATTTTAATTATTTTTCCTCAATAACGTAACATTTGTACTATATTTTAAGTTATATGTACTTTTGTTGTATGTCAGGATTGGCAAGCTAACAATAAAATGTGCACCTGATTTTCTTAGAACAAATAAATAATATTTTACCCTTACTTTCACCATTACCGTAATACAATTCTACAGTATTTTGCCTCTTTGACAAATGGCCGCCATAGGCTTCACTTTATGCGACGCAGTTGCGCATCTAGTAGAGTATAAGGTTAAAATCTATGGTCCCAGTGTACCTGTTCCACTCAAATATCTCAATTATTTTAAAACATAAAACACAGTCTACGTATTAAATGGATACATTTCTGGCGTCGTATTGGTTTCAGTTTCGCCGAAAATGACATCAATTATCTTTTTTTAATACAAAAGGTTACAATTTTTCAATAATTAAATACTGCCCTTTTTTCCTTTCAACGATATATCACATGATACAATGTTCTTTACCTGAATGTTTTAAAACGTCCTTAAAATACAAATAAAAATAGAAATTTAACACGATCATCTAAGCCTTTTAACAAAATCAAAATTTAATGCAAAATAAAATGATACAAAAACAATAACTTTACATTAAATGTTCAAATTGACGACTTTCTGCCTCTAAACAACATTCTGATCGATGAAGTAGACACCTACTTGTTACTACTTGTAACATTTTTGGGTTAATCCTATCACATTCTACCCTAATTCTTGCTTAAGGTCTTCTAAGTCTCTTAGAGGTTGCTAATATACACTTCTTTTAAATAGCACCACAAAAAAAATTAGAGGTGTTAGATCTGTAGATCTGGCAGCCCACCGAATTGCTCCATTTTTGCCAATCTTAATATATGTAGTCATATTTTCACAACAAAAAACTGAAAACATGGCTAAAATGCTACATTTTGTCAAGGAAATATGGATTTTTTAATTATGGGTCGGAACCGAATTGCAAAATCGATATTTCCTTAGACAAATTTTCCATTTTAAACATGTTTAAAGTTTCTTGTTGTGAAAAGAAGTTTACACATATTGAAACAATAAAGGAAAAATGTAACCCCGCCCACCCGCCCTATCGCAATTGTGATGACTTTTTTTATTCGCAGTGAACCAAGAGGGCGGAGCTTAACTGCGAAATACTTATTTCTTTACAAGAAGTTAAAAACATGTTGTTGAGTATCGTGTTGTTCAAAGAATACTATGTATA
Organism: Zophobas morio; assembly: GCF_036711695.1. Taxonomy (NCBI): domain Eukaryota; kingdom Metazoa; phylum Arthropoda; class Insecta; order Coleoptera; family Tenebrionidae; genus Zophobas; species Zophobas morio. The sequence goes on along the minus strand of NW_026972129.1, from coordinate 15,917,856 downwards.
TTAAGAAAAAAAGCCAAAATATAAACCCCGCCCACCCACCCCATCTCGATTGTGATGAATTTTTTATTATTAGAAACTTAAAACACGCTTAAAATGGTAAATTTTTGTAAAAAAATATGGTTTTTGCAATTAAGCTCCACCCCCTTGGCTCACGACGAATAAAAAAATCATCAGAGTTGAGATCGAGCGGGTAGGCGAGGGGTAAAATGTAAATTTTACCTTGTTTTCTTAGTATGTGCAGTAATTTTTTCACAACAAGAAACCTAAAACGTGTTTAAAACGATGAATTTGTTTAGGGAAACATCCATTTTCCAATTACGCTCCGCCCCTCGGTCTGACAACGAATGAAAAATTCATCACAACTAAGAATTGAAATCGGGGTGGGTATGGGTGGGGCCTAATTTTTGGCTTTATTTTTTCTAAAAATACATAGTATTCTTGTATTCTAGTATTCACGATACTCAAAAACATGTTTTTAATTCCTCGTAGAGAAATAAGGATTTTGCAGGCTTCTTGGCTCACGGCGAATAAAAAAATCATCACAATCGAGATAGGGTGGGTGGGCGGGGCTTATGTTTTCCCTTGTTTTCTTAATATGTGTAGTCAGCTGTTCACAACAAGAAAATTAAAACATGTTTAAAATGGTAAATTCCTGTAGACAAATATGGATCTTAAAATTAAAAATAAGGATTTTACAATTAAGCTCCGCCCCTCAGCTTAAGTCGAATATAAAAAATCATCAGAATTGAGACAGGGCGGGTGGGCGGGGTTTATATTTTTCCTTTTTTTCTTAATATACATATCATACCATCTTTTCACATCGTATCTATGAGAATATGTATGATTCAAATAATCTGTTGTTATTCGCGCACTGAGTGGTGGTGCACTATCTCGCTGGAAATACATTGTTTCTCTCACGACGAGTGGAACATCTTCTAATAACACTGTTTTTCGTGAAAAGACTGCGTTTCTTTTTGGAAGACCTAGATTGCTTCAAATTGCGAAATACATACAACTTGGTTGTTGTCTCTCCGGAAATCTTTCTTCGTATAATGTTCTGGATTGTCTTCTATTTCACCTACACTTTCTTAAATAAGTATCTAACTTTTCGTTTTCCATTTTTGACACTACAATCTTTTATTCATTTTAATCTAGAAGTGACAAGCCAAAACACGTAAATAAGAGGAAACGTTGCTTGAGAAACGCCACCGTATTTTTTTTTTATTTCGCAAGCGTTTAAAAGCTGTTAGATGAATACTGTTATACCGAGTCATATGTCATTGAAAAGAGAAAAAATATTCTCTTTTATAGTACTGCAAACTGTAGTGAGTGGAACAAGTACACTGGGACACCTGGTATAGGGTGCTACAAAAAAAAAACATCTAATCTTTTCTTCATTGAATGCCGAACTTTAAAAAAAAACAGGGTGGTTTCTTATTGCATTGTATTTTTCAGTTATCATATTTATCAAATCTTCTTTTTTTTTCGATGGTGTAGTGTACACTACTCTTTTTAAACGACCTCATCAATAAAAATTCAAGGGATTTAAGTAGATTGAGTAGTTTTATTTTACTTTTATCGTTCCGTGTTCCAAACAAAGCGTTTTTCCGATAATCATTTAGAGACAAACATTTTAAAATAAACGAAGGAATAACTTCCTGAATTTTTGCCGCATATTTAGTACATACTGTAACGGTTTTCACTTATTTATGGCTTTGTTATAGATTATAGTGTACTAACACTAAATTATAAAAGTATCACAATTCTACATTAGTGGACAAACGTTGTTTTATAACTTCGGCGAGTGAGTTAAAATCATTTTTTGCTTTTCTTATCAATAACTTCTGTTATAAAGCACGGTACTGTAAAACGAACATGTCATTATCCCTATGACGCTGAAAATTTCAACAAACTCTCTACGTTTTTCAGCAGTTACACCGTCATTTTCTCAGACTAAACTAATCTATTTACTTTGCTTTCTAATTTATGTCCTACCTGTGGCTCCCCCAACTAACATTTTTTTGCGGTCCAAGGTGGAAAGAACCGAGTGCAGGATCGGGAATGAAAGTTAGTTTTGATTTTTTAATAAAGAAAAGAAACGTGGCTAAAAACGCATGTGTTTTATTGATCCATACTCTTGTGTATAGTTGCCACTACCGCGTTGTCATTTGTAGTCGAATAAATTTTAGGCTTATTATAGACATACTTCATAATGTTTACAAAAAATCAAAGCCAGCTTGACAATTTTTTCAGTTGAACACCCGATATCTAAATATATTTAAAAATTTGTGATTACCATGTACCTAATAATAAGTATAAAAGTATAGTGCAAATATATAAAGTACTATTTATCTTTCTTTTTTTAATTTTCGAGATAACAATATTTATTTGTCAGCCCTACATAACATCATATATTAATATAGTAATAATAATGAACACAATGAGTCAAACTGTTTCCTAATTTTTTCAATCTTGAAAGTTAGCGAAATTATATATGTTTTAGTAGTGGGCTTGAGTTATTAATAGTCAATTAATTAAAGTCTGGACCAATAAATATCAACATTAACTAATAAATAAAAGGGGTTATCGGCCAACTGTGAAGTATGACTAATAAAAACACCCACCAACATCAATCCAATCGGTTCGTCTCGTTGCATATTTATGTAAATATATTGGGTGTACAGTCTATTTTTGGCAGGAATTGTAGTAATGGCATGTCTGATTTTTGCTATTTTAAAATACGGTTTGTAAGATTATGTTTTGTTAGAGTAATATTTCTTGAGAGTATAATTAAAATACAAAAACAAAATAAAACTTTCGATATTATTCTTTTTGATCATGTGAATGATCTAAAATCACATCAGTGACGAGGTGCATATTAATTTTTTTAACCAGTGTATAAACTACACATACAGATTCTGTCGTAATAAGGTTGTGACAGAAACCTAAATTAATGTTTTGAATTATTGTATTATTTTAACGAGATTTGTACAACGAAGTGGCAGTAGAAAACAAATTTCAAAAAGTGTATTCTACGTTTGTTAAAAGTTTTAGAATCGCTTGCGTGCCTCCAACTCAACTTTTTAATTTAGAGAGTTTACCATCTCCAAGTAAGATAATATATCTCTGAAATTATTTTGCATTTGTGCAGGATACAGGAACAGTGGTGACAGTTTAGCCTTATTTACAAATTGTTGGAACATTCCGCCTGTCACATGACCAGAACCTGAAACTTCGCAGTGAAGCGAGTTCACTCGGTGGCTGCTTCCTCCCGAAAATAAGTATAAATATTTAGCACGAATTCGTTACCACTTTCTAATTACGAATTAATTGTCTAAGTGAATTATATCAGTGTAAAAGAAACAAAAAAGGTAAAGCTAATCAAATTTCGAATTACAGACCTATATCTTGCTTTGCAATTTTGTGAAAACTTTTGAATCAATTTTATATAAATACATCTACAGTTCAATTAAACATATAATATCTCCTTACCAGCATGGATTTATGTTAAACCGTTCAACTGTCTCCAACTTAACAGTATTTTCACAGTTCGTCTCAGAAACGCTCGATGCCAAAGGACAAGTTGATTGTATATATACCGACTTTTCCAAGGCATTTGATCAAATCGATCACCATATACTATTACAAAAGCTTCGTATTCTAGGTTTTTCTGATTCTTTACTAAAATTATTTTTGTCTTACCTCTCTAATCGTGAATTTAGGGTCAGATATCGTAACTTCACGTCCTCTGCTTTTTCTCCCACATCTGGGATACCCCAAGGGTCTAACCTGGGGCCGTTGATTTTTCTTTTATTTATTAATGACCTTGCAGATGTGGTATTGTGTGACAAATTAATGTTTGCCGATGATTTTAAACTTTATTCGAAAATTGAGTCTTTATATGATTGTGCATTACTTCAACGAAATATCGAAAATATTGTGCAGTGGTGTCTGGAAAATCGTCTGTCTCTGAATAAAAGCAAATGTAATGTAGTATCTTATTCAAGAAAACACATAAATATTATTTACGAGTATAACATTAATGGTTCCACTATTGAGAGATGTCATACAGTCAAAGATTTAGGTATAATATTTGATAGTAAACTCACCTTCGTGCAACACATTCATGCGTCTATTGCTGCTGCACTTAGAACCTATGGCTTTATATATAGGAACTGCAGCAATTTTTGTAATATTAGAACACTTAAAATATTGTTTTGTTCCTTGATTAGGTCGAAGTTGGAGTATGGTACTTTAATTTGGTATCCGATTTATGAAATACATTGCCGTCATTTAGAATCTGTTCAAAGACGATTCCTCAAATTTTTAGTATATTTGGAGGATGGTGTTTATCCCCCTCAAGGTTATGAACACTCCCTGTTACTTTCTCGTTTTAATTGTTTGTCTTTGGCTGTACGACGAAAAGTAATAGCGGTCAGATTTTTATATAATTTATTTCACAATAAAGTAGACTGCATTGATATTCTAAATAGATTTAATATACTTGTACCTAGACTTAATTCTCGTCAACAAGTTCTGTTTTATATTGATTCTAGCCGAACAAACGTCTCAGTTCGCTCTCCAGTGTCGGTTATGTGTAATTTATTCAACAAAATTGCACATTTATGTGATATTAATTTTGATTCTAGTGTTAGTATTTGTAATTGCATCGTTAATTTGGGTTAATTAGCTGTAGATACTTTTGTTTTTTCAATATTTATACCTTTTTAGTTACTGTCATGAATTAGTTTAGTTAGTTTGATATTATTCCTGTAATTGGGTGTTACCTGTAGGAATAAATATTATTATTATTAAAAATAATGTTGTCAGATTAATACTGTTTTTCCAGCAGGTGAAATTATGTTGGCGACAATTAATCATAATTAGTAGTTTTTAATCTAAATGGAGAAAGAAACAAGTGTTTGGACGAAAATACACAGCACAATGTTGTATTTATAATTTTAAGATGTTAATTATGATATAATTAGGGCGACATTTTCTGCAAAATATTTAGGGGAGTAACTTGATTGAAGGTAATAATTGCATCGACAAGTGTCAACTGCAAATGATAACAAAATCAATATCCGCGTTATATAGGTACATAATAACAATCTATCGTCAAGTAATTACAGGCCTGAAACTTGCTGGCAACTGACACCTTGTGGATCGTTCAAAATCAATTAAAAGCTTGTTATTATTAAGAAAAATTAAGGCCTGACATCATTTTGCTCGATTTTTGCGATCCGGTAAAGGGAACATTATTCATTATCTCGGTTCTTAAGTAGGAAGAAATCGTGTTAAAAACTTTTTTAATATATTTCTCTTCCTTTTTAATCCTTCTGGGTATTTTGCACTGTTTATCCGGAAGAAGACTTAATTTTTCGAGTATTTCACCCTTTAGCAGGGGAAAGAAGTGCTGCATAAAAGATGATTCCATAACTTTAAAAAGAATTACAGCTAATTACTGTCAGCAACTTTGTATCTTGGCTTTGCCTCTTTGAGTGAAATTTAGGACAATAAAAAATTAAAACCTAAATATTATGCAACGAATTATGTTCAAAAACAAAAGTTTAATTTTCATTCAGATTATGCAAATGTCGAGATAATATTCGTTTTTACACCAAACGTTCATTAGTAGAAAGCTTTTAAGAATAATTTGCCTCTCTCTATATTTAGACGCTAAAAAATGTTTGAAAATAAATAATATAAATTAGAGCGTTTTTGAAAGTATAACACCTTGCTGGAATCCTAGTTTAAATTGGCTCCTTGCCAAATTGTCTAGATTTAATAAAGCGCTCAATTTCAATCTCATCGATAATTCATTCAATTCGATAACATGTTCAAGTATCAGGAAATGCAATAAAATGCACAGACAAATTGAAATGCTTTAACAATTTAACTATATCTTGCGGATCGGTTTCGGTCTGATAGTTGTAGTAAATAAACGCTACATTTGGATCCATAATAATTAGGTTTCGGTTATCGTTGAACCTAAATGTAAGGAACTCATATGGTCATAAATGTCATATTATGATAATATAGAATAAAAATGAGTCTGCTTTTAACTCCATTCCAACTCGATCAGGGCAAGCCCCCGGGAAAGCTAGGAAATGTTGAGTTTTATCTTTTTAAATTTATGCATGGCGATGTAACTGCATGCTATCAGCATTATTAGAGTCGCGCTATAACGAAGAGACTTTTGACTTCAAATTGCTTAGTGCAAAAAGCTCAAGTGCAAAAAAGCTCAAATTAGGGTTTAACGAAATTGAGCAGTTTAGTTGTCTAACATGTCCTGTTTGTACACTAGCGTATTTACTTTGCGGTTTCTGTAAAAGGATACGGTGTTAAGATTCTTGATAAACTTGTGTACGGCGCATTTTTATTGCGATATAACAGCGCCATTGCATTTAAAATATGGAAGCGTATCTGCACGTGAATTGACCTTTTTAAACTTTATGAAAAAGTAACGTCGTAAAGGTTGTAATAACGAATAAATCGAAATTTAAATGTTTTCTGCAGTTTGTGTGCCGTATTTCGCAGCCATTTGGCAACAGAGAGGGATTTTTATGTAGGTGGAGTTGGTTTGTGCAGATTTCTTAACTAGTGCCGCTGTCTTTTGCAAAGGTGGTCGTAAAATGATTTTAATATCACACATTTTATCTGTGCTTTTTTGTTTCTACATTGTAGGACGTTATAATTTCTTAGTTATCGTATTTTACTGAAGCTCAATAGTGTTAAATTTACTATAATGAACCTTTTTGTAATTCCCATCGATTGCGCAGTGTTTAGCGTATGTGACCAATAATTCAACAGAACATAAATGAATACTGAGGGAATTCGACTGTTTCACTTTTTAGTAATGTTTGAAACCTTTTTTTGTCAAACTAATTTCTTAAAAAAAATGTGAAGATGCAAATTCGTAACTGGTCAATGCATTTATTGATTATAAAATATAGTGGCGTTCCAATACTTATATCCATCTGTACAATGATTATTTTTTTCTACAAACAAGTGTGTATTTTATAACAGTTAAAAAGAAATAGAATAGAAGAAATAGAAAAAGAAGTAAGAAAAATAAAAACAATAAAAACAGGTTCAGATGGGAATGTGGAACTTGAGCTGATCAAGTGGATGAGAAAGGAAAAAATAAAGTGGTTATTATTTGTGACGACTCATGGAAATAATTGCAGATAGCTGGAGGAGATTAGAAGATCAATATAGTATTACCAATATAGAGAAAAGGAGACCACCTGAGCTGTTATAATTAGAGATCAATTCTCAGTAAGTTTCAAAGTACCCTGTAACTTGGGTACCGTGGAATACAAACTAAAAAAATATTTGAAAATAAATTGTATCAGGAACAAGCCACATTCAAAACTATGAGTCAAATTAATATTAAGAAATATCATCTAAAGAAAAATGGAAGAAGAGCCATTTAATACTAATATTCATAGACCTACGAGTAGCATTTAACACGGTAGACAGAAGAACTATAAGGAAATGCCTGATGAAACTGATAGAAGTCACAAGAAACAGTAAGGGGAAAAATATAAATAGCTGAGAAAGCTCACCAGGATTTCGAGTGAATAGAGGATTAATACAAAGGGATAACTTAACTCCACTGCTGTTTATAGTAGTAATGGATACAATAAGTAAGAACGTAAAAATGAAGATAGGACAACATAACAATTGGATGTAGGAACATGTAACCAGTGAAGATGAATAAGATGATGTAGGACTTAATAGCCAACAGTATTTAGAAAATGCAAAAATGAATAGACATGTGGGAAAGAAAAACAGATAAAAAATGGAGGGAAATACAAGTAACAGTACAAATAAAAAGAGGCAATACAATACAGATGTTAAATGTCAAAGAGAAATATTAGAAAACGCTTGTACGAGTATTTGGGACGTGTAATTACGAAGACAAGAAGATTGAAGCAACAAGCACGAAAGGGGACAAATTTATGCGATGCTTTAAATAGAACTATGATTGGGAACAAGAAAATCGATGCAGAAGTTAAATTGAGAACGTATAACGCATTCTATCGACGATCTTTTATGCTAATAATACCAGTACTGTAATGAAAATTTGGTAATTTCAGGAAAATGAAGTAAGCCTTTTTTGATTTAACCAATAAAATAAAGAACCTCATTATTCACAATATTTCAGAACGATTTTTTCCCTAAAAATCTGTAAAAAAAATCAAGCCGGATTCATAAACTACACATTGTGTGTGGGGATGAGCAAACAATCTAGATACAAAATTTGACAATATCCCTGGAAATATATCTATACATATGTAGAAAAATATCTTACAACTATGTGAAAATTATAGAAAATTAAGATCTAAATTTTGATTACTTTTGATTGATTTGTGACATTATTAAGTGACAACATACTCGACAAACAGGGTAATGCACACTTGGTCAATAAACTAACAGGCTGCGAAGGATTCCAAGAGAAAGTTGGCTTGCAAATCCGGCTTAAAACTATAAAACAGGTGAATAAAGAAAGAGAACGGTTTATAGCAGAAGTTCAACAAGCCGTTTGGAACAACAAACGAACTTAAGTATCTTAAAGAAATAAAAGACATGGTAGCAGAGAAGCGAAAACTAAGAAAAAAATGGCAACAAGAAAGAACACCAAAAAACAAAAATAGATTAAACAACCTAACGCAGAATAAATAGGGAAATAATAAAAATAAAAAAATGAGTATATTAATAAATTTATAAAGGGGTTAACTGTGCGAAGTGTAAAAGCTTAAGAAGAATTTGAAACATTAGACTTTATAGACGTACAAATTGAAATAAAATTAGTACATCCCAAAGAACTAGTCAGAGAAAAAATGTAATACGGGGTTTCTATAAATGATTATAGGGTCGAAGTAGGTGGTGAAAACGTGCCACCTCTCAGTTTTGAACTTTATTAAACGCCCAAGGACGCATGATGAAGACCACACGCGTATGTGTAACTGGTTGCCTAAATCCTTCATATCTTATTAAAAAATAAAACTAAATTTATTGTGGTTAAACATCACAGTAAATGTTGAAAATGTTCACGACTATTTTGTTCAAGGTACATGTTCACTATCTATGTTTCAACGAAGCGGGATTTTTTAAATCCATAGCCAACTATGCCCTTATAATCATTTATAAAAGTCCTGTATAAATAGCAAAAAGACACCAGGTTATGACTTAATAACCTTCAAGAAATTCCCAAGAAAAGCAGTTGCAAATTCACATACTGCAGGCTGTATTTCGTCTGAAACACATACAAGTTGCGTAGAAAATGGCTGAGGTAATGATGATACCAAGGTAAGACATGTAATGAAATTAAGTCTTAGCGAACATTTTCTTTGCTCTCCATAAGATCAAACCTATTTAAAAAACTGCTCTTAAAAATACCAAGCACTCGATTACCAGTTTGGGTTTAGGGATTCCAATGCAACTATTGATCAAGTGCACATAATAATATAACCAGCGTGATTGAAAAATGCATGAAGAAAAAAAAGACATGCTCAACAGTACTTTTTAACATTGCCTCGGCCTTTGATAAAGTTTGACACTAAGTGTTACTCTATATAAAATCAAAAAACTGTTAGCAAAGATAAATCTGTGAAATATTGGCATCTTACACTTGTGGACAAATATTTAGAATAAAACTGTGGGGATCCTACTCCAATATTAAATATTAAGAACTTAAAGATGGAGTGCCGCAGGGTAGTGTCTTCGGTCCAATCTTATACACACGAAATGTACCAGCAACAATCAGCGAAATAACTATTCCAAAAAGAAAAACTTCAAACTACCTTGATACTGACTTCGACGTTCAACTAAGGTGGAAGGGGCATGTAAAGAAAAAACAAACTGAACTCGCCCCAAGTTTAAGAAAATGTAGTGGTTAATTGGGCGAAAATCTCAATTATCTATATACGACAAGCTGTTATTATACAAGGAAATATTCAAACGCACCTGGATCTATGGGATCTAGCAAAATCAAAAGTTACATAAAAGGTATGTAGTCAAGCATCTAGGTATAACTACCTTATAAGAACAGAAAGTAAAATTGTAGTTATTCGGCAACGAATAGTGACAACAAAAATTTTAAGAAAAAAAAATCTGCCTAATAAAAATACAGACTTACCTGCAACAAATGACATAGGATATATGAGAGATGATAGATAACAAGTGGAAAACGGAGATCTACTTCGTCATATTCTAAGGCTCATAAAACGTCGCTACTCAAGAAAAATATTGAACGTAGACGTGAAAAAAATTAGAATAGAACAAAGTGACATTTACTTCAAAGCACTTATTAAAGATAAAAGGAAAGTCAAAGACTACGTTCTTCTATACGCACAGTCTTCTTTTTTGAAGAACAAAGAGTTTAGTTTTTTTTTAATAATAATAATAATAATAATAATAAGTTTATTAGTGCATAAAAACTACAGCGGTTTTTGCATAAGTCAAGATACAAAATTAAATACATTTAAACTGAAAAGTACAACACATCATTTAGAAACTCTTCAAAGGTGTAGAAAGCCTTTGAGAGCAAATACTGTTTCAAAGTAATTTTGAATTTACGGATGGACAGAATTTGCACGTCATGGGACAACTTGTTAAAAAACTTTATGCCATAATATTCGGTACCATTTTGAGACTTGTGAAGTCTCAGTTTTCTCAAGCGTAGTTTAGACTTGTACCGAGTATCATGGTTGTGAACATCACGATGACACAAGTAGTCACTTAAATTTTTTTTTATAAAGATAAGACAATGAAATATATGTAGTGAGGTTAGTAAGAATTTTAAGTTCAATAAATTTCTCTCTGCAATCTTCTCTGTAACCAAGTCCCGCAACAATCCTAACTGCCTTACGCTGGAAACTGAAAAATCTATGCCTTATTGGAGAATGACCCCAAACTATTAGCCCGTAAGTAAAATGACTCTGACAGAGAGCAAAGTAGGCATTTTTTAAGAAATCAGTAGGAACTTTGCTGCTGAGGTTTCTCAATAGAAATATATTTTTACAAATAGTTTTGGCGGTGATTTCTTCATGCCAGTTCCATTGAAGATGGTTATCAATATAGACCCCTAGAAATTTAGCAGTTGTGTCAAAATCATCGTGGAAATCATGATCTTTTAATGAAAATAACATTTCAACCGTTTTGGCTTTATTTAGAAGCAATCTATTAGCTGCAAACCAAGCTTCTGCTCTTGACTGTGTCTCTTTATGTCTGTGAATTACGTTATTGATGTTAGTACCAGTGCTCACTATAGTCGTATCATCGGCAAATAATATACTATTCTCCTGTAAATATAAAGGAAAGTCATTTATAAAGATTAAAAACAGGAGTGGCCCAAGAACAGATCCTTGGGGCACTCCAATTTTTATTGGAAGGAGTCCGGAAATTGAATCACCTTCTTTAACTAACTGGTGGCGTCCGGAGAGGAAAGAAGAAAGTAGGCTACAGCTATCGGGACTGATATTATACATATGTAATTTTTCAACAAGATGTCGTGGGAGACACAGTCAAAAGCTTTAGTCAGATCAAGAAGACTGATGACTCCAAATTCATGTTTCTCAAAGCATTGCAATATTGTGTTTGTTAGAGATAGTGCAGCGTCAGTAGTGCTTCGTCCTTTACAAAAACCAAACTGGGAGCCAGCAAACAGTTGATTATTTTCAAAAAAAATTCCTAACTGTATGTATAAAAGTTTCTCCAGTATTTTGGAAAAGACTGGTAGGATGGAGATGGGCCTGTAGTTGTTCGGATCATTAACATTCCCTTTTTTGTGAATAGGAATAACAAAGGCAACTTTTAGACAGTCAGGAAAGACGGAAGCTTTGATACACAGATTGACAAGTTTAGTGAGCGGAGAGATGATGAGATCTCTAATAGTTTCGCCAGTTTGTAAAATATTGTGTATGCTAGATAGATTGAGTAGATGCTCACGCATAGCTCTCAGTTCATCGTCATACCATTCAATTTTTATGTCACGTGATTGTTTGAATTTAAAGATTTTTACCGGAAAAGCAAGATTAGCAAGGTGTGATAATAAATGAACAAATTTAGCGAATTTTGCATTACACCTTGTACTGATCATCAATAAATGTCCAATCTATTTTCTCGACCATATCAAAAAGCCGGAATTTTCCTATGGTAGTTATTGGTCTAAAGGACTGATGCACCACTTGTTCGGTTTTGATATGTGGAATAGTGAGATTTAATTTGATACCAGAATGATCAGTAAATAGAAATTCCGCCTTATTCACTGCGTAAAATTCGCTATCAATGTTGGTAAAAACATTGTCAATACGGTTTTGATACCTAGTTGGAAAATCAACTATTGGCCTGAGGCCAAAACAGTGTATGAAATCGCAAAGTCTACTCTTCAGCAAATTATCAGTATTAAATATAACATGAAATCACCCGCAAGGATAATATTCTTGGTTAAACTGTTGATGTTGGTAAACAATTTTGTTAAAATGTCTAAAAATAGATCAAAATTTCCAGAGGGAAGTCTATAAATATTAATAACTACTAGATTTATTTTATTCAAAGTTATTGCTGAGATTTCACAGTGTCGTTCTAATGATAACAATTTAATGCAGTCCAAAGAAAAACAATGAAATGGTTTTTGACACAAAATCATTGAACCCACGTGTGAGGAGTCAGGACGCGAGAAGTGAGACTTGACCGCATAATTTTTAAATTGCAATGCTTCTGATTCATTGGGTTTGAGCCAATGTGTGAAATTTTCATTTTCCAAATCCAGTTCTAATTCAGACAACTTGGAACGCAGTGATTGTATATTCAAAAACAAAAAGTTGAGTTCTAGGAAAGTACCGTTACGCTTTTTTTGTGTTTTCCTTGTAGGGGCTGGAAGGATGTTGATCAGTCCACTGGAGTGATTCGATTTTGGTGAATGCGCTCCTAGGTTTGTGTTGCAGAGGGCCTGGAAAGTCGAAAATTTTCATTTGGTTTCGACGAGTTACTCTTGAAATTAAATCGTCTTATTATGACGCCTTTCGGCCAAAAGTCCTGTCTAAAAATTTTTTCTCTAAGTTCGAAATCAGTTCCTAATTTAAATGGTGAGTTGATTCCATTAACCGGTAACTTGGTCGTCTCCAGAAACTTGATTTCCGGTATCATACCTCTGATGTATTTTTGGATTGTCGATGGATCCGTATCCTTTTTGATTTGCACCAGGAAAAACCAAGCCCTATGTTCCTTGGTTGTGGCAAAATTTTCGTCGCTAGTCATTTCTGCTGTGCCTGTAACAGTGTCTTTGTTCGTTTTCTTGGGATTGTGGTGGCGGCGTTGCTTCCTAGGTTGTTCCCATTCGTAATTAATAGTTCTATCAGTGTCAGCTGATTTCAAGGGGTCAGGAGAAACTGATGTTTCGATTTTATTATCGTCGATGGTATCAGCGGCGGTTTTTAGGGATTCAGTGACCGGTTCAATGACCGGTGCAATTACATCTTCGGGTTTTGCGGGAATGTCGTGATCTTCTATAGTATCTATTGGAATGGTTACATTCGGTGTTCTGGTGTTGTTTTCTAATTCCAAGGAGTTCTTTGCGCTTGAGGAATTATCCTTTGCAGTAAGTAGTTTGAGCAACTTCCCATTTTCTTTTTTCAAATTACGTACCTCCATTGTTAGGTCAAAAATGTCGTTTCTCAGTTTATCATACTCATTTCTGATGACTTTTTTGATGAGGTGAGAGATGGCATCGAATTGTGGGTTATCTTCATCGTTTACGTCATCGATGGAAATTTCCCTTACATGTTGACACTTCGGGTTTTTCACTTTCAAGGCCGCAGTTAAACATCCAAAATGGAAATGTCGATTACACTTGGAACAGGTCACTTTGTTTTTTACTTTACTTTTACAATAATCACAATTAAAACTTATATTTTTAGGCGAATTATGTGGTGATACGTTTAGTACAGTCGCCATGTTTTAAATGGAACCTCGTGTAAAATGGACCGCGAGATCTACCGCGCTAAAACAATTAGACTTCTTCTTATATGACTATGTCAAAGAATCATTGGAAATCAATTTGATTTTGATTGGCTGAAAAATTTTCACTTAATCTCGCTTGGTTAGTAACGGAACAAAATTTTCCGGAAAATTTTGTATTACTATGGTAACCGTACTGAATTCTATCGTCTTATTGGCCAGTACTTAGTGTCGTACGATTTTCACAATGAAATGTTATAATTTGTCAAAACTATGTTTGTTCGACTGTATTTTATGGGCGAGGGAAGTTCCCTCGAAATAACGTTCGATCAATTTTTTACTGATTGTGATTATCTATGGACACCGTTATAGCAGAATCGGTGGCTGGCATTTTCATATTTTATTATGAATTCGGAAAGTAAAAATTTGGATTTTTGTTCACCACACGGTTATTGATTTTACGAGTGCCCGAAAATGAATTTGTGCTCCGTCAACTGAAAACCGTTGCAAAAGAGGAAACTCTAAAATTTTGTGGCCTCGACTACAAAACAGTGAAAAAGAAAATAAGATCTGTTGCGGAAAAATATCCGTTTTTAACACTCCCCCGAGATTTTCGAACTTTTTTGACGAATTGTTAGCTAATTTTTTGTACTTCTAAAACCAAACTTTGTTCTGCCCGCACTGGAAGTAAAGTTTTAATATTTTAATAGGGAATTTCTGTGTTCTGTGATGCATCGATTAACGGTTTCGCAAAAAATCTCGGTACGTTGAGAATTTTTTGCTACTTCACGTTACACAAAGAAGTCTAATGCGTTCTAGTGCAGTATGTTGTTAACTTTGATGAGTGTGTGTTTGCTCGGTACAGAGACTAGTTTGTTTACAAGTTTTATGTTTATTAAAAATAATTTATTTTTATTACTGAACTAAAGTAAAACGTGGGTGTTGTTATGTGCACAATAAAAGACTCTTCCGAGATCGATATGCCAAAGGTATAGTATTGCTATTCGCTTTTATTTATCGTTGTATGGGTTGTTTACGGTATCAATTTTTTTGACTTAAATCAATATAGGCACATATATTATTTTATGAAATTATATTTACCTAGTAATACTATGCAATTTAAAAAAAATAAGTTTGCACCAAATTTTCAGTACACTAAATTAACCTCAACCCTCTCCCTCTGTGATACAGCGATGAGATAGTTTCACAAAAAAGTGTCTGATAAGGAGTTCATTGAAGTTACTTTTTACCTCACGTTACGTAAAGACGTTTAATGTGGTCTAGTGCAGAACATTTTAATCGTGATGTGTGTGTGTGTGTGTTCGTTCGGTCCGTAAATTGACTAGTTGAAACGTTTTATTTTTAATAAAAATAGTTTATTTCTGTATTAAAGTAAAATGTGAGTGTTATATGCACAAGACGATTCTTCGAGGAATGTCGTGGTAAGAAAAGAAATCGGGATTTAAGGTAAATGTTACTATTAGCTTTTATTTATCGGTTGATCATTTGTTGTAGTTTATGTTATTCATACCCTTAATAATTGAAATGGATATAAACGTAGTAATGTGAAGTTATACTTATTTAATAACACAAGCAAGTTTATACATATTTTAAAGTATAGAAATAAGATTAAAACGATCTTGTCATATATTTGTTTAATAAAATTATCTTTTTCATTGCAATTATTTCGAAAATAGATTTTTTCTACCGCCCACGTTTTTTGGTTTTCTAATAGAGCTATTAACGCACGCAAATGACGTCACAGCAGTTCGTTAATAGCGGAAAGGCGTTCTTTAATAGATCTGGTGTAATTTAGATCGGTAAGATTGGTAGCAATGACGAGAAATGTCAGGTGAATGTCAGTGGCAAATTTAAACTTAAAATTTCCCATGATTCCGGACGCGTAACTTCTTCGCAAGACATTTTAACCAATTTTAAATTACAAAAACTCGAATTGGTTCGAGTTACAATTGTTGTTGTGAAAATTCGAACCTCAAATATTTCGTGGTTAGTGTCAGACCAACCCATCACCAACCACGACAAAAGTCCCCAGATTAAAAAAAAATGCAAATTTTAATTAAATTTTGGGAAAAAACGTGTGCGGTAGAAAAAATAGTATAAATAACTCGTTCATAAGGCCATTGAGGCACTCATCCTTTATATAACTCGCGGCTTCGCCGCTCGTTCTATAAACTTGGATTCGTGCCTCAATATTTGCCTTATGAAACTCGTTCTTTAATATACTATTTGTTAATGCTGAGTATTTAAAACTTAAATTTGGATAGAATGCACTTTTAAAACGAATTTAATTATATGGCCACAATTATTCAAAAAATAATTTTTGATGGGTATAACAATTTAAATTTTTGTGAGTTTATATGAACACTTTTCTTTAAAATTTTTAATTAAACATTTAATAACGTCCCCACAAAATTGTGCTCTCGTTTGAAAAATAGATTGTGACATGTTTTAGAATTTATATAATTAACATTGACTTAATGACTGCAGAACACCGGTAGAAATTTATATATTTATTCCGTTTATAAAAATATTGAGGTCGCCTCAAAAAAGTCTCTAGTACAGTAACTACTTATAGAATATCTCAAAAAAAAGGAGATTAATTTTATTAACCAAAGAAATTTCGTCAAATTTTCTGAAAATTCTGGGAACACAGTAATCCATGATTAATGTTACACGGTGTTTATAAAAAGTTAACATACATATTTGTCCCCGCTAAGCAGTTAATGACGTCACCTAAAGTCACTAGATATATATGGTTATCTAGGGACTTTAACGTCACCACTGTTGGAGCGACACCTAGTTTCGGCCGTGCGAGGCTTGATCGTGTATTGCGCAGAGCGACACAGCGCCACTTAAAAAGACGCCATATTACTTCACTTCCGGTACGACCGTCTCCGTGGCTACCAGCGCGTGCACGTTATGTTCGTCGCATATTCTCCTTTGTAATGTACTATAATCCAATATAAGTTAATAACCGATTCCGTTGTGTTTCTATTTACGCCAACAACCACAACAATTAAAAAAAAAACTTGTCTTAAAATGTACAGCTTGCACTCACAAAAATCTTATGATAAAAAATACAATTTGCCAAAAAATATCGATTTTACATTTTGGCTGGACCAGATATTTTTTTTGTGATTTTTGATAATGCACTAATAATAATCGTTCTAGTCATTGCAGAACATTAATCAAATTTTATTTATTGATGCTCTTCAAAAACTTCGTTGATGACGTCATAAAAAATAGGATTAACTTACTATTTATTGAGAAATGTGCTTTAGGGTAGGGTCTTAATGAGTAAAATTGTTTGATTTTTGCAATTGCTTACAGATATTGTTAAAAAATGAATTTGCATATGCTTCCAAGGCGAGAGAAGTTTCGATGAAAAATTTTATGTTTTCGAAAATTGTGTACATTAAGTGAAGCATTTGAAAATTTTATCTGTTTTAAACTAATTTTGTAATACTAGTCGGCATCTTTGTTAAAATTTAATCTTCACACGTTCATATTAATTTCAGTAGTGATTTTGTTTGTGTAGAAATTATTGATATGTTTTTGTTTTGTTGTAGTGGGTTCTAATGTGCAGAGGAAGGGACTTGCTAAACTGTAGCAGAAGAAGAAGCCGTAAAGGTCAGGATTTTAGATACATTTTTATTGGGTGTTGGTTATTTTAATTTTTCAATGAATTTTATTTCGTATTGATTTTTTTATACATATATATTGATATTCGGTTTTAGATTAATAATTATAATGACGATAATTATTTTCTTTATTTAGTCTTTGCAAATACAAGACGAAATCTATCGAAACTAGTCTGATATAAATATAACTGATTATGTAAAACAACTAAACAAATGAAATACTCAAACAATGCATAATGAAAATCATTGCATTTTTATAAATGTTTTATTGTATGTAAATGTGTTACATGTTACATAATTGCTATAACAATATCTATAGATAATACCAATCGCAGTGTAAGAACAAAAAACAGCTATAATTACCTAAGCTATTGGAACAGTAACTAAAATACAGATAAAAGGGCATTTCTTCCTTACAAAACTTAACAGTATACTATTGATTGATATGTTTATTGACAAAATGATTAATTGATAACATACAATTCCTTTTAAAAATTATCATTTTTTATATTAAGACCTTTAGTAAAATCACTTGAGAAATCATTCCATTTTATTTTTAATTTGATTTAACACCGTGTTCAGTTTTATGCAGCTGACAGCAATAAAATATTAGACGGCTAAATTGATACTTTACACTGCTACCAAGAAAAATATAGCATTGCAATAATAATACATCATACACAGGGCCGGCTCTAAGGGACCAGGCGCCCCGATGCAAACTTACTGTTCAACGCCCTTAAAAAAAAATTGTAAAAAAAAACAAATAAAGTTTTGTAATCACATATTTTTGTAGAGAGATACTTTTTATTAACAAGCATGCATAAAATTATGATGAATCAATCTTAATATATAAAAGTGTTTGTCTTAACTGACAGACTGACTGATTCATCAACGCAAAGCCTAAACTACTGAAGCTACAAACATGAAATTTGGACAGTAGGTTACTTTTGTGTCATAAGCACCCACTAAGAAAAGATTTCTGGAAATTCCACCTCTACGGGGACAAAATAGGGGATGAAACTTTGTGCAGAAATGCCGTGAGTTTTTAAGTCAGACGGGTTCACTGGGGAGGGAGGAGTGAACGAGATGAAAAATGATAATTTCGGAGGCTTCCACGGTCGGAATCAATACATGATCGTTTTCCGGGTTGGAACCGTGTAATTTCTCAAAAGAGTTTGGCCTCTGGTATGGTTGACATACTGAGTTACCGTGGTCTTTTGTCTTATTCTTAACCCTGCTCCTGAAGATGTCACTTACGAAAGTGTGCGAAACGTTGAGCCCAAAAACCCAATTTACACGGTTCCAACCCGGAAAACGATCATCTATGAAAAATGATGAGTCCTAATTGCGAATTCCACGCAAACGGAGCTGCGGGCAACAACTTTTCTATAGTTTAGGAAATATCGTTGTACTCTATAAAATTTTCTTGCCAATAACAAGACGGACAGCAGTACAATAGCAAGAGATATTTACAACTTAAAGTTGTCGCGTGGCGGTAATCCGCAGACCTTAAATTTCTAAAACAACGGAAGTCCGACCCTGTGCGTACAATTACCTGCTAAATGTTCTCCGACAAATTCGGGGGGACTAGTGTGAGCCATAAATATTTCTTACCACTGTACTACTGTCCGCCTCGTTATTGTCAATAAAATTTTATAGGGTACACCGATATTTCCTAAACTATACATAGTATAAATATAAAAATATTTATATTGCAAACGTTTTTCAATTTTTAATATTGTAAAATTGATACGATTTCAAAGTTATTTTTAATTTAGACTTATCTCAATGTTAATCGAAATTTAAATTTAAAATTAATGATGACAAAAAGCCACGAAATGATACACACAACCAAATTCGGCTACAAACAGGAACAGTGAAAAATAAAAACAAAACTGTTGAACAACCACCACAACCAAAACCAACCGACTAGACTTGGAAAATAAAATTTTTAAGTATGCCGACATGGACTTTTATGGTAAAAACAAACGTGACAAATGTTAGGAAAAACATCTGGGTGTGGTCATACCATTGTCTCGTCAAACTGTTACCCAGATAATGCATCATAAATCTGGTTATTTTTTGTCGGTATTGATCTAAAGGTCCCATCACCCAACCCAAAGGCGCACTTTTTTTCAGTTATTACAGTTTGAAAGTGCCAGGAATTGACTTCTTGGGATCTGTTTTGGTGGTCATAGTGGAATGTTAAAATGTAGCTTTTTCTGAAAAGTTTTCGATGGGCGCCTTGGTCTGTTACTGCTATAATATTTTATTGGTAGTGATTCAATGCAAAACTAATATTAAGTTATTTTAACAGAGTTAATATAAAAACATAGGAGTTGCCCGCCGCCCGGCGCCCTTTGTCACGGGCGCCCCGATGCGGTGCATCTTTCGCTTACCGTGTTAAGCCGGCCCTGATCATACATTTAATTTTAGAGTTTCCATTATTTTTCAAACTGCTCCGGTAATAATTATATTATTTCTGTGGTTTAACTATTGTCATTCAAATTTATTCCTAATATCGTTTTAAAGCGAAATGGTGTACCTGAAAATTAAAATATATGAGAACATAAATATTACATTTTCAGATTTAAATTATTTTAAAACGTAGTTAGTTTCTAATAAAAATATCGTTGCTTATATGAAAATGAAATAAATATTCCCAAAAACATATTTTATATCTTATATTAAAAATTCTCAGAACTGGGTGAAAGCTTACTTAGACATAATGAATTAAAATTGCGCAGCAAAAAGTAAAAAACAGTGAAACGGTCCAATTACGCTCGAGGAATTTATGAATATTTCTTAAAAATTGCTCGTAAAGTAAATGGTAGGATAAATCTTACAAGCAAATTTCAATAGTAGACTTTGTAGAGTTGCCAATTTTCACTTTATTGTTAAATTTATTATTAAACCTGATTTCGTAGTTTTTACTTCTGAGCGTAAGCTGGGGAAGTACTGTAATAGTAATTTTGAGGAATGTCTAATTTTATGTTTGCTCGACATTTCACAGCTTCTAGGTAGAATGCGAAAACGTCGTTCCCCGTTTCCATCTGTCTGTCTCTTAGTTACTTTATTAGACAGATAATCCCTGAAACTACTGAGCTGATGACTGTTAAATTTTAAGCACGTTTTAAGATTATTGTGTAAATGGTAATGCCCTAGTCTAATAGGTTGGTTTAACCTCGTCAAAAATTCTCCAGAAATTTGATAATATCATGGAAAATAGTTTTTAAAATTAGTCGTTTTAAAATAGTAACAATAATGATTTTGTGTTTATAGAATATCAACAAAAAATTCATTATTCTTTTCTAAACCTGAATTTTCTTGCACATGTTTTATTTAAAAAAAAAGGAAATCAAAATCGTCCTTTAGATTTTTATAGTTTATGTCTTGGTTAATGTAATTCTGTAACAGAAAATTAACGTTCCGTGAAATTGTACATGCTTTTACTTCATTCTTTACCAGTGTCTATATTAGGTCAGACTCGAATCACCCACTCCATGTAGATATCGATTACATTCTTTCGAGATTTACATTGGGAATTGATAACATACCTAGTTTTATCCCATCCACTTTTGCTAAACCTCTTTGTTATCTATTTAATCTTATTCCCGAGTCGTCATTTTTTTTCACACACTAGAACCCCAATCTTGAAAAAAAAGGGAACCCTTCTCACGTTGATCATTACAGACTTTTAAATATAGTCTGAAACTTGGTGAAAATTTTTCCTTTTTGTTTAAAAGAATTTACTTCAGTTTCAACCTGGCTAACCTGGCTTGTTTCAGTCTACGCATCTTAAACGTAGAGAATGCAAAAATCAAGTTACCTAATGTAGTATACAGGGTCAGTTACTAAGTACGTACGCGTTGTTCCATATTTCATTAATGATAAGAAATAGAACAATATATAAGACATAATTTCTTAAATATCATTAATAATAAATAAACAACCTTTCTCCTTTAATTTTATTACTGCATACAGGCTGTTCTATTTGAAAAACTGAAATATCATTATTTGAAAATTGTAACATTTTAGAATTTTTTATAAACACTCTTTGTATTAAATTTTGATTTAATTGATACCACAACAAAGCGCGTAACTCTGCTTACCTTTCCATAAAATATCATAGCTAAAAGAATTCAAGAAAATTTGAATAACTCGGCAGCCTCACATGGAAATTTCCTTGTATGGTTATAAAACCTAGGAAGAAGCTAATGAGAAAATGTGAAAATATATATGGTGTTCTACAAAAAAAAAAAAACTAAGTTGTGTGCCTCAAAACAAAACACACTGTACAGTCGAAAATACATAATTTTAATGTACGCTGCTCAAAGACTCGTATAATTTTAATCTGTGACTTTTTTCTTATTCTTGTAATTAATAAGACATCGAGGGCGAGTCACTAAGTGCACACTCTTAGTGACTCACCCTGTATACTAATTTCAATAAAGCTTTTGTTATTATAGATCATTTTATTCTTTTGCCGAAACTACAGCTATTTGGATTCTCGAAACATTTAGTTTTACTACTTGAATCTTACCTCACCGTGAGAAAACTCTCAGCCATATATTGCAATTTCATGTCAAAGTCTTTATGGGCTCATTTTGGTATACCCTAGGGATCCAGTTCACGGGCTTCACTTTTTTTGATATTCATTAATGACATTGTGACCAAATATTGTATGAGAAATTGATTTTCGAAGACGATTTAAAACCTTTAATATCAAAATGATTGTAAACAATTTGCAAAAAAATTTAAATCTTTTCGTCTATTTAAGAAAACAATAAAACAAATAAAACTATTACTGAAGAAATCCAGAGAAATTATGAACAAAATACTCATAGAGTAGGTTATTTCGATAGAATTTCCCTTGCCTCTTAAGTACAACGAATATCAAATTTTTCTAAAAATTGGAAAATTTCATTTTGCGAATTTAATTTTTTTTACGAGAAACCAAAGTTTTTTAATGATGTCATCAACATTTTTGCATTTCAAATCGGTTAGGTGGACTATAATACTAATAATAACAGTATTCTATTCCCAGATTTTCAAGAAAAATTCAATTCAATCTAATCCTGAAAACCTGTACATTTCCTGAAATTTGGAAATTATAACTCCTATTTTTTAAGAAAGGTAAAAGAAATGTGATAGAGAACTACCGTCCTATCTACTACCTGATCTGTAACTTTGCTAAGGTTTTTGAGCTTGTTTTGTATAGATTTCTCCTTTTTAATATTCGTAAGATTTCCGAATCTCAGCATGGTTTCGTATATAGCCATTCTATTACTTCCAACTTATCTACTTTTACTCAGTTTGTTTCTGATTCTTTTCACATGAGATTGCAAGTAAACGTTGCTTACATGGACTTCTCAAAAGCCTTCGATAAGTTAAATCATAAAATTTTATTAGCTAAGTTGCACAATATTGGATTCTCTGTCGCTCTCCTTGAACTAATCAAATCTTATCTAGTTAACAGGCTTCAGACTGTTGAATATTTAGGGCATGTGTGCAAGACGTCTGTTGTTTCTAGTGGCGTACCACAAGCCTCAGTCTTAGGTCCTCTCTTTTTCGTTATATATATTAATGATTTAGTCGGAGCTATTCACTCTAATATTCTTTGTATGCAGACGACGTAAAAATATACAGAGATATACCCTACATATGAGGACTGTCTATTACTGCAAACGGATTTACTACATTTCCTGCAGTGGAGTAAGTTGAATATGCTTCCAATTAACTTCGATAAATGTCACATTATGTCCTATACTAATAAGAACTCACAAATTTTATATGAGTATACTTTAAATGAAGTTCTGTTATCCAGAGCGGACTACCTTTCTGACTTGGACGTGACTTTCAACCTCAAACTTACGTTTCGGGCACATATTAACAACATCTCTGCAAATGCTCTGAAATCTCTTGAATTCATTCTGCTTTGTGGCAGCAACTTCAATGACTTGAAGTGTTTGCGAATCTTATACTTTTCTTATGTGTGCTCTAGGTTGGAATATGCAAGTATAGTCTGGTCCCCTTTCTGTCAAAACCACACTGATGCTCTAGAAAAAAATCAGCGTCGTTTTCTTAAATATTTGGCATATAGAGTAAATGGTACAGTTGCGGCCCCCCAAAAGTGCACGATCGTATCTTCAAATCATGAGCGCTCGAATAACAAAATTTGTCAAATTTGACATTTTTCTTATTCAAAAATGCTGCGCCACTGGTAATAGCCCGACTTATATTAATTGAAAAATTCAAAAAATTCCATGACAACGAAAAATCGTTCACTTTTGGGGGGCCGCAACTGTACATATCCAGTAAGAAGTAGACTCCAAATCTCTATTTTATACCGAGTTCAACTTACAGATTTAAACACTAGACGCACTTCTCATTCACTGAACTTTCTTAGAAATCTAATGCGCTCACAAGTTGACTGTTTCTATCTACTAAACAAGCTCTACATCTATTGTCCTAGACTTTCGTCTCGTGACCACCGTTGTTTCTTATACCTATATAGATATATAGGTATATAGATGTCGAAAAGTACTCGCCTGTTTATCAAATGATTTAATCTGAGTCAGAATGATTTTGATATTTTTGTTAAGGTTTTTCCCTATGGGATAAAGTAGTAATTTTAGCTACTGATTTGTTAACCTTACACATTACTCCTATTTCTTTCGTTGGTCTGTAATTGGGTCTTATACCCGTTTACCAACATATCTAATAATAATAATATTATACAATATATGTATATATATTGGCTATTATACATTTTGTTAACTAAAGTAGTAGCCGCCCCTTGTGTGATTCTTGCTTCGCGGTGAATCGGTCAGCATCTTCTATTCATTATTCTTATACTGTTTCTCCAGTTTGAGATGTTAAAGTCTCTGATATCTTCATATATTTGGTCTTCCCATCTTAACTTTGGCCTTCCTCTGGGTCTCCATTTAAGTACCTTTTTTATTGTTGTGGTTTTTTGGTGACTTTGACTATGTCTTCGTCTTCTAGAATCTGTAGTATTTCAGCATTTGTTAGTTTTCTGTATTGGTTCCCGTTTGTTCTTATGGGATTGTTCTGATTACTTTTCTTTCAAAAATTCTCAGTTTTTTTCCTCTTGTTTTGTCAAACATGATTTCCGCGGCATAGGTAGCTATTGATCTTACTACCACTTTGTAAAGTTTCAGTTTCGTTTGTTTGGTTATATATTTGTCTCTCAGTATTCGTTGGCAACTCCAGAAGGCTTTATTCCCTGCGTTAATTAATACGTTCCTTGATTTCTTTGTTTCTGTCGTTTCCTCTGGTTATTGTCATTCCTAGGTATTTAAACTCTTCCACTTTTGGAATTTATATGCGTCTATTTGGAGAAAGGTGTTTTTGTTGGTGTTTTTCCTGCTGCTTCTCATAAACTTTGTTTTGTCTTCGTTGATTATCAGTCCTCTTAGTTTCGCTTGTGATATGAGTGATCGTAGACTCTCCTCCAGACTTTTTAGATCTCTCAGTTGTTTTGAGCTGTTTGTTATCGTTCCTCTTATTTCCTTGGTTACTTTAGGCTTTTTGTCTTCTTGGGTTTTTTCTTCGTACAGATTTTTGAAATGGGCTTCCTAGTCTTTTTTATCTATTTTTGCTTTGATTTGCCGTTTGTTGAGTTCGAATAGTTTTCGGTTGTCTTTAATTTTGTCTTGTGTTTCTTTCATGTAGTTGTTAATCCATTCTTCTTTTTTCTTTTTGCATGACTTGGTTGTTTCTTTTCTGTGTTTTCTGTAATAATTCCAGTGCTCTTCTTTGTCGGTTCTGATCCACTTCATTCTAGCTGTGTTGTTCTTGTTAACTTTCTTTTGACATTCTTCGTCGAACCATTGCTTTGTTTTCTTTTTGGGTATTGGTTCCAGGACCTGTTCTGCTGTCTGTGTGATGCTGTTTTTTATTTCTTCCCATTCGTTTTCGATGTCTAGGTTTATGGTTTCCGAGATTTTTTGTTGTATTGCTTGGATATACTCTTCTTCTGTCTCGTTTTCTTTTACTTTTTCTGTGTTCCACTTTCTATTTGTCTTTTGGATTTGTTGCTCTTTTTTATTATCTTCAGCTTGACTTTGGCTATGACGAGTGCATGGTCTAACTCTATGTTAGCTCCTCTGTAAGATCTTACATCGTTTATAGTTCGTAGCCATTTCTTCGAAATGAATATGTGATCTATTTGGTTGCCGTCTGTTTTGCTTGGTATCAGCCATGTTATTTTATGCTCTCTTCTGTGTGGGTGCTTGGTGCTTGCAATAAATGTGTTAGTTGCCACCGTTTTCGTTATTGCTGCCGTACATTGTTTCTTTCCCTACTACGTCTTTGTTGTGGCTTCCTTTGTCTATTTTGTCCTTGTTCGTTGCCTGGTTTTATTTTTAGTTTCCTCCTTGTCCTCTGTTTTACTTAGTTTTTTTGGATCTGCTGGGGCGTTGTGTTCTACCAGTTTTTTGTTTATTCTGGCTCCCTTTCATAATCTTCCCATTAACTTCCAATTTCAGAAACTTTGTCTTTAGGTTGGATCTCTTTAGTTTTTTCTCTGTCTGTATCTCTGATAATAATCTTTTGTATTTCTCGCTCACTTGTAGTCATTTAGGATTCTATGAAAATGTTTTTCTCTTTAAGCATTTTTTGGTTTGCTAATATTTCTATTTTACCCTCGTAGTTATTGGTTTCTATGATATATTTTTTTGGTACTATTTTGTAAGATGTTTTGATTTTCCTGTCTATTCGTAGTCCGTTTTGGTACATTTTTTATTTGTTGTTTGATATTTTCTCTGTTGTAAGTCTCAACTTGTATTTCTGTTATTACCAGATTATTTCGTATTTTTTCTTTTTCTCTCCATTTTTAGGTTTTGTGTAGTTCTTCTGTTAGTTTGTTTTTCTTGTTGCCATTCTGAT
Source organism: Zophobas morio (assembly GCF_036711695.1). NCBI lineage: Eukaryota > Metazoa > Arthropoda > Insecta > Coleoptera > Tenebrionidae > Zophobas > Zophobas morio. The sequence continues at coordinate 15,891,313 of NW_026972129.1, read as the reverse complement.
TTCATTGTGTTCATTTCATTTCGCATTTCTTTCATTTCCTGGTTAGCACTTATCATTTCTTGTTTCATCTCTCTGATGTCATTACTTATTGTTCGTTGTATGTCTTTTACTTCTTCCATTTCTGCAGTTTGTTCTTGGTTGTGTGCACTTTTTACTGTCTAGTTTTCAGCTTTTGCCAAAGATCTTTTGTTTTTCCTCGTATGAACTATTCTGTTCTGGTTCCGGTCTTTTATTGCTCCTTCTTCCCTCGTCTTCTTTGTTTTGCGGCATGTGTTTTGAAAAGGTCCCACGTCGCGTACGCAGATTTGATTGTTGGCTCTACTCAGTTCAAGACTCAACCCAGGTCCGCGCTGGTAGAACTCCTCTCAGACCGTCTTCCTCTCTGTTTGCTTTTACCGTCGAATTTTACCGTGTATGTGCTCCTTTATTTCGCTTATCTAGTCTTGGTGTTTATAATTTTCTCTGGTTGTATGTTGGCTATTTTGTTGTTTTGGTCTTTGATTCGTAGGGCTAGTCTTTAGAAGGCTTTTCTCTACCTTTCCTAGGGTTCTCGTTGTATTTTTGTCACTTCCTATTCAATATAATTTGAGCCCTGTTTCACTCGCTGTTTGCTTGCTAAGGCACACCACACTTTTCTTTTAAACATATATTCTAAAAAAATTGTTTTCGATTAGAGATTTTCGACAGTCGGTTGGTAACAAAATCAAAAGAGAGCAAATAGATGGAAATATTCAACTGGGCTAGTTATTATTGACAATGTTCACTGACAAGAAGAAGTTACTGTTTTGCGTACTACAATAAAATTAAATGTCATTATTGTAAAAGCCATATGCGTTTCATAATGAAAATATTATTGACGCAAACTAGAAAATAGTATATTATGGGACGAGTTTTATAAGAAGCGTTTTGTCGCACGCACGGTTTTAAAGGAGTAAGTGCGACAAAATGTCTTATAAATTAGTATCGTACAGTATTTTTTCTACTTTGCACCTTTTTAAACAAAACTATGAAATTTCGATTTCGAAATCTAGAGAATTTTACGAGAGTTGGCAATGACAACAGCAAAATAATAAATTTCACTACGTTTAGTGAAATTATTATAGCATCAACTTGAGAGACTTGTTAACAACGCAGAGCAAAAAAATAATTTTATATGATTATACTTTCGCAAAAATTCAGAAAACCTTACTCAAAAATATCAATATAGATAATGTTTCATATCGCAAAATGTTTTGTATGGTCTAAGATTTTTAATGCATTTGGTCAGACAGTATAAGGTTTCCTCATGTAGAAAACAAACAAGTGCTTCGCTATCTGAACCACAATCGATGTGATCTGAGTTTCTTTATTAAGAAAAGCTGGCCGCTAATCCCCGAAAGTGTTCTAGTCCATGCTGTTTTAGCAAAGTGACCCGGCGCATCCGCCATTTCTCCTTGGGCTTGCCAACTTTTTCGTATCGTTCATGTGCGACCAGAACAAACATCCAGTTCAAAATATTATTGCAAACGTTGCGGCTATTTACAGCGCTGAAGAGACTTTATTCCCGCAATTTCTGCTCTATTCACAATTATGCCGTAAATTGTCCGGCGTCCGCATCAGATGTGCGGAATCAAAACGTAATTACTGACTCAATACGCCTTCAACTAACAGCATTGTGGAGATATGGCCAGGTCGTAAAGGTGTTATGTTACTAGAACACGAATCGCAAACAGTCTACTGAATGTAATAGTTTGTGACAACTGTAAAAAGAAAATTGTGAAGGGAGAAAGGAATTGCGAGACATTTCAAACGACCGAAAAAGTGGCGTGCACAGCATTAGTACGTACGTATGCGTCTAACTTCCACGAAGTTTAAGAGACAATGTTTTGAAGACGGCAATAAAAGCCAATGGTATGTATAAGGTCACGTCGCATTTTCAAGGAATTCGCGTAATGTAGAAAATAAACAAGAAATGATAATAAAAAAAAAAACTTGCTCGGAATACTGCTATAAAACTATATTTTCTTGTTTTTGTTTCAATATAACGTCAACTTTTAAGTTATTTAGTCTATTTTTAACGGATACGCACAGATAAATAGACTGGAAAATTTGTTAACGAATTCATTTGCTTGAAGTTTTAAATTGTTGTCGCAGGATGATCGCACACGTGAGTGTAATGTGCTGAGTAGTGATTATTGCAGGAAGTAAAAAGTGCAACTAATGTAAAATTCGCACTTTTACGGAATTCTGAATGCCTCAGTCATTTCTACATCACGAAGATATTCTCTGGCTGAATGATGCTACTACTCTAATAAAAATAATGAAATTCCAGAATTACAGAATAATTAAAAATCTGTAGGAAATAAGTAATTGCTTCAATATTAATTTAAATGCAATTATTCTTACAGCGTACTAAAAATTAATTAGTGTTAATAGTAATATTGCATACAATATATAGAGTGAGTCATTAGGCGTGCGCTCTTCGATGTCTATATAAAATATATGAAAAAGTTAGACTGAAGTTGTACAGTTCTGTAAGAAGTAGCAAACACTAGAATTATTTGTAATTATACAGGTGTTCAGTTTTTGTAGAATAATACACAACTTAGTTTTTTTTTAATAGGACTCTTCATGTACTTATTCTAATAACGAAAAGAATAAAAATAATCCAGTAGTAATATCCATTCCCATATCATCCCTTATTTTGGAAATCCATTAATGAAAATTTCAAATAGTTAAAAAAAAGCTCGTAAAAGGACTTTTAAAACTTTCTGATGAAAAAAATTGTAGAAATAAAAAAAGATATTCCCAACCTGAATTAATTGTAAGTTAGATAAGTTTTAATAAAGATGCGAAACGTCGACCCAACCATAAAAAGATGTATTGCTATATAAGTCCTAAATGACCCGAATAAACTCAAAGTCAACAGCGGAAAATTAATATATGGAAGACAAAAATACTTTCAAGAATATTAATAATAAGTCAATATTATATTTCCAAATTTTCAAGAAAATAAATTGGGTGAAGCCCTCTTGGTTTAATTAATCAAATAAATTGCTTTATTCATTCATTTTTGAGTCACCCGGATTAATTTTTTATTACTGATTGCATCGACAGCTAGGTCATTAGCAATCCTACTTGTCAGAGTAGGAGACATTATGATTTTGATAATTTTGTTTTGTATGCTCTGGATGTCTATTCTATTTTATGAAATTTAGATAACATTTAATGTGCAATTTTTATATGATTCAATGAAATTATTGGAGAGGACTCGACAAATTTTGGTTAGCGTTTTACTGTCTACATGATATTCATAATATGTATGTAAAATTTTACTACAATAAGTTCAGTAGTTTCTGAGATTATTTTTCTAAAAAAATTACCATCAGATCACAGATATACGACAGGTAGATTGAAACGGTGGACCTACTTTTCACAGTCTAGAGGTCACGAAACATCGCGGAAACATGAAAGTAGCTGTTCGCCGGACGGACCCTATTACAATACGTGAAACCCCCCTTATATAAAACATAAATAATATCTATGAATTTACTGGTGCGTAGTGAGTTGTTCAAAGTGACCACAGAAATTTCACTGTCTCCTTAGAAAAATCATTTTGAAATAAATATTTGTAGATTTTGATGACGAAATTGTTGATCGAATGAAATATTTAAAACAAATTTTTATTTTTAATTCCTTCGCACTTTTGAGCCTAGGACTCTTCAAAGGTGTTTACAGCTTAGCTGTTTTGGTTTAGCTTTAACAAGGCTATTAATCCTGCTCAATATTCACGCAAATTTTTCTACCTGGCCCTTCCATTTTTTTTTTGGTCTTTTGTCCTTTTTACTTTCCGAGCGTAAACTAAGGAAGTATCAAGTCCATCGGGCGAATGGTTACTTTCATATTTCCTCGACGTTTCATGGCCCCTAGAATACGAAAAAAATGGTCTCCCGTTTCCGTCTGCCTGTCGTCTGTCCATCTATTGTCTGTGTTGATTTTAATTAGACAGCTAACCTTCGAAACTACTGGACAGATTGTTGTCAAATTTTATATATTAGGAATATTATGTAGATAGTAGAAGTCTATCCCAGATTTATAATTGTAAATATTAAGATTTATCATCCCAATTTTTAATAACATTGAAACTGTAAAACCGAATGCTCTAAAATCTTACAAAGGTTTTAAGTTTACTGCAGGCCCCAAAATTTTGCTGAATAAGTAAATCCTATCTAAAATATGCAAAATATTATGAATTTCTACTCGTGATTTTTTAGTGCATTAATATTTTTTATTATTAATGAATGCGGTAATCTGTTTTATTGATCAATTCAAGAACGGCTCGTTCCATTTTCCTGAGAAGTTGAGTATACAGTATTGTTAGTGTTACACTGTATCTATTTAAATAATAGATATTATGTGTCCTTGCTAAAATGTTGATGACGTACTCACAAAATTTTGAAGTGAAAGATTCACTCGAAATACACCCATAACATGCTTCTTTACCTGTACTTTAGCGGTTCACACGTAATATTTTATTTTTAACTTATAGGGGTTACCACAAATAAATAAAATACCCAAAATTTGATTTTATAATTTTTCGAAGAATGTGTATTTGTTCGCCTGTACTTCAGGGGCGAGGGAAGTATTGCCTAAATAATTGTCGACCAATTTTTTATGTCGTACCATGTTTGTTTTTCATTGTCCATTTGTAATTGTGTAGTTTTCCATGTACTGGAAGCTCCGATTGGTCTTCTTTTACCTACAATGTTGAAAGCTAGAAATCTGTTTAGCTTAACTGCCGTATTTTTTGGGTGCGTGTTTCATTTTTGTCTCGTTATCGTTTGTTTTATAAATTTTTCTGTTGTTGTTCCCATAGGTCCTTGTTTCTGATATTATTCGGCCACAATGTGTTCATTAGGCACTTCTTTACGAACACTTGTATTCTTTCAACCTGTGTTTTATTTAATTTCCATGTTTCGGCTCCATACGGCAAAATGCTTTTTAAGATTTAAATATTTTTCTTGCTATCCCTATTCTTCTGTTCACGTATCTCTTAGTTTCTCCCCGTATTTCACAATGTTGGCTACAATATATCGCGTCCCTCTTTACTTCTTGATAGAGTTTTTGTTTTTTTGTTTTTATGTATTGGTCAGGTTGTCTGTTTTGACTTGCACTTGTTGTTCATTGTTTGTACAGGGTTTCTATAAATAATTATAGGGTCGAAGTAGTTCATGAAAATGTTCCGCCTCTCAGTTTTGGACTTTATCATACACATCTGTATAACTGGTTGCCCAAATGCTTCATGTCCTATTAAAAAAATTAAACCAATTCATTTTAATAAAAAGAAACAAATTTATTGAGGTTAAATATCACAGAAAATGTTGAAAATGTTCTGTAATTCTTTTGTCAATACCCATTGTTCAATTTCATGTTGCAAGGAACTTCTGACTGCTGATGAAATCTTGTCAAAGATGTTTGCGGATTTTGCTCATCTCATCTCAAACCGTCAACAACTTTCTTAGAGACTGAAGATCTTCCAGGTGATTTCCTTTTGTTGACACTGCCAGGTCGAACAAATCTGTTGCAATTATTAAAATCACGGTATTTGGCCAGATATTCTTGGTTACAAGCGATTACAGAATACACACACTCTTCGTTTACGAATGTCGCATTGCGATAACAAGACATAACAATCAAAGTATCTTTTTCAACAAAATAAACAATTTTCACGGTCTTCACTTACTACACCAAGAGTTTTGAAAATGACTGTTTTGTTGTTTTGAGTTTGGATTAACGAGAATTACTGTAATTCACACTTGAAAAACGTTAAAACAATAAAAACGATGACCTTAAATGACAGGTTACAAATGACATTAATGACAAGCGAGAACAGTCATAATGAGGCATAATTTTAGCGAAGTACGCCCTTAGAATCATTTATCAAAACCCTGCATAAAGCAAAAATCGTAGACAAACTCTAGAATTTCTAATTTCCTAAGGGAGTGTTGATGTCCTCTTCTATGCAATCCATCATTATTCCAGTCATGATTTTACTTACTTTACAATTATTCTTTCTACCCAATCGTGTGGTATTTTTTTTCTTTCAGCCGTATCTTGTTCAACAGTGTATACATCACTTCTACACATTTATCTATCTGTATTGGTTTATGAATCCTCTTGTGGTCGCTAATTCCTTCTAAACATATTATCTTTTTTATAAGCATCATCTTTTGTTTATAGAGTTTTGTAAAGTATTCCACCCATTTTTTTGGTATGTCTCCGTTGTTTTTTGTATAGTTTTCCTTTTCATCCTATCAGTTTTGTTGTTTACATATGTGTTTCTCCTGTAAAAGTTTCTTACATTTTGTATATTTTTTTTGTAGTGCGTCTAGGCGAAACTTCTTTTCTTTTTTTGATAGATCTTCAGTGTAATTTTTTGTCATGTCTTGCGTTTGTTTTTGTTTCCTTGTTTTTTTCTTTGTACCCTGTTTCTAACTTTGCTATTGCCCCTAAGTTGTTTTTAATTAATCAATTTTAGTTTTTCTTGACTTCGCAAGTCATACTTTGTATTATTTTAATCACCGTCCTAAACTTTTTTTCGGTTTCATTCTCTCTTGGTGTTTCTATATCTCCTATTTCCTTTCCTAGATTTTCTTGATGTATATTTTTGCATGAGCTCTCGGTCTATCAGTTTCAACATGTCGAATTTTGGTCGTTTCTTCTTGTTTTATCAGTAGTCCTTTAAGGAATTTTTCCTTTTTTTTTTTGTATCACTATATCATAAATTTGGTTTTGCTTACGCTCAGGAAGTATTGTAATCGAATCCGTCGGCCGACTTTCTACTTTTACGTTTTCTCGATCTTTCATGACCCCTAGAGTACGAAGAAATAGTCTCCCGTTTCCGTCTGTCCGTCAGTCGGTCTGTCTGCCGTCACGGATTTTTATTAGACAGATAATCTCCGAAAGTACTGGGTTGATTGTTGTCAAATTTTGTATTTATATTAGGAATATCATGTAGATGGTAAAACGCCAACCAAAATTTTTCTAATCATCCCCACCAATAATGTGATAACGTCACTTCAAATTTGCATATAGTAGATGGGATTTAAATTGTACGAAACTACATAGTCCTACGCGACTTCGTATTGAGTTTTTGCTTGAAACGTCCAAAAACGTTTGGAAAAAAAATCAAAATTATAAAACAACATTTTGCTATTTAATTTTGAATTTGCAAAATCGAATGCTTTGAAATCTTACAGATGTTTTAAAGTTAATATTAGCATGATATATTATATATTTACTTATCCCCTCCAAAAAATTGATGACGTCACCTGAAAAGTTTGCCGTAAAATCCTATCTAAATTGTACAAAATATGATGAGTCTGTACTTGTAATTTATCATTCCATTCATATTTTTTAGTTTTGCTTAAACTGGTGGGAATGAGTCAATTTATTTTATTGATGGAATCAGGGGTGCGATTTTGTTTCTCGATCGAAAAAAACCCGTTAGCGATAAAATCTCGTTTGCTGATTGGTTGAGATGCTACATTTCTGTCACATTTCTCGATTCTGTCACGAAATCAAGTCTTCATGAAGCGATCTTTTATCGATAACTCTGAGTAAAGTGATAAATTTTGGAGACATAACCTCGAAATTTATGTCAAAATAGAAGTTCAAAATCGTAATTCTGAGTATAAGTTCTTAAAATTAAGGTAATTGTAAACTTTTGAGCATTTATATGCAAAGAATAAATGTAAACTTTTGCATTTAAAACCTACGTAATAACATTTATTTTATCGCTTCGATCGAGAAACAAAATCGCACCCCTGGGACGGCTCACTCAGAAAATTTTGGGAACACAATACTGTTATTTTTAGTACTACACTGCAGCAATCCAAATTAATATACGTGTCTTTGTTTTTTCTTGTACAAGAACGAGTCACCCCATTTTCTCGAAAATGTGAAGAATACGCACGTCTTTATATAATAATGATAAAATAAGAATTATAATCTTCAGAACAATTTATTCGATTGTGGTTTAATTAATAATTTTAGTCTTGTGTTTTGAGAAACTCATTCAAATAAAACTAATTTCTACATAACATTCTTTCGATGTATAAACATAATTAAGCACTTGACCGTCAGATTGCTATTATCTAGTGTTGAAGGACAAGGGTTGTTAGAGATGGATTATTTTAAGTTCAACATGGTGAGTCATAAGAATCTGACAACGAACTGTTAGTCAGTAGCGTAACATACACACTTTAGCAGGGGGTGGTTTTTAATTTTTTTTTATATCTCAAACAAGAACACGCGAAAACATAACTGAACTGGTCAACACGCCAGCACTAATGCGAATGAATTTGAGGGTGCGCTCATTCGAAAATGCTGGATATGTTTCGTTGTACTTCAGCAGCGGGGGAAGTTCTTTCGAAACAACTTTCGACCAATTTTTTGTTTTACTTTTCGGTACTGTTTATGTTGTTTTATATACACGGTGAGTCACTAAGCGCGCGATCCTTGATATCTCAATAATTATTGTGAAAGAAAAAAGTCATAGACCAGCATTGTATGGTTCTTTGAGAATTGCATTCTAAAATTATTTTCAATCATACAATTAAAAGTTCTACTTTTAAGGCGTAATACACAACTTAGTTTTTTTAAATCAAACACCCTATAAATTTTTACATATTCTCATTACCTACGAGCTAACTCAATAACTTAGGATAGCACTTTCTTTTTTTAGAATGACTTGCTTTTTCTTTTTTCTTTTATAGAATGATTTGTTTTTTTTTCTTAATTATTATTTTTCTGTAATTGGGTTTTAAGCCTGTAGAAAAATAAAGTATTATTATTATTAAGACCCACCACTGACCCGGAAATGACCGGCATTCAGGCAAGACTTCTATAATTACGGGTACTAAGACCAAGTAATGATATGCATTGATTAGATTAACAAAACAATTTTCGAGATTCTAGAATTACAGCATACAAATTAGTCTGCTATTATTCTCTAATCTCACCCCATCCCCAAAAGTCTAGCGTAACTACCGATCATTTATCCGCGCATCACTTGGAAAGTGACCTACACTACTCTGACCTACTGGTGCTAATCTAATTTAACTGACATGATCAGACTGTTCGAGAAACTTACGAACAATATGACATGTTCCTAACAAAACAGCTTTTTGAATTTTGACAATTATTGAATCATTCAAATGCAAAGACTTTAAATTCTCAACTAAGCTATTTGGGACTACACCTACATTAGAGATAACTAAGGGTAGAATTGAAATTTTTTTAAGATTCAACATGAATTTCATTTCTAACGATAATTGTAGATGTTTTGAAATCTTGGTGTGGTATGTTTGAATAATGTTGTTTGTGTTAGGAATAGCAGTGCCAATGAGAATGGCTTCGTTCGTGTGTTTTTTGATAAGTATGATGTCTGGTCTGTTAGCTGTAATGTTTAAGTCTGTAAGTATTGTGCGATCCCAGTATAATTTGTATTTGTTATTTTCAAGGAACGGAGATGGAATGTAAGTGTAATAGGGTGTCGTATCTTCGATTAAGTTCATAAGTGTTGCTAAGTCTTTGTGAATAATTTTGGCTGCGTTGTCATGACTAGCTTTGTAGTCGGTTTGTGCCAGGATGCTGCAGGAGGAGATTATGTGCTGTATCGTTTCAGGTTTTGCTTTGCAGAGGCGACAGCAGTCGTTTCTTATATTCGGATCTTTGATGATGTATTTTCTGTAATTTTTGGTATTGATTACTTGGTCTTGAATAGCAAACACAAATCCTTCTGTTTCGGCATACAAACTTGATTTTTTTGAACCAAATCAATGACATCTTCTTGTTGACATGAGTTTCTTCTAAGTCTTTGTAGAATTTTCCATGCAGTTGTTTTTGTTTTATCCCATTTATTATTTTGTCTATTGCGTGGGGGGTGTGGATTTCTTCGGTGTTCGACAAATTTAAGGGTGTGTGGTTCAAATCTGCTCTTGTGATGGTGCGAAACATTTCATTTCTTTCTGCTCGTTTCAAGAAATATTTCTTCAGATCTGAGATTTGTCTCTGATATAAGTTTTCTAGGTTCTGGAAAATCCTTCCTCCATTCTGTCTTGGTAATGAGAATCTTTCAATGGACGATTTTGGATGATGCCTTCTATACTGTGTGAAGATTTTCCTTGTTGCGATGTTTAAATTTTCAAGATCGGTTTTGGACCATTTAATGACTCCAAAAGAATATGTTAGCAGTAGAATGCAGAATGTATTTACTGCTTTCATTAAATTTTTTCCATTTGACTGTGTCTTCAATATTAATTTTTAATCTCGCTAGGTATTGATTTTTCAACTGTGTTTTTGTTTTGGTATGATTGATGTGGGAGGATTAACAGAAACCCAGATATTTGTACGTATCATTTCGTTCTTGGACTTCGATTATTTCGTTATTCTGGGTTATATGTGGTATTTGGTGTTGGACGCCTTTTCTGATTGCTTGGGTCTTACATTTCTCAATACCAAAACGCATACCAATATCACCGGAAAACTGTTCAGTCAGATTTAATAGGTTTGTTAACTAATTTTGTGTACTTGCATATATTTTTATGTCATCCATATACAGCAAGTCACTTATTCTGTTTTCTCTTTGTTTGTTAATTTCTTATATTGAACCCATAATTACAGCTGGGATTTATTGCTAAGCAGAACCATAACGGGCTAAGAGAATCGCCTTGAAAAATTCCTCTTCGGATCATTATTGGATCTGACTGAATTGTTTGTTCATTTAAGGTTATTTGGAGGGCGGTTTTCCAAAATTCCATGCAACATTTGAGAAAAGTGCAGATTTTAGTATCAATTTTGTATAATTCCAGAATTTTGCATAGCCAGAAATGAGGGACAGAATCGTAAGCTTTCTTATAATCAATGAAAGCAGTATATATGTTTCGGTTTTCTTTTCTAGCTTGTTCACAGATGATGGAATCTATGATTAATTGCTCTTTGCAACCAAAGGATCCTTTAATACATCCTTTCTGTTCTTCATTAATGATGTCAGAGTTAAAACAGTGTTGATAGATTTTTTGTGTAATGCATGAGGTTAATATTTTATAGATTGTCGGTAAACATGTGATAGGTTCTGTATTTTGATGGATTTTTTGTGTCGTTATCTTTATGTTTTAGGTATGTTACATCATGACATAAGAATGTTGGAAGTGAGGATGGGTCAAGAAGGAACTGATTTAAGTGATGGAGTAAATGAATATGTACACAATTTAATTTTTTTATCCAAAAATTATGGATTTTGTCTGGTCCTGGTGATTTCCAGTTGTGTGTCTTATTAATGGTATTTATTAATTCGGCAAGTGTTATCTGATGATCATTCATTGGTGTAACTATGGATAGTTTATAGGACATATGAGGAATCCATTTGGCAGATTGGTTAAATTCAAACTCTTGAGACCAAAGTTTTGACCAAAATGTTGTTACATCCTGTGAACTTGGAAGTTCACCTGATAATTGAGTTTTGCTTGAATGTTGATAGAATAGTTTTTCGTTGTTTAAAAGTTTAGTGGTATGAATTTTTCTGAGATGTGATTGTTTGTATCTTTTAAGTCTTTTGCTATATAAGGAAAGCTTTTGTAATAGGGTATCTTTAATTTGGGATAGTGTTGTGTTGTATTCATCGTAATCAGTTTGATGAAAATTATTGTTCGTCAGTATCGAATGCATACATGTCATGATATGTGGTGTTTTAACTCCTCTAAGGTACTGTGTTATTTGACCTAGTTGTTTTCTAATGTTATTAATTTTATAATTTAACCGTGTTTCCCAACGAGGGGTGGAGGGTATATGATTCGTGTTTGTATTTATTATGTTATCCTTACATGTGTTAATTTGAATACAAGTTAAAGCTGCACAGTAGATAATTGTATGAAGTTTTTTAAAAGAGATCGAGTTTGTGAGATATTTTGGTAAAATGAAGGAGTTCATTATTTCTACAATTGCCAGAAACTTTTTAGAATAACACTGGCGGGAAAGTGAATGTCTATCATTTGGTTTTAATTTAGAACATGTTTCGAAAGTTAATTTAAAATGGTCTTCAATTTCATTTTGGAAATTAATGTGAAATTTAAAATTTTTGTTTACAGTTTTGATTAATGTGTCTTCGGTGTTGTAGTATATGTTTTGTAGATTATCTGGGATGTTAATTTGGTTTTGGATTGTTCTTGATAAATTGTTAAGTGATTTGTCAGTTAATGTCTGGGATATGTTTGATAGTGTGTTGGTAATTTGTGTTATGGTTGTGATCTTATTTTGAGGTGTTTTGTTTAATAAATCTTTAGTAAATGTGTCAGTCGGTGTCTGTGGTGTATTTGATAGATTACTGTTACTATTTTGTGGTATAATTGGGATCTTATTTTGAGATGTTGTTTTTGACAAATTGGTGACAGATGTGTCAGTCAGTAATGTATTTGGTGGTTTGTTGTTGATATCTTCAGGAAGTGGATTAATGGTTTTGGAAAGTTCATTTTTTAATTGTTCGAGAGTAAGTTGAGGTATGTAGTTATTTTTAACTATAGCTCTATTATTATTAATATTATTATTACCTTTTTCCTAGTATTTATATCAACAGTTAATTTTTGAAATTACGACGGGACGTTGCCACGTTATTCCAATTTTCTTGACTTTTTTTGGCAATGGATGGGTTAAAAAAAAATCGCAATCACGGCCTGTGTTGTGTTAGTAGGGGATATTCAATTGAAAAATCACTTAGAGTAGGCGTTGGAATTTCATTTGACACAAACATCATGTCTATTATTATAACATACTTATAACATATAACTGGCTGTTTGTGTCAAATGAAATTCTAACGCCAACTCTGAGTGATATTTCCACTGAAAAGTGAACACCTTTTATTTTGATTTGTTTAGTTCTTGGATTTTAAATTTAATCTATTTTAGAAACAATTTGGCAATAGGTGATGAATATAATTGCACTTGAAACGAAGAAAATAAAAGTGAATTTAAATTTTCGTTAATAGGAACAAACGAAGAATTGGAAAAAGCGGCTGTTTTCGGGTATAAGGGAGTGAGAATGATGCAATAATACTCATTGAATGAGTAATTCCAACTTCAAAATAGTTCACGTTACAGACAAACGTTCAGTGTTAAATGTCCTTAGATGTCTTGAAATTAAAAACTTAAACATTCTTTTTTAAATTTAGAATTATAAAACCTCACCCTAAAGTTAACCACCTATAACCTTAGTTATAAAAACGGATATATTCCCACCTAGTCATAAGTTTCTGCCTCGTGAAGGTACCGCGTTACGAAACACATTTTATTGGAAGTCATATATGTGAACCGAAGCTTAAGATCAGACCAAACATTTAGTAGGAATGGTCGTTGATTTAACATCGATTCATGGGAGTTGATACAGGATCATGTATTCGAACACGATGCAGCTGTATAACGAAAGTTTTGTTCACTAGCGAGGCAAAAAAACATTATTCACTTGTTTTCAGTTAGACTGGAGTTTAGACACCGAAATTGGTAAACAATACTAGTTTAGTTTACCACTAAAACAGTCGAGAACAATATAGCTTACTCAAGATATATACTTCTGGAACTTTCAACAAAACAGATTGATGGTAATTTAACATTATGAATTTTTTATTCTTCTGTTTTTTAAATTTAATAGAAGCGAAACTCAGCTTCTCGTACTTGTTTAACAAGCCTTTTAGTTTTCTAATTCAATATAATATTTAATTGTAGGTACATTTTCCTATAAACAAGAAAATGGTTAATGCTTCATTTTTGACACTAGATTTCCATCCACCGAAACTATGAACGTGGCAGAAAATAAGATAACATTTTAACAATACTTAAATTAAGCTATTAATAGAACATATCGCAATAAGAAATACATTTTCTAAGACATTGATAACACAATGGTGCTTGTGCAGTGAACAGTCCAAGCTGTAAGCAGGCAATTTTCATGATATTGCTTAATGGCTAGTGCTCAGAAAATACATCTCATTAACTTTTTTGTCCACTCCTATAAGTAGCTCCGTGCGGTTTCTGTCTGAAACGACAACAATTACTATTATGCGAACAGTGAGAGGAGGTTAGACTGTTCGAAAACACAGCTGTAATAGAACAGAACAAAGATCAGAGGAAGGTTTCCAAGGGGATTACTGTATTGGTCTGTTGGCTGTACAACTTTGCCTGCAAAACTGGTATCAGTAGCGTGTCGTCCCACTTCAGATACGGATAATCCTACGTTAGTTTTGCCTTGCTAATCGTCGTTGCGAGATAACCGGAGCAGACAAATAATGCGTTCTCCGCTAGTTGTTATTCTACGGGGAAGAGACGCCTTCTCGCCGTCTCCGTAAGAAACAGCCATTCGAGGCTATTTACGGTTCTAAATAAAGCCAAGAAATAAGTAACTTCCATTAACTTATTGAAGCATTTTTATTTCAGAAATCTCTGCAAAGTTGGCGTTTTACTTTGCTGCGGCACTTATTGCAGCAGTGGTTATAAAAACCATTTATCAAAACTTAATTGACCATTGTGTTAAAATATTTTCTTCGGTACACCATTTCTAGAATATATTGTTAATGAAGTACTTTTAACAACTATTATGCGCATGGGCATCTGTATATATATATCTTAGTTTTATTATATTTTATTTTTACTCTATTGTATCCCACTGTTCTTGGATCGTAAAATCTGTAAGTTGTATATTAGTGGATCGTTATTTTTATATTCACTCTGGTTTCATCAACCAGAACTATAGGAGTATATTATTGTATAAATGTATAGCATTTAATTAGCAGACAAATTTTAGTTAACTTTTACCATTTACACGATGTTCCTAAAACACATAGGTATACATAAAATTTGACGTCAATCAGATCGGGTCATATTCTTCTATAATTAAAAAAAAAAATTGAAAAGTCAAACACTATTAAGACAATTTTTAGAAAGAAGTTTTTTTAATCGCGTTCTTGTGTGAAAAAAACTTATCAACTTCTTAGAGTATTTAAGTATTGTGGTGAAACAAACAAGTAAGGAAAACAATTTAAATTTTAAGTTATTTGTTAGACTATATTAAATCATTCTTTGTTGACATTATTTCAAATTGGTTCTTTAATAATTCATGTACCCAACAAATTCTCTCATTGTGGCTCGCTTTATGTTTTTGTTTATGTACGCTTTTGGGGTACAACCTTATTGTGATAGGCTGGATTTATTATAATAGGATAACGTAAATGGCCAGACCGTCACTGGACGATGCTAATTTGTAGCATAGTGTTGATGATACGATTAAATATTACGCTGTTGCAGAAATTCACAAGCTGAGCTTTAGACTCTATAGATTAATAGTTCAGACAAATAATACATTTGAAACAGCTGGTTTCAAATGTAGTTTGTTCCAAAGTAAATTTAGTCAAAGCTCAAAGTTTTTAGTCAAGTTTCTTCTCAATTAAATACAAGGAAGGAAACTTTAGTGTATAGGCAATTAGTTGTCAGTGTTGTTAAAGTAATACTTATTTGCGCAAATTATGAGCATAAATATTACAGTGATTTGGACTGATATTTAATATGAAAGGGAAAATAATTCTTGTATAAATTGTACTTAAAGTGTTATCTTTAACAGTTCTGTGACTTTTAAACTTACAAGGG
Source organism: Zophobas morio (assembly GCF_036711695.1). NCBI lineage: Eukaryota > Metazoa > Arthropoda > Insecta > Coleoptera > Tenebrionidae > Zophobas > Zophobas morio. The sequence goes on along the minus strand of NW_026972129.1, from coordinate 15,875,645 downwards.
TGAACTAAGCGTTTCAAATGGCATAAAAAATGAAAAAAAAAATTAGTGGCAATTATTTTTGACTTAATTTATGTTTATGCAAATTAAATTTACGTTAAACCTGAAATTTAAATCACTAATCATTCAATGATAATATACATATTCAGTACAATATAGTAAATTGAAGTTTCTCTATGAGAAACCAGTGGAACTTAATTTCATGTAGAGTGATCAATATACATGTATATTGTATACATGTATAGTGTACAATACTGACTTAGCAATGATGGAGTTTGATGTTGTTTGTGATCTGTCGTCGTCTGTGTGTGTATTACTGTAATTTACCATGTAGATGATAAAATGTTAACCAAACTGTGTGTTTATTGCCACCAAAATTTCATGACATCATCTGAAAATTATGCTGAGTAAATTTTGGTTGAAATTTTTCTTAAGTTGCTCCTTCATTTGTTGTTTAAAAGTTAATAAAATACTTTATTATTTATTTTAGAACGCACGTACGACCTATTTTGATATTTGGTAAAACGCTAAACTTTTATTACTATCCCTAAAAATTTGATCTGTCATCTTAGAAAATTATAAGATAAATGTTTACCTATTTTTTTTTTGCTTGGTCTGAAACTTTGTGTTTTGCTAATTCAGGTGTCGCAGGTAAAACTCTGCGGCCCCATATCTTGAAAACTGATAGTAATATTGGAATTCTGTAAACACCATTACTTTTAGCTTGAAAGAGGAAGCTTAATTTGGTACATTGCAAATATGATGCGCATAGGGCGCCGACGTCGAGACGTAAACCTAAATTTTAGTAGTTACATATCAAGTTTAGCATGTAAGAAAAACAAAGAGGACGTCAGCACAGCTTTTTTTTAATCTTTCATTTTAAACTGCCCTCAAAAGTAATAATCTTAACTCAAAATTCTGATGACATTATTTTACTTGAAATGTGCTCTTTTGTCTGCGGTTTAGTAGTCAATCCTTATTATCAGAGAGCGGATTCTTGTGGGTAAGGCGACCAACCTCCATCGCCAGTACAATGATCCACCTGAACCTTGCGTCGGAGCGATCAACTTTCGAGTAGCTAACGATACGCTACAAAAAGGGTTAGTTTTTCATCAGACATAAATCGCAAAGATCATCACGTTACACACAGTTTTTTGAAGGAGACAACAGTAAATCTTTAGTAATATTCTAAATATTTATTATTTGCTGATTGTTTAAAAGTATTCTATTAAAATTATGTTAATATGTTCTTGAATAATGACATCTGTAATTGTTTTTGCACTTTATTTGGTACTACTTCTATGAAGTATATACAGTGAGACCTGAAAATGTCCAGAAAAAGAGGATAAACTATTTGGCTTTAAAATTCAGATATGGAATCCACCATTAGGTTATAAGCTACGCCAACGATGTAACGCTGTCCGCAAGTGATATGAAGTAATTCAAAGATATTACAAAAGTTGATAGAAGCAGGAAGAATATTAGAAGAAGTAACTGAATTTGTGTATATAGGTGTACCAATCTCATCTAAATGCGAATAACAGATATAATTAGAGGCAAGATCATTAGAAGTACCTAAATTCGCACTTAAAAAGATTAAAGGAGTCATGAAATACCAAATTAAGATTATCTAAAAATCTCACCGCCCATGGTATATATGGCTGCAAAACATGTATGAAGAAAACAGAAGAAATGTTACAAAAGTTGGAATAAAAAATGATTAGGAGGATAGAAGAGGGAAAAGATCGAAAAAGACTACATCAGAAGAACAAATGAAGAAATTTACGAGATATGTATATCGAGAACCTAAGATTGTTGATGGAATAAGATCAAGTAGATTTTAGTGACTGGGATAGAACGGTCAAGAGGATAATTTGGACCCAATCGGAAGAAAGGAGGACGATAGGTAGACCAAGAAAATGATGGAAAGAGGCAATTATGGCAGATCTGAGAAAAAAAGAAATGCAGAATTAGACTAGAAGAGTGAAGAATAGAAAATTATGGAGTAAGTCTCAAAATTTTGGAATATTAACTTTATGAAAACAGGAGCAGAATTGATATGTGAATATGTAAAATTCAAAGATGGAGGGAATACTTTAGAGAATTAAAATACGTCAATAATGGAAGAGAAATAGAAAACCAAGACAGTGAGCTAGATGAAGAGATGATAGCACCTCGAAGTAATGATGAAATAAAAATTATATTTAAAGGGATGAAAAACAACATGCGCCCTCGTAAAGATGAGATTGAAGCGGATATGCTAAAAGGAGGAGGGAAAGGAATACTTGGCAGATTGCCACATCTGATCTAGAAAGTATGGTAAGAAGAAAAATTCCAGATTATTTATTGTCATTTACATTATTTGGATATATGTTACAGAGTTCTAGCAACATGTCGAAAAAAAAAAAAACTGAACAAATATCTTGAAAAATATCTAGGAGGGTACCAAGCAGGCTTTGGAACCAACAGATTGGTGATAGTGTAACACTGGCAGCTCAGTTAGGTGTTGGTGAGTAGGGTGATGGGTTCATATGTATATTTGGGCGCCAAGTAACTTACCTATGCCGTGTCACGCCGACTTAAGTTACTGAAAGTCTGATGTTGTTTTTTTTCTTTAACACTCTGTGCACTAGGAGAGGGTCAAATTAAATTCGGTCAGATTTGACTTAATAAGTTTAATGAAAATTAAAAATTATTGTTACTTCAAAGTAATTATAAAATGATCACAGAAGAATGAAAGAATTATAATAATTAATTATTGTACAAAAGTTGTAAAAAAAAATTATAGAATTTGCGAAGCAGCTTAAAATTAATAAAGTTAATAACCTTAGTTAAATTAACTGAAGTAATTTAGATGAATATTTTACAAAATAAAGTTAAATTCTAAGTGAAATTTATAAAGTTGAAAGCATATAAAAATAATTCTTACTAATGCTGATACTAAACGATAGCGATAAGGCTAAGATATTGAAGCGATAAAAAAACTAAAAAAACTTAACATGAAAAATTACAATATGGAGAAATAATATGAAATAAGATGGAATTATAATATAACGAATCTACAAAATAATAGCGCTAACACGTGCCGTTATAACATGACGGTCCTTAAGAATGTTACTAAATATTATTTTGACCACTCAGTACTGATTGGCGTTTTAAGATGTAAAAAAAAACTTATCTAACTACTAATTATTATTGTACGCAAAGAGATAGAATTAGAAATTTCAATTAAAGCGAAACTCGAATTTTACGATATTTCTAAGGCGATAAGAACGATAAAGGACTTAGCTGGTTGTAGATCCAAGGACGTCTGCAGCTGGTGAACTAGCAACGTTCTCACAGGCGAAGCAACTGCAATCTGCCCCGGGAAGTTGATAGCAGCGATCTGGAGTTGTTCGGAAAGCGAAGTTCAGCGTCTTCCTTGACTTAGATTTTGGAAAGTCTCTCAATTCTAATATGGCGACGCAAAAAAAACAACGATACTTACTTTGAGAAGGCCTCAAACGATATCCTCTGGAGTTAAGAGGTTCAACAACGATAATTGGTTGAGTTACACAACCCTAAACGGTTCGAAAAACAATAGGTAACGGTAATAGGCACTAAAATTTCAGGACTACTCCTGCTCCTCATAACACTACTTGACTCGCCGGGTCATCACGACCGAATCCCCTAAAAATGGAAGACTTCCTCCACCATCCCATCTTAAGGAAAACCTTTAATTGGCGTCGTACGCGTTTATTGACATATTTGACATCAAGATGGCGGATTGTTTACATCCGGAAGTCGTACCGATATTTTAGGTTCGGGTAGGCTTATAATTATCGTGCTTGATGAGATGTTGTTAGTACAAGTCGCTAAAGAATTAGAGTGAAGAGAAGAAGCGTGAAAAGAAAGTGATAGTAAAGTAAGAATGGAAAGATAGAAGAAGGATTGCACTGTTTGGGGTGTCGACAAAGAGTGAGGAAGGGAAGACCTTCCACAAAACAGTACAACGGTACTCTGGGAAATAGAAGAGAGAAGACGAGAGGAAAGATAAAAGTGTAAAGAAAGAGATTTGAGTGCAGAGTGACACCCCCTGTGGCTTATAGCAGCCACCCGCTAAAATGGGAGGGGTAACGGGCGTATCTCCAGCCGCCCCATATCGGCTGGCGCCAAAACAAAAATGAAAACTGTAAGAAAACCTGAAAATCATGAGAAAAATAAACATATGCAACCAGTTATACTTAATTTGACTACCTCAACACTATTATATATTGTTTTAGGCCCTTTTCTATTTTTAGTTGTCTTTTATGGTGTTCAAGACAGATGTTAAGTACCCAAGCATTTGTGTGGCCCTGTAAAATACGCCCCACACACCGGCAAGTAAAAGTAGCATGCTACAATAGAGAGATCAGATCTTTTCACTAAAAGATACACAGATGAAAAAATGGTCTAAGGTTAGTTAGATAGGACTTCTTCGCATTTTAAACACAATAGAATGCGAACAAATTCTCAACAAATTCAAATTCAACAATCTTTATTCAAAATCTTGCAACGTTTCCGAAGTACATTGAAAATGTTGCATAATTTTTTTTTTGTAAAGTAACTGACAAAAATCATACACCACAAGTACAAGAGTACATTATTTTATAAAATTTGGTTCACTTTAACTACACTATATACTGAGCGGACGTTATCAAATTGTTGAAGGGGACGATTAGATAAATTTTGGTTAACGTTTTCCTATGTTCACAATACTTCTAAAATACATATTAAATTTGACAACAATCGATCCGCTATAGTTTCGGATATTATCTATATAATAAAAATTGACAGAGATGATAGACAGACGACAAACAATAGACAGACGGAAACGAAAGACCACTTTCGTCTCACTCTGGGCTCATGAAACGTCGAGAAAATTTGAAAGTAGCCAGTCGCCCGATAAAAATATAGATAATAGCAGTAACAGTATGAAAAAAAAATTAGTGAATCAAATGAGAGCCTTCGGGTTGTTACAAGTGTTCGAAGTTGTCCACGGTATTAGTATAAAAGGTTCTTAGACAATTTCGATTTTTCCTTGAGAAAATTGGAGTACCTGGGGAAAATTTTAAAGGTGGATTCATAAATCACAACTACAGAAGTATGTTACTTTGTAAAATTTAAATCTTATTTCCTATGAAAAATTCTGACGAAACGTCATCCTATTATTGGCGGTTACAGATACATTTTGGTTAGTGTTCTGCCATCTACATGATGTTCTTAAAATACCTATAAATTTGACAACAATCGCGCCAACAGTTCAGGAGATTATCTGTCTAATAAAAAATGACACAGCTTAGGCTCGGGAAGTAAAAAGGAACTGTAAAGAGTTGTTTGAAATGTAGAATATGTACATGAACCATGAGGTTAAAATAATTATCAAGAAAACGAAGTGACAACGTACCAGACAATCATTAGATCTACAGTAACTTACGTAAACTGCATCTGATTGCTGAAGAATTCAGAAAAAGGAATTTTAGAGAGATGGCAAAAGAAAATACTAAGAGGCAGATATGAAGGGATAAAAACTGAGAACGGATCGAGAAGAAGAACCAAGCATAAGTGCGTTTGCTAAACTACAGAGATTGAGCTGGCTGGGGCACGTTGAGAGGATGAGTAGAGAAAGAATGCCAAAAATGACACTGATGCGTTGAACGGGCGAATAAAATCGGCGTGAGTAAAACTCAGCAATTTTATTTCTTAATAATTCGGATTTACACGACTAATTACAGATCGATTATGTACAAAATAATTCCGGCACAACATTCACTGGGATTTTTCGACACTCGTTGACTGGACTTGTTAACTGAATTCAGCTCTCGTAGTCTGGACTACACTAACTGTTCCCGACGGTGGTCTCCGTCACCGATTCTAGGCTTATTCTCGAACGCCCGTCGCAACATCCACTTTCCGTATATACTAGAACCCATAGGCGTCGTACCGGGGCGGCGTATGGGTTTATTTCGTAATAATACTTTGCAAAGACCATTTCCAAAGAGTTAGAAGTTTCAAAGAAGTACAAGAATAGTGATGGGACTAATTAAGATAAAATGAGAAAGTCAGTTTTTATATTGAAGTTATAAACAATGTTGGGTCTACAGGGCCTGTTACGCTATATTAATAAATAATAATAATAGCAATAATAATATGGTAGCCAAGAATCAGTTATTGACAATGCTCTGAATTGTTTTCCTTTAATTCATATTTAGAGGCGTTCGTTAAATTGTTTCTATTTGTTTGAGATAATGAATGATTGAACGAAAGAAAAAGGACACGACCCAATATAGTCAAGGCGTTTAATAAATTCCCTCGTAATATTGATGTATACTTCTCTGTTCTTCTGGTTTCTGATAACAATTTATGTATCAAGGGTATTATGAAGTAGTTTATGCCTCCGAGACCGACAGTTTGGAGACTTCAAATAATATGCGTGGTACATACAAAATTCTTTAGCGTGTAGTTTTTTACATTTACAAAAAAAATCGTCCTTACGCATTCCTTTATTGCTTGTATTTATTCCAGAAGAATTAATTTATTTACTCGGCTTTAAACAGCGAATTAATGATAAAAATATGTTTTATCAGTTTTGTTATTTGTTGCTAATGAATGATTTTTACAGGCGGATTAAATTTTACAGTTATATAAATTAGCGCTGTTGCCGTATCTGCACAACCATTAATACACTAATAGGTAATAGTTGGTTTCCAGCTGATTGGGTTTTCCAGTTCAGTTATTATGCCTACTATTCTTAATGCCCTAGGGTATTATTTTGTTAATGACGTGTAGCCGTGGAAATATTCCAGGTAAAACTTTTGTTCTCTCTATCTTATGAACTTTGTGTGAGACAAAAAATTACCAAATTTTGAGTATGTCGTAAAAATTTTGTAAAATTTTGAAATTTGTCATCAGAATTATTTGTCAAACACAACCTTTGGTTTATTATTATTATTATGAAACGATTAGCGATCAAACAAAACAAGTTATATTAAATGTATTGGATTATCTAGAAAGAAATCATGATGTTGTGCAATTTAAGAAAAAAATAAAAACAAAACTGACGACCGAAAAATTAAAAATTTCTGAAAAATCTTAATATAATTTACAAAAAGATACAGGTTCAAGTGATACGAAGTACAAAGAGAATACGTCTACTACCATTAGAAATATAAAAGCTCAAATCTTAAATCCTGTAGATTTAATGTCAGTCACGGAAATTGTGTATAGAATGATTGTATCTAACGAACATGTAACTATTAACTCGTTTCATGCTAGAGTTATGGAACAGATACCGGACTTTAAAGTTGGACCCAGGACACTAAACACATGAATTAGAAAAGTTGGTTTTAAATTTTATAAAAATAATAATCGATTGTTTCTAATGGAGAGAGTAATTAAGCTAAGAAGAAAATTTTTGCGTGAATACAAACCTATTTTTCTGGATGAAACGTGGATATTTAGTAAAGGTAGTACATATATGTAAAAAAAACATGGCACGACGGTTCAATACAAACTGCAATTCAAAAAACGAGAGAAGGATGTAGATATTATATTGTAAAGCAATTAATATCCAATCTTCCGGAACCGTCTGTTATTATAATGGATAATGCAACTTACCACAATAGACTTATGGTGTTTATTTTAGTTTTAATAAGTACACTATACTTCTATTTCTGCTTTATTTGTAGGAAGAAATTCCTCGAAAAAGTTGGACAAAAAAAAATGGTGGCATGGTTAAACACAAAAAAGATAGATTACCCTGAAAAAGCGATGAAAGGTCAGATTTGGAATATTATGGGCAATAGACTGGAAGAAAAATTGTAACATTTAGGTCATTATGCTCAAGAACATGAATATTATATCCTAGGACTTCCGCCATACCACTGTCATTTTAATGTAGTTGATATGGTATGGTCGGAATGTAAACGGAACTACGATAAAAGTATGCCAAAAACTAATGCTTCTTCTGTTGATGTATTGAAAACTTGGGAAAATGTAATAAACCAAGTTTCCAATATACATTGGGAAAATTATATTAAGCACACGGAAAAAATCATACATTTGATATGACAAACGGAAAAAACTTTGGACAATTGCGAAACAAATCAAGTCATTATCAATGTTTTAGAGTTGTGTTAAAAATTAATATTTAGTTAAAGAATAAAACTTAGCAAGTTATCCGGAACAGACAAGAAGGTACATACTTTTGGTCACTAAAAAAACGTCACAGTTTAAGTTTACAAAAAATTGTTTTATTCTGCGGATTATTACTACCGTATTATTCTGCACCCTTGAAAACTTTTTTTGGTAGTATTTTGCCACTCGTTAGGAATTCTTTTCGAAGAGTAAACCGTCGGAGAGGTTATGAATTAACCGGAAGTTAAGAACTCATCGGTATAAATATATCGGCGTGAAGGGCGCGCTTTCAGGCGCTCGCAGAGCGTACGACAAGCTGACGGAATTTAAAATTAAAATAAGGGTTGTCGGGATTCTCTGGTTTTGTAGATGACGAGGAAACGAAACAAGCAGTCAAGCGGCCGATCACGTAATGAAACTTTGTATCGACAACCATTAGCCAATCGATACGGAGACATGCACGCAATGCAGATAATCCGGCCACCAGTCATTCCAAACCATCAATCATGTAAATCTTCCGAGTAGCTGGATCGGCTCGGCTTCTTGCGGGGTCGGTTCACCGCCGCCACAGTTAAACCACCAGATGGCCCGAATACTACGCCATGGTGGCGAACCCAATATGGATTAATGTCCATATCATTCGATATTATTGGATTTACCCCAACAAAATGGCCATATTAAAATTTCATGGCGCCGGGCGCTTGAGTTATTGACTTATATCAAAAGAAAACAAAAATTGACAACGAATTTTATGAGAAACGTGAAAAATACAGATTTAAAGCTACGTGCTTTGTCTCTGCTTTTATTAACTACTCGTTCTATCCGAACACTGCATGGGCTTTTTCAACAATTCGCGACTTTATTTCTGGCTTAAAATGCAAAAAAATGTGCAGATGTTTCCAAGTGTTCGTGAATTTAAATATTTCCATAAAAAAAAACCCGGATAACTTACAGCGATCAGTGAATTACTATAGGTAATTCTAAATGCTAATAAACCAGCACGAAAAATATGGGACGTCATTAACAGTAATAGAGGTAATTAAGCTTGTAGATGTGGCTAAATCTTTAATAGATAATTTACCATCTCCATATATAAAAAAAATCGATAGAATTACTAACACTTATAATAAATTAAAACTTTCTTTATTTGCATTTCAGCTTTCAATGGAGTTACAGACATACCTAATCAACCCATTAAAATCCACCAATAGCTCAGTGCATTCTGGACGAAATCACATATGTAAAATATAATTAAACACGTTCGACGACATTATGACGTTCGACCTTAATTGTGCTAGTCTTCTCATTTGAACACCTTTTATTTATCTAAATAGATAGTAACGCTAATCACATTCTCTGGACAACGATATCATCTATTTACCATCAGAGGTCGCCCCAACTTGTTAATTGTCATTAAGTATAAAGTAAATTTGCAACAATATTCGAAAGGCTTATTATCCATGTTGAGGTAGTTGGAAACCCAGTGTTTGGATGAAAAGACTGTCACAATTAAGGTGGAACGTCATAAAATCATTTGACCTGTTTAATTGTGCATCGTCTTCTCATCTAAACACTCTTTCTTTAGCTAAGTAGGTAGACGTTTAGGTGTGAAATATGCATCAAGATCTATATCCTTCAACCGATTGTTATGCAAATTGGTATACATAGGTATTTGACCATGGAGATTATTTTCGTGTTATCCATTTTGCTGTAATTCACCATTAGATGGCGCTCCAGCACATCAATTCCTAACATTTTTTGATATTTTCGATTATAGTTTCATTAGTTAGTCATTGATGATGACTCCACATAATCAGTTATAGATTTAAAAAGAATCTTGGGGAGCCCTTCTAATATTATCTATGTGTGGAACTCCATGAACATATAGATAAAAATAAGTTACACGTGGAATATTATTTAGTCTAAAAATTCTATAACTGCCTATCTGCAAATAAGGTATGCAGCATAGTTTAAGAAAATCGTTAGATGAGTATTCTTGCGATGCATTTTAATGATTTTTAATTTAAGTGCGGTTATCTAGAAATAATATATTTATTATCGCAAAATATACTTTTTGGGTGTAGCATATAACATTCAATAGTGCTAAACAATAAGTTTTTTCCAAAGTCGATAAATCATCAAAAACCAGGAAACACCCCTCGTTGGAAAAACGGAAAAAAACAAAACACTATCGCTAATAAATTCGTAGAATATACAATTCCTAGCAATTTGTCAATATGTCATTTTTAAATAATGCTCACGTAAATGCGGTTTTGTGTTTTTAAAGTTATTTATGAAAAAATGAAGTCTGTATTGATAAATTATTTCAGACTAACTTTACCGGCACATTTTAGAACTCCATCATTTTTATCGTTTAGGTATGTAATAATAAAAGTATCAAAAGTATTTGATAGAGTGTAAATACTGCCTGAGGAACACGTTAAGTCATCACAATCAATCACTTAGGCTTTGACCAGTGGCGTACTATTTGCATTCTAAAACGGGGTCATTATATTTATATTAATAATGTTTTAAAATTAGATGCGATTATTATACTAGATCAAAAGGCATGAATGATGAGTGATTAATTATTATTATTGAAGGAATAATAAAACACAACGAAGAACGTCTATGACACAACGTGTTTTCTCACTAAATTTCCAAGTGGGGCCATCTGAACGCTTTTATGTCTGATAGAATATTATATGTGTGTGTTCTTCTTAAACTATTTCTACTCTAGGAGACAAAGCTAAGTGATCAAGAAATCGGCTTTTGGTCATAAATTTATGCGTATACAATAATTGCTGGCACTCAGGGTGTGGCTTTATTCAGAAATAAACGGATTAAACATTTCGTTAATGCTAACCTTATTGTAAAGAGCGAATGAGATGAAAATTAAATATTTACCTTGTATCGGAGGTGGTCCGTCTATTTTATATGATAAATATTTATCGAATTGTCGTCCAATTCGCTCCACCAGCAAATAACTGGGACGGTAATAGAGTTGCTATATAGCAGAGGCAAATTCTAATTTACTGACTATAAAGGCATATGATAAGGTTCTGACCCTAAAAGTCGATGACGTTCTTAATAGGAATTCTATTGTTTATGAAACACGTTCGTGCAGCCATTGGTTGGCATTTGACTTAGCTGAATGTACTTAAATAATACGTATAGCAATAAAACTGATATTTTGCTATATTTTAATGAAAATCCTTTTATTAATAACAGAAAAATACTAACTGTTTGAGTCTGTATTATCACATTTTAGAATTCCGCAATAGCAGATTGTGGAGGAAAATATTCGTTTCTTCTTTGTGTACTTTACTAGGCGGATTTTAATGGCATTTTTATCTCTGAAATTTTGTCTAATAGTGTTTCGCACGCCGTAATCAGTGAAAATATTTCTTCTCCCTGATTTTATTGTAAAATTTAACTTCCTCCCTTGAGGTAATTAGCCTGCTACTGGAATTCAGCAAAATTAATTTTCATAACATTTTAGTGGTAAAGTTCCTGGCCGTTGTTTTTAACAAATATTTTTGGATATAATTAACCTACATATTCTAACAGTTTAGTATGTATTGAAAATGAATATTCAATCCTGTTTCAGGTTTATTCTCCGTTATGATGTTATCTTTAAAATGTACAAATATCTCATTTGAAATATTTATTTATTAATCATTAAATGATGCGTTATCCTGTATCAGTTCTTAGAGCATTTAATTTTGCCAGTTTTCTGCGATGAACGAATAATTCCTTTTTTGCGAAATAGAACTAAGAAAATTTTTTGTTGGTATAATCAAATACGTATGTATTGTTGAAGTATACGTTGTCATTACAACTAACAACTTCAGACAGACCGGCTCCAGTTTTGAATTCAATCTAAAAATCCTGTTTATATTCTTGTTCCGTTCCCAGAAAATTAACACCAGTTTTAAGAACAAAATGTACAAAAAACACGATTGGATTTTCTCTTGTCATAAAAGTATTTGTCTTTTCTTACGTCCCTGTATAATACTTGGGGGAACTAATTTAGGAAACTGCAGATAAACAAACATGATATGGTTGCCTGGAGTCACTGGTTAAATTAAAAATCTTGCAAATGCAAGTATTGCAATTTCTCGTTCTTTCTACTCACAAGCTAGCACTAAATATAGCATTTCTTTATTACTCTAGGGAGACAGAATGAGTGAAAATTATTTTTCTTGGTATGACCCAGTAAAACTGGAAACGATTGATCACTACATTCATCCGTGTTTCTTTTCAAGCGGTCTTCGTTGGTACACAAAGTGAAAATAACACTATTATATAAAAAAAGGTGTTGCATTCTTAAATGTATAGAGAAATCAATTACATTTGGTAATGTAGATAAATACCAACGAAATATCTTAAGAAATATACAGTTGACAATTACTACGTCTGCAGATTCAAATTAAATTGCAAAATGTTATACAATTTTTTTTTTTTTCAAAAATTAGTATGTGTCGGGTAAAAACTCAACACGGATTCATAAACTATATGTATAGGATTATTTTATTTTATTCAAATTTAAAGCCCATTTACTATGTACAATTTTAGTGCACCGTCATCACATTGCTGGTGGGGATGATTAGACAATGTTTGGTTAGCGTTTTATCATCTAGCTACATGATATTGATAATTTACACATTTAAAATTTGGCAATAATCGGTCTTAACAAAAATCGAGACAGAGAGCGGACAGACAGACAAGCGGAAACGGGAGACTTATGTTTTCGTATTCTAGGAATCATGACATATCGAGAAAATATGAAAGTAGCCAGTCGCCCGGTACACTCGATTACAATATATTTCATTTCTTTGTTTACTTATAATATAATATTGGTTAGAACATCAAGAAAAAAATAATTTCAGCGCCATCCAAAAAATAAATTGCAGAGGCTGAACTCAAAATCATATAAAAATCAGTTGATTAAGTTGTCACTTTTGAAAATATTTAAATTGTATTTGTTTTGTTATAAACAATTTTAAACTGCTTATGCTTTTAATTTTTGAAATGGAAAATAATATGCTTGTATACCTACTATGTATTTATTAAGAACATTTTTCTTGAAACTTCAAAATAGCATGTAAAAACAAAATTTGTGAGAATCAAATTTTATAATTTGTCTAAGAAATTGGGCTTTTTTGTGGATTATCCTTCAGGGGCGAAGGAAGTTAGTAGTTAAGTATATGGTGGGGGTTCTGAGTCACTTGTACCTTATTTTTGATGAGAGCCAGAACCCTCATTAGTTTTTTCCTGATGACTGTAGCCTGGCACGGCGGTTCTAGCTCACTTTAACTTCAGTTGACTTGAACGAGAACCCTCGTGGCTCATGAGTCTTCTAGGCCAGGTCACAATTATTCGACAAAAAGTGGTAGGGGTTCTGGCTCAGGTCAAATGAGGTCAAAGTGAGCCAGAATCCCTATTATATAACTACTGAAGTTCTCTCCAAATTACATTAAACTGCTTATTTATAATAATTAATAACAAAGTTAACACAAATACTTAGTTGAGAATATTTTAGTTGATTCAGTTTTTTTACTGAAATGTATTTTAAACAATAAGTTCCTTGAAAATTCGTTGTGAACGCCTACAATGATTACATTACCAAACTTTAGTCAAATTAGTTGCTTACTGATCTTGGTAAAAATTTGAAAGTTCAGTTTTTGATCTTGAACGTTTTTGTATCGGATTTTTTCATTTTTTTTTTGTTTGATTTTTGTCCAGCAATAACTTGTCCACTTTCATGCAAGTGCAATTTTTTAAATATTTTTTATCATCTTAAAAAAATTTTGGTGACATGTTTCATTACGTATTTTTAAAAATCAGCAAGTATTTATGGAAATTTCGAAACGCGGTTCTCACCACTGTTGTCAGATTACAAAACTTTATAAATCGTAACGCAAACATTGTCGAATTTTTTGTCGAAAATGAAATACAGTCGAAACAACTTTATGCTTAATTTACCATCTTACATGCAATCGGCTTGGCGTTTACGACGAATGTGATCTTTTACTGTATGCAGAGTGTACCACAAAACAATGAATGGATACATATTTCAAACATCGGTAATAAACAGTTCACAGTGTTGTAATAATGGATAATGCATCATAGCACTCAATGCAATTGGAAAAATCGCCCCCGCCGTCGTCTACCAAGCTAGAAATACAAGAATGGTTGATCAAATACCATATTATACGTTTTGATTAAGATTTTACTAAAAATCAAGTGGGAATGAATGACAGCAGTTCAAAGAAAGAATCAAAAACAGTACGTCAAAGCTAAAATTTTAATGACAAGGCGCCTCTACTTTTACATTTTCTCGACCTTTCATGACCCCTAGGGTAAGAAGAAATAGGTCAACCGTTCCGTCTGTCTGTTTGTCTGTCTGTCTGTCCGGTGTCTGTATCCATTTATATTAGACACGTATTCTCCGAAACTGCTGGACCGATTGTTGTCAAATTTTGTAAGTGTATTAGAAATATCATGTATATGGTTAAATGCTAACCAAAATTTGGCTAATTATCCCCACCAATAATTTGATGACGCCATTTCAATGAATAGTATTTTAAGATGATTTTAATGTTACACAAAAATATACTCAATTACTCATATGCTTGTCGTGTACGAATCTATTTTCAGTTTTTTCGCAAAAACATTTGCAAGGTATAATAACGTTTTATTCTCAACATGGTTTGTACGTCTCCGTGGCGCAGTGGATGTATTGTAGAGAACGGCGACCTGCGGTACTGCGATTGTGGGTTCGATGCCGAACTTGGCCCTTCCTTTTTTTTTTCTTACAATGGTTTTTCTTCATGTTGATGACGTCATCACAAATTTTTTATTGGTCAAATTAAGAACAAGTCACCCCATTTTCTCGAAAATGTGAATTATACGCACGTCTTTATGTAATAATGATAAAATAAGAATTATTATATTCAGAACATTTTGTTCGATAATGGTTTAATAAATAATTTTAGTCCTGTGTTTTGAGAAGACAAACTCATTCAAATCAAATTAATTTCTACGTAACATTCTTTCGATGTATAAACATAATTAATCACTTGAGTTTCAGATTGCTATTATTGTGTTATTTATGCCTCTGGTTTTTACTTTACAGCGGCTATCACTAAACGAAAATCGTAAAATCAAATTTTGTAATTTTTTAAAGAGCTGGATTTGTCGGATTATACGTATGGCCTTCGACCACTTTTATTGATCAATTTATGAACCGCATTTTCTAGAAATTTGAAAATACCTACGTCTTTATTTAATTATGATCAAATAAGAATAATAATAATATCATATTCAAAACATTTTGTTCCATTGTGGGTTAATTAATAATTTCAGTCTTCTGTTTTGAGTAGACAACTTATTCAAATTAAACAAATTTATAGACATAGTTTACTGTAAGATCAACACAGCTCTAAAACTGCGTAGAAGCACAAAATTGGTCGGCCCAAGTCCACTTTCAAACTTAAGGGGTGGGTGCACCCTCAGAGGCGTCCGTCACCGTTTGTCTATCATGGTGAACTTTTTTTACCTGCTTAAGGGTTCCTGTTTAGATTAATGCCTAATAGATTCATTCGTATTCGTGCCAGTGTGTTGACCAGTTCACTTAAGTTTATGTTACCCTGTGTTATTGTTGGCGGTTTAAAAAAATAAATTTTAAAAGCCACCCCTTTTGAAGTGTGCATGTTACGCTACTGACTGACAGTCCGTTGCCAGATTCTGATGACTCACCATGTTGAACTTAAAATATTCTATCTCTACGTGACATTCTTTCGATGTATGAACATGAACAATGGAATTTAAGTATGTACATTGGTAATAATACACTCTTTTCCGGCACCACGTTGGAATTTGCGCCCCTGTGGCGCAGCTGGTTCGAGGTGTTATTTACACCACTGATTTTTACTATATGTATAAAGGTTATCAGAAAACACAAATTTTCTATAATTTTTCAAAGAAGCGGAATTTGTTGGATTGTACTTCAAGGGTGAGGGAAGTTCTGTCCAAGTAACCTTGGACCAATTTATTTCAATTTACTATACATTTAAGAAAACAATTTAGTCTAAAATTTATTAATTTATTTTGACTGAGATATGTTCTAAAATGAGGACTGCTCTAAATATACACTTACATTTTATTTCAGTTAAATTTTATGTGTAGCTACTGGATTTGTTTGCTCAATTATTTGAAAAATGTATCAGACTGGCAATAATGCTTGGTTGTCATCAATTATTATAACCTAAAATAGATTTAAATAAATCACAATTCAACCAACTTAAATGTCACATTTTCATGCGAATTTGAAACAATCGTGACCGGTGTATAATCACACTCATCAATATTTTTATATTCATCTTCGACAAGAAGTAAACATCTTTGCTGATTTTTTTATTGTATGATACTAATACGAATATGTGTACTCTCTCCATAACAATTTCGAGAACGCACATATTTCTTTAAATAAACCACTCGGCTACATTATATACGTCCTTGAAGTTCAGTTTTCAAAGAGACTTTAAACTACTTAAAAAATTCAATGTACTCTTTATAATTCTCCAAGTTTATTATTGCACCGCAACTTCTAGTGATAAAGTAGTTTTTCAGATAAAGCGATAACGAGTCAACGTACAGCACTTAGCGTGATGAGGCGTGAGTACGTGAACCCAAGCGTTCTGAAACATCCGATTCTTCTGCTTTCCAAAATGTTTCACGAAACGTTCTCCGCAAGTCAGGACTGAGGACAACCGAATCCAGACGTCGTTCTTAGAATGATAGAGACTTTGGTAATTTTCTTGCTTTAAGAGGCATGCAGAGCCATAACGGCGTCTAGATGGATCGTCCGAACGTAATTAGCTTTTCTCCCGCACATAGCACTGAAGTTCTTCTTGAAAAATGTCGACTTTTAATGACCCCGTTTTGAAATGATTGTTACCAAATAAGAAAATTGCTGCTAATAAAGCGTGCCTTGTTAATGTACGTGCTCCGGGAGTCCAAGCACTAGGTATAATAGTAAGAATTAACTATGATTTTTTTTTATTTTTAGTACAACGGAGGGAATTTTATGTTCACATAAACTTATATGAAAGCTTCGAAGCCCAGATATATAGAAAAAAGTCGCTATGATACTTTGTGCTGCAAATAAAATTACTTAATAAAAATTTTGCGGACTTCTGCCGAATAAAATATTCAGGGTGCGCTTCTGTTAGTGATGCAATTAAAAAATATACGTTTTTTATGTAAATTGATATACATTGGAAGGTCCAATTGCCTTTGAAATATTCCACATTAACGAGCTCATTGTGGTTCAGCTGGAACGCTTAAAATCAAAAGAGTAAAGGAAATTTTCCCTGCGTTCATCTCGCTGAAATGGAGAAATGTAGATTAATGAGCTTCCATGTATAAAACGATTTGCATACATGTGCATATGCTCTAACCCAGACATTTCGCACGAACATTTCTATGACATACGTCGTGATTAGTAGAATAAATTTTCTAGCATGTTCTTAGTTGGTAACAGAGAATAGTGGTTAGTGTCATATTCCTAAAATTACGAATATGGCGTCTGTTTGAAAATGTGCCAGATATATATTTTTCATAAGTTGAGCAACAAATTTCTGTGATCAAGTTATCCTTGTTTCTTTTGAAACAAAAACAAAATTTATGAAATCTGTTTATTCTTCACGTTAATACAGTACATTTGATTGATTTTTCAGACTATTTTAATTGGAACAGTTAAAAAAATACGTAACGGTGGCCAATAAGAGTTGAGTAACGAAATGAACGCTGTGATAAACAAGGTAGAATGCGTTCCTAGTTGCACATGGTGAATAGTCTGATGTATTGTAAATGAAACCAAATCAGATCTTTCAGAAAATCATTGGAATAGGGCGACTTATTTAGAACGATTTGTTAGTTTAACTTAATTTTGTATTAAATATATATTTGATTTGACATCGTTAGAGTTTCACAATTGTAAAAAAATGTCTTACATTTTAACTTTTCTACTATACGTTTTAGATCTATTCATTTATTATCGCACACAAATAACACGTGTACAATAAAAAACATATTTGGACTATCTTAAACGCAGTCGGGTGGACAGATAATTGACATTTGACTTGACAGTATTTCCTAGACTTATGTATACATTTTTCGCGATTTATTGTTAGTGTGTGAGTTTTGCCGTTTACGACATTTTTAGCAAAAATGGCTTTTTCTGAAACACAAAAAGTATTCATGATAATGTCTTAACTGTCGAAACGGTGTCAAAGTATATGGAACTTGGCAATATTCAATAAGATGTATGGAAGAGTTTGTACAAAAAAGCCCTGATTTTGCCATAGAGTATTCGCAGTTTAGATAAACTTTAAATATCGGCTTAAAACATTTCTAAAAAAATGATCTGTCACACGAGACAATGGAAGTGGCAATCCAAAGAAACAAACTCTAGAATTTAGTGAAGAAGCGAGAGAAGTAGTCGGAGAAAACCCGGGTACTTCTAGCTGTCATTTATCACAACTTGCTTTGTCGATTATTTCTCTATCGTCTCACATCTGTACATGAATTACGCCGAACTGATTTTCCTTAATGAGATTAATACTGTCCATGTTTTCTAAAACATCGGGTGATCATCTCGAAAAAACTTTTTTATGATATTTCTATATATTCTATGTATTTCTTAGTGATTTAAACATAAGGTAAATGATGTTTTCAGGAAACATAAATGCTGCAAGATACCGAAATGAAATTTTAACGCCATTTTTAAATCAACTGAAAGATGACGCGTTATTTATGGTTACATTGAACAGGATGGTGCTACTGCTCATACAACTGGAGCCACAATAGTGTTTTAAAAAAATCAATTTATGCAACATGCAAAAAAAGCCGTAAATAACTGAATTTTCACCGCTTGCTCCAAATATATTGTTACGTTTGACGAGCGAATAATAAATCGGGCGTAGGTAAAACTCAAAGATTTATTTCTTTAGCTCGAATTACACTAATATCTATTGCTACGAATATGTACAGAAATTATTCCGGCGCTCTTGACTGTCTTCACTGGCTGAATGAATCCATTACCTAGGGTCGCCTCTATTTAAACCCATATTCTCTGATCGAGATCTTTCACGAACATCCATCGTGACTCCGCTTCGAGACTTCCCTGGACGCCGCTTCGAGACGGCTCCAGACCTGTCTTTATGCGCCCGCCGCTCGGCCGTCGACACCGTCAGCAGTGATGATTCACCCATCAGCGCCGTGCGTACGTCGAGAAAGCTCTCGACGGCCATAGGCGTCGTACTGGGGCGGCGTAAGGGTGTATTTCGTAACACTGCCTCCCTCCTCATTCCCGATCGGAATCGTCTTCGTTGTTTCCTTCGTACCGTTTTAGTCGATCGAGATGAACGATCTTCATCTTCGTCTTCGGTCCACGTTGGATCCGATAAACTACGTCATTTATTCTAGTGACGATAGTGTATGGAACTTCCCATTCAGGAGCTAGTTTTGGGCAACGTCCCTTCTTCCGTCGGGGGTTATACAGCCACACTAAGTCACCTTCCTGGAATCCGCCACAGTTGGCCTTCACATCGTAACGGGTCTTCATTCGGTCACTGGCAATCTTGATCCGGCCCCTCACTAGTTCATGCACGTTGACCAACTTCTCTTTCAGTTCGTCCACGTAGTCACGTACTTCCACTGGTTCTTCGGATGGCAATCCAAAGACTAGGTCACAGGGCAGCCGCAATTCCTTCCCAAATACAACGTGAGCAGGTGTTTGACCCGTGGTGTCGTGGATAGCTGCGCGGTAGGCCAGCAGGAATAGTGGAAGGTGCTGGTCCCAATCCTTTTGGTGCTCTTCTACCACTTTCGAAAGGTGTTGCTCCATAGTCCGATTGAACCTTTCCACCATGCGGTCGGACTGTGGGTGTAGTGGCGTTGTCCTTGTCTTGCGTATTCCCAGTAGCTGCATCACTCTTTGGAAGACGTTGCATTCGAAATTGCGTCCCTGGTCTGAGTGAAGTTCCAAGGGGACGCCAAATCTACTGATTCAATTGTCAACCAGTACTTTCGCGACCGTGACGGCTTCCTGAATCGCATAGGCATCTGGCCACTTGCTGAAGTAGTCGCTAGCCACCAGGATAAACTTTTTGGCGTCGTTTGTTACAGGGAACGGACCGGCCACATCGATGGCGATTCTTTCGAAAGGTGCCCCAACATTATATTTCGACGTCGTCACGATAGCCTATCCAATAAAACCTCTCCCGGATTTTCGACAAAGTCTTGTTCACTCCGAAGTGGGCTCCAGATGTTCCGGCATGAACTTCCTCTGAGACCTTGGAAACCTTTACCTTGGGGAGTACCAGCATCGTCTTAGAGGTACGCCCATCAGGACTCTCCCACTTTCGCTTCAAGAGCCCATTTTCCATGACCAAGGAATCCCATTGGGCCCATAACGCCTTCAAACTGGGGGATTGGTCGGACAATTCTGCCCAGCCGGGTCGTTCGACTCCTTCCTCCTTCCACTTTAGTATTGGCCCGATTATGTCGTCTGCTTCTTGTTCACGCTTTAACCGCGCCGTTGTCCATTCTTCATCTTGCTCAAAAATCGTCCGACGAACGGTCAGGTTCCCTTTTTCCGCGTCGATCCTGTCGCAGTGCTTGCACTCTCTGCACGGACGTCTTGACAAAACGTCAGCATTGTTGTGAAGTCGACCCGCTCGGTGTTTGATCCTAAAGTGGTACTGCTGTAGTCTTTCCAGCCAACGCGCTACTTGGCCCTCGGGATTCTTTATCCACAGTAGCCACGAGAGGGCAGCGTGGTCGGTTCTAATCAGAAACTCCTGTCCGTATAGATACTTGTGGAAGTGGTTGACGGCTTTGACAATGGCTAGCAGTTCCTTCCTTGTGGCACAGTAATGTTTCTCTGGTTTGGAATGTAATTTGCTAAAATATTCGATAACCCTTTCCTCCCCATCTTATATCTGCGACAATACGGCCCCAACTCCCGAGTTGCTCGCATCGGTATCGAGGACGAACATTCCTTTGTCCCTGGGGTAAGCCAAAATGGGGCTGGTGCACAAAGTCGTCTTCAGTCTCGTAAAGGCCATCCCACATGTACTACTCCACTTGAAAGTCGCCTTCTGCTCCGTCAGTTGGTGTAACGGTGCTGCGATGTCGGCATACCCTTCTACAAATCGTCGGTAATATGTGCAGAGCCCCAAGAAGCTTCCTAGTTCATACTTGTCTCTTGGTATGGGCCAATCCGGGATAGCAAGAACTTTCGTCGGGTTGGTTTCTATTCCTTTCTCCGACACGATATGGCCCAGGAACTCGATTCGTTTCTGGAAGAGTGAGCATTCCCTGGGATTTAGTTTCAACGAGCGTTTTCCATTCGTTCTAGCACCTCCTCGAGATTCTTCAGATGGTCGTCAAACGTTTTGCCCATAATCATGACGTCGTCGAGGTATACCAGACAGGTCTTCCATGTCAATCCTTTCAGCACCATCTCCATCAGCCGCTCGAATGTTGCTGGCGCATTACATAATCCGAAGGGCATAACGGTGAAGTGATAGAGGCCACTTCCGGTGGAGAACGCAATCTTTTCTTTGTCGTCGGGGTGCAAGCCTACTTGCCAGTAACCACTCTTCAAGTCCAAGGTCGAAAACCACACCGAGCCGGATAAGGTCGTCAAGGTATCGTCTATTCGAGGAAGGGGGTAACTGTCTTTCTCCGTGACGTCGTTCAGTTTCCTGTAATCGACGCAAAATCGGGTAGTCCCGTCTTTTTTGGTGACCAAGACTACTGGAGATGACCACGCGCTGTTGGATTCTTCAATTACCCCATCTCTCAACATGTTGTCCACGAGTCTTGTAGCTTCTTCTTGTTGGGCTAAGGGTAGTCTTCGAGGAGCCTGACGGATCGGTTGCGTGTTACCAGTGTTTATTCGGTGTTCTACGATGTTGGTCTTCCCGAATGGTTTCTCCTCTGAGGCGAAGACATTACGGTGCCTACGAATGAGTCCTTTAGCCAATTTTCTCTCACGAGCAGACAGCTGGTCCCACTTGACCTCCAAGCCTTTGGTATCCCCTTCCTTAGACTCATTCTCAACTTCGTCTTCCTCGCAGTTCAATACTCGGACGACTGGCTCACACACTCCGATAATCTCCCGTTTTCTAATATTGACTGCATTGGGAAACACATTTGGCACACGTAAGGGTATGTCACGATCGGTTTTGACTAGGGTGCTCGCGATCAGGAGCTTGTGCGTCGAGTTACGTGCCGGCTGCACCATCCCCAAACTGTATCCGGGGTTCGTCTCTACTCTGGCGGGAACGATGACTTCTGCCTTACCATCTACCTTCGTTGTCTGACAGACCACTAGTCTGACCGTTGCTGCTTCCATATTCGGACGTCCCAGCATAAATTCTTCGGCTCCGAAACGCAGAATTTTCTGTTCTGGATCGATCATTAAACCATACCGGCTGATTAGGTCCATACCCAGAATGAAATCGTCTGCGATTTCCGCCACCAGAACTTCATGCCTTATTCGGAGTCGACCGAGCTCTACATTCACCAACGCTGTACCCAGAACCGGTGTTGTTTCTCCCGTCACCGTCTTCACATTCGTGGTGGTACATACTGATTTAATCTGGCAATTTTGTAACCTGGATCTGCGTGCAAGAGACACTTCGGTTCCTGTGTCAATGATGATCTTCGATTCCCGTCCATTGATTTTTCCGCTGATTGTCGGGTTGTCGACGCTCCCCGCGATACTTCTAACCATTATACGTTGGGGCTTCTCTTTTAGCAGCCAGTACGCGCCCCGAGGTACCGACTGCCTTTAGTTTTCCTGATCCTGATGTAGAGGACGTCGCAGCTGAGAACTCCTCATCGGCGCTGGCGATCTAACATGGCAATTCCTCCTAATACGCCCTTGACGCCCACACCTTTAACATTCTAGGCGCCCTCCATGTTGTCTAGAACTGCCCGTCTTGATTTCGGCAATTATTTCGCGGGCGAGTTTCTCAAAGTTCTCGCTCATTTTGTCGAGACTCTCTTGAATAGGGTTTACTTCGACCTCAACTCCGATACCTCGTATCTTAACGTTGGAATGAGGTGAGCTGTTGTATGCGGCGTCCACTTCTAACGCTCGAATCAGCGCCTCGGATGGTTTCTTGAACCCGGAGATCTGCAGGACTCTTCTTACCTCACTATCTCTTACCCCATTCACGAAGGTTTCTGCTGCCAGCCTGTCTTGGAAGTCTTGCGGACCTTCAGGATAGGCGAGGTGTACCAAACGTTTAACATCTGCCGCAAACTCCTGAAGAGATTCACTACTCTTCTGAATCCTAGATTTAAGCTGCGCTCCGAAAACTTGCCGGGGGTGTTCATCTCCAAATCTGAGTCCGAGGGCGGTCGCCAAGGCGGTATAGTCCCTCAGGTTCTCTTCTGATAATGTCTGTAGAATCTCCAGAGCTGCACCTCGTAGTGCTACTACCAAGGCGGTCGCTTTCTGTTGGTCATTCCAGCTATTCGACAAGGCCGCAGCTTCAAATTGCTTCTTATAAGTAGTCCACGACGTCTGCCCATCAAAAATAGGGGGTTGAACTCTCACCTGTGTGAATTCTGCAGGTATCGTAATTGTAGGTCATGGTGTTTGCAACCGTTCTTCGAGCTCCTTGCTCTTGTTTCACCTCGTCCACTTCATTTCGCACGACTTGGAGGATTTCGCTTCAGCTGTTCAAAAGTGTAGTTTGCATGGCTTTTAAATTTTCTTCCATTATTTTTCGATCTCCTTTTCTATTTTCTTCCATTATTCTTTGATTTTCTTCCATTATTCTTCGATCTTCTTTTCTATTTTCTTCCATTATTCTTCGATCTTCTTTTCTACTTTCTTCCATTATTCTTTGATTTTCGCTCAACATTTTCATCATTTTGGTCAGTTGTTCCTCCATGTTGGCTGTTTGCGCTCTTGTGGTAGTCGGCATAAAATTATCTTCTAGAAACTTCTAGAGTCTTGACGGACGTCGCGCGAGAGAATTTTCTCGAAAGTTCACTTTGTTCCGGTCTCCCCTAGTAGCACCAACACAAATTCGAATCCCGATTTATTTCACAATTGATCCCACTCCTGACACCAGTGTTACGTTTGACGAGCGAATAATAAATCGGGCGTAGGTAAAACTCAAAGATTTATTTCTTTAGCTCGAATTACACTATAATATCTATTGCTACGAATATGTACAGAAATTATTCCGACGCTCTTGACTGTCTTCACTGGCTGAATGAATCCATTACCTGCGGTCGCCTCTATTTAAACCCATATTCTCTGATCGAGATCTTTCACGAACATCCATCGTGACTCCGCTTCGAGACTTCCCTGGACGCCTCTTCGAGACGGCTCCAGACCTGTCTTTATGCCCCCGCCGCTCGGCCGTCGACACCGTCAGCAGTGATGATTCACCCATCAGCGCCGTGCGTACGTCGAGAAAGCTCTCGACGGCCATAGGCGTCGTACTGGGGCGGCGTAAGGGTGTATTTCGTAACAATATTTTTTATTATACACCACTTAGTTTTAGTATTAAAATAATGTCAGCAACCAGTGAAGTAAAAATTAATAATAATCAGCTTTTATGACTGCAGTTGTAGCCTCTATTATATTTACTGTTATGACTATACATAAGCTTTTATTTGCAAAATGAGCAATTATCTTTAATTGAAATTGATTTACTGTTTTTAAAGCTTTGGATTTATTTTAGACCATTTATCCTCCATGCAAATCCTGTTATTAGCAAATGTGAGAGTTCACGAAGAAATGGTAAATGAAGTTCCCCAAAATAATTTTTGAAGTTTGCTATTTCAGATTGGTGTTTGCTCTACATCTGTCAGTTATGTATATAAGTTTTGTGTTTTTAAAATAAAAAGTGTTACGACTAACTTCTCCTCGATTGCTAAATATTGCTGTATGCAAAAAAGTGTTCTGGGGTTGTTCGGATATAACTTTCCTTATCCCTAAAATACCCCCACTTGAGCATGTCAGGGTCATAGACATTTTGTAAAATTTGATTCTGGAATTTTATGTTAACCCTGATATATTAAAATAAAAAAAATGAAGTAAAGTTCAACATTTCCAGTTTTTACGTAAAATTGTAAAATTCGGATTTTCAATATTTTTTATAACTCCTATAAGTAAAATATATGTATATGTTATGTTAAAGTAAAGGTAAAGAAGGTTTTATGAGTATGTTTCCACTTCAAAATTTTGTGATGAGTTCATTAGAATTTTTGCAAAGACATGTATGTCAGTTTGGATACGTGTAATGTAATACTAATAATAACAGTACTGTGTTTCCAAATTTTCGGGAAAATGGAGACAACTGTTCTTGATTCGATCAGTAAAATAAATTGTCTCATTCATTAGTTTGTTTGAGTCATCCTATACATATAAGTAGAGAGCGGATTTTATGAAATTTGCATATCCGTTATTTTTTGCATATAAGTCTTGATATTTAATATGTGAACGAATCATGCTAATTAAAAATGAATACAGCTATAAAAAAATTGCATATTTGCATATATATGCCTTCTGCTGCATATTTCACGTAACGGGTGCATATTTTGCATTTTTATCAATTTTTGTGCTAATTTGAAAAAAAAAGTGTCATTCTATCGGCATTTATCTAGAAAGACGAAATTTCATGAATCACATTGCAAATATTGTCCTGAGCTTCAAATAACTAGGAAAGGTTTGAGTTTTATGGTAGTTTGGTAAAAAACCACTGGGTGTTAAGTCATTCTTCCAGATAAATTCCGCCCTAATTACTTTTGGAAATACGTTCATTGCCAATATCTCTGTTCGTTACTTCAGTGTATTAATGATATGTTTTGTGGTGGTCGAAGGGACGTTATCCTATTATTTTTCATTGTGAGTTTGCATTGAAAGCATTTAAAGTGATACAGGCGTGTTAATATATCCAAGATAACTCAAATTAATTTATAATTAAACCTTTTCCTGAACTTATTTTTCAAAAAGGCCTGCGCTAAACCGGTAAGTATTTTTATATCTGTGGACGTAGTACGCAGTTTTTCTATTTACAAATACATCATTAGAATCACCGGAAAAACTTTTTGTTAGAATATTTCGAAAAATATTTAAAAATAAATTGTTACCAAAATAGTAATTAAATAGTCGATTACAACTAGGAGTATTTTTTAATTTGTTCTGTTTATATTTATTTTTTAGTATAAGAATTTTATCATTAAAAATGTGATTTATGTATTTTTTGCAATAAAACGTAATCTCGGGAAATCTGTTTTTGTAATTTGTAAATAAATTTAGTTCGCTGATTAACCTTTTTTTTTAATTGTTGGAGCATATGCAACTTCATATCTCTGCATATATTAAGAAAGTTACTGCATATTTGCATAAATTTAGTGCATATCATATGATCATATTTCCCAAAATTTTGCTGCATATTTTCCGCTCTCTACATATAAGCAATACTAAAAATACGAAAATATTGATTAACGAGAAGTAGACACAGAATATTTTGCACATTTTTATGGGGAACAAATGGATAAATTTTGATTAACAATTTACCATGCTTAGGTTAACTTTAAAACGTTTGCATGATTTAAGGACGTTCGGTTTTCCGATTTCAAAATTAAATTTGTAAAATGTTATAAAATTTTGAATTTTTGCAAAAAATTTGAGTGTATAGAGAACAACTCAATAAGGATTTCTATAATAATAATAATAATAATAATAATGTTTATTGCCCAACAGATACAATCCAATTACTGGACAATATTAACTTAACTAGTAGCAAAATAAAATAAAATAAACAACGTAAAATAAAAATGTAAATAAGATCATATTCGTTCCCAAACTAAATTATTATCATACCCACAATTAGAAGCTATCCCTATTATAAACTAAATAAACGAACACATTACAGTTTACTTGGGAGAAAAAAAATATCATCATACAGTTTATCAGCATTACTGCACATATGAACTAACGGTGCCTTTCTTAGCAAATTCGTTCTAGAAATTGGTTGATGAAACGTGGCCATGTAGCGAGACGCAACACGTGGTACATGAAAATTGACTCTTTCCAACAATTCAGGACAATCTATCTTGCCACTTATCAATCTGGATATGAAACGAGCACTATGCTCTTCACGTCGATTCTTTAAACTAACAAATCCATGTTTCTGAAGGAGGTAATTGTAGTCTATGTTTCTTTGAGGATAAAATCCATCAATTTTATACGAAAGATACTTCAAGAAGCGACGCTGTACCTTTTCAACAGCAAGATTATGTATCACATAGCAAGGATACCAGACAACAGAGGCATATTCCATCTTGCTTACCACATACGCAAAATACAGACTTTTTAACAGAAGAGGATCTTGAAAAGTTTTTGATACCCGAAATATAAATCCAAGCATTTTAGATGCTGAGGTGGATATGTTACTGATGTGCTCCACAAATGAAAGGCGCGAATCAAAAAGAACACCAAGATCCTTTACCTCATTCTTCTTGCAAAGAATCCGACCGTTGATGGTATAGTCTGATTTTACCACATTTACTTTCCTACTGAATGTCATTACATAACACTTATCTGCATTTAATAACAACTCGGACTTGTTGCACCAATCTACTAATGTATCAAGGTTCCTTTGGAAGGTTTTAACATCATCACTGTTTGAAATGGGACAGTATAACTTCAAATCGTCAGCGTATGCCAAAACTTTACAGTTAAGTGAAAGAAGCAAATCATCAATGAAAAGAACGAACAGAAGAGGGCCAAGATTGGAGCCTTGAGGAACACCGGATGTACTTACAAAATTGAAAGAATGGTAACCGTTATACGTCACGTAGTTGGACCTACCACTTAAGTAGGACTCCAAGAGTTTCAAGAAGCTAGGAGCAAATCCAAAAGAACTTAATTTAAGAAGCAAGATGGTGTGATTTATGGAGTCAAAAGCACTTGAAAAATCTGTATAGATAACATCCACTTGTCCGTTGTTATCTAATTCTTCAGAGAGAAATTGTGTCAAAGTACACAAATTAGTAACTGTTGATCGACCAGGCCAGAATCCATGTTGGAATGCAGATACATGACTTTGGACATTAACAAAGATAGTTTTATACAACACTATTTCACAAAGTTTAGCAAAGTTTGATAGTATTGCAATCGGTCTGTAGTTTTTTAGATTAGTAGAATCTCCTTTTTTGAATACAGGTGTGATTCGCGCTCTTTTCCATCTATCAGGAAATGTGGATGACATTATTACTAAGTTAATTACAATTGATAGAGGCTTCGCAAGAATATATCTGGCGTCACGTACTAAAAAACTTGGTATTTGGTCGTCACCAGCGGTCATTTTGTTTGAGAAGGTTGACATAATATCAATTAGTTGCTCTTCAGTCACCGACGGTATAGTAAACGAGAGCTTATTTGATATAACATCAGATATTCCGATAATGGTTTTTGGCCGAAAGACATCAGAAAATCTTTTCGCAAAAGCGTTGACAATTTCTTGTGGATCTTCAAATTGTTTATCTTCATCAACTAATCTTCCAGGTATACGCGTCGTACCTTTTTGTAAGTGAACATATTTCCAGAAGTCTTTAGGATTATTCTTCATAGATTCTTCAATTTGGTTTAAATACTCACGATATGCTGTCTTTATTATTTGTTTGGAAGTGGATCTAAGCCTTTTAAATTCATTATAAAAAGTCATATTAGATGTTTTTTTCCATTTTTTCCAATAGAAATTTTTGAGTTTTAAAACCGAAATGATCTGTCTATTGTACCACATAGGATAGGATGATTTGCTAGGTAGAAATTTAGGTACAGACGACTCCAGTATACTATACAACTTGGTATAAAAGTGATCAAGTGCAACATTGGCATCTTCAAAATTTGTAAGGAAGGACCAATCAGTATGTAGAAGGTCACTGTATAACTTATTGTAATTGGCTTTCCGAAAATTATAACGTCGATTATTATCACATGGAAACCGTGGGAGTTTGGAAGAAATCAAGAATTCTGTTTCAATATGCAGAGCAGGATGATGGGGATCAGGTGGAACAAATGATTGTTGGTCAAGATTAACACTGATTTTGAAATCAGTATTGGAGAGAACGAAGTCAAGTAAACGATTGTTGAAGTTTAAGATATTGTTATACTGAGAAAGATTTACTGTTTGAGAAAAATCAAGAAAACTGTTTAATTTACTGCAAAACACATTACGTACTACATAGTTGGTACTGTATTGAGACAAGTTAAAATCTCCAATAATTATAACTGGTTTGTCCAAGATCAAAGCGCCCAGTGCTTCAAGAAACACCTCTAGATCGATACTAGACACATCCGGTGGTATGTATACACCAATCATGAAAAATCGAAACGAATGAACACTACAGCAACACATAATTATATCTATAAGGGGTACAAGCTCTCTTACTAAGGACACATCAACGGCATTGTAAGTTATATGATCAGCCAGGGCTATTAAGACACCACCACCAGTTTTACGTCCAGTGGTATTAAGATTTCTGTCACAACGAAGCACATTATAATAGGGAGGAAATAATTCTGAATTGTACAGTGATGAAATCAGCCAAGTTTCTGCAATAATTACAATATCATAAAAACGATCTGACGCACTTGTATAAAAAGATTCAATCTTTGACCGTAAGCCACGCACATTTTGGTAATATATGTTTAGAGCAAATGGTAATCTGCCGGGCGCCTTTAGTTTTCCGAGTGAACTATGTTTGGAATTCCATCTTTGTATTTTATTATAAGATTTTGCTCCCCGTTTGACAAACGCTCATGCAATTCATTTCTAACGCTTTTGTATAGTTCATTTTGCATCTTAGT
The DNA here is from genome assembly GCF_036711695.1 of Zophobas morio. Lineage (NCBI taxonomy): Eukaryota > Metazoa > Arthropoda > Insecta > Coleoptera > Tenebrionidae > Zophobas > Zophobas morio. Next base: position 15,845,569 of record NW_026972129.1, on the reverse strand, counting down.
ACGGTCTCTAGATATGAAAATATTTTTCCAAGGATCAGTCGTTTTCAGGGACTTAGATGCACGAAGTACGGACACCACATCTTCTTCTGACGAAAGGGTAATCTTGATTGGACGACGCCGGTCTTGCTTAGTTGGATCATATTTCCCAAGTCTGATTGGCTTAAGATCCCCCAGGTCACCAATTTTTAAAGCTGTTAGAACATCTTTTACAAACACAGTATCAGCCTCAGATTGTTCAGTTTTATTTTTATTGATTAATTCAGAGCGCCCATAAATAATGATGTTGCATTTACGCTTATTCCTTTCTGACACCTCTTGGATGACTTTTTCTGTCTGAAACAGCGATGCAGAAGCTGCAGTAGAAGGAGACACAGTAGATACAGATAATTTTAATACTTTAATTTCTTCTTGCAATGCAACAATAACTGCCTTCAAGCTGTTGATATCACTCCCAATCTTGGCACAGTTCTTACAGGACCATGATAGACCCGACTTTTGATGAATTTTGCGTGCCTCTGCGTTTGTTAAATCAACGCATTCAATTTTGTAAGATTTTCCGCAGACACAGCAATTAACAATCTTACAAGAGTCAGCATTTCTGCCGCAGCAAGTACAGGAAGTGCTCATTTTTAGTGAATATTCAGGAATGAGGAAAAACAGGGACACACGCTTCACGCTGGTAGTGCCCTTTACAGCGACTTGTCAAAATGTATACAAACAAGATCACGGGCAACGGAAAGGTGTTAGTTATAATTTATAATGAATGAGACAATAGGAAAAAAGAGTCAAATTAATCACAATTAGTTGTGGATGAAAAAGAGCAAACTTACCGCTTAGTTTTTACAGCGGTGATAAGAATTTTATATCAGCTGATAGATAAACAACTTAACTTCAAAAACTACACACAAGTGAATATAAATTTCAATTAAAATCCCTTTAGTCTTTATAAGTCTTTATAAACATCTGTCGAGTACAATATTGCATTTTTAACATCATTAAGAGAAATTTCTAAAGCACAAGTGTAGGAGTATTCTATTCTATCAAATTTAAATAGCATTTACTATGTAGTACTTTGAGATGACGTTATTACATTGTTGGTGGGGATAATCAGAAAAATTTTGGCTGGCGTTTTACCGTTGATAAGATTTCGGAGATTGTCTGTATAATAAAAATCAACACAGCTAGAAAACAGACGAAAAACAGACAGACGGACGGACGGACGGACGGACGGACAGACGGACAGTCACACGAAAATGAGAGACCTACTTTTCCGTATTTTAGGAGTTATAAAACGTAGAGACAACGTGAATGTAGCAATTCGTTATCCATCCGGACCTCATTACAATACTTCCTCAGCTTACACTCCGGAAATAAAAAGTCATAGATTATTATACTATAAAAGTCTTTCTCTGCAGTGTGCCTCAGATGAATTTTCCTAATAAACCTTTGGGATGAAATCAACTTTTTCGAGTATGAATATATAAGTTTTAAAAATTTTGGAAAAAAAAAAGATAATCATCTGATTGTGGAACAGTTCTTGTGGTAGCTTCTTAAACAACTTGGAAACATTTTGATGCATAATTTTGATTTGTTTTTGAAAAAATTTACAGTTCTAAAGCTCAAAATTAGGAGTGGATTAGTTTAAGATCTAGATGTGTATTATTTTGCTTGCTTTGGATAGAAATTACTTAGTAAAATTTTCATATAATGACATCAAATAACCGATAAATTTAGGTAACCTTTTCCCATTTACCATACAACCTCACAGAAATCTGTTTAATATTATAGTTTCGGTGATGGTCTAATAAAATCAGTCAGACGTGGACGGGACGCTTTTATCGAGTCCATCGGACGAATGGCTCCGTTTATGTTTTCTCGACGTTTCATGACCCCTACAGTACGAAAAAAGTCGTCTCCCGTTTCCGTTTGTCTGTCTGTGTCTATCTGTCTCTCTGTTTGTATTCATTTCTATTAGACACGCAATCTCCGAAACTGCTGGACCGATGGTTGTCAATTTTTGTATGTATATGAGAAATATCATGTAGATAGTTAAATGCTAACCAAAATTTGGCTAATCATCCCCACCAATAATTTAATGACGTTATTTCAATGAATGCTATTCTAAAATGATTTGAATATTACACAAAAATATATGTACTCATATAATTGTAGTGTACGAGTCCACTTCCAGTTTTTTTTGCTAAATGTTCAAATTTTCACAAAAACATTTGCAAGCTATAATAACGTTTTATTCCCGAAAAGCTTTGAACGTCTTCATAGCCGAACTTGACCCTCTCCTTTTTACTTCACGAGAGTATTTTTTTTTCTTGCATTGGTATAACGTTGTGACTACTTTTCTTTTATGCTGTAACTAGAATTTTTTATTGGTTAAATTAAGAACGATTCACCCTATTTTTTCGAAAATGTGAAGAATACGCACGTCTTTATATAATAAATAATAATGATAAAATAAGAATTATAATATTCAGAACATTTTGTTCGATTGCGGTTTAACTAACAATAATTTTAGTCTTGTTAGACCAATTCATTCAAATCAAATTAACTTCAGATTGCTATTGCCTACTGCTGAAGGACAAGGGGTGATATTTATGCCTTTGGTTTCACTTTACAGCGGTTATCACGAAACGAAAATCGTAAAATCAAATTTTGTAATTTGTTTAAAGAGCTGGATTTGTCGGATTATACTTATAGTCTTCGACCAATTTTTTATTAATCAAATTAAGAACCTCATTCTTTTAGATTTGCTTATGCAGGATTATTAAAAAAATTTATGAATCAGTCAATTTATTTTATTGAATAAATCAAAACTGAATACTTTTAAATCTTGCAGACGTTTTAAAGTTATTATAAGGATGGTAAATTTTTAATCAAAATATATCTGTTTATTCTCCCCAGAAAATTGATGACGTCATCTCATAATTTTGTCGAATAAAATTTATTAAATCAGGAACGACTCACTCCGCTTTTCCAGAAAATTTTGGGAATACAATACTGTTACTTTTATTATTAGACGGCACATGCTATGTTTCATTGTACTTCCGGACGAGGGAAGTTCTGTCGACCAATTTTTTACATAGTACTGCCCGAGGGTTTAATTTAATTCCACCATCGCATTTTTTGCATTCATTTAAGACCACTCCTCCCTGTGCTCTCTTATTTTTTTGCCTTATTTTTCCAGCTCGCCATATTCATCTTCCATAGTTGCTCTTCTGCTTTCCATCTTTTGTGTGGCTTTCCCATTAGTTTTTTTGTATTTGGTTTTTTGTAGGATCATTTTTGTCATTCTTCCATTTCGCATTTTTTTCTGTAGCCCAACCATCGCATTCTCTGTGTTTTAATTAACGTACGTTGCGATTTTCTTTCTTTCGTATAGTCTTTCCAGTTCGTCATTAATTCTTCTCCGCCATGCCTCATCAGTCCTTTTTTCTCTCCTCTACATATCTAATCTTTTTAATGCCCATGTCTTACTTCCATAAGTAACTGTGAGCCGGATCAGTGTCTTACATATTCTTATTTTTTTAGAGTATTTAGTATTTTCCTGATGTGATTTCTAAACCCAACTTCTTGTCTTCTCGCGGAAGTCAAAATTTGGTAACCGTTTCTTTCGTCACAGATTCAAGAGTGTTATATTATTTTATTTTTTTAATGTTTTTTTTATCACAACTTCTTCTATATCCTAAGCTTCGATCTGCTCTTCTTTATCATTGTTTCCTCTGCTTTTTGGTTCTTTGTTCCGTTTATCCTCTTCATTCGTTTTGTACATACTGCATCTGTGGTACCCTTTTTCAACTTTCATTTTTTTCCTAGTAATAAATGATTTTATTTCCAGCCTTTTTTTGGAATTTTTCTGAGGACCTACTTTTTCATACGCGTTAAGTTGTGAAATAAATAGAAAAGTAGTAGGTGGGCTAGAGGGTGCAGTATTTATGATGCTTATACTCGGGGAGTGAGTTGTGATATGCAATTTTTTATGAAAAATTGTAACGTTTTGTGATAGAACAAGGCTAAGTACGTGGGATAAAATTACCTACACATCTACGAATATTAAAGGTAAATTAAATTATTATAACGTTATAAATTTTGTTCCATAAATAAAACTGAATTACAAAGTATCTCCGAAAATGGGTTATTTGCAGTTGATAAGTTGGCAAGTATGAAATGTTCTGGAAATATAATACGAATCAGTAAATACTTAACAATACCTGGAAGAAATGATAATACATATAAATGATTTTGTACCGCCGTCGACGACAAAAGCCCCTTCAATATATTTTTTAATATAGACATCTGTGACATGTTTCCTTAAGTGGTGCATCATTGAAGACGGAATTCGTTGAAATTCAGACAAGAATGTAATGAGAAGTCTTGGGTGATGCGATGCAGGGACTCGACGGAGGAGATCGACGCTGCATTTTTTCTTTTTAGTGCAGCTACGAGAAAATTGTTTTGGGGAAACGTTTTCCAGAGGTCTTTAATTAGAGGTTCGCCATAGAAGGCACAAAATAAAATAAACAATCAGATTTTATTGTTGAGGCAAGTCGAATATAAAAAGCCATAACTATGTATAAACAAGCGGAATAGGAAACCGGATTGCACATTTGACTTGCAGAAACATATCTTTCAAAATTAAAGTTTTATTGTGCAATTTAAACAACGATGCTTGACTTGATTACTCCACCACCAACATCTTTTTGCGTAATTGCTTCAAGTCGTCCGGAATAGTTGTTAATGTTTGTTTAGCATACATTTATTCAACCTCGCATTATACGAGCTTTATTTCCTTCTAAAGCGTTATAAAAGCGAAGCAGGAACGAAGACGGATCACAAACTGTGCGGCTGACACCAACAAAAACATACATTATGCACCCGGCCATAATTATTCATTGTAATTTGTCACTAACATGTTTCCGGTTTTACGATGATTGTTTCCACTCATATTGAGGTTTAGATTATGTGCTTGTTGTCAGAACAATAATTGTTTGTCTTTAGAAATTATCTGAATGGTTTCTTTCAACACAAAGGCTTAAATTTACAGTTTAAAACTGGGATGTTGCCTTTAATATAAACGTAATGGAATTAGGTAAATCAATACTTAGAGAGGTACATCGATATATGCTGTTATTTTTCAAATCAACATTGATCTGGTATCGGTACATCTGCTCACGCCCAGTTTTCATTTAGGTGGCATCTAAGTCTTCCTATACGATATTAAAAGTATTGTTAAAAACTTAAAAAACCCCTCTGAATACAGTCTATTTTAAATTAAATGCTTTTTTTCCATTTTTTTATAATGAATTTTACAGCATTTTTACCAATTATATCCCAATATATGTAACAAAATTGGATTCTTTTCTACTTAGGACGCTGAATAGGCCTATTTAACTCATTTTTATGCTGTACATTAGTCATAGGTGCTATAAAAAGTATCTTCTGTCAAACACCAAAATTTGTCTGCTTATCCCTGCCAAAAATTTCATGACCTCAGAATAATCGTAAATAAAATAAAATTTTATAACAGTTCTCAAAGTCTACATACATAATAATCTTCTTGAAACTGGAAAGACATTACCATAAAAAGTGGATGACGTCCCAAACATTTACTAAAAGATTTTAAAATATTAGCAACATTTTTTTTGCGTGTTATGACAGTTTATGTCTAGGTAAAATTCAGGGCATAACAACCTCAGAACAATAAAGATTTAAAATTTTTGGAGTTTCTGCTGTTTCATATTTGGAGCAGTTTGAAAGAGTCTTAAGGGCTTTTATTGTCGTTTCTTACGAATGGGAAAGAATCTAAAAATTAATTTGAAACATGAAAATACCTTACCCACCTTTATTTTACTACACACATACCTTTATTTAAACTTATAGGAGTTATCATGAAAAAATTAAATTCGCAAAATCAAATTTTATAAATTTTTGAGAACGTTGGATAAATTGTACTGTACTGCAGGGACGAAGGAAGTTCTGTCGAAATGACGTTGCACCGATTGTTAGAAAAATGTGGAAGAATCTTAGATGATCCTTGTTTTATTTTTAAAACAATTTGAAAAAATTGGTCGAAGATTATTTCCACAGGACTTCTTCGCGCCACATTCCAACAAATCCCGCTTCTTAAAAAAAATGATTTTGTGAATTTTTATTTGTGATAACCTTTATACGCTAAAATAAGTATCGATAAGTAATACCAGTAATAAGAAGATAAATGACATCCTATACATTTGTTTTGACACTCTATAATATTTTTTTGTCTATGACATCCTACATATTTTTAATCACAAGCCATATATTTTTTTAGAAATTCTTGTAGAGCTTGTTTTTCTGGATTCATCAATGTATCCTATTTTAGACACCCATACCTCGCCACTGTTGAGCATTCCAACGGATTATGCTACGAAAACACACTTGTTTATATTTGGTCTGCAACTGTGGATAGAAATCGAAATAACAATTGCTCCAAAAATACGAATGCACTGATAAAGGGCAAAATTATGCTTGTATTTATTGGTGAGTTTTCCCATTTAAAAATGTTTCGATTAACATTTTTTCAGCAAGAACAATAGGGTGTACTGTTTAAGAGCTCCATCAAGACTCGAACCCGCGGAATTTTCACCTCCGAATGCGAACGCATGAAGTTTGCATATACTGGGATAAAAGATTGCTCTATAATTTCGATTTTTTTTGTGAAAATTTGGAGTATGTTATTTCATAAAATTTAAATCTTACTTACTGCGAAAAATGTTATGGGCATGCACTCACGTTTTGGTGGGGATAATTTGTTAAATAACCATCTACATATCATGTACAATTGTACATGCATACCAAATTTGATTACAATCGGCCCAGTAGTTTCGGAGATTATCTGTCTAACAAAAATGCACACGGATGACAAACAGACAGGCAGACAGACAGACAGACGGAAACAGGAGATTATAAAAGGTCGAGAAAACATAAAAGTTGGCCAATTACAATACTTCCTTAGTTGACTTGATCACAATACTTCCTTAGCTTACTGCGGGGATTCTTAGTATCTTTCTTATATTGTCTTAGAAATTATTGTAACAAGGTGAACAAGTCTTAGGGGTTCCTAGGGTCTTTTTTTTAAGGATGTGAAAGAAAAATGGGGCCACTCGGTATTTTATTTTGTAAGGATTTGAAAATATTCTCTCTGTGTCTTTCTGGAACAATTTGAGAAGATCTTAAAAGCTCTTTGTGTCCTTTTTTTAACGAATGTAAAAAAAGAATATTTAAAAGGCATTCTGTTCCATTTCAGAAACAATCTCAAAAAATCCTGTGGATTCTCGGTATTTTATCTTTCTTACAATGAAATAGAAACTGGCATATCGATCCCAAAAGTGTTTGAAATGAACGATTCTTAAGGGTTCCTAGTGAATTCTTTTTAAGAGTGTGAAACATTGTTGGGATTTTATTTTCTAAGAATGTCATGTGTATTTTTTTAAAACATTTTGAAAATATCTTAGAGGTTCTTTGTGTTTTGATTTCAAAAGAATCTTAGGGACTACTGTTGTTTTTTTCTTAAGAATATTTGATCCAAATTTTGAACTTTTATGTTTTCAGTTCAATTATTGAAGCTTATTTAATATCATGGATCAGCACTTTTAGCTGAAATAGGTTTTTTTGCATTTTTTATATAATTAAAAATTTCTAAAAAAATACCACCTTAATATTTTTTGATTATCAAGCTATTTTTTAATTAATAATAATAATAATAAACCAATAAATAAGTTTTTTTATGAATAGAAAATAAAAAATAACTAAATTATTTCCAGCAGTTATCTCTCATCATCATCACGTTTAAGAAATCTTCTATCAAATAACATGTGTAAAGAGAAGTCCTTGGAAAGGAATATAATTTTCAACTTTGTTATCAATAGAATGTTCCATATGAATTCAATGGTAATGAATTTTCTTCTGAAATTACAATTTTACGATTCACAAGATGAAATTATGTTTATAATGACATAAAACACTTGGGTACTTATTTCGTTTTATCTGAAACACTCTGTATAATAACTCATTATTTGAAAAAATAGGAAATTGAAATATACAACAGTTAATTAACACAAATAACTTCATAAAATGAACATTCGAGTAGCGTTGTGACATCTTTCGTGTTTTAGAGATTGACGCAAACTTTTTCTTTTTAGATAGAATATAATAGGCTTTAAGTGAGTTAAAAGCAGTATTTTTTCGATTTTTAAGTAGTGTAGTACTTGATACGTATTTCGTTTGGTCCAATGTTTTAAAAAAATTAGATAGCGCCGTCTCAATAAACATCTTAATATAGCTTCATTTTTGGAAAAAGTAAAAGTCTGACATTTAGAATGGAAAATTAATACAAAAGACGATTAAAACGACTACAATTTTAAAGTATTACTTGGTTTTTCAAGAAATGGCATCAACTTCGTTTTTTTTCGAATGCGGTATGTTTTTGAAATGTTTCAAATACATTTTTTTCAATAAGATAATATTTCGTTCCAGTTTCATAACCAAGCAATTAATTTGGGTGCTCTAATAACTTAACTGAGTTTACTAGTAGAACTGGTGTAGTATGTGTTTTCAAGATTGGTAGTCATTATTACAAATCGTTACAGATGTTACTATCAAGTAACAGCCTTCAGCTCCAAACGCTTGTTAATAATTTATTTATTATTGCGAAATCGGTAGCTTCAAATTTTACAATCTGACATTAGTCATCCCAATCACGACAAAATTCGCCAAAATTTTGCTAGTGCTTGTTAACGTAAGTCTTATTTTGGCAAATGACATATCCTCTGAGAAAAGAGGAGGCGGGTGGGCGGGGCTAGTACATGGTAAGATAAGACTGATTTTGGCAAATGACATACCCTCTAAGAAAGTACAGGGTGGCTGGGCGGGGATAGTATTTGCTAAGACAAGCCTTATTTTGGCGAATGACATATCTTCTGAGAAAAGAGGGGGCGAGTGGGCGGGGCTACTACTTGGTAAGATAACACTGATTTTGGCAAATGACATACCCTCTAAGAAAGTAAAGGGTGGGTGGGCGGAGCTAGTACTTGCTAACATAAGACTTGATTCGGCAAATGACATATTCTCTGGGAAAATAGGGGGCGGGTGGGCATTCCTAGTATTTGTGAAGATAAAAATGATTTTGCTCTTATTAATCTTGTAAAAATTTGTGAGATTTAAAGGTGTTAAATTGCAAATTTCCATAGTAACGAGTTAAATTCCTAATAAGTCTACCCGAAATGTGCAAAATATGATAAGTTTTTTGTGATTTGTCACTGCATTAATATTTTTTAGATTTGCTAATACATGTGTCTTAAAAAAATTAATGAATGAGACAATTTATTTTATTGAATAAATCAGGAACGGCTCACTCCATTTTCCCAGAAAATTTTGGGAATACTGTTATTTTTAGTATTACAGTGCACTAATCCAGGTTGCACGTATATGCAAAAAAATGTTGATGACGTCATCACAAAATTGTGTAAAGAAAAAACTCGACTCTAAAATGCTAAATATGAAACAACTTTCGACCAATTTTTTAAAACTGTTTTTTTGTAAAACCTTCTCAGGAATCCCAATTGTGTTTTTTAAAAATGTTAAACCTTCCCGGGGACACCAAATATTTTTTTAGAATGTCAAAACTTCTCGGTTGTCCTAACTGCCTTTTTGAAAATGTAAAACCTTCTTAGGGGCGCCAAATGCATTTTTTTAAGAATGTGAAACCTTCTCGGGAATGCCAATTGTGTTTTTTAAAAATATGAAACCTTCTTGGGGGCTCCAAATGTCTTTTTTTATGTGAAACCTTCTCGGGAATCCCAATTGGTTTTTTTAATGTAAAACCTTCTCGGGAAACCCAATTGTGTTTTATAAAATTGTAAAACTTTGTGGGTGCGCCAAAACGTCTTTTTTTTTATTCTCGGGGGTCCCAATTGTCTTTTTTAATAATGTAAAACCTTCTCGGGGGCCCCAAATACCTTTTTTTTAATGTGAAACCTTCCCGGTGATCCCAACTGTCTTTTTTAAAAATGTAAAGGTGGATGTCATTTATAATAACACAAGCGCAGATATAAATAATGATTCCAAAGATATATAACAGACATTTTGTGATTTTTTTTATATCAATTAAGAATTAATAATTCCCAATTTCGGAATTCTATGTTTCACCTAGTTGGAGAAATTCCACTTGGCAAATTTCGAGTTAAGTAGTAATTTTTATCTTGCCGCTGTGGTTAAATAATTTTGTTTGACTTGTGAAAAGTTTGAGTTATCGAAGTTCGACTGTATTTACTGAAAACAAAATTAGCATACGTTAGTTTATTTTGCATCTAAAGCTGAGTCTGGCCTCGGACCTCATCATTTACTTAGATGCAAAATAAAGTCAAGCTGATAAACTTTCTCATTGATTTTGTAAAAATAAGCTGGTTTAGGTAACAAAACGAACGTAAAAATTTGTTAATAGGGTTTTAGATTTTGCGACTTACTGTAAAAATAATGAAATTATGAACCGGTTTACATTTTAAGCTGTCCATATATTTTTTTTATTATTTCAAAGACAATCCAGTTTAATACGTGAAAGAGAGTAATGTCGTGATGTTGTATTTCAGTAAAATAAAAATGTTTAACCGAACGAAAAATTGATAATTAATAGATAAATTTTTACTGAAAAATACCCTCTAACATGCTTAAAGAACTCATTCGGGCGAGGGAATTCTATTTAAATCAGTTTAGACTAGTTTTTCTGTTTAGATCATTTTAGTTTTGAATTCTGAGGAACTTTCTTACGACTCATGTATTTGACTAACTTCAGCTCAAGTTTCCTTGAATTGAAATGAATGTTAAATAATTGTTGTACAACAAGAATTTTTTTCATTTTATGTACTTTTTTTGGTATAAAATAATGGTGTAATAGATCTATAGATATATTTATCACAGTATTTTTATTTATTAGTATACCAAGACTCAAATTGGAATGTGAAGAGTAAGAATCAAAAAAAACCGTAGAGTAATTTTGGTTGATATTCAGATCTAAACAAGTTTTAATAGATTCTCAAGGAGTTAGAAATAGTAAACAACAAATTGCCTATTGGTCCGATGAATTGAAACCGATTTGGTAAATAATCATTTTTCTTTAGACAAAATGCTGCATTTCCCACAGGAAACGATTAATTATAAAAAGCGTTAATCAAGGAAGGGTTGATGAGTCCGTTCGAAACTCTCCATTCTGCGTCTCCGTTAAATTTAGCAAGGATTTACCCTAAACCAAAACACGATAGTCTAGGAGGCAATACCGATGATAAACGATCTGAGAAAGCAGATTTAGCAGAGTGGAAATGTGAAATGAAAGAGGAACATGTAAACGAAACGGGGAAGGAGATAAATAGCATAAAAAGACAGATTTTTCGGGGGTGTGGGTATCCGGGAACTATGTTGGAAAATGGGAGACATGCGCGTTCTTCCATTGAAATTCACCACTGCTCCTGTTGTCATGCAACCAGCTCAGTCGGGCAGTACGCCTTGTTGCGAACATTTCTGTTCACTCCGAGCAGGGGTTTGCCTCGCGAGAGAATTTCCACATTTCCAATTCGAAAGCGAAGCGGTTCTCCACACAAAATTCAGCGCAAGGGCTGGCGGACTGGCGCCAGAGTAAACGTTGTTTTCTCTCGATTGAAATTCGTAATTGTCGAAATTTCCGAAAACAATCGACCCTTTTGATTACATAATGAGATTCCGGAGCATTCACGTAAGCTGTCGTGCACATTCCGGCCTTAGATTATTAATGAATCTTTACAATTTGGACTTCCGTCCTTCGGGGTGTTAAAATGACGCGTCAAATGAAGATTCAGTGTGGGGCTTCGGAGAAGATCCCTCCTTGACACAATAGGTGAGTCCTTTCTTATAACATGTCCATCTCTTTCGCAGCGGGATGATTGCGGTTTTCAAAAGCTCACACGCTTTGATTCACGTTTTGTGGAAACCGGCAGTCCGGCTACTTACTGAAACTACAAAAAGGATACACTCAACGCTAATAATCCAATCACGGGTCGAATCATATTTTGCAGAATGACGAACTGTTATCCTTTTCACAAATACGATTTTAAAAGATGCGGCTTTTCAGTATCAATAAAATTTTCACGTTACCGAGACGATGCATAAAACCGCTTATTAATATTTTTTTGAGGGTAACGCGAGGCAAAGTTCATGGGAATGCCAATCGCCTGGCTCTAGGAAATCATTAAATATTCTCACAAGTTTGAATACAGAAGGAACTTTCAAAACTGAAAACCGTTGAAGGTTTATGTATTTCTTAGAGTTCTTTTCATTAAAGAGTTTCAGCTAGGCTTGTTAAGCTAATAAAAGAAACTTGTTAAAAGTTTGCGATTACAATTTTCAAAAAGTGATTAGCTGTAATACCTAAGACTTCGATCAAAATTGTATGTTACACTGTCAATTTTCAAGACGATTTTTCAGTAAGTTCCTTCGTTTTAAGTTTTTGGTGATTTTTATTTAGCTTTATTAAAATACACGCAATACGCTCTAATTTCAGACGAACGTTCCGTTATCATGTTTTGTTAGTGGCTATCTGCAACCATGCAATATTTATTCCATACATATTTATTATTAATTCGTGTGCCGCACTGACACGTTAATATTTTTTTATAGATTGAAACATTAATAAATTATTACCGTTTAATAAGATTAGAAATAGCTTACGACTCGTTAAACCTGTTTATATGTGTATTGTTATATCACATAGATAAAAAAAAAATCCGTAAGCATTTTATTAGCGGAATTTAAGAAGTTAGTATTTCGTATACTAATTGTTCTTTGCCGTAGATTTAATACACCCAGATGCCAATGTTTTTGTTTATTTCTCACTTACCGACATAAAAATGTAGTACTTGTTTAAGGTAGAGTTTTTAAAAAATCTGTATAATAGTAACATACTGATTTAATATTTTATTTTAAAAATGTGAAAAACATCTGATCTCTTTTTAGTTATATAGCGTAAAATGGGTCAAAATATTTTTTTTGTATAAAATAATAGTAACGGATTTATTTTGATTTACTCATAATTTCTGTATTATACCTCTATAATGAAAATACTTTTTCGTTTATGTTGGAAAGGGGCGTTAATAATATGTATTTTTGAAATACATATGTGTCTTCAAAAAAGCACATTTTAGCGTTGTTATCAAAAATTTAAAAATGTTGCATTTTGACTTTTTTGATAGGTGGCAAAAATTTTTTTTATAGTGTGTTTTCTGATATTGCTTTATCGGGACGTAGGTAGTAGAGAAATTAATGGATCTCTTCTAACAATAGGAAAGTTAAATACTATTGTTATAAGTTTCAGGCTAAAATACATTTAAATATTTTATGTTTACTACTCTCATTCTGTTAACAAAAATAAAAAAAATCAGAAAAAGAGCTACAAGTATGTGTATTCTAATACCTTATGTATTGTCTGAACTCCTGGTAGCGTCGTGGCGCCAGATTTTTACTACAGTTTGCTTTTGTTGATAAAGTGGCAACAATTCACACCCCAGTGGACATAGTGTTTAAATCTGTAGTTGGAGTTGGGTATCAAAAACTATTTTTCCCGTATAACGTGTTTTATTTAGGTTACGCCATAATTTTTATTTTTTTAGAAAACACGACCCAAATATGTTACAATTGTACATATAAATATGTTATAAGTGGGATTTTCCTAGAATTATTTTTCAAAATTTCACTTATTATTGTTTAAAAATCTACTAATCCTCGCGTTTAAATACGGCAAGTTTTAAAGTCTAGAAAAATGTAAGTTAATGCTTACATTTTTTTCATATAATTATTTCTATAAAGGTTTTATTCCAATTTATCGTTCTTCAAAATTGGATTATTCGCCACTTTATTATGTCTCTGTTTACATTTTAAAAAAAGCTGCGTTTTGATATCGCGGTTGTTTTGGTTTATACTAACACTTTTTTTGTAATTTTTTTACTGAAGGTGAAGGAAAATAAATACCAAAAGTTAATTTGCTTTTCTTTGTAAAGTCTGAGCTCTGAATATCAAGTTTTCTTTTTTACTTAATTATAGAAAGAAGAACCTTAACAATGCATTACTTTTACTTTAGTTCCAAAAAAGAAAATAATTATCAATAAGCATTTAAAGGTGTAGTTAAGACAAAATTTAGAATATCAAAGAAGTGCGATAGTCTGTTCAAAAGTATAGAATTATTTCTATATGTCAGCTTTTAATTCTTAGCTAAATTACAAAAATTAATTGTGTAATGTTTTATGAAAATTTCTACAAGTTAAAATAAACATAGCGGTGAAATACAAATAATATTGTGCTCTTTGCATCAAGTGAGATTTTCTAAGCAAAATTTTGTTACGACGTCATCAACTGCGAGTATTATATGTATTAATATATTATAGTATTAAAAGTATTAATAGTAGTGTCACGCTAATAACAAGAATTCAGAATTTATTATTATGTTATTGATCTCATCAGTGTTTTGAGCATTAATTAATTAATGTATTAACAAGTCCAAAAACTAAGAATTGGGATGAATAAAGTTATTCATCCCAATTCATTCTTCACATTATCAGTGAGATTTATTTTGCAAAATGGCGTACAAATTAAGTTAATTAAATTATCTAATTAAAAAACACGGTTCAAAATATTGTAAACATGAATTTAAATGTTGTAAGAAAGAAATTATCACCAAGAATTATTTGAAACGGGGACCAGCGGTCTTGTTCCGGTAAGTAGCACTTTTTTAGAAACATCGAAACTGTATTTCTCCATGCGAAAATTTTTACTTCAGAAGTGTCTTGTCTTTATTAGACATTTAAACTACCAAATATATTAATAAGTGTACTCGAAATTGTCGTAAAGATTGTTATAAACTTGTTTGTACATCTTTTCCAAAAACTGTCAAAGTCCATTTCTTTAATGATTTTTATGGAAACTTTTTTCCCTTCTATGGTTTTCAAAAATGTGCTAGAAGCACACCTTTTTATCCAATTTTTAATTAAACTCTAATTCTGGGTAACTCGTTTCGGGTTTTCACCCTTCCTCAGGCTCACTCTCCGATAATCAATAAGTTCTAACAAAACGTTTTAAACTTTTTTAACTTGTCACAACACCTCAGCCGTCAATTTTTTTCGTACACTTTAAAAAAAGAAAATCCGTTGATTTAATTAAATTTAACACAAATATCTAGGGAATTTTTCTTCATTATTTCAACTGTCAACACATTTTGTCAGGAAGTGTCTCCAATCACGTTGTTGTTCGTTGATCTTATCTCTCTTCGATCCCATCTCTCTTTATTTTTCTAAAAATTGGTGTATAATTTATGTCTCCTTGTTCGTTCAGTTATAAACTATTTCTTTTTCCATGGACTCAACTAATGTCAACTTTCTATTCTTTGATTCGTTGTGTAATAGTTTCACATCTTTTTTTTTTGAAGTTGTGATTGGCGTTTAGAATGTATTGTGATACTGTTGACCATTTCGCTATGTTTTCATGTTCTTTAAGACCACTTCTTTCATTTTGCCTTTCAGTTAATTTTATCTTATAAACTCCATTCTTTTCCAATGTTGTGATAATATTTTTCCCATTAAAGATCTGTTTGTTTGTTTTTGTGGGTTTCAACGCTACATTCAAGTCATATTTAACTAGAACTCCTTTTATTTTGTCTGATATATTACCTAAATAGGTTAACTATCCTGGATTTTTTTTTCCTTTACTTCGTCTTTTATTTTCCATTTGTGCTACAAACTTTTCATTTTATCCAGTTGAGTGGCCAGCTAGGTCACCCGATTTAACCCCCAATTGACTTTTTTCTGTGGGGTTATGTAAAAAATCGAGTTTATGTTGATAGACCACAAAACATCGAAGAACTCTAAGAAAGAATATTAAATGTGATTGCTAATACTCCTCCTAAGATTCTACCAGATCCATTTAAAGCTTTGTGCAACTTATTTACCATTGTCAGGAAGTAAATGGAGAACTTTTCGTACATTTTTTGTAAAACTATTGTTTTTTAAAAGTAATTTGATCTTTTTTTCAATCATATAATTTTTTATTAAAATTTTTCAAAAACGTTTTTATATCAATGTATTCACTATTCACAATCATTAAATCGGAGTATTGTTATTTCTAGAATATTTTGTAAATTACGTTATGTTATGTTACCGTGACATCTTTTTTTCAGTTTATGTACCCTGAGTTCTATCATTTGCCAGGATTATGACAGTTGATAGTATCGTCAGGGGTAGCTACGATTTTCTGATTTTCAGCCTTTTTAAAAATTTAGCCCTGCATCTCATAAACAAATGAACTATAAAATTTGAAAAACTGAACTCGAGTTGAGGCTAGGGACAGTCTAAATCTCAAGAAGAATCAACAACAAACCGTTCTCTTGATATTCAACTGCTTTCATACTTTTATTGCATTTTCTAGTTTTTCTAGTAGTTCTTTAGAATTCTTTATTCCAAATTTCGATTTCAATTTATTTTGGTCATAATTTTTATGATTATATTTAGCCATTTAGTTAACTTATATGTTGGTGGATTTATAGTAGCAGCAAGCGGTGTTATAGGCAATTTTATTTTGCAATTTTACTTCTGTCTCGGCGTTATGTAGTTTTGATAGATTCTTTAAGACTTCCCTGTAAATATTGCATACTGAAAAAATATTAAAATTTTCATTTAGACACAAGTTTTAAATAAAATTTTTCAATTATACTATGTAATAAATGAGACATTTAAAAAAATCTTTCCGTAAAAACCTAAAAATCACTGCTTTATTAAAAGAGTATGTTAAATTTAGAATATCCTTGAATTAGCGAATTAATGTGTCAAACAAAACACGAATGTGCATAGCAACTTCTACATTCTTGCGTGTATGTAGCAGGATGCTTATAGGAAAATAGTTAAGAGGTGGCATTATAACGACACGAAACGTTTTCTGTCAATCTCTACTTCGTTGAAACAAAAATAAAATATTGAAGCACAGTTAGTTTAGAAGAGTATTAATTTTTTTTGTTGAATATGAATAATTTTTAGAGTTAATAAATAGCTCATTGCCTCTTGTTATTTCTGACAAAAACATCTTTGAAATTTGTTACATAAGACCACAAAAAGTACTTTCTTTGTTGCAAAGTCTCTTACGACGTTGAATAAAAATTTAACCTGTAGCATTTAACATAAAAAACAATTAGTAATACCGTAGCTACCGTTCATGTAACTACTATTTTTATTTCCTTTCAAGTTTCCAATAATTAAAGAAGATAATCAGACAAATAGACCATCAACGAAACATAGCTCTTCGGAACAAACATCACGACTTGAATTGGATCGAAATTGCGCTGCGCTTTAACTGCCGATGCGTTCTAATTAATCCCAAATGACTTCTACACTATTACGATTTTAAAACATGTGTAATTTGTAACAACGGAAAGAATGCGAGGGTCTGATGGCTGCAGGGATGGAAAGCTATTCCGCTTTCAGCGGAATTAAATGCCCCATCAATTACTGTATCATATCGAAATAATTGAAACATTGCGTTTAATCTTGGCATGGCTCGAAAAATTTCCATCCGTGCCATTCAGTGGCTGCTCCATTTTTGGAATTATGACGGTTCGTGTCGGACAAGAGTCGCCCGAATTGACTGGTGTTGGTTACAAATTGATGCAGCTTATGCAGAACAGCAATCGTATAATTAATTCGTTAGTAAACCAATCTCATGCAAATGAGTTTAGTTTCGCGTTATGTCACATAAACAACAGTAAGGATGCGTGGATATTGAACCGGATTCAGTTGTGTTCAATCCTGGGGGCGGAATCGGTGAAATATAGAGAAATTTGGGTGGTAAAGATATAAATATGCAATAAGATTCTGTAAATCAATTGGTGCGTGTTTGGTTTACGTATGGTTTGTTTTTTTACTTGAAGTGCTGACATACCGTGAAAGCTACTTTATATCGGGCGACCAACTTAATTTGTAATCGAGTCATCCTTGAAAAAAAAACCGAATGTGTTTTTTTACAACACAATTGATACGTGTTATCTGAACTTACTAATATAGTTCCGTTTTTTTTTGTAGTATAACCATAAACAGTCAAAGTTAGGCGTGATTGAGGAATTGAGAAGAAAATTTTCGCTTGGTTTATTATTATTGTTGTCAGTATTCGATTGCATATATAAAAATTGGTATACATCCTTACAGTTTAATAATCAATTCTTATTTTCCTTATAACATTATAGGAGTTATCAAAAAAAGTTTGATTTCCATAATGGTATTGCATTTCCGTAAATATTAAAATTAAAATGTTTTTGTGAAAAATAAATGGATTTATTAAATTTGACGTGCATGCACTACTGGTTGTTCTGAAGGAGCTAAGGAAGTTCTGTCTTACCAATTTTAGATCAATTTTTTTACAAAATATTATGACTGGAATTTTTTTTAACACATCAAAAATTTCTCTATTCGCTTAAATTGCTGAATTAATAGGTCATTATAAAAGTTATTTCTAGAAGAATTACTTACTAACGTACAACAATTGCTTCATTACTTACAAATTTACGTTTAGTAAGAACGGTTTTTACAGACTTTGTGCAGTGACTAATGTTGCCGACGGCTATTGTGTCGAAAATTGAGTCCTAAACTTAGGAAACTCCCATTCGTATAAGAACCCGTTTACTTCTTGCGTAACTATGCACATAACTTTCTTGAGGTGTTGGGAAATATGAAAAGAGTTTTTCTAGAATTTCTGGAACGTACAATAGGGGAAGTTAGTACATTTTTTAATAAGACCGAATTTATTTGAAGCTGTCAATATATGTGCTGATTTCCGGACAGAAAATTTGGAATTCAGAGACTGTTTTAAATTTCTTTAAGACACGTCTTTTATACATTGATCAGATGGGAGTTTCTTTGAAGATGAATTTTGTATTCGTTCATTCTTTGATTTCAGGCAGATTTGTTTGTAATGTATACTAAAGTTCTCATCAAATTTAATAAAAGATTAAAATCGGTACAAGTAAATAACGTCGTTTGAATAATTTCGAATAGATTTTCATAAAGAGATATTAAAAATATGACAGAAATTGTAGACGTTTTCCTCCAACCGGTAGATAATTCAAGTTTAAAAATAACTTGATATAAATAATCAAATGAAATTGTACAAAGGGTCATCCAGAGGTATAATTTGTATTTGTAGTATTCGTGTACTCACAACGTGTTTCAAGAAAAAGAAGAGTGGTAAAATCGATTCTTTAATATAAGATATTGAGCTTCTTCTTGGTAAGCTGGGATGAATTTTATAACTCTTTTTAGTGCCTTTCAAATAAAAATGATAAAATAGGGGAATATCTGAAGTTTCATAAGTTTTACAGCTTGTTTTTATATTACATTTTAAAAATATATTGTGGTTGCATTTCTGCGTGATTAGAGACGTATAATGGAGATCTTGGTTTAGCCCTATATTGAGTCTCATTAAGGCATCATAATTTTTGCACTCCAGAGCAAAAATTATATACAGGGTGTTATTGAAAGGTACGTACAACAAAATGGACAGTTCTTCGCGAAGTCTAAGAAGTCGGAAAAACTTATGTTGTCTTATCAAAATTTTAAGGGGAAAATTGACCCTTATCCAATCTTTTTAGACGCTACTGAAGGATAAATAGGTAAATTTAATTTTTTTTAGTAAATCCTAGCAACTGTAACAATAAAACTTTTGTCAAGACTAAATGTTGCTATAGAAACGAAAGATGATCTTTTTACCAAAGGCGTACAACGAATTTGGACATAAATTTTAATAATTTTTATCTCTAAAAGGAGAACACTTTTACCTGAACTTTTTTTAACTTTTAGCACCCATACCTGGAGACCAATTGCCGATTTTATTTTGTACGTACCTTTCAATAACAGGCTGTATATGACAGCCCTTGAAGAAGAAAGTAATTGCTTTAATTTCTATTATCAAACTGCTTAAGTAGCTAACTATAGAGTCAAGTAATAAGCTATACGAAGAAAATTGTACTATTGCCACTATTTGCCACGGTTAGTGAAGTGAAGTGAAATCCATTATTTGAGCCATTTATCCACAAAAATACATATAGCAATCCGACACTGGTACAAGATACGCAGAAGTATGCTTAATCGTGCTCTGTGTTATTTCGGTAGACTGATAGCTTAATCATTTGGTTTCTTTTGCTTACAGCACATTTTCTGCAATCGTAGGGCGATATGTCCCAACTTGATTCTTTTATACACACATTAGCAAACTTGTAAACATCTCAATTTATTACTTGTGCCCTTAAGTAGAATGTAAAAAGCTAATATGAAAGAGAGCCCATAAAAAATCTGTGAAAAAGAAAAACATAAAAGATTAATGACTCCGAAAAGTGAACCACAAAAAGATGCTATATTCACTTTTATTAAGCCGGCAAATTTTAATACAACTGTAAATTGGAATACTAATTATTCTTTGTTCCGGGTATGGCCTGCAGTCAAATTTTTAGACCTTTTTGCAGGACTATTAAAATTTTATGGAACATCTCCATTTTTGTTTTGATGTTGGATAATAGAATGAATATAATGCAGATAACATTAAGAGTTTTTAAGGTCTTAATTTATTTTTTAGAAATAAAGTTTTGCTGAGGAATATAAGTAGGTCGGATACTTTAATGCTTACCATTAAGATCTCGCAAGCTAAGAGAAGCAGAGAACTGGCTGAAAGAAAAAAGTTGCGTGTTGGACTCGTGTTAAGATTGTAACAACGAAAGAAACTTAGCTGAAATGTGAGTAAATCGCAAACTTAAAAAACATTAATGTCTTAATACACCCTATGTATTATCCGTTATGTGGCTCCTTAGCTTAAGTGCATTAATACGATTTTATAAGGGAAGATAATGTAATATTCTCGTTTTTACAAGCTGAAGGGAGGTCGATTTATTTTATTATCTTATCGAATTAGCTTTCAGTGCCTCCTGGTGCTCAAAATCTGAGGCGTGCAGGAAGTTTGGAATATTTGAATTTGTCTACATATATCAATATTCTTCAGAAAATAAATTTCTGCGAAGTAAACAGGAAAAAACTACCGTATTTATCAATTAACATAGTTAATTTGAAAATAAGCTTAATCGTTTTTGTTTTTCGTTATTCTCTCTATTTGTATGTCACTCTGTTAATTTGTAGTTTTAATATTTAGTAATATGAATTTTTTAGTATCGTTTCTATTACTACTTTGTTTTCTATAACGCTAAATTGAATAATAAATATACCTTTATTTAACTTTTGGATGAATTTTTTAAAGAGTTTTGTAAAGTAAACAAATAAATGTTCCCTTTCTCTAAATTTGTCGTGCCTTAATATTTTATCGATATTAATGGTATTATAAAAAAAACTGTAGTGCACAGTAAAATGGTATCTACAACTTTTGCAGTCTCAATATGAAATTTACTGTATCCCAACGAACGATTACATGCTTTCACGACATTTCGAAACTCCTAGAATATTAAAAATAGGTCTTCCATTAATTGTTAGAGATTTTATAACAGACAGAGGACTAATAACTGTCACAATTTGGATGTTTTTTAAGAATATTGTGTAGATGGTAAAACGACAACTAAAATTTGTCTGATCATCCCCATCAAAAATTCATGACGTAGTGTAAAAATTTACTGTAAAAACTATAAAACTGATACTCTCCAAATTTGCATTTGCCTTAAAATTATTGCAATAATCAGATTTCATGTTTTTATCTGTTTCAAGAACATGATCATGATTTACCTTAATATCAATTTTTTTTTGGAAATCAATGAAAGGTCCCTAAATAAGTCATTGTAAAAATTTGCGCAGTAAAAAATTTGTTAAAAATGTGCTTCGAAATGCAAAGTGTTTTGTTCGTAAGTTTTTCGAACAGCCTGATCATGTTCATGAGAGTCCTTAGCACAACTAGATCAGAGTAGTGTAGGTCACCGTTTAGAACGAATGTATAGGCTGTAATTCTAAGATCTCTCTTTATTTTGTCTTGCCCGAATGCCAACCATTTTCGAGCTAGTGGTGGGTATAATAATAGCAGAATAGTATTTGATTGTAAAAATAAAACAAAAAGAATCCCAAACTACTTTTTTTAAATTAGTAGTAAGTAAATCATAGTAAGAGAGCTACTTATTAGTGACATAAAATTTTATTGCTCTATTGAGGTGGCATGCTTTGAAAATTAACGGCAGAGTAAGTGAGTGAAATATTGCTGTTAGATAACTGGAAAATATACGACGCTATCAAGAAACTATTTTTAAATTTGTTATCTATTAAACTGAGACAGTCATGTGGACCAATAAATGTAGAATTGATAAATGTTCAGGAGAAAGAAATTCCGTAAGTGTTCTTCTGAGAAGTAAAGATTAAATAAAAATTTGTTATACGAATTGAAATTTACAAATCTGAGTAAGGTAACATCTAAATATGTTACAAAATCAGTTATTAGATACAGCAACGATTATCTTTTATGCAAATTTTTATATAAATTTATCTTTCTGTTAAATGGAGTTAATATATAGTTATACAGGATGAGTCACTAACTGCGCGGTCCTCGATGTCTCACTAATTAATGGAAATAGAAAAAAAATATGACAGATCAAAATTATACCACTTCTTGAGTAGTATACATCAAAATTATGTTTGACTATATAACAACAGAGTTGTTTTAAATAGAATCCCCTATATATTTTTACATATTCTTGTCAACCGTTTCTTAAAATTTTCAAATATCGATATTTCAGTTTCTTCAATATAGATAGAACATCCTGTATATTTTTACTACAGGTTTCTCTAGTTTTTAGTCTCTTTCTTTCAATATGTCGGCGTGTCTAACAAAAAAGTAAAAACCTCAATAACTATCAACTTCAAATAAAGAAAATACTTTCCTTTGTTATAAACACTTTGTATATTTAAAATCCAATTTCTTAAACCACAATAATGTATCTTTATTTATTGCTCCATAAAATATTGTAACCCAAGTTGTAAAATTAACACTATTACGATTCTTTGTCAACCCTTCTATTGCTAAAATATTTCAAGAAAATTGGCAACGTCGCACCAGTATTTCGAAAATAAATTATGATTATAAAGCCTAAATAGTTGTATGTTACGCCTTAAAAATAGAACACACTGTTAGTTGAAAATAGTTCTAGTATATCTGTACAACTTTAGTCTTAGATTTTTTTATATTTCTAATAATTAATGAGATATATAGGAGCGCCGTTAGTGACTCACCCTGTATAAACACCAAATAAATTTTCAAAAAAATCTTATAATTTACGCTAAAGCTGTACTTTTTTGAAATTCTAAATCAGCGATTTGACAATAAATAAACAATATAACTTTACGTTTTGTTTCCTATTTTGCCTCCAAAAGAGATGATCGACTTCAAGGAAATGATAATCAAAAAAATTGGTCGAAAGTTGTTTCGACAGAACTTTACTCGCATCTGGATTACAATGAAACATATCCAGCATTTTTGAGTTGAGTTTTTTTCTTTACACAATTTTGTGATGCTGTCA
The DNA here is from genome assembly GCF_036711695.1 of Zophobas morio. NCBI lineage: Eukaryota > Metazoa > Arthropoda > Insecta > Coleoptera > Tenebrionidae > Zophobas > Zophobas morio. The sequence goes on along the minus strand of NW_026972129.1, from coordinate 15,821,979 downwards.
TTTTTGCAAGGACACGTATGTCAACTTGTATATGTGCAGTGTAATATTAAAAACAACAATAGTTTATTACCAAAATTTTCTGAAAAAATGGAACGAGCCGTTTCTGATTTATTCAATAAAATAAATCCACTCAGTCATACATTTTTTGAGACACTCCGTATAAGCAAATCTAAAAAGTATTAATGCAGTGACAAATCACAAGTATAGACTCATCATACTTATTTTGTACATTGAAAATAGGATTTATTCATCAAAATTTTGAGGTGGCGTCATCAATTTTTGAATTTGGAGAATGTAAACAAACACATTTTGATTAAAAAATTATTATAGTTAAAGTAACTTTAAAACATCTGCAAGATTTCAAAGCATTCGGTTTTGCAGATTCAAAATTAAATTCCAAAATTTAAAACAACACTTAGTCATAAACTACATGCATACGACTATGTTATTTTATACAATTTAAAACCCATTTACTATGTACAATTTTGGAGTGACGTCATCGCATTTTTGGTGGGGATGATTAGACAAATTTTGGTTAGCGTTTTACCATCTGCATGATATTCCTAATATAAATACAAAATTTTACAACAATCGGTCCAGTATTTTATCTGTCTAATAAAAATCCGGACAGCAGACGGACACACCGACAGACGGACGGACAGACGGAATTGGGAGATCTATTTCTTCGTACTCTAGGGGTAATGAAAAGTCGAGAAAACGCAAGTAGAGAGTCGAGTAGAGAAATCACTTGAAACTGAGAATTAGAATCATCCTGCTGAAAACCCTGCAAACAAAAAATATGTATATATTTTCGTTTTCTATGAAATTTATTTTTCTCTGTAATGGTAACGCTAATTAAGAAATTACTTAATTCTAATATTATAACAAAAAATTATCAGAGACATGAAATTCTAAAATTTCGAACAAATAAATTACATGAAACAACATTAAAATCTTACTTTGAAGTTGTGCAAACACCGAACATGTATTTTAACACCATATGATAAACGTAAACATGAACATTTTTTTTTTCATGTTTTCGTTTAGTTACTTGTTGATCGTCGATTGTCACGTAATTGTCAGTAAAACTTATGTCAACATTTACATCGATACATGTCAAAAAAAGTGAGGTTATAACGAAGTGACGTGATGCAAACTGCGGAGTACAAACAATTGAACGAAATACGCAAATCCAAACGATAGATGTGGTAGATGACAATGAATCTTTATAAATTTTGTGGCTTATGTTTTCTGCGTGATCGCAGGAGGTTTTCAAAACAAAATTTTGAATGTGTACTTGATCATACGATTGTATAAAAAGTCACTGAATTGTCAAAATCTTGACATTTACATTCAAATTTTTGTCAACCAGAGAGAGAGACACAGAGAGATAGATTCAGATTTTAAGTACCGACATACGTTTTCTGAAACACAGCTAATGGTGATTACGAATTATGTTGCTCACCTGATATGAACCAAGGCCAAGAGAAGACAAGTATATAATATAAGATTCGGAGATTTAGTCATATCACAGAATAGAAACTACCATACTTAAAGGATTGAAAATAGGCGTCAGAATATTCGGTGTTCCGAAGATCTTTTGATCTTAAAAATCAACCGACTTCTTTGAGTGGCTTTATTTAACAGAAAGTGTGTATTTACGAACTTTTAAAAACACAGAAGGATAATTTTAATAGCAAGTATTCTAGGGTTAAAAACAGGGAGCAGTTATGTTTGGAAATTGATGGAAATCTGTTTGAAACTAGGATTATTCTTATTAAGATGCAGCAGTAAGTACCGCGCAGTCTCATATTTTAATAAATTTTTGAAATTAATATTAGCATCATTTCCTCATTCTAATTTTTTTGATATTATACTTCCTGAACGTAAACTAGGGCTTTACTGTAACGATCTTCCGGCGAATGGCTACTATCATGTTCTCTCGACGTTCCATGATCTTTAAAATATGAAAAAAGTGTCTTATTTTTCTGTGTGTCGGTCGTCTATTTGTAGTTTGGGCGATTTTAATTTTATAATAATTGGACTAATTGTTGTGAAATTTTACATATATTTTAAAAATATCCTGCAGATGGTACAACACTAAGCAAACATTATATAATAACATACTTCTATACTTCTGATTTATGAATCCGCCTTGATTTTTTTACAATAGACTTCCAAATATCGGAAAAAAATCAAAATTATATAAATATACACCTAACGACGTCATCTAAAAATTTTACTGAATAAACCTTCTCAAAATGTGCAAAATATGAGTTTCTACTTATCAACATATTCATATTATCTAAAACTGCGTATATACTGCTGCAGGAAATGTACCTATAGAAATTGATTATATTGAATTAACTTTAAAAAAGAGTCACAAAAGGTGCTAAAAATCCAGCAGACATGTACACTATTATGTATACTAAGTCACTGAAATTGCAGAATAATTTGTAGTGTTTTTAGTCGAACCATTCCCGAGCAAGTTATTTACAATTCAGTTAAGCCAAGCCAGCTTTTCGTCTTTTTTCCGTGCAAATCTAATTTTATCTCAAAAAAAGTACAGGCGTTAACACTGTAACTAGCGTTTCAAATTAAAATGCAGGTGTTACGGTGGCGCATCCAAATTTCATTAATTTCGCAACGAATCTGTTTGTTGGCGACCTGTATGTTTACGCTTTGATTACCTGTACGTTGCGATAGTGTTATTCAACGTATAATTCAGTAAAAACTGAAAAAATTTTAGTATAAACCGTGGATAATTCCCACAGGAGGTGATGTGCAGCAAAATCCACCGGTAATTAAACTTTGCAAATACGTTTTTCGATATACGTGTATATGTACCAGAGTTCATGCGGTAAAACAAGCTTGATGATTAAAAGTTCGAACAGAATCCTCTAAACAGGATTTGTCTATCTATCCTTTAATCCGATTAAAAAGCTACCAGATCTACCCGTATATATAATCAGCCAAGTCTAACCAGACCCCATAAAAACCTTCATTTATCAAACGAAAAGTAAACCAGGCCTACTTGTTTTTTCGTTATGGCTCATATATTTCCTTACAACGGAGTGTCCGTTGAGGATGAAAAAACGGATGGGGGAGTTGTCCATATTATTGTGATAAGTGGAGAACCATAATCTTTGTTCTCTCTCGTATCGGTCCCTAAACAAGAAGGCCGAGGCCTTGATAACCAGACACATAATTCTTCGTGTATTATTGAAGGCGAGATAATTTTTCAAAAGTCCCAGCACGACGGCTATTGGGTTGGGGAAGCTGGAATACTAATAAACGTACACTGAGGTTTTCTGCCGAAATTGCCATCCTCCAACTCCTGTAAACTTGCAGGGTTACAAATTTTAACCTCCCCTTGGTGTCTAATTTATAAGAGGTACTAACGACCTAATTTCTACAAGTGTGTAGTTGTAACACGCAATCTGCACTGGGATGTGGGTGAATATGTTTAAACTTACTCTTTTCGACACACCAACTATATGCTAAGGGTTTGTGCCGCTTGATGTAATAAACACGGTCAGAATAATTTATTGTTCAAACTGTCGGATACAAGATGAAGGAGTCTCTTGGTTTTATAATGGGAGGGATCTATAAATGATGCGAATCAATACAACAAACTGATTAACATTTTATAGGTGTCTGCTCTGTATAATCCCTTTAGAGGAAGCCTTGATCTGCATCGGTTTAACGATTTTTTTTTCTTTACATTTCTGAAGCCAATAGTTGCATTAAGCTTTTGCAAAATTTTCTTTCGTTGACTTTGTAATTTATTGTTTATTGTATAACTAATAAAAACTCGTTTTTGCTTCGATTAAACTTACAACGTTGTTACTTTTTATTTTTTAGTGGTAGCTAGTATTTTGAGTTAATTTGATTTTTAATTTGCGGTGAAATAACTCATATGATTTAAAGCACTTTTTATCAAAAACTGCAACAAATACGACTGAATTTTAACTTCATTAATGTTGTAATTAAAATTTTCAAACTTCAAAGCTGACATGCTACTTCGTTTTCAAACAAAAAATATATATATATTAAAGCTTTAAACTTTTAATGTTAATTTTCAACATTTATATCAATATGTACTTTTAATTATACAGAACTCTGTCACAGAATAGACGCCGCCTAGTGATAGCAGGAAAAAATATATATGTGGTATCAGGCTATTCTTATTCAAAACTCAGATAAGTGTGAGTACATTTAGATAATTCCATCAGTCATGCCCCTGACAGTTCCATACCAGAGAAACAGATTTATCTTTAAGGTTTCACTTATTATTAAAATGTGGAAATTTATTATTATCATTACTTGTTTTTAATACATAAAATATGAGACTTATTGGTTTAATTGTATGTAGTTTTGTTATTGACTTTTTAATTTCTGTATTCTTTAGTTATCGTTTAGTTACTAGATTCCAGAATATTTTTTTATTATTTTTTTTTTAATGCAAATTGTATAATATCAATTTCCATATTTTACGTTAGATTTACTTCAAAAAATTTCAAGATAATGTCACACGATTTGCTCTGCAATTTATTAGGCCAATAATTACAATTTTTTCAAAATTTATCACATGAAGGGTTAAAATTTGGGTGCACTGATAGACCACAATACAGATACAGAACATCCTTCACAATTCAGATTTACTTAGCAAAATTTTGAGTGACGTTCTCGAGTGTCTGGAGGGGATAAACAGATACATTTTGATTATACCAAATTTACCATCTTTAAAAGTTTGAACAATTTTAGAGTAGTGGCTTTTTTTCTAAGATAAATTTGTAATTTTTCTTTGTCAATCTTGGTTTTTTTACTTACTGAGCGTAAGCTGTCGGAGTTTCAGCCCTGCCAGCAATTTCATGATGTTACTTGAACTTTTTACGTAATAAACATTACTTAAAATTTATAAAATAACATTTTCTTGTACTTGTGGTTTATGAATTCGTCTTGAACTTTTTTCCTATTGGTCCAAATTTTCCCAAAAAAAATTCAAATTATATAATAGTATTTTACATCAGTAGAAGAGCAACTCCTACGACCTGTGTTCTATCTCCCCTTAGGACGGTTTTTTTTCCTTACTCTGTGACTGGTATTATCTATATTTTGTTAACTTACAGAGCTTATCGTAAAATATGTATATACAATTTCGCATAATCAAATTATATAATTTTTCCAAGAAGCTCGATTTGTTGGACTGTACATCAGGACCACGGAAAATGCTGAAATTTTCTCGATATAACCTTAGATCATTTTTACTTCCCGAGCGTAAGCGAAGGAAGTATTGTAACCGATCCGTCGGCCGACTCTCTAGTTTTCTAGACATTTCATGACCCTAGACTACAAAGAAATAGGTCTCCCGTCTACGTCTCTCTGATTGTCCGACTGTCCGTCTGTCTGCTGTCCGGATTTTTGTTAGACAGATAATCTCCGAAAATAGTGGGCCGATTGTTTTCAAATTTTGTACTTATAGTAGGAATGTGTATGTGTCCTATACATGTAGTTTAGTAGTTTATAACTTCGTCTTGAGTTTTACCCGAAAAAACTCAAAATTATAGAACAACATTTTGCAATTTAATTTTGAAACTGCAATGCTTTGAAATCTTGCAGATGTTTTAAAGTTATGATAAGCATAATAATCTTTTCTTCAAAATATATTTGCTTATTCCCTCCAAAAAATTGATGACGTCAGCTCAAAATTTTGCCGAATAAATCCTATCTAAAGTTCAAATCAAATCTATTCATATTTTTTAGATTTGCTTATACAGGTGACCCAAAAAATTAATGAATGCGTGAATTTATTTTATGGATTTAATCAGGAACTGCAAAACGGAATGCTTTGAAATTTTTTTACAGTTATCATAAGCATGGTATTGGTAAATTCTATTTTAAATGTTGCGATTTATCACTGCATTAATATTTTTTAAATTTGCTTATTCGTGGTGCCACAAAAAAAAATCACTGAGTCAATTTATTTTATTGATTAAATTAATAATTGCAAAACTGAATATTTTGAAATCTTGCTGACATTTTAAAGTTGTTGTAAGCATGGTAAATTATTAATAAAAATATATCTGTTTATTCCTCCCAAAAATTGATGACGTCATCTCAAAATTTTTTCGAATAAATTCTACCCAAAAGGTGTAAAAAATGATGAGTTTTTACTTGTCATTTATTAATGCATTCATATTTTTTAGACTTGCTTAAACAGGTGGTTCAAAAAAATGAATGAGTCAAATTATTTTATTGATTAAATCAGGAAAGGCTCACTTGATTTTCCAAGAAAATTTTGGGAATACACGACTGCTAACTTTACTTAGGGTTAGACTGTACCAATACATGTCCTTGCAAAAAATGTTGATGACGTCATCACCAAATTGTGTAAAGAAAAAACTCAACACAAAATTCCTGGATATGTTTTATTGTACTTTAGGTGTGAGGGAAGTTCTGTCGAAATTTCGATAATTTTTTCTTTAATTTCTAATGTAAACTATCTAACGATTTCAATTTTAAATAGAATTTACCAAGCACAATTTCGAGATTACGTCCTTAAATAATTAAGGAATATCGATTGGCATTGTAAGTATCTATATGAAAGTACATATACCCTAATTCCACGGCAATCTGTCTGGTAGTTTCAAGGATAAGCTGTCTAACAAAATCTTCAACAATTGTACAATCTATAAACGTAAAATAATTTAAATAAAAAGGCTATTTAGACGGAGCTTCCCTCGATTCTAAACTACGATTTTACAAATCCAGCGTTTCCGAAAAATTATAAGATTTAATTTTGCAAATTCAATTTTTTTATGAAAAGTTAAGATATAACTTAAAATAAAGTTATGGATGTAATATAAAAGAAGGTAAAGGAGCCTGCTATGTGTATGTTTAAAGTGAGTGTTTCCATTACAAAATTTTATGTAAGCACACTTATATCAGTTCGTAAGGCCATCACCCATCACCAACAATTCCAGTCTCAGGTAATACTCGTATCTCGTTACACTGACACTTGGAGTGCTTTAATCCCTCTGTTTAACTCGAGTCCAAACTGATAAGAGTACCTGTTGTAAATTTTGCATACATTTTAGCTGTCCCTTTTTAAATTCCAATTAGAAACAAACCTGAAACTAAATAAGTCGTGTAATAAGTAAAGACGTTAGACCAACGCCAGAATTTTACATTGCAATAATATGAAAAACGCATCAATAAGCAAGTGTCAAGAATAAAACTGAAATAAAGGATTTTAGAAATCCGAGTAGTGCAATAGGTGGTATCATGTTTGATTTCCAAATTTGTGCAAACGCAGTTCAAAAATAAAAAAATGTTCAGTTATGATGAATACTGATGAAACCTCAATTTTAATCCATCTTCGATCTAAAAGCCTCAATTTTTAGTTAATTTGTCAGGGTTTCTCCGCTTTCTCTTTCAACTAGTTCTGGTGATCTCCCCATTCCAATAACAAAATAAATGTCATCGTTGATTTTCCAAACTTTTTTTGGATTTGACTAAAAAGCTGTAACAATGTAAATGGATTTAAATACCATGACTGGTTCATTGTTTACATACAGATTTTTAGACAGTAAAATGACGGATTGTTATTTTAATTGTGACGAGACATGTGATGGTGTTTTGAAGTCTCAAAATTTAGATTTACGAAAGGCTTTATAACTACAAAATAGTGAATTGTCATAGTGAAGCTTAAAATAAGTCAATAATTATTTACTAGTTAAGAACAGGTTTTTTAGTATTTTTAATTAAGATTAACTAACGCCGAAAAAAGTGTTCGTAGCGTTGTAAAATAAAAAAAAAATAATGTGCACATATATGAGCAAGAATGAAATGCATTTTTAAAAACATTTGTGCAATGTTCACGTCAACATAAATCTCTGAAAACAGATTGTAAACTGTAAATTTATTTTTCCATGCCGTAAACAAAGACATGATTAAAGCTTCACCTTCCGTTAGACATGAAATGGAATTTTTTAAGTAAATAACACCATGTTGTAGACAAACTTCTTTGTAATACCACTTATTTATTATTTGACAATTTGGTCCTCTCATTTTAATTTCCGTTCGGAGTGCCAATCATCTGACGTCAATACGACATATTAGATCACCATTTCAATTGATTGCTGACTGAGAGTTATCAACACATAATGAAAACTGTAGGCAAAGCAGAACCATAATTTTCAGATCAATAGAAGGAGTATTGGCAGATTTAATATAATCCTGGTTGTGTATGAGAGTATCACGTTCACCTGATATCATTAATTCGCAATGTGCTATAGGCATCATCCCTCAGATATATTTGAATAGTAATACATTCGACCCCAACGCAATCCTTAATTGCGGGCCATGTTTAAACATCATTATAATAATTCACTTCGGCAACTGTAGTCATCTAATCTGTCATTACGGTGTTTAATTAGTTAACCGCTTTACTGTAATTATGGTACAGCCTAGTTTGAGATCCTCTTGTTTGTCCCTTGTTAGCCAACAACGACGATAATCGCATATGGATAGAGATTAGCTTATTTGCCATATTGTGGCTAAATTTAGTTTTTACTTTTAATACTATTTATTAAGGATCCCAAAGTGAGGTGACTATAGAACCGTTTCACATTACAAACTTTTAGAAATGATCCTATAAAATCTCTGCTAAATTTGATAGCAAATTACTTCATACAATGATACTGATAAATATTTGATATAATTTAAGTATAGTAGAATTATTTTAATTTAGAAATATACCGTTTTACACCTTGGCAAACTTGAAAAAATTCCACTGTAACCATGCACATTTCAATGATAGTGCGTCAATTTATGAATCGAATATAAATAAGATCCCGAGAAAGTAATAAAAAACACCATCAAGGACGGCCGTGAATTTCTGAATATTTGTCTCTGATTGTTGCATTTTCAAACTTTCGAGTTGACAAGACGTAAATTTCTTCAAGACAAATCTGCAAAAATCCATGGCTGTTTTTGATAATGTTTCTTATTGTTCTTTCAATGTAGAAAATTCCAACGACTGCTTTAATTAAAATCGAACAATTTTAACCGAATCTCAAAGTCATCATAAAGTCATAACTTTTATTTTCAAACTTGTTAAATAATTCAGGTGGAGGTTGGATGTTTTAATATATAAACGTAGGCTCAGTTAATATACGTAATCAATATCTATTTTACTTTCAGATATAAGCGTGGGTAGCTGTATTCATTTAATTTAATAAATATAAATTTGTCCTTCTATATTGTATTTTCTGAGCCTTGAGTAAAATACACGGGTTGTAATTCAATAATTGACATAAAATTATTTGCAAAGTAGCAAAAATCATCACAGTTTGTTTCACTTTAATATTCATATTCAGGATGTATCTACTGCTCTTACAATTTTGGTTGCGATGAAAACCAATACGTCCCTGGCACAGGATTTTACCTGCCACTGGTACAGTGATATTTTGTACATGTTTATATCGTTATTCGGGACAGTTAAATTTTACAAGATATAAAAATAATATTATTTTATTTTGAGTATAATATTCAAGAACACCTTATTTCTCTCAATAAAATATTACAACCCAATAGTTAGTACTCGTGCAACAGATCTTTCTTTATTTATAAAATATTTGCAGTCACAAAAATATTTTCTTAAAAATTTTTGATGAATAACTATTTTCCTGAATACAACCCTGAAAATTACGCATGTGTCGTCTGTGAAGTATCTATGAAGATGCCTACACTAATCGGGTCATAAATTTTTATTAGTGTACAAAAATGATATAATAAGTTATATCATTTATTACGAGAACCCACCTAGAATGCATTGTTATGTAATAATAAGGACTTTTTCTCTGTGTATACTTTTTGCCGTGTTAATATTATTTCCTTAAAACGATGGTGTGCTAAGTTCGAAGTAAACTGTTAACTTTTCTAAGTTCTTAAAGCGCTCCGCTCTCTCCTAGAAATGCAATTTTAAATCCGTGATCGTCATCTAGAAAGTTATTACTCTCAAGCCATCAGTGCTGTAAAAGCAATAAATTTCTGCTTTAAATTTAAACAAAAGTAAACACAGTTAAGTTTTAAAGTTAGACTATGCAAATTTCTAAGCGAAGAGCTTGCAGTCTCCTTGTTTACTGAAAATTAAAGGCATAAGGAAAATGTTGAAAATCTGCCGGACCTCCAGTGATCTCATGTTAAATTCATGGCTACAAAAAGCTCCTTTTAATTAGTTTATCAAAGTAACTCGAACGTCGAATACATTAATTTGTCATAAGATTGCGAGTGAAAGAATAAAGAGAGGAACAAATTTAATAAATTCATCGCAGCCCGGAAATTTAAAGTCGTAATAAAAACGGATGCGAGTTGATCAAGCGTCGATTATTATCATTTCCATTGAATTTTTACAGCGATCTTAATTAAAATTGCTTACCATAAGTTAATTAATCTCAAAATTTAAGACTTCTGGCAAGTTTTAAAAGTTATTTCGGAAGACGGTGTTAAATTTAACGTCTAATCTTCCGCAACGACCTGTTAATTAGTTATTTCAATAATACGGCTTGTTTTCTGAGTTTTTTCTGATTAAAGTGTCAGCGGAAGTTATTAAATTTTAAACGTGATTTATTCATACAAATAACTTACGCGGTTCAAGCTGTCAAAGCTTTGTTATTTACTGGCGTAATTTGTTTTATTCGATCTAAACTAATTTGACGACTATGAGTTATCATAATAGTTAGTCCCATATATTCAAACTTGTGCAATAAATAATTTAAATTTGTATGCACTATTAAATCACATTAGTTATTTTGATTACTTTATTTCAAATCGAAAACCAAATTGGAATACGAATTTCATATGTTAATTACAAATTGCAATATAATTAGCTAAACAAATTAAAATATGTACCTGCAGTTATTGCTTTAACGTATTGGGTGCAACAGCACTACATCGAGTTTTCGCTGTTGTTGTTTTGTGTAATTAATTTTATTAATATTTGATAAAGAAATAATTGTCTATACATGTTACATCGACGTAATGACATTACTAGACATTAGTTTGTTACTGTTGATTTAGATTTATTTCCTTTCGTGATTTGCAAGTATAAATTTTATTTATACTTATATATTATATATATTAAATAGTTATGCTATTTATGATTATTTATTGCCAACAAAGCATTTAATTTTATTGAAACTAATAAAACACAAACATTGTCCTAATCGAATCTATTTCAGTTTCATAATAATTTACAAATCGTATATCAAAAGAGTAGTAGAGAGAATTTTTAGTGTCATTTAGTCAATAAGACGATAGATTTTTCGTAGTAACCAGTTTTAGTGGAGCCACAGAACCTTTATCTTTACACACTTAAGGCACAGTTACACAGCTCCAGAATTGCCAAGTCGCCAGGTAATAAACCAAATGGTCTGTGTTTTGTAGTAGTTAGCATCTAGCACATGTCGTTAACTCTTTTGGTTTGGAAGGTGTTCGTTTTACAACGCTGGTGGTTGACGAAATAATAAAATGTCGTAAACCCACCCTACAGCTGTATAAAAGGTACCCTGCAAAATTGTAGCTTTGCCAAATCGAGCTTGGCAAACAATAAATTAAATAGGCCGCGTTTACGACATGATATAATTTCGTCAACCGCCAGAGTTATAAAAATTAGGATTTTATCGTGTCTTCAAATCACTTCTTACGCTGAAACGTGTTTGAGGATATTCAGTTATTTTGAGTTTGTATTGTTGTGCGTTGTAGAATGAGAAATAAATTGAAGAACGGGTTGTAAATTGCGCTGTGTCATTTATTTCTGTGCAAGTGCAGCTTAGATGATGTACAGCTTGAACAAAAAGAGCTGGTTGACTGGTACTACTATTCTTTTCTTTTTCTGTTTGTTATTACTACGTTATGTGATCTTTATGAATAAAATTAATAGCAAAGCAACCAAATGGTTTTCTAGGTTATAATGTAAGTGTTGTGCACCAAAACGACTTAAAAGAAAATGTATGATATTACCTAAATATCTAAATATCTGTAAATCTAATTGCCAGTGTGCAGGATGTTTCAAAGGTCAAATGAAACAATTCTTTGTCCTAGTATCTTTTACTATTAATTTAGATCTACATTTTACAATTATTTTTAATTTTGTAACGTGTTTCATTTAAAGGCTACATTCAAAAGTAGCATTTAAATGAACATTAATGTAAAATTGAAAATAATTTTGATAATCTTTTCCACCACAGTACTTTTTAAAAGTATAACTTTTCTAAATGTTAATTTATTAAACCGACAAAACAATATGGTTATAAAAATAAAAATTACACACTGTAACAATGGTTATAATAATCAAAATATGTTTTTAAATTGTTTCATTGTCTTCAGGCTTAAAATTTGCGCATGAGTGTCAATACCATTCTTAAAAAAATGCTGTATTAGATGGACGTTGAATGTAATTAATTTACTTGCTTTAACTGTATTCGTTTATAAGTTTATTGTAAATTTAACTACACGTTTGTGCTATTTAAGGTCGGAGGTTTAGTGCAGGGTGAAGCAATCAATGTTCAGCAAACTTGACTCAATGGCGGCTTTGATCAATTAATGGCCGTAGATGTGTTGTAAGTAGGTACAAAACTATTACTGAATAAATTAGGTTGAAAACTAGTTGCATAGTCAAATAATTGACCAGATCGATATTGGTTTAAATTATGCCTAATTATTGTTTATGCAAGGAAAGGACGATTTAGTTTATACTCAGAGGTCAATATTTTTTCTTATCATGTTCAACAGATTGTTCTCTTCATAAATTCCATATGGTAAAGTACATATATCGTTTTTTACATTGTGTTGCCAAAAAATAAATCTGTAAATAATTTATATTATTGGTCTCGTATTCTTAAATTTCTAATACCGCACCATTTATCGATTATATTCTGGTAACAGGTGTGGCACGTTTCACCAAAAATTTCTAATGAAGAGTATCACTTCACGTAGTAACCATGCTAGTTTCAAGCCATCCAAACCACACTGATTTTTTTAGAAAGTCAAATGTTGTAATACTCGTCTTGTGACATTCCATTAAAAATTTGAAAAACCCAGCAACAAAATTAGCTTGGTGCTATGTTTTTTTTTGTTTAAACGCCCCTGTTTTTTAACATTAAAAAATAATTTAAAAAATAAGCAGAATTCTTGTCGTCTTATTTGTAAGATAATTTTGAAATGGCGTCCTTAACGTATTCGCGACCTATGTAGATTTTAAAGATAAATTATCCTCGCATAAATTCCAAAAAATTGGATGATTCCTTTTATTTTTTTATTTGTTGTTATGGTTCGAAGCCTTTTTTTCTATTTTTCGCTGTAAAGCTGTGTCGGAGTTGAGTTTGTAAGAAGTCTCCCCATTTATTTTTATCCTTCATTAATCCCCTGATTTTCCCTATTTTATTTCTCTTCATTCCGTAGCTTCTCCAACTTCATCATTCGAGGTTTTTCTGGATCTTCCCTTTTTTCCCTTGTTTCTTTGGATTCAAACACTTGTTTTGCCTATTCTTCTCTAACGAAGTAATGCTCATTCTGTTGTAATTTCAAATGGTACCGTTTCAGATTTTTTTCTAAAGACCTCATTTGTTAATATTGGTTTCATGACTTTACTAACTCTAAATAGTTGTTGTTATCTCTCTGGGGATTTATTTTCCATAAGGGAAACTTGTTTTTGTATTACTGAACAATTTGACCCCTTTTTGGTACTCTTTTGTTAATTTCATCTTCTACATTCCTGTTGCTATTAATCATTACTCCTAAGTATTTATACATAGTTTAGAGCTTGTTCTAAATGCTCTCCATCAATCAGTTATCTTAAGTTTCACGCCTGGATTTTAGTTTTATTAATGTTGATCTTCATATTTCTTTTTACAGTTTTTCAATGTTGCTCTATGACTACTTTTCCGTTTCTCTTATTATGATTTGATCATCTATATAGCACGGTTCCATTATTATTATGTTTATTTTCCAACATTCTACTTCATATTTTTTTTAAATTCTGTTTACATGCTTTGACTATTTCAGCAGAATAAACAGTAAGGGACTCAGTACACATCCCTGTCTTAGTCCTAGTTTGCTAGTACGCATTTTTGATGTTTAATGTTTCAGTCTTACATAGTTTTGAGTCTTTCTGTCCAAACCTTTTATGCAATCTATGATACATGTTTTCATGCCTCATTTCTGTAGTATATTCCACACATCGTTTTTTTGAATGCTGTGAAAGGTTTGTCCATAGCATAATAGTCTTTTTCTACTTTGATTAGTTTCTCTAATCCTACCATGGAAATTTGTCTGTCTTTTATTGTATGTTTTATTTTCTTTCTTATTAGTCTGTTTTCTAAAATCCTGCTATAGAGTTTATTTACGGCACTCCCCAATGTGATTCGCCTATAATTTGTTTTCCTTTTTTATAAATGAGTGACATCATTCCCAAGAACCATCATTCCCACTTGCCAGTCATTTTTTCTTTTTTTCGTTGCTGGGTTAAATATATTTAGCAATAATTAAATATCTGAGTAGTTAACCATTTCTACCCTATTTCTTTTTCCCTTTTTTTAATTTAATTTTCATATTATTAAATTTTTTTCGTATTATTACCTTCTCTTGGGTTTAGTTCTCTTCTTAAAACGGTGTTCTATTGTCCTTCTATTTGTTTCTCTTTCCTATTTTCTTTTTCTGCAAATTCTTTGGTTTTCATGTCTCTAAAAATATCTTTCAAATATTCTCTCAATCTTTGTATGGTGTTAGTTTCTTCCTTGATTCTATTTCCATTTTTGTCTTTCATTGGGCAGCATTCTTGTTTTAGGTTATTTTTCTTTTTCATTTTGTTCCTGTAAATTTATTGTCAAAGTTTATACACGTGTTTTCATTACTTGTATTGCTAATATTTTTTAATTCTGCTTTTTGTAGTTTATATTTCTTATAGTTTTCTTGCGTTTTTTTTTTGTCAAATACCTAGTTGTTCCATGATGGCTACTTTTACGTTTTTATTGACTCTTAGAGTATGAAAAATTAGATTTCCCGTTCCCGTCAATTTATCTGTCTCTGCCAATTTTTGTGACAAAGATAATCTTTGAAACTACCGCACCGATTGTTGTCAAACCAAAATTTGCCTTATTGTATATATATATCTCGGGTTAAAACGTTCGTCGACGTTGTCCGATATCTAGACGCCATTGTCTTCTGTCTTCACATTGTCCATCGTGTAGATTTCTCAGACTCATTGATTTCCTAATTCCTTCCATCCAGATCTTTTTGGGTCTACCTCTCTTCTTTTTATACTGTGGTATCCAATTGATTGTTTGTTTGGGTAATCTGTTGTTGTCCATATGCTTCACATGACCGTACCAAGAAAGTTGTCGTCGTTCAATGTCCTTTATTACCGTCTCTTCTTGTTTCATCTTTCTTCTAATCTCCTCATTTTTTATTCGATCCATTCGGGAGATTCTTGATGATCTTTTCAGTGCGTCGATTTCTGTTGCTTCTATTGTTCTTTTATATTTTTCAGACATTCGCCATGTTTCCGACCCAGAGGATTCCATTAAGACACCCTATTGCTCATCTGGCCTGTATAATTCTACTCCTTATTTCTTTATCGTCTGTACCACTTTTATCAAATATTTTACGCCTAAATACTTGTATTCGTTACAGACCTCTATTTCTTCTGTGACATCTATGTGTAAGTTTTCTATTCCGTCTCCAAATTTTAGATATTTGGTCTTTTGCATGTTCATTGTTAGTCCCCATTCTGAGGAAGTCTCTTTTAGCTTGCGAGTCATATATTCCAGATCTTCCTTGTCTCCTGCAATAACCGCTTGATCATCTGCGAATTGTAAACTATAAATGGTTCTATCACCCCCCCTTAAAATTCTTCCATATAACCTGCTGATTGTACTCGTTACTGAAATTCCTCTGTAATTTTGACAGTTACTTTTGTCGCCTTTTTTGAAAATTGAAGATATATATGCCATTCTCCACGCTCTCGGTGTTTCATGACCATTCAGACATTCATTTATTATTCGGGTTAGTATTCTGTAAAGTTTGCTTGTCCCACTTTTCAATAGTTCTGCATATATTCCTTCTGGTCCACAGGACTTCCCATTTTTCATTTTCATTACGTTCTTTTTTATATCATGTTCATCTACACTTACTATCTCTCCTTCATTGCTGACTCTAGGATTGTCTTGGTTGTATTGCTGTCGTGTTTCTTTAAGTAATTTTTTGTAATGATCCTTCCGCTGTTCTATTTATATACTTTGTATAGGAATCTTTTCTGTGTCGTTTTTCCGAATTCTATTAATAAATTTCCATGCTTCAGTACATTGTCTTCCTCCGATATAGCTTTAAATTTTTTGACATTTCCTATCCCACGTCTCAGTCTTCTGTTGGTTTATTTTCCTTCTTATTTTATTTTTAATATTGTTGAATATGACTTTGTCTTCTGTCGATTTCGTAGACAACCACTTTTTGTATATCTTCTTTTTCTTCTCTATTAACTGTGCTATTTCTTCTGTCCACCATATTTTATTACTCTTCTGTCTTTGTTTCATTCCTAGCGCTTCTTGTGCGGCTCGTTGTATGCTATCTATAAGATTGTTATAGGTTTCTTCAAAAGTCATATCTTCTGAGAGAGTGAGGTATTCGTCTAAGCGTTTTTGATATAGATATTCGGTACTTTCCTGTAGAAGACTATCCAAATTGTATCTGGGATAGTTCACTTTAGCCTCTTTTGTACTTCTTTCTTCACTTTTCATTTCTCTGTTGGTGTTCCACCTGCGTATATGTATTTTTGCTCTTAGTAGATAATGATCGGAGCCACAAGTTGCTCCTCTATGTACTCTGACATCTAAAAGTTGTAGAGATGTTTTCTGTTTTAAAATTAGATAATCAATAATGGATTTAATTTGTCTAGTTGGTTGTTCCCAGGTATATTTATGAATCCACTTATGCTTATAAAACCCATTCGTAATTTTTAACTCGTTATGCGTACAAAGATCTATTAGTCGTGTTCCATTATCATTTACTGTATCTTCACCAAAGGGACCCACATCATTATCTTGAGACTTCTTACCCGTTCTTCCATTATAGTCACCTAGCATAATTATTTCTCTGTTACTGCCGATATCTATAAGCACGTCATATTTGCCTTATTGTCCCCACCAGTAATGGGATGACGTTCTTTCAAAATTTTTTAAGTGAGATTTAAATTTTATAAAATAACATCTTCATTGGAGGCATCCAAATTTTCGCAAATACTATTTACACTAGTATAGGCGGAGTTTCAACAAGGTTATGCGTCAGCTAAATGGTTACAGTGTGCGACTTCGGACTTGTAACGCGAAAATACCGCACGTTCTATTATCTAAAATTTTTTAGTAATTAATCTAACTGATCAAAAAAGCTATATCTCTACTATTAGCATTACACTACTCGTCTCAGAACTGACATACGTGTTCTTGCGCTTTACCAATGCATTCAAAGGCAATGGGGGGGTATGGGTGATAAATTAATGAATTCAAAAAAATGAGTTTTACAAGTATCTGTAAAAAATAGAGAGGGTGTCATTTAAAAAAAAGTTGGATGTCGTAGATAAAAACAAAAGTGTCAAAGAATATATAGGGTGTCATTTCGTTTCTTACACGATTACTGGTATTACCTATATATGTTTTAATGTATATATTGATATATTCGTAGATAGATTGTCACAAGTTAGCATAATCAAATTTTATAATTTTTCAAAGACGCTGCATTTGTTGAAGGGTATTTTGTACTCGTTCCATTTTATTTCATTAATTCATTGATATGTGTTCCTCTGTGCATGAATAAACTGCATATACAGGAACATGCTATTCTGAACATTTCAAATAAGACTGAATTGATAGCGATTTTCTATGTTCATATTAATTTTAAACCATCTGCAAAATTTCAGAATAATCGGTTGTTTGGTTTTTAAAGTAAATTGTAGAGATTGTATAATTTTGAATTTTTTTCAAAAAACTTACATGTTCAAAGACAAAAATAAGAGGATTAGGATTTATTTAGTAAGTATAATTCTTAAATGACTTCATCACATTTTTGATGTATATATGCAGACACATTTTATTTAACATTTCTAACTACACGGTGTTCTTAAAATATTTCTAAGATTGTACAATGGTTTGTTCAAACAAATGAAAGTAGCAGACCTAGTTTTTCATTTCCTACAAGCTATAAAACGTCGAAAAAACATGAAATGAGCCATTCGTAAGCTTAATGGACCCTACAACAATGCTTTCTTAACTTATCCTCGGGAAGTAACAAGTATATTAATTTGAATGTGTGAAGTGCTTTAACTTAGTTTGAAAATATTTGTATCGGACAAGCAACATAATTTGTAGTCCAGTCATCCTTGGAAGGAATTTAGCGTTTCGGTAATTAAATTATACTGATGTCTGAATGTCAAAAAATGTCAAATATAAAAGTAAAAATGGCGGTTATGATTTTTAGTAAAATAAGTGTGAAGTTGCAATGAAAATTACACAGAATCATTTAATTGTATTAAATAAATAAAATTACATTACAATAAATGCTGAAAATATTGTCCATTTTGTTGTGTCAACATCTTGGCGCCATTGTGTATGTCGTTAATTTCTTGTGTTATGGTCAACCTTAATTCCCCCAAATTGCTGTCAGTTCTGCGACAAATAGTGTTCTTTAAAAAGGGCCACAAAAAAAGTCTGCAGGATTAAGATCACAAGATCTCGGGGGCTAGATATTCCTTGTACTTCGACTAATGATCCAGTTATCAAAAACTTCTCGTAACATTGCTATTGTGGTCTTAGCCGAATGCGCTATAGCCCTGTCTTGTTAAAAATAACTTGCTTCTATTTCATCGTCGTGAAGTTTCTTGCTGATATTTAGCAGTGGTTGGGTTACTTTGAAGAGGATTACATTGGATAAGCTAGTTAATCACTCCATTAATGATTTTTACGACTCTATGTTGTACCAGATTTTATGCTGTATCATTTATTTGTAATATTTTACTACAATTGTGACAATATCGCTATTTAAGCCCCACAATATTGTATTAGAAAATAATTTGAAAAAGTCACAGCATTCTAACGATGAAAATATTGAAGTTTTTATTAACTTGTAATACCCACGAATACATAAGCCGTGGATAATTTATCACAAACTCATCAAAAATGAATAATGCATTTATTGCATGTAGATTACATTCAGTAATAATTACAAAACATACATATTAGTCAATTACTGCGTTCGTAACACAATAAAAGTAAGAGTTTGCACGTAACATTGAAATGGTTTAGTACAGGTCGGTGCTACTAAAACTCGAAATAAATTACCACGCTTAAATGTTCGTGTTGACATGTTAAATTGTCACATGGCATTCGGCGAATACTTATCACGTGTATTAAATAATAGGTGTCTCCGTGCATTGTGTTACACATCCTAGAATGATGGTTTTGCTACCTGGTACATTTTTTCTGTTTACATTCTAATCAATCATACTATTAGTTTTGGCAACGTATTACTATGACTGGCATAGTAGCGTGATCGTTAGCAGTTTACCCTTTAGGCTGTGAAATATTTATAGGTTAGCATGGCAAGTGAAATGGAAATATCCGAAACCGGGTGTTCGTTCGATCGAATGCAGTAGTCTCCAAATTGGACGCGGTTGAATATTTGTGAATTCCGGCCGAGTCTCTCCCGGCAGAACGCTTTCAGCATTCTTACTGTAATTTTCGGGGATGAATAATACGTGCTGCATGTGTGATGGCGGCTTGTCCTGTAAACACTTGCAGATATTAAATGTTGGGAGAAAAATTAGGCCTTGCGGCTTTCCATCGATGTTTGGTACGCTCCAGGCGGGTTTTAGATTTTTTTGCTCCTCGGGCGATAACTCAACCAGACAAATTCGCAGCGTTATACTGACGTAATTTCATGCTTTTCTGGCGCTTGACAAGCGGTAGAGTACGGGAATGCGAGTTTCTCGTTTCGTCTACTGCGTGTTTGTGGTATCCATGAAATATTTATTCGGCAAATAACTCTGAAACTGCAAGCGTTTCCTTTAATTAGTGCGAAAATGCAAGAGATGTGATTACATTTTGCTTTTTCCGACAAAGTTGTGAAGTCGTGTCAATAAAATTGTACTTTTGTATTGTATTTGTATTGGTGAGAGTTGGGCGTAAAAACTTACCTACCTATTTTTTTTTTTTAAATACCACCACCTACAGAAACTTGATAGCCTATAAGTTAAAAATATAGATAACATCAGTCACAGTGTAAGAAAAAAAGTGACTGATGAGGAGATCGATCTCCGAATGCTTCTCTTTATTAGTTCGGCACACTCTTTACTACACCATTTGGATTTTTTTTTTTGAGCAAATTAAAAACTGAAGCCGGATTCATAAACTACAAGTACAACACAATTTGGAGGTGATGTCATGAAATTGTTGGTGGGGGCGGTTGGTTGTTTGTTATTGACCTGCCTTTTGTTATTAAGGTGACATCATCCGCAAAATCAAGCCGCTGATGCTTTCCAAGAAAATTGCATCTGATCTGTTTATTTCTGCTTCCCGGAATTTTTTTTTCTAGTGCAGTGTTAAACATGATCGATGATAAGGGAACTCTTTGTCCTTTCCTTTATCATTTCAGCGTTTCCGTTGCTATTCCGTCGTTACCCGTACTCCTACTGTTTTTTAGGTTCTTGACGACTCCTCAGACTTCTTCTGCCCACATTTCTTCTATTTTTTACTTGTACTTATTGTAAGCTGCATATAGCTGTTGAACAGGTGAAAATAAAAAAAAAATACACTCACGACATCAGTTATAGCTAACATTAACTATCTAACGTTTACGTTACGCATCTGTTATAAACGGCTTTGAGTTTAAATTGTAGTGAATGAATTCTAAGCATAGTTATAGGAATCTTCAGTATGTTAAATTCTATATCAACTAAAAGTGAAGAAGATAGTTATAACTTTTAGAAAGTTAACTAACAGTTTATCAATTATAGTTAGAAAGAAAGAAACTCACAATGAAAACCTATTTTACCAACCAAGTAAAAGAAATCTCAAAACTATCTGAATAATTAAAGCTAGTTAAGAAATCATCAATTATAGTTAACATAAAATCCAAAAATAAATGTATCCCAAGTAGGAACAAACATATCAGCAAAAATAGAGATACATTTCTAACTACAGTTAGAACGACAAATGTCAATAAACTATAGCTAAGTGCGAAATAGTAATTTACGCAACTAGTTCGGGATAGCCTGCTTCCCGCATGAACGCTTGTTTGAGGCACGACCGAAGGGAGTGCCGCATTTGCGTGAATGCGGGAAGCAGGCTCACGAACGTGTTGTGTACAATATTTTTTGCGACGAATAAACCTTTAAACTTAATTAACTGTGAGTTATTTATAAACAACGCCATTGACAGCGCCGTCAACACGTCACAATGTTGACACTACCCGAGTATTTTAAGGTTACCATGGCAACGGGAAGTTAAATGCACGTGTGCGGGAAGTTCGACCTCCCGCACTCTGGTGAATGCGCGAAAGCTACCAAAAAAGGTCATGAGTGCAAAAATAAAATTATCAATCAATTAGGTACAAGGTTCACAAATTATTAGTACTGCTTTCGATGTTTGAAAAATTTATAACTGTAATTTCATTTCATGAATGGACTCTCTAAAAATTCAACTAAGAAGTTATCATTTATAGTTAATAAAACAATTCTCCTTATAATCAAACGTAGGTAGTCTAAACAATAGCTGATTGAAGTTGGCTAAGTAAACGTTGAAATTGGGAAATGTGCATCCAAAATTTCAATTATAGCTAATATTAACTTTTACGTTAAGCACCTATTATAAGACTGCTTGCGTTGACAATGTAGTAAATAATGAGTGTTACGCATACTAACAGCAATTTTCAACGAAATTAGGCAGATAATCTTCAAAACTACCGGATCGATTGTTGTCAAATTTTGTACCTATATTCGCGTAGATGATAAAACGCTGACCCAATTTGTCTGATCATCTTCATCACGAATGTGATGACATCATCTCCAAAATTTACAATAGTGAATGTTATTTCAATGTGATGAAATAACATACTCTTCCACTTGTAGTTTATAAATCCGTGTTCAGTTTTTACGCTAGGTATCCAGATTTTTGTAAACATAATCAAAATTGTATAACAAAATTTTACAATTTAACTTTGAAATTGAACTGAATATTCTGAAACTTTGGAAAAGCTTTCAGGTTATCGTAAAGATAGTATATCGTTAATACAAATTTATCCGTTTGTGACCACCCAGAAAAGTGATATCAAAATTTTGCCAAATAAATATCTTATCCAAAATGTGCAAAATATGGTGAGTCTATACATGTGATTTATTATTACATTAATATTTTACATTTATGCATTTTACCGAAGATTTGGAAATATAATAGTGTTATTATTAGTACTGCACCTATCTAAACTGACTCACGTGTCACTACAAAATCGCTGATGAAGTCATCATAAAATCATTTGAAACATCCGCGTTGAAGGCTTTTTTAGATTTACTTTAACATTACACACATATCTTTATTTTAACTTGCTGAGATTCTCATAGAAAAAAAAAATCGTAAAATCAAATTTAGTATTTTTTAGAAAAAGCTGGATATGTTTTATTGTACTTCAGGGGGAGGGAAGTTCTGTCGAAATAACCTGCTACCAATTTTTACTTCTAATATCTATTTTTCTTTTTCGTTCTTGAACCCTGTGGCTGTTATGCACTTTACGTTACTAAAGACTTCCTTAATGAGTTATTACAATGGCTATCATCTAAGGAGATTGTTACGTTGAGCGGGTTTAAAAATCGACCTGGGTACAAAATAATTCTGGTGCAACTTGACTGGCTCTTCTTAACATTCGCTGGACTCGAGTGAATAATGGATTTGACTAGACTCTACTCCCGTTATCTGGATTTCACAAACTGCTCCCGACGATGGTTCCCATTTAAACAGCTGCGCGGTCCTTCTCGAAGGTCTCCGTCACCGCTTCTAGGCTTGTGCTGGAACACCCGTCGCTACATCCGCTTCCAGGCTTTTCTTTAGTGAACGCCGTCCGGCCGCGCCACCGGTGATGAGTCACGCATCATCGCCGCACCAACTAGAAAACGCATAGGCGTCGTACCGGGGCTGCGTGTGGGTTTATTTTGTCAGAATATATGTACTTACTTACACATGTCAAAAATTTAATGTGAGGACACGGGAAATAACCTTTTTTGGAATCAAGGCAGTTTATTTTAAAATGTTATTTAGACAAAGTTCTTTCGCCTCTCCAGCACATACAACAAAACAAGTTTTCAGTTTCTTTGATAAATTTTAAAATTTGATTTTGCTATTGTTACTTATTTTCTTGCAACATTTCCTAAAAACAGATAATAAAAAATTGGTCGAAAGTTGTTTCGACAGAACTTCACTCGCTCCTGAAGTACAATTTTGTGACGACATCATCAACATTTTTGGAAGGACACGCATATCAACTTGGATTGGTGCAGTGTAATACTAAAAATAACAATATTTTATTCCCAAATTTTCTGGGAAAATGGAGTGAGCCGTTTCTGATTTAATCAATAAAATAAATTATTTCATTCATTAATTTTTTTGAGCCACCCCTGGAAGGAAATCTAAAAAATATGAATGCAATGATTAATCACAAGTAAAAACTGATCATATTTTGCACATTTTGCGTAGAATTTATTCGGATGCCGTCATCAATTTTTTGGGGAGAATAATTACATAGACTTTGATTAACAATTTACCATGCTCACAATAACTTTAAAACATCTGGAAGATTTCAAAGTATTCAGTTTTGCAATTCTTGATTTATTCAATAAAATAAATTGTCTGATTCATTAATATTTTTGAGTGACCCTGTATAAGCAAATCTAATAAATGAGGTTCTTCATTTGATCAATAAACAATTAGTGGAAGGCTATAAGTATAATCCGATAAATCCAGCTCTTTAAAACAATTATAAAATTGTCGTTTTGTGGTAACCGCTGTAACGTAAAAACTAGAGGCATAAATAACACCCCTTGTCCTTCAACAATAGGAAGTGGTTATGTATGTTTATACATCGAAAGAATGTCACGGAGAAGTTAGTTTGTTTTGAATGAGTTTGTCTTCTCAAAATAGGAGTACAATTATTAATTAAACCATAATCGAACAAAATGTTCTGAATATTATAATTCTTATTGTGTCATTATTATATAAAGACGTGCGTATTCTTCACATTTTCCAGAAAATGGGGTGACTTGTTCTTAATTTTGACCAATAAAAAATTTGTGATGACGTCATCAACATGGATAATTCTAGTCACAGTATAAAAGAAAAGTACTCACAGATGCAAGAAAAAAAAAGCGAGGGCCAAGTTCGGCATCGAACCACAATTGCAGTACAGCAGATCGCCGCCATCTAAGACATCCAGTGCGCCACGAAGATGTTCAAACCGTCTCAGGAATAAAATATTATTATACCTTGCAAATGTTTTTGCGTAAATGTGGACGTTTAGCGAAAAAACTGAAAGCGGATTCGTACACTACAAGTATATGAGTATATTTTTGTGTAACATTCAAATAACTTTAGAATACCATTCACTGGAATGACGTCATCAAATTGTTGGTGGGGATGATTAGCCAAATTTTGGTTAGCATTTAACCATCTACATGATATTTCTAATATACTTAACAAGATTTCACAACAATCGGTCCAGCAGTTTCGGAGATTACGTGTATAATAAAAATGGATATAGACAGACAGACAGACAGATAGACGGAAACGGGAGACTACTTTTTTCTGTAGGGGTCATGAAACGTCGAGAAAACATAAAAGTGGCCATATGGACTCGCTTACAATACTTTCTTCGCTTACGCTCGGGAAGTAAAAGGAAACTAAGAGTCTCTAAGCATGTCTGAAGCTAGTTCCAAAAAAGGGGGTCCTGAGATTTTTTTATATTCTTAGAAAAGGACACTAAGCTCCTCCAAGAACCACCTTTCAAATTATTTCAAAAACAAAACAATGTAACCCCTAGCTGTTTTCAAAATCTTTAAAAAATAAAACACAAGAGATTACTGAGATTCTTATTCCATATTCTTCAAAAAAGATACTAGACTTTTTCAAATTCATTCAAAAACAAACCAACGAATGTCCGAGAATTTATTCAAATCCTTTCAGAAATAAAACACAAGGGACTTTTAGATTCGTTCACACTTTGAAATAAAGTCACCAGGGGGACCGTATGTTCTTTCAAACTTTTTCGAAAACAAAATATTTTCTTAAAAAACACTGAAACTCCCCCAAGATTCTTTCAAAGTCTTTAAAAAAGTACAAGGATCCATAGGAAACTAAACACCTCTAAAATTTTGAGTAGTTAATAACCGGTTGCTTGTCGAATTTGGTTTACTTTAAAATAATTTTAATTTGTAGGTAAAATTTTCTTCTGCTTTGCATAATAAATGAAAAATTCGAAATGGAACCTAGGTATTTAGTTTTTATTAATTCTCAGTGTTTCTAGAAAACAGCAGCTGAAAACGGAATTTGTGTAAATTAACAGCATACCTCACTAACAAGTGACAATTTCAATGGGAGTTTTTACGAACGCTTATGAGCTGTGATATGTTACCAGGTTTTACAGTGCGCATAAGGTTATTCACTTGAAAAAGTCATCAAGTTTGTGTTGCTTTTTTGATAGAAGAAAACCTAGCGAAAAACGCAGTGTTTTAGTTATTCTTAGTGTTGTGTGTTGATTGACATTTGATAGAGTTGTTGAAAAGATCTTCGTTTACGAAAAAGTGAGGTTAAGTTGTACCATTTCAGGCTATCGTGGATTATTTTGTTACAAAAAACAAGGCCAACGTGGAGAGTTTTTCAGTTGAACACCCGACATCAGCATTAATATTTTTATGGAAAAGTTGACATATCTGTATTTAAAGCTATGAAAATATGATCGCAATAATTTTACAAGAATTAGGTACATACCCTACATGTTACTGAGAGATTCTTCGACTTACGAAGGGTCGGCTTAAGAACGGTATTTTCGAACATAAATCCCTAAAATAATTTAATTTTTTATTTTGCAAAGAACTTTTCTTAAGTCTATAAAAAATCTAGACACTGAAAACTTTTTGCAATGGAAA
The DNA here is from genome assembly GCF_036711695.1 of Zophobas morio. Taxonomy (NCBI): domain Eukaryota; kingdom Metazoa; phylum Arthropoda; class Insecta; order Coleoptera; family Tenebrionidae; genus Zophobas; species Zophobas morio. The sequence continues at coordinate 15,795,743 of NW_026972129.1, read as the reverse complement.
ATAACTTTCATAAGAACTTTTGTGTATTCAAACGCGCTTTCAAAACAGTTCATATAGAACTATTAAAGTTTAACCTACCGAAAAAGTTCAATAACTGTTTCAGGCCGTAGTTTATACAGTATACATAAAAACAAAATCAATTTTTTATCGTATGTATAATAGATTTGGCGTTATTTCTGCCCACTTTTTAATATATTTTTTAACGGACTTTAACAAATCATTTGCACACCATAGTATTACTGCCGAGTTTAAATTTCATATTCATAAATATTAAAATAAAACAGAATTAGGTACTTTTCACGTTATGGTTTTAAAATATTTGTATTTCATAGTTTCTATAAAACGTGGTTTATATTTATCTACATGAAGTGAGAGTGTAACATAACCACAATTGACTGGTAAGAACAAGATTCACGAAATTAAATTTCGAACCAAACCAATTTCGTTTAGGAAATGGCAGCTCAAATTGCGGTTCAAACATAGAAGGATAAAAACTTCGTTGCTGCAGTTCCGGTAATAAGCTTTTTGCATCATCGTTGCTCGGGTGCCTTGAAAAATGGGTATTTTCTGCAGGAAACACAAGCTGAACTTGCATAAGATTCCACTCCTTGAAAATTTATGCAAACTGTGCAGTCTGCAGAAAAATTGTCCCTTACCTACCATAATTTTTAAATGCAGACCTCACTTAATTAAGTCGATTAATTAGTCTGGCATAACGCGATGTATGTACCAACAGCGATTTAATTACGCAATGCAGATAAGTAAGATTGTACAGTTGTGATTTAATTTAGAAGACATAAATTTTACACAGTTCGGCAAGACGTTTGTGTTAAATTTCATGAGTTGGGACGATACATAAATATTTATATCGCAGTTTCCAGTTATTTCGAATTCCCAAAGTATGTTGTTAAATGTAACACACTTTATTAATATTGCTGCAACAGACTTTTAGAGAAAATGCAGCAGTACAAAATTTTTAAACTAGAATGAATATTTGTCGAGTTAAATTTCCTAAAGTTGTCATCAATTCTAGATTTTTATTTGAAAATTTTATTTCATACAACTAGCTTTAGGACTGTTGCAGCATACTGCATACTCAATTTGCATTTTTAAGTTTTGCGAGAAGCTCGACTTCTTAACACCGTAACTTTACAAAATTAATAAATTTGTGTGACAGCTCTTTTGTGTAAAGTTAAGCTGAGATTATCTCGTTCGTTTTCATAATGAATACAAAAGCACTCCTTTTCGAGGCTGTGTATACGTTTGCTTATCGTATTGTTCATTCATAATTACTTTACACGTAATGTAATTCTCACCCCTGAGAAAGTTCACTCGACGGGAAAATAAGCATAACGCATGTATGAATTCTCATTATATTTTTACTCGAGAGGTGTTCTAATTTTTTTTATATACAACCGTGGGATATATCTTATAAATCGCACTCACTGGGACAACGTAATGTTTGAGATTATCGCACGCGTGCGATAATTTTTAGATAACCGCACGCGTGCGATAATATGTCAAATCGGACACACATCCATGAATACAAAAGAATCAAAGAGACCTGCTATTTATTATTGTTATATATATACATTGATAATACAACTCTTACAGTGAAACAAATTAATGTCATCAGATTCAGTTGATAATTGTGGGGTCGTTGACGACGAACTAATGTAGGAAGTGTTTTCATTGCACCATTTTGCATATCGTTCAAACGCCAGCTGATATTTTTCGCGTGATTTCTGAGGAACAAGACCAGAAATAACATCCAAAGCAACTAAAGGCAGATCTTCTGAAGCACTCATTCTGATGATTTAGTAACAAAATATTCAAAACCAAAATTTGTTTACTGTTTACACTGTTGCTAAGTACGTTGCCATCATTTTGAACAATGAGATGCAGCTGCTTCTTTTAATTAATATTCACAACATTTTGATCGAGAGTTGTTAGTCCATGATTGAAAGCAGCAAAAATGTTTTATTTATAAAAAATTCAACAGTTGTACATAAAATTTTGTACACAATTCGTGGGATGCACTACTATCGCACTTACATGGTTACGCAAAACTCGGGCTGACGCCCTCGTTTGCGCAATTTCCATGTGCGTGCGATAATAATGTGTGTATCCCACTTATTGCGTAAATAACTATTAATGTAGCGAAGGCCGACAATTATTACACCGAAATATAAAAACGTAAAACTTGTAACAAGACATGACAGTTATTTCTAATCTATACTTATATAATAAAGCTGAAGCTGTTGTTTATTTGAACACGCTAATCTCAGAAACTACTGGTTCAAATTCAAAAAATCTTTTTGTGTCGGATAGTCCATGTATCATATCTACATATAGGCTATATAAAATCACGCTACGATCATTAGGAGCGAAGTAGCAATGAAAAATTCGGAAAAACGGGAAAATTATTCCTCCTTTGACAGCTTCCGTTGCTTACGCTGCTTAAACGGTTAAAGTTACGTAAAAATCATGTATGACGAAATTGTTCCCCTCTAAAAGTTCTAAAGAAAAGTCCGCGACAGCATATGTCTATCTTTTAAGGTCGAGTCAGTATAACCTTTTTTATGGTAATGAAATTTGCTCTAAAATAATAATGCATTATGTATAAAATTCTCGCGTCACAGTGTTTGTAACCGAACTTCTCCGAAATGAGTTGACCGATTTGTATGAAATTTTTTATGTATATTCGGTAGGTCTGAGAATAGGTTGTAAACTATTTTCTAAACCCCTAAGTAATAAGGGTGGCCCACTCTAAAAAATGTTTGTCTATTTTTTGGACAAAATTTTTTATTTTTATTTTTCTAAGATTTGGCATCAAAAAATGCACATAACTCTAAATTTTCACCTTTCTACCACCAACCCCCATTTTTTAATCGTCTATAAAATAAAAATCAATTGCTGTTCCTGTTAGTCTCGCTAAGACTCAAAAACGGCTTGACCGATTTGAACATTTTTTTATATTACGGGGATGGTTTATAAATAAAAAAAATAAGGATAACTTAAAAGAACAGTTAAAAAATAAAAAAATTCTAAAAATTTTGTATGGGAATCGCCACTTCGAATTAATTTCAATAGTTGGCGTTTCTGACGGACCTGTCGTCTAACTGACGTGCCATACAAAACTAATTCTTCCGTGCGATTGTGAAAAGTATATTGCATTTCAAATCGTTCTTTGTTTTTTCGTAAAAAAAAACGTCGTTTATTTTAAGAAAAGTCTTGGTTAAAGTGAATTTAATTACATATTGCGAAAGTTTCTTATTCATTTTGATCTGCCATTCTTTTTACCTATATTCACTTTGTTGGTTTCGACAAAACCTCAAACCTTACCGTTGTTCGAGGATTTAATTTGAAGTTTTCAATATTTTAAAATTCTCAAGACAAAATTTACAGATTTGATTGACTGTGAAAATGATTCTGTGTCGTTTTATGAAGTTCATTAAAATGCCGAGAAGACGACAAGCCCACATAGGTCCACGAAGTCAATCAAATGTGCGACGAACTACCTCAGGTGCAAACCGCAATGATTTATTTCATAGGTAATTCGGATATGGAAGTTGATCAGCGTTGTGCTCATAATCAACATAATCAAACATTGAAGGGAGAAATTGGGTGGTATGAATAAAACTGAGTAGATACTCATATTCGAAGTACGAAGTACCTACTTCATTATTACTCTTATATACCTGAGCATCTACTCTATGTACTGAGTACCTACTTGGAAACATTGTATCTCCCCGGACACAAACTGAATATCTACGCGTTTTGTGAGCATTTAATCTAGAAATGAGCATCGGCGTGGCAAATAACTGAGCTGTCTGTAAAGCAGCTTAGAAAACCAGTAGGATCGTTGTAAGAGTGAATTTTAACTAAACATAGTGACTTTCATGAACGTGGAACGTCGTCAAAAGGTGCATTCAGTTTGAAAAACACATTAGGATCAGGAATATCGAAAACTTTTCATTTTATTTATGCATAAATTGTGCAGTGCGTTTTTTCTAACACTGGCCATAGAGATTCCCATCTCAAGGTGTCTACCCCATGCTAACTTATATTTTGGTGACTCGATTTTTGCCTTGATGGTTGAACACTGTCACTGTTGTCCTTTTTTGTTGTATCGAGATGCTACTTGAGCATCAACTGTTACATACTGAAGTATTAGTATCATCTAGAAAAACTAGAAATATTTTGATTTGATATTCGAGTAGATACTTCGTATTTCGAGTATGAGCATCTACTGAGTTTTATTTATATCAACCATTGTCAAAAAATTGATCGAACGTTGTTTCGATAGAACTTTCTTCGCACCAAAAGTATAATGAAACCTATTCAGCATTTTCGAGTTGAGTCTGTTCTTCACACAATTTTGTGATGACCTAATCAACATTTACTATCAACACGTATACCACCTTGGATTGGTGCAGTGTAATACTAAAAACAACTGTATTGTATTGCCAAAATTATTATCTGCGAAAATCGAGTGAGCCATTCCATCAATTTTTTGGGGGGAATAAATAAATATTCTTAACAATTTACCATGCTTACAATAAATTTAAAACGTCTGCAAGATCTCAAAGTATTCATTTTTGCAACTCTTGAGTTATTCACTAAAATAAATTGACTGATCCATATATTTTTTTGAGTCACTGTAAAAGCAAATCTAAAAAATATGAATGCAATGATAAATAACGAAAATATACTGATGATGTTTTCCACATTTTAGATAGGATTTATTCGGCAAAATCTTGAGATGACGTCTTCAAGTTTTTGGGCTTGATAAACAGATATATTTTGATTGAAAACCTACCATGTCAAACAGTAACTTCAAAACGTCTGCAATATTTCAAAATACAGTTTTGCAATTCTTGATTCAATCAATAAAATAAATTGACTCAGTGATTAATTTTTTTGAGACACCCCCTGTAAGCAAAACTAAAAAATATGAATGGAATGATAAATCACAAGTATAGTCTCATCCTATTTTGGACATTTTAGATAGGATTCATTTGGCAAAATTTTGGGCTGACGTCATCAATTTTTTGGAGGGGATAAGTAAATATATTTTGAATACAAATTTATTATGCTTATCATATGTTTAAAACATCTGCAAGATTTCAAAGCATTCGATTTTGCAGATTCAAAATTAAATTGTAGGTGAAACGAAGTTCACGGGGTCAGCTAGTGGGTGATATTTTCCAATTTTCGTGTAAGCAAATCAACAGAAAACAACATATTTACAAGTTTATACTATGCATGTGACACGGTCACATATCAAAAACAAATTTTATGTGCCAGAAACAAAAAATCTAAATAGTTTTCAACGAAAGTGGCATCTCTAATATCAGCAAGTTGCTGTTTTTGACAGCTGAATAAAAACACATAATAAGTACGACTCCGTCATAAACTTGTTTTCATTGCGAAAATAAGAGATTCACAGAATGAAGCGGACTAAATAAACTTCTGAGTGTGACAAACAACTGTAAAAATTTACTTCTTTCCCCCCACAAAAAATTGCTTGACACCTATTTCATTTTAATGACGTGAAACATTACCGTGGAAATATTTCATAAATGTGGTGCTGTTTTTACAGCTTTCACCCTAACTCATTTAATGTTTTGATACATAGGCACAAATATTTACAGCGGTTTTATTAAAATGTGTTTTTTCTTGCAGGTCATCTGAATGGGGACATCAGGCTCGGGTTATCCGTTGGAAACATCTGGTGAGTACTTGCTTATAATCTCAAATCTATTGGAGATGAGGAGATTATTACTCCCCACTAAGCACTGCTTAGATAAAGGTCCATGTTACTAATTGTAATATAATTCTGTTTGCTTAATCTGGCTTCGGTGAACATCTCTGTCAATTTCCGTTTACTATTATGGATCATAAAAATATTTCACTTATTGATGTGTTTAATAACAAAAATCTGTATGTTTTTGGCAACAGTGGAAATCTTTATTCACATGTTATTAAAAAAAAATGAAATTGTTATATTATTATAAAGTTTTCAACCTTTTCTCTCCGTCAGCATTTGTTAATTTTTGCTAGTCCTAGAATACTCAAGTCCAGTTAGGAATGTCGACTAAAGATAACACGTGTGCTGAGCTTAATACGGACTAGACTAAAATAAATACGTTATTATCCCCACAATACCGGAAAATTCCAACAAACTATCTATGGCAGCATTTCAGCAGCAACGCTGTCATCTTTTCGGATTAAACTACCCTGCTTACTAGTTAATAATTACAATTTATATTCTACTTGCGGCTTTTCCTAGCAATTTTCTTTCTCGTGGTCAGAATGAATACACCGAGAACGGAATTGGGCTTGAACCTTTTCGGTTTATATTTATAGTAGTAGTAAACATTGATTAATATTTGTTGCTATCTATTTTAACAAAATTTTAACATGACTGGAAAAAATAGTTGTTCAGACAATACTTTGCGTAATTTACCGAATGTACGTAGCTAAAGTTTCCCAATAAATGAATTGTTGTTGTTGTTAACATAGAAATCTATCTACCAACAAAATATAAAAAAAAACACTCGAACTCAAGTCTGAAGTTCTTGGTGTTCTTGAGGAATTGAAGAAGGAAAATCTATCTAACAGAAGTTTCAAATGTTTCATTAAAAAATACAGGCACCATTACCAAATACAAAAATGCAAAGCCTAAAAAGAAAAGCACATGACAGATTGATTTTGGAATCTACAACAGGAAGTATTTTATTTAGTTGTTCTGTATAGTACATATATGAACAATATTCATCTAATCTTATTCTGCAATATATACCTTAGAACCATTTGCTTCTTTGCTAAATTTTTTTGTAGATCATGATCAGGATTTAGTCAGGTTAGTCACCGAATTGACTTCAACGCCTTCCTTTTTCAAAATTCTCTTCATACTAGACCAGTACTCTTCTATTTGTCTAAATTCAGGGCTCTAGGGGAGATTATAGTTTTTGGGAATTGCAACACCATTTTGTTCATGTCACTCGTTCACTGATTTGTGTGGAGTTTGGGCCTTAAAACTTTTCAAACCAGTTCTAAACTTAACTTTTTGTACACTTTGGATGTCACGCAAAAGCTAAAAGATATTTTTTTTCTTCTTTTAATTCGTCATTCCTTGTTGTCCTTTGCTTCCTAACTTTTTTCCACAGATAAACGTCCACGAAACTTTTTTAAAACAGAACAAAAAGTTGGTTGAGGATAATGAAATTTTTCCACTATTTCTCTGTAACTCATGCATCAAAGGATTTTTAGTATGTTTGAACAAAGTAACGTCACAACAACCCACCAGTAACAAATGGACAACTGAGAATATCAATTCTCAAACTTTGTTCTTGTGTTATTAGATTATATTTTGTGAAAACAGCAAGGTATCTGTGTCTCCTATCTTAAGTTTAGTAAATTATATTCATGTCCAAGTTTTGGCGTGTTCAACATTGTGATAATAATATTAACCCACCAGCAATTGAAGTTATTACGTCGCGAGTAGCGTAACTAATAAGCAATTTTCCGAAATGTCTACAAACAAACAAACGGTTTTTGAACAAAATTAACCATGTAAATGTAGCTCTTGACGAAGTATTTTTTTACTCAAATAAACAATGTAACACAATTTTAAAAACACAACAGTTAATTGTAACATCTAGAGCATAAAAGAAAATTTCAGGTCAATTTTTTGTTATACTAGTTTTTAGAAAAAATTTCGAGCTGTTTTAGCAATTGATAGCATATTTAGTATAATCAGTTTCATGTCAAAATTTTCTACTGCCTTGCCAATAATAATGCCCTTCTTAATCAACTACCATAAATGAGAGTTCGTAACATTTTAACCGATAAAATTAAACGTTATGGATTAGATGCAAATAGTGTCGAATTATTAAGATCATTTTTAATAAATAGATCACAGGTCGTTGTATGTATTTAAAAATCTGACATCTAAGAGGATTTGATGATTTCATCAGGGGTGCCATAAAGCTCAGTTTTAGGACCAGTTTTTCTTCTCATATACACTAACGACTTATCTTGTTGTTCAACGACAAATTCATTTATTAGACTTGCTAGCGCCGCCGCCGCTATAATTAAAACCTCATGAAAAATTTAAATGACTTAACATTATGTTCCACAGATACGTAAATAACTATGGTATGGGGAAGGGGGTAATCAGGACATAAGATCTACTAGAGATCTCTTTAAGATAAGTAACTTTTAAAGTCAGTTGAAGCTAGGCAGAAAAAAAATAGTCTAGAGGCAAACAATTACAAATGTTTCCAAAAAAAAAAAAAAAAAATATTAAATTTTGCAATTTTTGTTTTTTTTTAATGGTAACCCCTATAAGTTAAAAGAGAGCTAGATTGGACTGTTAAAGTACGGGTAAAGAAACATGCTCTGCGTATATTTCAAGTGAGTTTTTCTATAATACAATTTTGTAATGACGTCATCAATATTTTTGAAGGGGATAAATGGATGAATTTTGATTAACGCTTTACCATAGTTACGATAACCTTAAAACATTACCCAGATCTGAAAACATTTCGATGTTAAATTGCAAAATGTTACACAGTTTTGATTTTATTTTCAAAAATTTGGTTATCTAAAGAAAAACTCAATACGGATTCTTAAACCACAAGTGCAGGATGAATATCTTGTTTTATAATATTTAAAGAGCATTTACAATCACGCAAACTTGATTAGCGTTTTACCATCTGCCCGATATTCCTAAGGTACAAAAAAAATTTGACAAGAATCGGTTCAGTAGTTTCGAAGATTACATAAAAATTATGTGTAGATGACAGATAGACGGAAACACGAGACCTTCTTTTACATATTCTAGGGACCATGAAATGTCGCGAAAACATGAAAATAGCCAATCGTCCGATGAAGACTATTACAAGATTTCCTAAGCTCACGTTCGGGACGTGAACATGATTAACTGCGCATTTTAACCACTTTCAAATGGTGAATTGCCACCACTTGCTAATTTTTATGATTGTTTTATTATATTTTGTAGAGCTAGCTGGGATTATTGCTATTGAAATACATCGATGGATTAGAACTACACTCTAAGACAAATGTCTTTTGTTACAGTGTTTAGATCGAGCTGCCATTTTGAAGATGGAGCTGATGGAGGTAGACTTAGAAACGCGAAACTACGTTTTGAGTACAATTTGTAATAGGGTTTATCTGGTGAATGAGCACTTTCATGTTTTCTCAGCTTGTTATAACCCCTAGAGTATGAAACAATAGGTCTCTTTCTGAATCAATTTTTATTAGATAAACTATCTCTAAATTTACTGGAATGATTGTCGTCAAATTTTACATGTATTTTAGGAATATAGCGTAAATATTTAGTAAAACGCTTATCAAAACTGGTTTAAGCACTGCCACCAACAGTATGCTGACGTCATGTTCAAATTTTGCATAGTAAATATTATTTAAATTTTATAAAATAATAATACTTTTTATTTGCCACCAATTGTTCTCGTCAACCACCGTCTGTACGTGCTTAATATCCGAATTCTTTTGATGTATAAACATAAACTGTCGAAATTAAGCATACACTAGTAACATATTTTTTCCGTTGGTTATCTACTTTAAATATATTTTATATAGTCTCCTTGGATGGTGGGTGCTGTGGGAGTGATATTTATACCACTGCATACTATTCTTCTTTACATGTAGTTTAACTTTCCAGACATATCTTTATTTTAACTCATGTGTTATCCTAGAAAAATATATAAAATTTGCAAAATCAAATGTTACAATTATTCGAAGAAGCTGGACTTATTCGACTGTACTTCAGGGACAAAGGAAGTTGTCTGTAACCTTAGACTAGTTTTTAACATTGTGATGTCAACTTAACCAACTTATTTCAAACTATTAAAACGGTAGTACTTCCTAAGATACAACTGATTTTGGCAAATGATATACCCTTTAAGAAAATGGAGGGTGGGTGGGTGGGGCTTGTATTTGCTAAGATAAGAGTGGTTCTGGCAAACCCTCTAAGAAAATAGAGGGGGTGTGCTTACTAAGATAAGACTGATTTTGGAAAATAATTTACCCTCTAAGAAAACAGAGGGGGGGGTGGGCGGGGCTAATATTTGCTAAGAGAAAACTGAACAATATCAAGAGTAGTCACTAGAATGAAGAAGGGGTGAGCAGGGTAACTGCTTGCTTATAAGACTCTGTATAAAAAAACTGAACCCCATCCCTTCCCCCCCATCTTCTTTCTCCATTTACTAACTTATTTTATTTACTGTAAAATAGGAATTGAATTATATTTTGAAAAACGTCAGAATCTAAAATTTAAAACAAAATCAGAAGGGGCCCCGCCCACCCACCCCTATTCTGTTTTGATCGCTCATTTTATCAGCTCTCAGACGAAAGTTATAAAGCTATTGCTTGCTTATAAAAGATCCTACAGGAATTGATAAATTGATAGTTAATACAACTAGCAATATTCTGCTCGAGCTGGGGGATCAAAGTAATAGTTGAGTTTTGGGTAAAAGCCAGTTGCCCTCCTACAACTTTCTTTTCGAGTTCTCTTCCTGTATCAATTAGTTCGTGTTAGGTTTTCGTGAAGTGAAGTTCAAAAGTGTAAAAGTGTTTTAAGATGTAACAACTAGCCAGAATCAGCTTTGTCTTAGCAAATACAAGCCCCGCCCACCCACCCCCTATTTTCTGAAAGGGTAAATCATTTGCCAAAATCAGTCTTATCTTTACAAGTACTAGCCCCACCCAACCCCGTTTGTCAAAATCAGTGCTATTTTAACAAGTACAAGCCCCGCCCACCCACCCTCTATTTTCTTAAAGTGTATATGATTCGCCAAAATCAGTCTTATCTTAACAAGTACTAGCCCTTCCTTTATTTTCTTGGAGGGTATTTCATTGATCATTTTTTAAGAAGTTGTTTTCATTCAGAGTATATAAACTGAGCTTAGACTAAGAAATTCAGTAACATATTTTGATAATACATAGAGCATTTTGCTCCTATTTTATCACAAAATATATGCAGGGTGATTTCGAAATATATGCAATAACTTAACCACGGCATCACGTACGGTAGTAATGTGGAAATATAGAAAAAACAAATTATTTGTCGGATGGGGCAAAACCCTCATGAACCACCTTCGATGCGATCCCACTGACCCACCTTTTAAACAGTAAGTGGAAAAATGTTGGAATAAAAACGATGTTAACAATTTCAGTATTAATTAAAGTAAAACCGACTTTTCGTTGGTTTATCATTCGTTTATTCATGTATTCATTCATCTTTAAAGGCCAGTGCGAAAGATTATTAGTTCTAGAAAGTGGTCCTGAAAAGGACTGATTTTTGGTAATGCTTCGTGGTGATGGACTCTTTATTCTGACGGATGTTTGGTCCCTGCCACAACGATTCCACATTGTTTATTAGAAGAAAAATAAATTTGACTAGCAACAAAGGCTTCAGCACATCGCAACCTATTTGCATGGATACGTAAAAAAACTCCGGGAGTTGCACGAACTATAGCGGCTGCTACTTCCATTCATTCTTCAAGCTCTTCGATAGTTTCTGATCACTGTTGATTTTCATAAATTGTTTCATCCAACTCCACAGACAACAATCACACGGATTGAGATTGGTTGAACGCGGAGGCCAAGCTACTGGACCGTTTCCCTCGACCCACTGGTTAGGAAAATAGTAATTTAACTATTCAGTTCCATTCAGCAAAATGTGGTGGTGCTCCATTAATGCAACTACTACATGCGAACTCGTTCACCTAGAGACACTTCCACATCTAGCTGCTCTTCTAACCATTGTTTAAAAACTCGAGGTACTGTGCCGCATTTAGTCTGTTTGCTAAAACATAAGGTCCAAATGTGAGTGTTGTGGCTGTTGAAAACAGCATTGCGAGTAAATCCTGCTTCATCCATAAATAGAACGCAATTTAAAAAGTTAGGGCGTTCACGACATTGCTCTAACAACTATTCGCAGTAAATTACACGACGTGGAAAATCAGCGGGCTCCAAAGCTTTCACTTTTTGAACGTGGTATGTTAATGTACGATGCACAACAAACTGTGAAACTCTAACTTCAGCTGCAAGTCGGCGAGTGCTGATGTCGGGCGCTTCTTCGACGCATTCCAAAATTTGTTCTTCAGCTTTCAGTATTCTTTCGGTTCTATCACGACCACGATCGTGAGTTTGAGGCTTGAAGGTACTGATTTTTTTCTAGACATTGCTACCACTTAGGAACGTGGACTTTACACAGTGCAGTAAATCTTATTGTGAGCTATTTCCCATTTTTTTTATTGTATACAAATGACCGTGTATATATCATACTAATTACTGTTGTTGTTTTATTAGACTTCGTCCAGGTTTATTTCCAGTTAATGTGTTATTATTTTTAAGTAAACTAAAATGTCACATTAATGCAACAGTTGATAACAATACCACACGCAGTCAACTCTAAACGCGCAACTTTCCGAATACCGCCATTTCCCGTACTTAAATTTCACAAACCCATTGCAGTGTGATTATTCCTTTATGCCATTCAAGTGTTAAACTACCGTAAACGTTGCAGAAATTAGCATGTATTTTATGCACAACTAAGCCGACAAACATAACTGTTCTTCCATTAGGGGTTAGTGAACGTCTACAGAGTGTTTGGCATCTGTGTTAAATTTCTCGCGCTACTCAGCAGATGATGTTTTTAGACATGCCTCCAGACAATGCAATTCCTGAACGAGAGCAATTCAGCTAAGAGTATATGCTAACCAGAATCGGATGTAATAATTCCGCAAACTCCTGGCTCAAGCATATCGCACCAAGACGAGACGAAAGGTTCATTATTTCGATTTTCGCAATCGCAAAGCCCCGAGGGGTGGTGCGACGAATACCCAACAGAAATGCAGCCAAACTTACTCAAATTGTAATTACAAATGCGCTGTACTTATCAAACGTCGTTGCACAAACGTTCTAACCTAAATCGAATTTCGCCCATCTCTTGACACTGAGCTTGATTCAAAGGTAACAATTTGCGACTAAACTTCTCCGCTAGTTAAATCTTTGTAGCTATAATTCTTCGAAATTAGAGCTTGGAGTAATGTGTGTCCTTATCAAAGCTTGATCCTGCGACGTTTAATTGCGTCGAGATGTTTGCATTTTCGTAACAAATTTCAATTAAGTGCCAACGCTAAATCACGAAATCCATTCGGGAAGGTCAAAGAAGGACTGCGGATGTCGGTGACAATTCGATTCTTAACGTCCATTATTTTCTTTTTGCAGTTTGGTCGCAATTAGCTATACAATGGCGAATGGAGTGCCGACTGTTTCTGTTAACCAATTGACTCATTATTTTCTTTTGTTGGTTGCGCGTACCGCCGAACCATTGTCTGTGGATTAAAAGTGACTTCTTTTGTGCCATCCTTCATTTCCTCGACGTAATATGAATATGGCGGGCGGTTTTCACGAGAATCTGACATTGTTTTGTTTGTTCGGTAAATTGTTTTGTTTCTGCATTTTAACAACATTCCCACTTCTCGCACGGCATTCTTGCAATATTTTTCTTTTTCTTGCTATTAATAATTCATTTCTGCTGGAATGCCAGTGGCTATTATTCCACAATGTATATCCATTTCCAAAACTTTTCTCGGCATACCTCATATTCTTCGACAGGTTTGTTGCACAAATAAATAACAAACAGCGAGAAGGGGATGTCAGGATATTATTCTGAAAATTAACACAATTTATGAGTCATATATGAATAATTAAGTAGAATAGTTTACTTTTAAAGGTTGTTTCAACATATAGATATTTCCATTTCTAGTTTAAGTTTTCATCTATTTCTGGATCTTCCTACAGCATATTACTAAAGAGCAATATCTAGTAATAGTTTTATCATTCTTATGCTGGCTTTTCTCTGATCCTGTACTAAATTTTACTAAAAAACCTTGTTGTAATTGTTTGGGATGCAGGCCAACAAGAAAACTGATTTATAATGTTTTTATTATTTTTTTTATCACTGGCGACGTTTCGCTCTTAAATTAGCGAGCTTCTTCGAGAGTGAAAGTGATTTTTAAACAATCTAGACTGAAACGCGTAAAACCCTCTTGCCAATGTGAAATTAATCTGCGTTTGTAACTCTTGTGTTATAGAATTATCGCTAATTTCATGTTTTTTGAAGTTTTGTGATCCCTAGAGTATGAAAAAATGGGTTTCCTGTTTCCGTGTGTCTGTCATCTGTGTCTCTGTCTGTCATCTGTATCTTCATTATTAGACTGACAAACTCCGAAATTACTCTGGACCGATTATTGTCAAGTTTTATATGTATTTTAGGAATATCGTACACTTTACACTTTAATACATTGATTTAAGCTTTCTAGTTGCACATTTTGTGCCTTAAGATATTTACAATGTACATAGATGGAATATGGTGTAGACGGTAAAACGCTAAACGCTAAACCAAATTTGTCTGACCATCCCCATCAACAATGTGATGACGTCAACTGAAAATTTTGCATAGTAAATGTTATTTAAATTTCATAAAATAACAGATGTTTATCCAGATTTTCTAATTTTATATTAGTAATATTTGCGAAAGCTGTATTTTATAAATCTTAAACGTCGTACTAAGAGAGGGCGACTTACGAAACTTAATTAATGAGGCAATTTATTTTATTGATCATATCAAGAACGGTCCATCTAACGGAAGAACTCACTTAAAACATACATAATCTACATATATTTTATTTATACTTATAGGGGTTGTCATAAAAAATAAATAAAATTTGAAAACGAAAATTAACAGATACATTTGTTGGTTTGTACTTCAGAAACAAGTAAATTCTGTCTAATACTTTACTTTACAGAATAATAGTTTGATCATATTACTAACAACAAAATTTCAACGATTGCTGTTTTTTCACAATTTGAGTATAGATAGTTCTGACACACAAAGTTTTGCTAAAGATTTTTGATTATTTTGTATTTGTAATTGAAAAATGGTTGATATTTGTAATAATATTAATTATATCTGCCTACTTACTGATAGATACAGGTGATCAACAGATACTCTTCAAGTTTGCAATACAATTAACTAATTCTGAGAATTTTTTTGTGCTGCTGTTGCCAAACCTGATTTAGGGAGGAGTTAGCTTAAGAGTGATTGACAAATTTTAATGCAAATTAAAGCTCATTGTCAACCATGTCGATTTTGGCAACATAATGTGCAGTGGGGTGACAACAACTTCAAGGTAAATTTGTTACCAACTAAAATATGAATTGCTGATTACACTGTAGTTCCATATGTTTATGAAAAAAAAAGTAGTCTAGCAGGCTATGACAAATATTTTTAAAATGATCATGTTAACACTGTAGTTATTTGACACTTATTTGACCCTAACTGTCAAACTGAACAAGGGACGCGTCAGGTTGCTTATATAATTTTTTATCATTAAGTTTCACTGGTTGCTAGAGGATTGTGTTTCTCGATCACATATAGTGCATGCAACGATATTGCAATTAAAGCTGTTATCACTGAGGACACTATAACTTGAGCGAGTGAAGCAAACTTTTAATATATCAGAAAATTACTTCGGATATTAGTGGTCTATGTAATGTTTCGGATTTGGCAAACAGAAATTTGGTGTTATTTGCTTCCCCAGTGCTGAAAATTTACATTTAAAATTATTTTCGAAGTATTTTGTTTTCGACATATAGCCCACAACGTGTTTTTTTAAATAGAATGCCCTATATATTTCTACATATTTTTAATAGACTCTTCCTAGACTTCCTAACCATTGTTATTTTTTTTATAATTTCGATGCAACGTTCCGCGTTATTTAAATTTTTTGGTTTTTTACTTCCCGAGCTTAAACTAAGGAAGTATAGTAATGGAGTCCATTGGACAAATGGCCACTTTTATGTTTTCTTGACGTTTCATGACCCCTACAGTCTCCAGTTTCCGTCTGTCTGTCTGTATCCATTTTTATTAGACACGTAACCTCAGAAACTGCTGGACCGATTGTTGTCAAATTTTGGTATATTTTTAGGTATATTAGAAATATCTTGTAGATAGTTAAATGCTACCCACAATTTGGATAATCATCCCCAACAAGTCATTTCAATGAATTGTATTTTAAAATGATTTGAATGTCACACAAAAATATACTCCTATACTTGTAGTGTACGAAACCGCTTTCAGTTTTTTCGATGAATGTTCAAATTTTCGCAAAAAGATTTGCAAGATATAATAACGTTATCTTACCAAAATCGGACAGAACTCCCCGTGGCGCAGTGGCTAAGTCTTGAACAAGGAGACTTGCGGCGAGCCATGCCACATGCGGTAGTGGGTTCGATCCAAACTTCGTCCTTTACTTTTGTTTGCATTGGTAGTACGCTGCGACTACTTTTCTTTTGTGCTGTGACTAGTAATATCCATGTTGACGACGTCATTACAAATTTTTTATTGGTCAAATTAAGGAGTCACCCCATTTTCTGCGAAAAACACGTCTTTATATATAATAATAATGATAAAGTAAGAATTATAATATTCAGTACATTTTGTTCAATTGTGGTTGAGTCAATAATTTTACTCCTGTGTTTTGAGAAGACAAACTCATTCAAATCAAACTAATTTCTACGTGACATGCTTTCGATTTATAAACATAAAGACTTGAGCTTCAGATTGCTATTACCTAGTGCTGAAGGACATTTTATCTCGTTAGTTATGTGCTTTAAATATATTCTACGTTGTTCGTACGGCGGAAAGGCTGCGGGGGAGTTATTCATGTCGCTGGTTTTTAATTTAGAGTGGTTATCACAAAACGAAAATCGTAAATTTAAATTATATACTTTTTTTATAGACCTGGGTTTCTCGGATTATATTTCTAGAAAATGTGAGAACAGCCACGTTTTTATTTAATTATGATCAAATAAGAATAATAATAATCACATTAAAAACATTTTGTTCCATAGTGGCTTAATTAATTATTTTAGTCCTATGTTTTGGGGAGACAACTCATTCAAATTAAACAAATTTCTACGTGACATTCTTTCGATGTATATTCATAAACAATCGAAGTTAAGCATGTACACTGATAATAAAACACTCTTTAGCGTTGGTTATTTGCTTTAAATATATTTCATATGGTCCGTATGACTGCAATCGCCATCTGCTTGAAATTTGCGCCCCCGCGGCGCAGTCATTTACACCACTTGTTTTTAACATAAGTATAAAGGTCAGAAAACATTTTTTTATAATTGTTCAAAGAAGCGGAATTTGTTAGACTGTACTTCAAGAGCGAGGGAAGTTCTGTCGAAGTAACCTTTGGTCAATTTTTTTTAGCAGTGCAAGGGTTCACAAAAAATCGCAACATTTTTAAGATCCGTGTTGCAATATTTTGTGGAGAGATAAACAGAAGAAGTACGCATTTTAATATAGTGTCAATTAAATACAACTTTAATATATAGAGTGTTTATTAAAAAATAAACTGTACAATTTTAAAACATCGATATTTCGGTTTTTTCAAATAATAGAGACCTGTATTTTAATATATATTTTAGTCTGTTATTTGTTTTCTTTCTTTCAATATGTCAGTTTGTCCCATAAAACAGTAAAAAATCTCACTAACTATCGAATTTTAAATATAGAAAATACTTAACAAAAAAGAAAGAGAACAAAAAAGAGAATAAGATGCAATAATAAATAAGATACAGCGTGTATAGTTCAAAATTGATAATTTTTTTATAAACACTTTGTGTATTAGAACCAAACTTTATTTATACCACAATAAAACGCTTATCTTTATTATATTTTCATATAATGTTGTAGTATAAATGTTAAAAGTTATCCTATTGCGATTTTTTTAACCTTTCCATTGCTAAAAAAATAAAAAAAAGTAAAATAACTTCGCAACTCCGCATCGAAATAAACTATAGTTATAAAGCCTAAGAAAAGGTCAATCCGTAGCCGTATAAAGCTATGTAGGGTATTCACCTTAAAAACAGAACACTCTGTATTGTTAAAAATAATTTTGGTATACTTGCAGTCCTTAAAAACTGTACAACTCTCCTAGACTTTTTTCTCTATTTCTAATAGAAATTTGCAATTAATTTAACACCCTTTAAATTTAACAAGTTTGATTCAGAGTTGCCTCTATGGAGGAACCCATGCTTAGTGACTCATCCTGTATATCTGATAATAATAAGCAATATTTTGTATAACAGATATTATCAGGTGGTTTCGTCATAAGTTTTTTAAATCCTTATGGTGCCTATGTTTGGATTGTTTGGTTTGTAATCTCCTGGGTGTCTTTTTAAAAAAGAACTTCGTCTACGATTTATGTCGTGGTTTACTTTTAAAAACTACTTTCAACCTAAAATAAAATGGCTGCGGTGAAAACGTTGAACTAATTCGGTAAAATATGACCATAAGTGATAATTCATGAAAGCGGATTTGTTTTCTCGAGAATCGACCAGTTCATGAAACTTTGGAGCGATTTATCATACAAAATTTTTCAATTTTTCACTAGTAAAATAAGTAGGTGTATTTGTGTTCCGATCATTTTTTTTTCATAACCCGTAAACAATGAAAGAGTAGGTCTGTCGTTTCTGTCTGTCATCTGTTGTCTGTTGCCATTTTATTAAGTGGATAATCTCCGAAACTACTGGACTGATTCTTGTGAAATTTTAGATGTAATATCATGTAGATGCTAAAGCGATAACTAAAATTTATTTCGTCATTCCACGAACAAATTTAGTGATGTTATCTCAAATTGTGCGCATTATCTTTAAATTTTATAAAGTAACAAATTTCTATACCTGTAGATTATGAATCGGACTTCATATTTTACCTTAGTTATCCAGATTTTTGAAACAAAAAACAAAACTGTATCACAACATTTTACAATATATGCAATATATTTCATAATGTTTACAACAAACCAAGCCAAAAAAATTCGCAAAAATTGTTTATAATTGTTTATAATAAGAAACTGGATATGCTTGATTCTAATTCAGGTGTTCAAATATTTTCAGAATTTAATGTCTCGATTATTAACAATTATTACTGATATGAAATTTTAAATACAAGTTGTCCACAACTTCCTCTATATAACACAAAAGCAGTTTTTAAAAACAATTTACCATCATCATTCTTTTTAAAATTTTGGTCAAATTTTTGATAAGGAATTCTTAAAAATCAATATCTCAATTATTTATGGAAATTCCGGAACACCATTTGCATCACTGTTTCAGTTTTATATGATACGGGTAGAGTATAGAGTTCTGTAAGCTGAAAACAGTAGTGAGAACTGCGTTACGAAATTTACATAAATAATGGAGATACGAATTTCTAAAGAAACATGATGAAATATTTCACCAAAATAGGGAAAAGAAAATGACGATACTCTGTTTGCGAAAAAAATGGCTCTTGCTTCATGTAGCGAAAGGTGTGAACAGATTATATTTAAAATTTCGTAACAATAACTTAACAACGGAGATATTACATTCTGAAAATATATTAAAAATCCCGTGAGCCAAAGATAGGGACTCTGGAAGTCTCGTATAAATAACTTTAACGTAACTTTTTATAGTTTTATATCAAAATTTACATATATGTATAATCGAGTGTATAATATAGCAAAAGACTGAAACACTTTTAATTTATCTTACTGGATATTGCTGCAATTTTTCGGAGAAAGTTTGAAGTGTTTACAACTGTGTTTATTCTGTTAGGTCGAATAAAGACATTAAACTGCTGTAAAGCATTAAACTTAAAAAATGTGTACAGGGAGCTGTCAAGAATCACCCGGGACTGAAACATAAACTACTCTGGACTTGTGAAACATATATATACCTCCTAATGAATTTACAGGGACTAGAGCGAGAAGTGTACTAAGATTTCCACGACTAGATTACCCCTCGCAGGAAGTCTCCCAAGAGAGACCCCCACATGTTTACCAAATCACCGAACATTGTAGCGACTCTCTGTATCTAATTATTTCTCTACCTTCCTATTGTAATATCTTTTAAACTTCTCCGACATCACAGAGTCTACTCAAACAATATCCTCGACCCATGCTCTGAATAGTAACAGACCGACCATTTCATTAAAATCGAGAGGAAACTACCAAAACAATCAATAATGCAAAATGAAATTAGCATGTTAACAATACCTCCGAGGTACAAACAGTTCATAAGTGGGATTGAAACTATTTCGAGAAAGTTCAGGACATGCTTTTCTCTCCATATGCGATATGCGAACGTGTATCTACTTGTACGGTTATATCGCTCAATCTCGTCCTGCCCCTGTGGCCCTTAGAAGGAAAACGGTGTCATCGAAACTTTGCGAAATTATTAAACAACTTTAAGGGGATGCTACCGGGAAGAGTTTGCCTCAGAGTCTTCCAACCAAGAGGTTTACAACGAATTTTTCAATTAATTTAGCGACGTTCCTCATCTTGTTATTTCTCGCAATAAATGGAAAACAGTTTCGAGGATCCGTCTCTTAGATCTGTATTTTATTTATATGAGAAACTGTCACTCGATATATAGGAAAATATTTTTATGACAAAATCGCATGTCGAGATTTGAGATTAGGGAACTCCATGTCTTAGACTGGCACGGGTTAAATTTTTTGAGCAGGCTTACCACGTATAGAAGCTTCTTCTTTATTCATGTTGCGTTACGACATAGTCAGCGAAAATAAAATGGCTCTTCGTGTGTGAACTCCTCCGTATGGAGATAAATGAACTAACATGTCGCAAATATCTATATCTTATACGGTAAATGAATCTATGGAATAACATTTTTCACGTAGAAGGCAAGATTGAAGCGTCAACGTGCCATTTCCAACTGAATTTTCAATTCTTTGTAGAACTTGCTCCCCTTTTTCACTTTGAGGAATTTAACTTGTCACTTCGTCAACATTTTTACCGCTCTTGGTACACAATTAACGTCTTAATTTCTCACTGACACACTTTCAAATAAAAGCGTTTTGTCTTTCTAGGTGCAAAATTTTAACTAATTAACACGAAAATTCAGTGAAAAACAAACATGTTTTCGCTATTTGTAAAACTAGTTAGTTGAAAACTCTTTTATTTATTGGTGACTTTCCCTACTGAATATTTTATTGTAGTTGGTAAACTAGTTTTGTCAATTTGTGTTTCGATATAATTTAAATCATGAGCGCTGCGCTATGAAATGCAAATTAAATTGAACGCTATGTATAATTATTCATTTATCTGTGTCGAATGCACTAACTATAATTAACTTAATTTTAAAATGTGTACTGGGAACTTGTTTCGTGTTTTTTTATCTTTCCATCATTAAACCTAGTTTGGCGTATACTTTGTTGTTTCCTGCATATTGTTGTTTTTTGTAAGAATTTAATCTCAGTGTTTCATTTTCTTGAAATTTAGAATAATAGTTTAAATTCAAGACACTTTCAGCGAGAATTTCGTTTATCCTTTTGTAAACAATACTTTACGTTGGAATTTCGAAAGGAATAATTAAATGCCATTCCTAAATAAATGTCTTCCCACTGAGTTTTTACGTGTGTATTATGAAAGCTGTAAGCAACAGGAGTTCACATTTGTCGTTACTAACAAATAAGGTATCAAACACGTGAGTGAGTAAATATAGCTCTCAGGTAATAAAGACGACGGTGAAGTTTTGGCATAAATCCGAAATAGAGTAAATTATCCAACACTAAAACATAGTAAGGTGCAAGTGAGTGCGTTTATTTACACCGTATGCTGTTTGTGTGTGACAGTGGCAGACAAGTTTATTTGTTTTGTGGCACGTAATTAAAACTTGCTGTGTTGTATAATGAAAGCATTGTGTGCCACTTTTTATTTAATCTGCGTTTCTGTTATGAAACGAGAAAAGTTTAAATCCCTTATCATTTATTACACTGGCGAATGAAAAAATCGCGAAGATTTCAGGGAACTTTCAGTTTAATCGTCGTGAAAATGTTTTAGCTAACTTAAGAAATGTCGATGTATTAATAACTATTCGAATCTTTTGCGGATAGATATTGTAAAGCTTGTCCCAAAAAGTTTTACACAATTGAAAAAAATAATACAAGAAACAAAATGTAACGATTTTATTGACAAGTCAAAAGTTAATATTCATTTAATTAAAAATAAATTTTCAGATTTACAGCAAGGTTTTTATGGAAAATATTCACACTTTTGTTCTTATCTGACGCATTCAATTTTGCAGTCTCTATGAAAAATTTTTGGCTCCTTTCGAGGCAACATTTTTTTAAAGTCCTCAAAGTTTTGGATATATTTTCCATCTTTTGCAAGTATTCATTTAATATATGCTTGTTTGTACAGTTAAAAATAAGATTTTGTTTTATTTTTTAGCAAGTTGTGCCACTTTTTTAACGAACTTGAACTTTTTGGCACCATTGTTATACTCGTAGTCAGTAGTGTAAGTTAAATCATTGCCGTTTATGACGTAAGTCAAAACAAAGTCTTAAAATTGATGCCTTTGAAAATTCTTTCTGATCAATGTTTTGTTAAAAGCCAGTATTTAAAAACCGTGCAAAATTGTCCTCGCCCCTGGAGTACAATAAAACATATCCAGCTTTTGTGAAAAATTATAAAATTTGATTTTACGAATTTAATTTTTTTTGAGAAGTCCTATAAGCTAAAACAAATATTTGTATGTAATGTTAAAGAAAATGTAAAGAAGCGTGCTACGCGTATCTTTCAAATGAGTTTTTCCCTTACAAACTTATGTGATGACCTCATTTTTTTAAGGACAATTTTGATAAGTGCAGTGTTGTCCTAAATTTTCGGGAAAATGAAGTGAGGGAGTCCTGATTTAATCAATACAGTAAATTGACTTATTCATTAATTATTTTGAGTGTCTTGTATCTAATTCTAAAAAAATTGATCTAAAGAGTTTAGACAGTACTTCCCTCGCTGTCGGAAACGTGACGATTTCATGCCTATTATGTCTTTTTTCGCATTAGATTTCAAAGCATTCGGTTTTGTAGTTCTTGGGTTAAATCAATAAAATAAATTTGCGCATTCATTAAATTTTTTGAGTCACCCTGCATATCCAAATCCAAAAAATATGAATGGAATGATAAATTACAAGAAGAGGTTCATCATATTTTGTACATTTTAGATAAAATTATTTGGCAAACTTTTGAGCTGACGTCATCAATTTTTTGGAAGGGATAAGCAAATATATTTTTACTAAAAATTTATTATGCTCTTTATAACTTTAAAAGATTTGCAAGATTTCAAAGCATTCGGTTTTATAGTTCCTGATTAAATCAATAAAATAAATTTACCCATTCATTAATTTTTTGGGTCACCCTGTGTATGCAAATCCAAAAAATGTGAATGGAATGATAAATCACAAGAAGAGACTCATAATATTTTGTACATTTTAGATAGGATTTATTCAGCAAAATTTTGGGGTGACGTCATCAATTTTTTGGAGGGGATAACTAAATATACATATTGTGATTAAAATTTTATCATGCTTAAACCATCTGCAAGATTTCAAAGCATTCGGTTTTGTAGATTTCAAATTAAATGTCAAAATGTTGTTTCCTAATTTTGATTTTTTTTCCAAAAATCTGGACGTTTCGGGTAAAATCTCAATTCGGAGTCATAATCTACATGTGTAAGACTATTTTATTTGATACAATTTAAAACCCAATTACTATGTACAATTTTGAAGTGACGTCATCACATTAGTGGTGGGGATGATTAGACAAATTTTGGTTAGCATTTTACCATCTGCATGATATACCTAATATAAATACAAAATTTGACAACAATCGGCCCAGTACTTTCGGAGATTATCTATCTAATAAAAATCCGGTACCGCAGACAGACGGACAGACGGACAGACAGACGGAAACGGGAGACCTATTTCTTCGTCTTCTAGGGGTCATGAAAGATCGAGAAAATGCAAAAGTAGAGAATCGGCCCACGGACTCGATTACAATACTTCCTTTGCTTACGCTCTAATGATAAAATAAATTGCAAATATAGACTCGTCTTATTTTGCAAATTCTCGTTAGGATTTATTCGGCAAAATTTTGAGGTCACGTCATCAATTGTTTGGTGGGGTATAAACACATATATTTTGATAAAAAAATTACTGTGCTTATGATAGCCACGAGTACAGATTTAACAAATTTTGCACATTTTAGATAGGATGTCTCTGGTAAAAAATCAGCACGGATTCATAAACTGCACGTGTAGGATTATGTTATTATATAGAATTTAAACCCATTTACTATGCACAATTTTGAAGTAACGTCATCATATTGATGGTGGGGGTGATTAGCGTTTTACCATCTGTATGATATTCATAATGCTGTTACGAAGATCAATAATTAAAAATCGGCGTGAGTAAAACTCAACAATTTATTTCTCAGTCTCTACTTCTCCCATTGTCTGGACTCGACTTGACTGAGACTGACTCGTTCCGGAAGGTGGGCTCTATTTAAATCCATATATATTCTTCTGCATGGTTCGCGAACGCCGCTTCGAGGTTTTTTTGGACCCCGTAATCGATACTTCCGGTAACCCGCCTCAGGATTGTCTTTATGCGAACGCCGCACATACTAGAAAACCCATAGGCGTCGTACCGGGGCGGCGTTTGGGTTTATTTCGTAACAATACCAATACCCATCTAAAATTTTACAACAATCGGTCCGGTAGTTTCGGAGATTATCTGTCTAACAAAAGTTCACACGGACGACCGACAGACAGACTGATAGACGGAAGGGGAGACCTATATATATTTTGTACTCTAGGGGTCGTAACACATCGACAAATTGTGAAAGTAGCCAGTCGTCCGATGGACTCGATAACAATATTTTATTAGCTTACGCTCGGAAAGTAAAAAGACAAGATCATGGGTTTTTAAAGATTTGTCGTTTGAATGAAAATTTTGACTTGAAAATCCAACTATTAAAGAAAAATTTTGAAAAATCATGTCTGTTGACAGTTCGGCAAAATTGTTTACATGTCAAGCTTACCAAATTTTTTAGACTCTTTCCATTGAGGTGAATCAACTATTTTGATAGAAATGTTTAGAAAATTTTGATTGTAGTTGTTTTTTTAACCTAATCGTTATAACAGAAATTTTGATTTTGCTAACTGTAATGACCTCTGTGCATTAAAACAAATATAGGGACATAATACCAGTAACAGTATAAGAAGTTTAATGATTTTGTGTAACTGTTTTGACAACTTATACATTTTTTGTGTTATACTTTAATTGGGTATACTTCGCCACTGTCTATGACTCGAACGCAGTATGAACGCCTATATTTCTAGCCATATTTCCTGTTTAAAAATATTCGAATCAACATTATTTCAGCAAGGACACGTATGTCAATTCCGATACGTGCGGTTTAGTACTCATTTCAATATTGATTCAATATTCAAAGCGAGTTAATAAAACAGAAAAATATTTTATGGATATTGGAGGGGTCAGCTCCATTACGTTTACGTAAATTCTCCCTGTTTAAAAAATATGAGTCATTTATAAACGTTTTCTGTTTCGTTGGAAATGCCGTTTTTGAGTGAATACACATATATGTAAATAAAGTCCTGAAAAGAACTGTTTTTAATGCAACCATTGTTTCTCTAGGAAGCAAAAATAATGAAGAAAACAAGATAAGTATGGTTAGAAATGACTTTTCATGTGACAGACACAATGAAAAATCAGTTTCTAAAGATGTAATTTTTGCCTTTCTGAGTGTGTATTTCAAATATTAGGTTTACAAAATTATCAATAATTAAAATTAATTTTGTTAAAAACTTTAATATGACGTAGGTATAAGAATGAGGGTGAAATTTAAAATAGAGCGAGGACTATAAATGTGGAAGAAGTCAGAGGCACCGCACTGACCCAGATATAAAATAATAACGGAACCTTTGGCGGTTTGTGTAGCTCATAATTTCGGAAAGGATCTACACCAACACGTATGGAAGTTAATATAATGCAAATTTTAATGCATACTTGTAAGAAGTTTTCCTTAATTTTCGTTGGAAATTAAAGTTTGAAATATCAAGAGGATTATCTGGAACGTGCTTATAGAAAACAACACTTTTCACAATTGACATTATCTATTCGGTGCCAATACCAGTTTTTTTGAATCAAGTCGTGAGACGATTCAATATTGTGGGAAACTTCCTTTCAACAGTTATCGCACTGTTAAAGAAATATTTATAACTCTGTATATTTCTTTCTATAGCGACCACTAGATAACTGATATTCAGTACTTCATATTTTCAGTCATCGCATTGCGACCGTCTTTCTGTATTTTTATCAGACGGGCTTAATACACTTTGCACTACATATACAAAGGATCTGAGAATTTCGTGCTTTAAACATTGAAATTTATTTATGTTGTCATTTTTGACATTCAAACATCTTTTCTAGCTGATTATCTCGTAATTTATTCACGGAAAGTGTACATTTATTTGATCGTAAATCAGTCTCCTAAAACTTAAGTTAATTCTGAAATTTATGAACAACATTAATCATATATCCAACTCTGCTGTTAACGGTGCCTTGTGTTGGCATTATTTCGTTACGGACTTATGTGTAAATAATATGCGAGTAATAACTTGATTTCCAGATGTATCACTTTAAATTTAACATACATTTTTTGCTTTTTTGATCTGTTTAAATATAAATCTAACTACTAGTTTTTCCTCAAACGATTAATTTGTCTTATGTGGCAACATTTTTCTTAAATAAGTAGATTTCCGTGACAATCTGATATAAAGATTTTACTTGCGTAAACCTATTTATAGAAACAGAACCAATTTTCTTATATCAGTGTTTTCATGAGGCAAATCGAAACGTTGTCATTTCTACGTAAACAAATCCATTGATTCTACTGTCACGGACATTTTAATTGATTTGTAATATCTGTTCACAAATTAATTTTACTTGAAGACTGAAATGCACCGTTGTTGGATGGTTAGATGGTGGAAACTCATTACATTAAAAGCTTGTGCGATGCGATTATGGTTTTCTAAACCGTCTCAGATACCAAGGCTAAGAAGTTAATTTTCAGTTTATGTTTGACACAAATGTGAACTCAACCACCACCTGCAAGGTATAAACAAGTATGTCTTAAATTACCTCCAAACAAGAATTCCATTTTGTGGTTTTTATTTTCGACTTTCTTATTAGAAAAGTGACTTGCTAAACTGATTCTTGGTGTGTTCGTACTGTCCAAGGTGTAATCTGGATAAATTAAAAAAAAAATGTAGAGTCAATAATCTAAAAATATTAAATTGTTTATTAATAATAATAATTAATTTCAAATATTGCAAACAGTGAATACAGTTTATAAGTATAACTCGGTTTTGTGGAACAAATCTTGTCTAACTGTTGTTATTAAACTTCACAAAATCGTTTATGTACAGCTTCATTAAATTGTCAAATGCATAAATCGAACTTTGATTGAGATTAGCTTATGAAGTGGGTTAAATTAAAAGACGAAAGTTCCGTCAGCTGCGATTGTGAATAATTGGTTCTCATTATTTCCGAATACCAAAGATCCCGACTTCACTATTCGTCTCCGCAAGAGTTCACATGCAACATCTCCATTTATAAGCAAGTCGAGCCGGTAATAAGCGCGTTTAAATAAGTTCTAAGTGGACGCGCTTATTAACGACGTCGGTAATTAAGATTGTTCACGGCCGTAAATTAATAAATTTTGTCGAGTTCGTGCAGATTAGGAGATAGCCAAACTATTTCAATAAATTTGAATCTTAAGTGAAGTGGCTGAATTCCAAGTAACTAAATTTGTAGTTTTGGGCGAGCAAGGAAGGCCTCTTCGAGTTTGGGTTTCGGCGAAACTGGGCGGAGGCGCCGTCACCGATGAATCGATGCTGTCGTGGCGGCGGAGGTGCCGTAGGCAAACGAGCGCCGCATATGGCCGGCACAGAGGCGGACCGGCCCGGTGGGACGAATTCGGCAGGCTTGAAGCCAGATCGTCATCGGAATATACATAAAAACAACAATGCGGGTTTTATCTTTTGCGCTATACAGGTTTTTTTTATAACTTGGTTTATAAGTAAGATAAGAAACAAATGTTTAAAGATTAATTAATAGTGCAGGTTTTTGCGCAGTTCTACAGTCTTCTGGACAATTTTTTGTGATATAAAGAAGTCGCTGTAACATAACTGTATTCGTATTTTCTCATAAAACAATACAAACAAGTTAGACACTTAAAATAAACAAAGTCCAAATTAAATTAAAAAATACATTAAATGGCCACTATTAGAAACACCATGTTTATCATAATATCTACTAGTAATTTTAAGAATTTTACACAAGTGATACTTGTTTCTTAGGGTTTGAAGTGTGGAAATTGTGTAGGACCTGTTAAGAGATTATTTATGGCAAAACAGTTACTAAGTTGTTCGCAAGATCAAATGTTCAAAATTGATTTTAAGAGTTGTTCGTCTTTATTTGTTAATAAATGAGTTGTACTGTCAACAAAAACATTTAAATTAGAAGACTGCAAAAAAGTAAATATATCGTTAATATAAATAAAAATAAAGCAGGACCGATAACGAATTTTTGAGGAACACCAAAGTGTAATTAAAGGATTGGCACAATTTAAGGAAAAAATTTCATATCTTGCTGTAAGATAAAAGAATACTAAATATATGGAAGACACATTAAAACTGGAAAGTTTTAGTTTATCTACAAGTAAGACATGGGAAATACAAAGGAAGGCTTTTCAGATATTACAAAAAATTGCACTTATGTGGTGAACATTTTCAAAAGTTCTCTGACTGGTGTAAAAAAGAAGGTTATTTCGACAGGACTTTCCTCGCCCCTGAAATAGGCCCCAACAAATCCCGTTTCTTTGAAAAATAAAAAAGATTTTCAGAACATTTATTTTTCTCAGATTTTTGTAGAAGCTGTTGTCCTGAATTCATTAATATATAATACTTTAATTACCCGTACACCACCACTTCTCATTCGAGCGCATTATGTTACGAAAACACACTTGTTCATGTTTCGTCTGAAGTGACCATGATAGGAACCGAATTAACAAATGCCCCAAAAATATGAATGCGTTGACAAAGGAAGTGGCAATGCCTGTTTAGTGAGTCTTTTCCATTAAAGAATGTTTCGATCAAAATTATTTCAGCAAGGATAAGTCTGTTGGTTAAGACATGCGGTGTAATACTAGCAATAAAACACTGGGGTACCGTTCTTGAGATTTGATCAACAAATATATATATATATATATATATAATAGCATAGAAAAAAATCTATGCAGCATTCGAACATAAACGGTTTTTTCGTTACATGTTTGAAACCAAACACTCGACTTATACCTAATAACTTTGCAAGCACTCTACTTATGCTAATATAAACGGTTACGGTACAATTTTTATAAAATTTAAACATACATAAAATGAAAAATTTTGAATTGTGGTCACGTTGTTGGTGGGGATAATTAGAAAAATTTTGATTAGCGTTTACCATCTAGATGATGCATCAAAATTTTGACTACAATCGATCTAGTAGTTTCGGAGATTATTTGTCTAATAAAAATTCGGATAGACAACGGACAGACAAACAGACGGACGGAAAAGGAAGACTTTTCTGTGCTCTTGGGTTCATGATACATCGAGAAAATATGAAAGTAGCCAGTCGCCCGATGGATTTGATTACAGTACTTCCTTAGCTTTGTTCCGGAAGCAAAATTACTAGATGTTGACGTTAAAACGGGGATGAATTGAAAAGTTCATTTATCTCAAAGTATACAAGAATTTGTTGTTGAAAGACTTTATTTTACTAATAACGGGGTTGGCCGAAATGAGTTGATATAATAGTAAGGACGTAGGTATTGTAATAGAGTCTATCCATCGAATGCCTACCTTCATGTTTTCTCGACATCTCATGATCTCTACAGTGAATGACTACTTTAATGTATTTTCGACGTTTCATGACCCCGAAGGTATGAAAAAATAGGTTTCCTGCTTTGACCTGACTGTCGTCTATGTCGTTTTTTATTAGACAAAATTTTGCGTAGTAAATAGACTTTAAAATGCATAAAATAACGCCTCGATTTTTGGCTCTAGGCATCCAGATTTTCGTAAAAATATGCAAATTATATAACAACTTTAATACGCAGTGATTAGAACGTCGGGCTAATAATAGGAAATTCGTGAGTACGAGCTCCTTATGGGCCACTGTTTTTTACCTCTCTAAGCATGTTTCATGACCTCTAGAGTACGAAAAAGTGGTCTCACGTTTCCGTCTGTCTGTCATCTGCATCAATTTTTATTAGACACATAATCTCCGAAACTACTCGACCGATTGTTGTCAAATTGTGCATGTATATTAAGAATATCATGCCGTAACAAAATATGGCTAATCGTTCCGATTACGAATGGGATGACGTCATCTCTGAAATTTACAATAAGATACTCTTGCGCTTGTGGTGTATGAATCCCTGTCGAGTTTTCACCTTAGACATCCAGATGTTTGGAAAAAAATCCAAATTTTAAACGTTTTAAGGTTATTGTAATTATGGTAAATTTATTCGTTTACCCCCTACCACTAAACTGATGACGTCATCTCAAAATTTTACCTAATAAATCCGCTTTGAAATGTGGAAAATACTATCACTTTACTTGTGATTTATCAATGCACTCATAATTTTCAGAATTATTTATACAGCATAATTGAAAACAACGAATGAGGCAATTTATTTTATTAATTAAATTAAGAATTTTCACAAAAATTTGGGAATACAGTTCTGTTATTATTAGTATTTATTATACTGCGTCTGTCTAAATTGCTATACGTGTCTTTGCAAAAATGTTGTTGACCTTATCACAAAATTTTGTAATGGAAAAAAAACTCATCTGAAACAAACGTATAGCACACAAATCTTATACAACTCTTACAATTTTTCGAAAAAGCTGGATTTGTTCAAGAGCAAGGGAAGTTCTGTCGAAATAATCTTGAATCAATTTTTTTCTTACATTGTGGCTGGGATTAGCTACAAATATATCGTTTTAATTTATAAGGGTTATCATAAAAATAAAATTTCGGAAAATCAAATTTTTATAACATTTTAATTTTTAACAGGATTTGATTGACTGGTACGTACTTGAGGGGAGAAGGAAGTTCTGCCTAAATAACCTTAGACCAGTTTTTTGATGCAAAACTTTTATGATATTTTATTTTTTCTGCGGTAATAAATTTCAGATTTCGATAATCATTATTTTAATTTAAAGTCGTAAAAAAGCGTATTATCTAATATCTTTATAAACCTCTCTAGACCTTGGTTTTTTAAACTCTCGCTCTGCTTCTGTTGAAATCAACTCGTGACTAAAGAGACGCTTATAAAGTTTGTTACACATTATAATATTAAATATTCAATACTAAATGCATTAGTAACGTTTTTGAATATATCATACGAAAATGATTAATTAAATTCCACATTCTGTTAACATTAGTAGAGTTAAAGATGGAAGGTCTTGGTGGTATCTAATTTTCAAATGACGGAAGTTCATTTGAAAACCAGTATCCTTTATTTTACAATTTTCCTATACTATGTTGTACGCTTCTTCAAATGTCATAAACTCATAATTGACATGCATGTCACATAAATTTTTAAGGCAAACAAACTTTATGTAACAACAATGCACCTAAAAGTCATGTCTTAACTACAAGTTCTACTGGTATACAAAAGATTTTTAACAATTTTTGTCTACCACATGACATAAGAAAACTAGAAATGTAATTCATTTTTTCTGTCACAATCTCAAAAAAAGCAAAATGGAACTGTCTGTCTATAACTACATTTTTAATAGTAGATGAATTAAATATTTTAACCGGATTAAAATTTAATGTGCGATTAATTCATGAATCTGAGCATCTGATTGGTTGAACATCATCACGTGATCATTTAGCTCCATGATTAAATTAATGGTGTGCTTAATTAATTAATCGATAACGTTATCAAATTCAACCAGTCAAATCCTGATATTTACTCATTAATCTCGCACATTAAATTTTAAATGGAGTTACATATTAAATTCACTTAAGTTTAAAGAACTACTTAATTCATTTAATCACATAATTAATCGACCCTAGACTAAATTCGACCAATCAAATTGTCGAATTTACGGGTCATCAGGAATGAATACTCAATTTTTCAGTTAGTTTGGTTTTCAAACACAATTTTGTACTCTTGGGTGCAATGTCAGAAAGTATTTAAATTATATAAATAAATCTTTACCCTTGTTAATTCAAGGACAGCCCTGAGGAATACTTGATTTGGTGTCTTGGCTGTTAGCGGTGTTGTTTTATTATTTAATTAGGAAACAAGAATTGAGAGCTGGGGCAATGGAAACAATTATAAATGCAATTATGCAGCAATTATAAATAGTAGCTTAAATATTCATCACTAAATAATTCAGCTGAAACCAAAAAACAACTGTCTAGCTTTTTGTAAAAAACAAAAGCCATTCATCGCTACTATTAAACAGAATTTTTTGCTGTGATATAAAAAAACAATTAAATGGAAAGTTAAACAAAAAATGAAAAGTTGTAGAGCAGTTACAGCCTGAATTGTCCACGTTAAACACTACAACTTCTGCTGTAATGCAGAATTTAATTAATTTCTTTGTTTCCTGTGTAATAATTTTATTTTTTCATAGAGTTCATAAAACGCTATTTTTACCCACTTTTTAATAACGGTTAATGCATAACTCGTTATATGTTACTATTGTCAGCGTTTCCCTTTACGGCTTGTTTATTCGTTCGATTCCCGGCGAGTCGTCCGCCACTCAGTCCGCCCCTGGGCCGATTGATCCAAGATGGAGAAAGACACCAACTTCCACCTCACGGTTAATCCCTCAAACCGCGACAGTCTTCGTCAATACTACTGAAATCTTCCAACTTCCCCGAACTTGTCCACAACGCGTATCGATTCGTCCGACTTATTCCAATAATTATATGCATGAAGCTTTGCCAACTTCTGGAACGAGTGCGGATTTAAAATAAGAACAAGAAGGGCATCGACTGCTGTTGACGCTAGTTGTGCCTTAAAGTTAGAATATCGTTTCCGAATGTTGTTGCTCGAACGATGCTGCCGAATTATGGAGAAATTATGCTTTTTTTAAAACAGGAAAACCATAAAGTCGAAACAAGTATTTGCATATCTTGTTGAAATTTTTACGTCGTTGATATGCAGACGGTGCGATCGACAGGAAAATCAACATTCTTTGTTGCAAAAAGTTGAGAAAAATCGAACAGTGCGATTCGAGAACGGTATTTATTTTGCTCTTTAACAAGGAACGGTTTTATTTAATTTATTAGTAAGATGAACAACTTAAGCGTATCGTAGAATCACAATTACGGGGTTGTGAGGGGTAATCTTGTTTCAGATAGTTCCGAGTTCTTGATTACGGCTATAAAATTAATATCTAATAAAACTACGTCTAGCAAAACCGCTCTGTAATAAGGATGTTATGTGAAGATAAATGAATATTTTTTTGACCTCCTGTGTTATACATAGACTTTAGATCGACTACAAGTTTAGGAAAATTTTAGAATAAAAACAAGGCCATTCTTATGGTTGTTACTGTTATTTTCTTTTTAATTGTCATTGTTATTACATATTACGTTATATCACTAACAATAACATTATTAGCTCAAAGTGATTATGACCTTCCATGGTTAAAAAATTTAAGAGAAGTGATTCAGTTTTCAGTTTTTTTTTAATTAAGCAATTTTTTATTCTTGAATTTCGCCTAATGCAATAGTGAGATTAAAAAACAATAATTTAAGAAGGTTTTTACAAAAAAAATCGGACTGAAGTTGTACGGTTTTGAGTAGTAGACATTAAAATTGTTTTCCATTATACCGGGTGTCTGGAAAATGGCAGATTAACTCTTCAGTACGTTATGTACGGGGGTTTCGGGAGTCCCAAAAAATAATAAAAAAAATTTTATGACCTAGATTAAGAAAACATTTTTTTTTATAAAAGTTAAATTGACAACATTGGCTTACTTTCTGATTTCTTAGTAAGAATGGCGACTGAAATCCGCCTTCTATTTTTTTAGGACAGTAACCAAAATAACCAGTTGTCATTAATCGTTGTGCATTATTATTAATAAAACAAGCTCTTATTTTTCATTAATAATAATAAACCAAAAAAACATTTGTAAATAAGACATTTGTAAATTATAAACAAAAACAAAACCAATATAAGAAAAATCAAAGTAGCTAGCAAATGACATACCCTCTAAGAAAAGAGAGGGTGGGTGGGCGGGGCTAGTACCTGCTAAAATAAGACCGATTTTGGCAAATGACATACTCTCTAAGAAAAGAGAGGGCGGGTGGGTGAAGTTAGTACCTATTAAGACTGATTTTGGCAAATGACATATTCTCTAAGAAAACAGAGGGCGGGCGGCTGGGGCCAGTATAAAACTGATTTTAGCAAATGATGTATCTTCTAAGGAATTTAATTAAATTATTATAAGAAAAGACACTAGAGGGTGCAAAGCACGTTCAAATTCTTTCCAAATAGGAATCCTACAACCTCAAGATTGTTTTAAACTTTTCAAAAAAAAAAAAACGTGGTCCCAAAATTAACTGAAAAATAGGTCAGGTTAGAATTGTCCAAAAATAATTAAAAAAAAAAACACTTCGGCACACTTTTTCAAATTCATAAAAAATAAATCACTAAAAGCTCAAAATGGTCATGGACGAGAGAAATATTAACTAAAAGTTTTTTTGCTAGTTATTGCGATAATGAATGTGTTGTTTAGTTGTTAAACGTAGCAAAATACACCCGATATAGACTATTTTGTTTTTGAGGCATAGCACACAACTTATTTTTTTAGTTTTTTGAAGAACATCCTATTTATTTTTATATATATTTTCATTCGTTTTTTTTGAGACTCTACAGCCATAGTTTGTTTATGAAATTCCGTTGCGACGTTGCCACCTCGTTAAAATCTTCTTGAACTAAATAGCAATAATGTTAATTTTTAAGATTTATGTAGCAATATTTTAACGAATAAACAGAACACTTTGTTATGCTATTAATTAAAACCAAATTTAATAATGCGTTACAATATCAGTATTTCAGTTTTTTTAAATAGACTACCCTGTATTTTATTACCACTTTATTTATTTTTTTTTCTTTCAGGATCTTGATATCTACCTCAAAAAGTTGAAAATTGTAATAAATTTCAACTTTAAATATAGAAGATACTTAACAAAAAAGAGAGAGCGTAATATACAGTAATATAGAGGTGTTCTATTTGAAAACACTAAAATATCAGTATTGAAAATTATAATAATTTAAATTTTTGTATAAACCCTCTGTACGTTAAGACTTAGTTTTATTTATATCACAACAAGACGCATAGCTTTATCTATCTCACTACAAAATATTGTAACAGATTTTAGAAATAGCCTTATTGTATTTTTTCTGTCAACCCTTCTATTGATAAGAAAATTTAAAAAAAGTTGGAATAACGTGGCAACATCGTATCGCTCCATTTTTATGTGCTTTCTAAAGAGTTGGCACAAGTACGTAGCGTTACTACTTAGTTAGGTAAAGATAGAGTGTTCGGACGGGAGGACTAGCACAATCAAAGTCGAACGTGATCAAATCGTTTGACCTGTTTAATTATATTGGCATTACTTTTTTAAGAATACCGCAGCTTTTACATATCTACAGGAAAAAACAGTATTTAGTGTATAATCATCAATGATCATACAAGTGTCATTTCAATTAAGTTTAGAAAACAAAATAAAAGTGTAAATAACTTATATTATCTATTGATCTGTATTCGTGGATTTTTGACGATTTTTCTAATTTAGATTTTTTTGGTTATACGTGATGTGTGGGTTTATAGATTTGGACTTCTTATTAGCAAATAAGGAAATTATAGGAGAAACAAAACTTTTTTTGATCAACAATTGTCAATATTTTTGGATGTTATTAAAAAAAATCCTTATATTTTTAGAAATACTCAACTTCACCATATTTTTAAACATAAAGATCTAGATTTTTGCACATATTTTTTTTGATTTGCATTGACAGACGTATGAAAATTGAATAAGGTTTTAATTCATTTGTTAAAGTGATAAAATTTTTGAGTTGCCAGTTTTTGGGACACACTATACCTTATAATATTTTCGAGCTTACTTTTGAGTAAGCCTGTAATTGTAGTAAAGTTGTTGACGTTTACAACGAACTTAAAAAATCCGGTATCAGAATAAAGCTTATTTAGAGATATTTCCAAAATATAACAAAATACAAGATAAAACCTAGTAAAAATGATAAAATTGCAAATTCAAATGCCGTGTAGTAAAATAAATCTTGTTTAATTCTCAATTAGCTAGTGCTTTGAAACAAGATATAACGCTTGTGTAAAAATTAAAACTTCCAATGATAAAAATGGTCGAGCTTCGAATTCTTAAATATGACTATTTGTTCACATAAAAATGCAAATGTATCGAATAAGGTTGTTTTTTCATGAATGTTCGTAATTGGAAGACCGTCATATCAAAATGGAATTTTGAAGTTTAATTAAAGAAGTAGAAAAACAACTCAAAATCTATTCCCTATTTAATCGGAAGATGGAGTTATTGGGGACACATGTTACGAACGCTTACTGCTCTGATCCTCAGTCGAATAATGAAAACATCTAAAATGAAAACTAGGATGAAGGAATATAGCGACGTTAACAATCTTATCAGGTTATCTTATCCAATCAGTAATTCCACAATGTGTCATAAGGTGATACATGTCTGAAAAATTTCAATTTCATTTATTTGCCCCACCACTTTCGTCATAACGGTCAGAATCTATTTGTTATGTCAAAACTCATCGAAAAAGTGAGGTTAAACCCGATTTGTAAACAAACGTTGCAAGAAACGTAACCAAAACGAATTAACACAGGACCATTTATCATTCTAAATTTGTAATAACGTGTAGCTGTTCCATTTACAAAAATTATCAGTTTTAAAATGAGTTATAAACGACTTCTGTTACATTATGTCAAAGAATTGTGTTCAATATTCCATGATAAATACGTATTCTTCCACAGTTAGATCATATATATTTTTTTTTGTTCCTAGAAGGCATACGAGGAATACGTACCAGTAAAATTTCTAACTGAATTAAAAAAAAACTGAGCCACTAAAAAAACATCCAGATATGTATAAATAATTATCTGAAATTTTATATAATTCATTTTGCTTGATTATTAAAAATTATCAGCTTGCTTATCAGTAAGTACTACAATGATTTTGTGTAGTTATTTCCGTTTATACATATATTAATGGACGAAAAGAATATACATACAACTAAAACAGCAGGTGGATTAGGACACATCATTTTTTTTCTCGAAAGTTCGAACTGATTTGTACACGTGGTAGCGAACCATCGAAAACTTGGATTTCCACCCCTGTAAAAAGAGAAGTCTCATTAAGAAATTATGAGAACGCTAAACTTGAGTATCGACAAATTACTCTAGAACTGGCAACAAGTAATATAATTTGTTAACGTGTCGCTCTTTATTTGTCACTATTAAGTTGGTAAC
This sequence comes from Zophobas morio, assembly GCF_036711695.1. Classification (NCBI taxonomy): domain Eukaryota; kingdom Metazoa; phylum Arthropoda; class Insecta; order Coleoptera; family Tenebrionidae; genus Zophobas; species Zophobas morio. Next base: position 15,758,133 of record NW_026972129.1, on the reverse strand, counting down.
ACAAACATGTCTATTTAATAAGCTAGTACAGTTTAAAAATTTCACTGCTAATGAAAATACGTGATTTAATATTTTTTTATGTCGACGGCATGAAAGATGACACAAGAATGTACTCATTATTGATGGGACTATTAAAGGCTATTTTTATATTGAACATTTAAATCAATACTCTGCAGATAAAACGAGTCTATACTGCGACGTTAATTATGCATAAGATTCTAAAATATGAACGAGTTATGTGCTTTGTGAAATTTAATTTCGATTTTTATTGTGATTAATAAAACGGGCCATAAAATACAACTTTCCGAATTAACGTTATTGTGAAAATTAAAATCATCCGATATTTACGGGAGCTTTAGAGTTGTTATGAAATCCAGAGAAAGCATTTTATCTCTAAAAAAAACACAAATTTTAAAATTTTAAAATTCCGATACAATTTTGGTGGATGCGCCGGGTGATTTTTTTCCGGTAAATCTAACGATGTTATATTACTCCATCTAGTCCATCTATTTGTAGCACATTTAAGCTGTAACAAACATTATAGTTTCGAGATTAAATCCTCTTATAATCCTTGACAAGTCATTAATACAACTTCCAACAATAGGGTTCCTAGTATTGAACTTTGAGGCACACCTCTAGTAATTATAACTTTATTATCAGGCAAATTATAGTTCTGTCTCTTAAAAATTGGTATTTTTAAATCATTAGTTGAAATAGAACACCCCTTGTTTGCTGAGGCTCTAAATTTGTGTTAGATGAATCAGAAGAATATCATATGCATATAATTATGGCTTTCAAGCAGATGATTTTCCGGTATTCATTAAAAGTCAGCTTAGGCTCCATCTGGGGCAGCATGTTTGATTTAGTCATGCAAGTCCGCATGCACCACAAAAAGTTAGATCGTTAGCGTCGGTGATATTACAGATTTACTACCCCGGAACTCAATCTGCAAGGAATTATTCTTAAGCTTTCGAGTAGCTCGCTTTAAATAAGGAGTAGATAGATGTGTTGCATCTTAGAAATAATACACAAGAGAGAAGCGAGTATCTCGCAGCGAAATAGAGAGCATAAAAGCACCCAATTAAGTGGTTTTCTTAGATGGCCCTCGTATAACTTTATAGTTTTCGCTTCGCAATAGAGTCGCGAGGGTAAACAATTATTTGATTCCGCCAGTGCAACTGAGTGCAGCGATGGACGAAAGAACACTTTGCACAAAAATTCGGTGTTTGCTTTATCTGCGCTCGTAAGACGCGAGATTTTCCTAAATCACGGAAATTCCTTTTACAGCCGGGCCTTAGATGGAAGTAATTATCCTTCAGGCACCAATTGATTTAGTCTATCTCGGTACATAAACATCCTTCTTTATTGCACTCGTTGAGCGGGAATTAGACGAGAGAGAAATCGTCAAGTGCTTAGTGATGACGTTAAATTAGGGCTAGTTATAGTCGAGTTAATTGCCATTAGTTGAAAGGAACAAAAGCTACTTACCATGCGAAGTTCTCGTTACGTGTTCCGCTGACAAAGACGGATGACATGGAGAGGAACGGTCGGTGAGAGACGGCTTCTGTTGGGCGTAAATATGATAACAGCAGCGGCGTCGGTCCTGGGAGTAAATGATGACGAGCAAGGCGACAAAACTTAGGAGTCATTACGACGCTCAAGTCTTTGGCATAATTAGGAGATGGAACTTGACACGTGTTACCTGTCAAATTGTTATCACCTGCTTATTTCATTACTTTGTGCGGCGGCAGAATTTATAAATTACGCACCCTCACTTCGACTTATTTTATTTTATGATTTTTACGAGGAATCGTTAGTGGAATTAGCTGACGGATAATTTGCTCTCGTTGTTAGTATTGTAAACTTGCAGCTTTCGTTACGATGAACCGGTGCCAAAGACATTTTATGTTGTCGAGGTTAGATACTTGAAACTTTTTCGGGACGAATCCCAAGATTCACAATAACAATAAAACTTTTGAGACGTCCAAATAGGATAATTTACTTTATGAGAAATTGAGGAAATTTGAAAATTTAAGAGACGTTTGGTTAGGGAACTTTGTGAACTTTTAAGAAGTTTTGATGTTTGTTGCGTATTTAATATTTTGTTGAAATAACTCCTTTGTAATCTTAAACGTAATTTTTAATAGTGGTAGTTGTAGTGAAAAACTATCCTTTCATTTTATTGGCATATGTAGATGTTATTGTCGTCTCTCAAGATGGACCAGCATGTGTACTTGAATGTGTGTTACAAACATGTTTTCCTGTCTTAATTATTCAGCTATACGAAACACCATAAAGTAATAGTAGCTATATACAATAGGTATGTCCAAAAATACAGTAATCCGCACCTAATTTCGTATTGCTCATTTTAGAACTACGTAGGCTGTACACGTTGTGCTAACAATATATAAATAAAATTCACGTCTTTGAAGGTTTTTATTTTATCTGTAGTATCACAGGTGGGTATCGAGGGAAACAAATATATTGATGATGCCGCCAGATCAATATAACTTACTTTTTCATACCAACCGGGAGCTGAGACCCCTTTTGGAATATTCTGACTGTAAAAGGAAATTCAGTCAACTGTTTCTCTATGAATGATTTCTTAAATTCAGTTAGGAGAAGAGATTCAATATATTCTTGTTTAGAACTCATCATATTTATATGGGAAAAATACGATCGCCTTCTTCATTTACTAACTATGCAGATAGTAGAAACTGTTCTCAGTATTAACAGAAGATTACAGCAATGCAGAATAGAATTGATAGAAATGACACAAATTGAAAGTACTTTGTCTTACTTTTCGAACGTAAGCTATGGAATTATTGTAATAGGGTCCATCCAATGATTGGCTACTTTCAAGTTTAGGTCTGCGTTTCCGTCTGAGTGTCTGCCTGTCTGTTTGTCTGTTGTCTTTGTCGACTTTTATTAGACAGATAACTCCGAAATTACGGGACCTATTGCTGTCAAATTTTACATGCACTTTATTGTATGTTGTTTATTATCTATCTCTTTTATAAGGGTTATCAAAAAAAAATTGTATCATTTTTGAAGAAGCGGAATTTGTTGGACTGTACTTCACGGGCGAGGGAGGTTAGACAGAACTTATAACCTTGGACTTATTTTATTTATTTTACGCGCAATGGTTTGAATTATATCAAGATTAGTTTAAAGTTTATGAAATTTTAAAATACATTTTGATAGAATCTGATGCAAATTCGGTTTTGACAAAATGTCCGTTAGATATTGTTAATGAATTTCTAACTCAAAAGGCTTGGCAGTGCAAAGTTGTAAACTGCAGTTTCTTTCTTCTTTAGTCTGATTAGTAAAGCACATTTCATTGCTTGTCTAGTATTCGAGAGTATTTATTTTATGTGTTTAAACAAAGCAGACAGTATGAGATATAAGATATAATTTTTTCAGGTTGTCAATATATTTCAAATTTTATGTTGGCATACCTGATGTCAAACTCAAATTCTAGACACCAGTTCAGTAGCTGCCATCTTCTCATTGGTTTTTAAGCGCACTCATGTCAAAATTGACTGACATGCTAACATTGCTGCCGATAACTCAGAATTGCCAACCCAAAAATTCGCTTCAGTCACTGATAATCACCCGGTATTTAAAAAATAACATTTTGATTCTTATCCTGCCCTAGCTGGTATTTGGTATTTTTTTTTCTAAATCTAGATCTTCAACTACGTCTTTTCGAAAGTTCGTTGTAGTCGAGATATAGTTAGCTTTGGTTTGATTTAAGTGATCAATGTGGTTTAGCTACAAAAAGTATACAAAGTGTCTATAAATGATTCACTAGTTCGAAAATTTGAATTTTTATAAATGAAAGAATTTTGTCACTTGTATGAAAAGATGTTCTTACATAGAGTTCTATTTTTAGAACAGTAACAAAAAATGTTGACAGTGGCCTCCATCTTGCTATAAATGCAATCTAATACTTTTTAAAGTGTTGTGATTTATTTTTATTTATAGACACTTAGAGAACTTAACTCGTCGATTAAACAAAGTATTCTCATCAATAAACAGTCATTTCTCTTTTAAACAATGTAACCTTTCTGTCTCTTGATAAAATTTCGTAATAACCTACAATTCTTTGACGACGGGTACCCAATAAAATAATATCATATCTTAGAAAAAAAATTTACTAATGGGTCATCAAATTACTTTTAAATAAATTTCATAGTCTGCTGGAAAACATTTTTTTCCAATTATATACTGGTATGAAATTAGAGCAAAATGCGCTTACGATCGGGAAGTAAAGTTATAGGGCCTATCGGAGAACGGACTATTTTCATGTTTTCTCAACGTTTCATGATTTCTAGAGTACGAAAAAGCAGCCCTCCCGTTTCGATTTGTTTGTCGTCTGTGGTCTGTCTGTCTGACTAGCGTGTGTGTCGATTTTTATTACACAGATAGTTTCCGAAACTACCAGGCTGATTGTCGATTTAATATGTATCGTAATATGTAGTAAAACGTAAACCAAGATTTGTCTCATCAGCCATAATAATAATCATCTCAACATTTTGCTTAGTACATGCCGTATAAATTTTATAAAATGACAAACCCCTGTATTTGTGGTTTATGAATTTGTCTTAATATTGTTAGTTATTCTTATAATTTTTATTATTCAGTGTTTTTCACAGTAAATGTGTTCTTTAAGCACTTAATACCATTCGAAATATGGAGTAGCTTTGCATCGAAGGGGTCGGGGTTCGAGCGATCTCTGATATATCTCTGATTTTTTCTTACACTGTGACTGGTTTACCACAATAGGAATTTATGCATAACGCTGCTTTAAATATAAGGGTTATTTTAATTTTATAATTTTTCGTTGGACTGTACTTCAAAAGATACAAGAATGTGTAAATGTAAACGTACCTATATGCAAAATTTTAGTACTTTTTTTACATTTTTTAATAGGACTGATGTCGACAATCTATACAACACTCGGTTTTTTAATGTTATCCATTCGTTGTTAACAAACATTTTTAGTAATTGTAAAGTAGATTAATCAATTTTATCTAACATATACATACTTAATAAAGTGGTTCCTAAGTCACTAATCGATTGTAATCCTAACTCACTGGTACCATACAGTCGCCTTGTTTATAAATCCAGATTATAGTATTTTTCGAATGGAAATGTACCGCAATTTGGTCAACTGTATCTGACTATCTGATACTTGAGCAAAATTTTTATCGCAATTCGGTCAAAATTATCCATATACCTGAGTACCTGATATTTGAGCAAAATTTGCACCGAAATTCGTATACGACCGTATTTCTTCAGTTGTGGATTCAAGTGAAATCAACAAGTGGTGTTTTTTTTAATTTTGGCAAAAACTACAGGGTTTCTATAAATGATTATAGGGTCACAGTAGGTCATGCAAACGTGCCGCCTCTCAGATTTAACTGTACGGAGATCCGTTCTAAGTACCCAAGGACGCAAATTTATTGCGGTTAAACATCACCGTAAATGATGAAAATGTTCATCATTCTGTTCAAGGCACATGTTCACTCTCTTTTTAATTTCAAAAATGTTCTGTAACATCCTTTCGTCAATACTTTGGATCTGTTGTTCAATTGTTCAAGTCTGATCAAATCGTCTCACATCATCAATAATTTCCTCAGATGAAGTCTTCCACGAGATTTCTCTTTATTGATACTGCCAGTTCGAACAAATTTATTGATTACAATTCTAATATAGCGATGTTTCTGGAATTATTAAATCACGGTATTTGGCCAGATATTCTTGCTTACAAGCGGTCACAGAATACAACCACTCTTCGTTTACGAAGTCCCATTGGGATAACAAGAATGAAAGTATTTTGTGCAACAGAATAAACCATTTTCACAGTCTTCGTTTCCTTGCACAAAAACAAAATTTTCGTACTCAACCACCAAGAGTTCTGAAAATGACTTTAAATGACAGGTTACAAATGACATTAGACATTAATGTGACAAGTAAGAACTGTCATAATGATGCATAATCACGGTCATAATTTCAACGAAGCGGGATTTTGAAATCCGTGGCCAATTGCGCTCTTAGAATCATTTATAAAAGCCCTGTATAATAATTACTATAACCCAGTTTCTAATTTTGGCAATATTTGTCAAAACAGTTTACTTTTAACGAAAGTTGTCAAAATTAATAAAAAAAAAACAATATTTACTCAATATTATTCATGTATTGGATAAATTTTGTTGTGTCTTTAAAACCCTTGAAAAAATTAGTCACTCTTTCCTTTGGGATGAAACAGTAGTGCAATAATAATAAATGACCATAATATAATCACTGTCTCGGAATTGTTGAGTCACTGTTCTATTCAGTGACTTTACTTAGCATGGGTCGTTTGAATTTATTTTTGATATTTCAATCTTAGTTTTGAGATTTTTTTTCAGATATCCAAGAGAGCTGTATTAAAAACTGTTTTGATGTCATAAGTCTACGTTAATACATGTAATTTTACAATGCATAATGTGACCCAGAAACTTTATTAATTACACCTTATGTTCTTTTTATTTAAAACATGAGAAATGAAAATATTGTTAAATTTATAATGCTACTAGCTGACCCGGCCACGCGTTGCTGTGGCTAAAGTTTTTGTTATATTACATTATAGTAAACAATCTAAGAGGAACAATAAGAGAACATCAGTCACGGAGTCCACTATGCTTTTTCACACAGATGGTATTTGTAAAAAAATATGGTGATCTCCTTATTTGACTTTCTACTACTATAACCCTTTAGTACAATGAAATTATTTACGAACAAAGACGAAAATGTTGATGTTGGTATACAAATTCACTGGATTGAGATTTGAAGGGGAAGTACGTTGAACACAAGTAATTAAAATGCTCTTACACTTGATATTAAGCAGAAATCAATAGGTACAAAATAAAAATTTATCAGATTTATTATTTCCATTTTATTTTATAACAAATATAAGTATATTACAGTATAATACAGTAAATAACATGTGACGCTTAAACTCATGAATGAGGTAGGCAAGGCAGACAGTCTTAAAGTTTTAAACATTAATATCTATTTTTTTGAATTATAAATACTTTCAATTTCAATTTAATTTAACACCAGTCGGTGCACAATGTTTTTGGTTAACCTGTCTTTAGCTAACACAAATAGATTCGACGGTTTCCCAACACGTGAACACGCAACATATAGTTGCCCATGAGAAAAACATGGATTTTCCAAATCTAAACCACAAATGGACATTGTTTGACCTTGAGATTTATTTATAGACATGGCGAAAGCTAAACGAATTGGAAACTGTAGCCTTTTGAAGGGTATGGTAGAATCTGATGGTATCATCGGAATACGTGGTAGCAGGACCACTTTTCCTTTAAACTTCCCAGCCAAAATGGTTGCTTCAAGAATTTTTCCGGTGATCTTTTTGATGACCAAACGCGTACCGTTACATAATTGAGGTGGATTCAAATTACGGAGGAGAATAATAGGGGAACCAATCTTTAATCGAAGATTATGTGGTGGCATTCCAGGGATATCTAATGAATTTAAAAATTCAATCGGAAAATTTACACTTTCATTTTCATCAACAACAGTATCGATTGATTTAAAAGACATCAGATCACCTGGTAACATCTGTTGTATCTGGAAGTTAATTTCGTCAACATCAACGTTTTTGGCTGCCAAAATCGCCCGTTGACTAAGCCATTCATGATTCAAATAATTATTCTGTATATCCGGGAAAATACTCTGAATCAATTCATTTTTATCCTGAACAACAGTGCAAAAATTGTCTGGTAGTTTAATGCATTGCGTATTTGGTTGCAGTTCTATTTTACCGTTCCTAATATCTAGTAGTTGTTCGGAAAATATTTGTGCTGATGGATCATTTTGCAATTGTACTCGCATATTTATGGTCAATCGAAGTGTTTCAACACTTCGCCATAAGAACGATTGTTTCAAACATGCATTAATCTCATCCGCGAAAGTAGAGCGAGGTATAACCGGTAAGGTCTGCCGGAAGTCACCAGACAAAAGTAAGATAGCACCACCGAAAAGTTTATTATTGCTGTTTAAATCTTGCATAGTTCTGTTTAGTGCTTCAAGTGAATATTTGTGTGCCATTGTGCACTCATCCCAAATTCTTATAGAACTCTTCCGCAACACTGCAGCTATTCCACTATTCTTTTTGATGGAATCATCTGAATTGCCAGTAAGAAGGGATAATAAAGGCTCCGGCGGAGCGGGTAGAGGTGACAGCACAACTTTTCCTGATGCGCAGCACATGCCGGCTGCTTCATTCCGAAATTTCAATGCCTGACAATATTGACATACTTTATCCATTCCACCGATAGCAATTTTTGAATGCGCTGAGTAGTTAATATCTGGTGCATATTCAAAGTGTTAATGAGCGGCTGATCCGTTGCCTTTGTCGATCTAGTACTCGTACTGTAGCTATTATGTTTCGTTCTCGTGCCGCTCTTGTTCTCGTAATATTCTGTTGCCGACGTTCGTCACGCTGTTCTTAAGATTCTTGTGCACGACTTTCTGCAGTCCTGATTCTTTCAGCTGCATTTCTTGTTTCGATTTTTTCTGGTAATTGCTGAGCTCTTTCAACACGTTTGCGTCGTGACCCTTTGCTGCTCGCGTTGTTGAGGTTAGATTTTTTCGGTGGCATTTGACTGACAATAATAATTTAATCGTTTAAATATTAGAAACCCAGTCGAAAGGTATCGACATCTGTTAGAATCATTTGGAGTTAACAGATAATTGTGACTGTCAAATAATAGCAGACAAATAATTAGCAATAAATTAAAATTGCGACTATAATTTGAGATTTAAACTATCCTATCTCTCAAGTTGGATCGAACTGCACATGGTGTGCGAATTTTATTATAATCGGTTAAGTGGTTTAGGAGTCCATTGAGGACCAACATTGTGACACGAGATTTATATATATTAAGATTGCCATTTGCTTTAATGATTTGGCAAGATTTTATTTTTAGAAGGCCTGTACCAAAAAATTATTATTTTCAAGTTCAGAATGAAAATACTACACTAATTTTGACCACACCTAATTCTTCAAAAGAGATCATCATTTCAAATATGGTTCAGTTATTAGTTCATACGGAAAGTAAATCCTTACTTTTAGATTATTAATGAAATAAATAATATCTTGGTCGCTATTAAGCACCTTTCCTAAAACATTTACATCGATTTTAAAGAATATTTACTGTAATATTAGGCAGTACATTACTCTACGTCAGCCAATTTGGCATATTTTACAAAATACATCTCTGAAGTCGATCTAAAACAAGTTGATGCTCTTATTCAAAATTATGGATTTTCTAATTCCTTACTCGACTTCTTTAAATCGTATCTGTTTAATCGAGAACAATATGTTGAATATCACAGTACCACAAGGATCCAATTTGGGCCCACTTCTATTTCTTAAATGATTTTCACGATTTCTTCAGACAAACTGTTATTTTCCGATCAGTGAAAACCAGTCTGATTACTGTTCCAAATTCTTCAACATTTTTCAAATGCTGTATCGTCACGTACACTGGGAAGGTCCTGAGATTGTTTTTCATCCTGTTAATGTAAAATTAATTAAAAGTAGCGATTCATTCAAAGACTGGGGTTTTTATTCCATGCAAAATGTACTTTCGTACTTTATATTAAACAATAATTGTAGACAAGCTTCCGAAACTGGAACTGTACGTATCCTTTTTTTTTTCATTAGTCAGTATAAATGCTTTTCATCAAATTTCTCTCATATTGTCTTTCCTGTTCGAAGTTTCAATCATTCCTTATTACTGACTTCTTGTCTCTTAAATCACGTAGAATTGTTATTGCATTTCTGTTTAACTTGGTTAATAACCACATTGATTGAAACTACACTTACTTAGGAAATTGAACTTCCTTGTACCAAGAAGTAACTCAAAGCAGTCTCACATGTTCTATTGTCAAACAAACGGAACAAATGTATTAGTTAACTCGCCAATCAATTTCATCGGGGAATTATATAACAAAATTTCTATTCTCCTACATTGGATACTAAAATATTTAGGTTAACTATCTTAGTTTGTTGTTTTATGTATATAAGAAGAGTTTCGTTTTTATAGGTCTACCAAAGAGCACTTATGGTTTTAATAGTACTTGGCGCTTCTTGAAAGTTTAACCCACAAAGATATATTCAAACCCAAAAATACTATGACACACACAAGTTTGCTTAAGAAATCTATTCTGTTATTTCGTCAGTCCTACGAACATTAAATAAACACAATGCAATTATTTTAGACAACTGGGGATGGTTGAATGATCACGCGATATATATTTACGTAGACACATTTGATGTAACAAAGCCCAAAGCAACTGAACAAGTTTGAAATTGCATCAAGTAATGCATTCCCCTAGGAATAAGAGAGCTTGAGTTGGAAATATCTGCGGATTCGGGTGGGCACGAAATAACGTGGTGAACCACAATTATTTACTTTCGTGTTTTGGAATGTTTACGCATTGCTATCATCGTGATCAAAGCGAAGCTGATTTTGTCTGTTTTACGTTGTATGAATTATTGAAAACGTTACTGGATTTTACGTATCTCTGCGTACCATTCTACATTATAACTGATTCCTCAATATAAAAGCGATTTAATTAGTTTTATACTGTTTGTTTTTATTTAGTATTGATTCGATCTATTAACTGCACCCGCTCATTGTTTTCACTATGAAAACCAATCGGTCTGGACAGCGTTCGGGCACACAGATGTAACAAAAGCGGAAGTACACACCTGAAAGTCGTTTAAATTAACTTGCGCAGACGGATTTTATGCAACTTGTTGTAATTGAATAATTTAAGTGATATGAATTTTCATTAGGTCTTGTCTTTACTGAAGTTTCGGGAATTATATTATTCCATAATCGAAACGACAGTAATCTCTTCCATTTCGCAGATTTAAACGGACGTCCTATCACGGAATAATTTTTATGCAAAGTGCGACGAAAATTAAATGATTAGGATTACGTTGTCCTTCCCATTTGCATTTTAAATTTGTGTAATTCTGGTTTTTAAACACGTTTTTTTTAAATCTGTTTATTTGAATTAAAAATCCCAATTATTAAGCCCCGAAAAATTAAAACAGGAAATTGGAGGAGTAAATGCCGTTTGTGTTAATTTAAGCAAACTTGCCTTTTAAATATAAGAAATTTCTGTTGAACAGATTGAATTTGCGATCAAAATATTCTTTAAGGTAAATTTTGAATATTTCTTTGCTAATCCTGGAGCTAGAGATAAGCAGAGGGCTATTAATCTTAACTTGGGCATTACTTACTTTATCTGGGACGCCAGATCAGCAATTAAATTAACTTCAGCCGAAACAAAACTCTTTTGAAATTAATTTTTTGCGTTAATCTAATTTTTACATTTTTAAAAAATTAATTCTAAACTTGGAAAATACGAAAGTTGGTAAAGCGTTCACCTCTGTCAGTAAAGGTCTTGTTTAATGATACGCTAAAAATTAAAACTGCTGAAGTTGAGGGAAGTTTCATAAGTTTGAAATTTTAATCTTCAAGTCGTGGAATGCAGTTTCATGGAAGTCGACAGCCTAACATGCACATTATAATCAACCTTAATGTTTCTGAAGTATTTTTAGTAAAGTTATTATTTTCAGAGATGAGTTTGTTTTAAAAACTTTTAATACAAAACTGTGTAGTTGCTGGTGAAAACGTAAAGTGACAATAACATTCTATACTTTGATACTTCAGCTTCAAACGGTGAGAGAAATATTTAGTAAAATGGAATAGGTTTTATCAGTGTAATTTACTGCAAGTCATGCTTGGTGCGCTGTAAAGCCTAGTTGTTTTAACAGGGTGTTAATGAAGGTTTACCACAATATATTAGCTTAACCCTTGTCTATTTTTTGTTCTTGCGCTCTAATTAATCTCAAGTTACGGTTAATCTATAGCGCTATAACAGTAGTTTTAGACAGTAATATCAGCTTCCTTTATTTTAAAAACTAATAAAAACGTCCATGCAGTCTTTTCCACATGATCGGGCTTTTAATATACAGGGTTGCTAAAAAGTATGGAAGCGGTTGAATATCTTGGGAACGGTTAGCTGGACATTATTGATCTTAGATATATTTATAAATTAAGCTCTGAATTATATGCAAAAAATTGTTAAAATATGCAAGAAAGATGACTTTTTTTAAACATTAATCTTTATTTCTATCATTTATTACAACACTTATAACTTAGATTACACATGTTTGGACTTAAACTACACATTTACAAATTAAAACTAACTATGTCGGTGTATTCTATTACTCTGTTAAATAGCTATTTTATTGAATAACTAGTTACACTCTTGAAAAATAGTATTATTTACATTTATTATAATATGTTTTTCTAGATTTTCCATTTTAAATGAATGTCTTCGATCACTTAAAATATATTTATACACTGAAAAACTGCGCTGTACATCGACAGATGTTGTTGGGGCATATTTAAGGGACGACACAATTTGAAGGTCTATATTTACCTCATCTGAAAACTGTCCATCTAAAACTTTTGCCACATTAGTTAGTTTAGTAAAACCCCCATTTTGATTAAGGACTTCGTCTAGTTCTCTACTTCCCGAGTGTAAGCGAAGGAAGTATCGTAATAGAGTCCGTCGGGCGACTCTCTACTTTTACATTTTCTCGACCTTTCATGACCCTTAGAGTACGAAGAAATTGGTCTCCTGTTTCCGTCTGTCTGCCTGACTGTCCGTCTGTCCGTCTGTCCCTCTGTCGTCCCGGATTTTTATTAGACAGATAATCTCCGAAAGTACTGGGCCGATTGTTGTCAAATGAATGAAAATGAACCAACTGTATTAAAATTGTATTAAAATTAAGATTTTCACCAATTACCACGAAAAATGCAGCAACAATTTTAAAATATGCATAAAAATGCACTTAAAATTAAAATATGGAATAAATGCTAAAAATAGTTAAATATGCAAAACTATGCATATAAGTATAAAATTTGCAAAACTACTTCTAATTTTTACCCACCCTGTATGAATTTTCTGAGTAATTTTATGTAAATGTTTCTCGTTGTCTTCCCAAAAATAGAAAATATTTAGCGCTTCCATCATTCCACAATTGGAAATGGCATTTCTCCCAACGTGAAGTAAACGCTCAGTCTCCTATTTTAGAATGCGTTGACAAAATACACTTCCTCCCTTCAGAGAATGCAGGCTTCCAGGAAATTCTATTTAATTAAGTTGATTTGCAAAAAATTCGTTTGGATAAAACGTTGCAAAATAAATGGGAAATTTTCTAAGCCTCCCTTGCAGTATATTAATCTTTAGTTATTAATTTTGCTTCAGGCTTGTTCCATAATGAATTCGACAGAAAACGTACCGCTGCGTTGCTTTGGGTTGGGTTAATCTTGAATCCGATATGTGCGGTGTTGAGTGACAAGGACACTTGTTACTCGATGACTGACTGGCTCAACAACAAGCCTTAATTACCTTGTCAATGTGCGGAATGTTTTCGCGAAATTTTCAATTGATAAATGCTTGGGGTGTTATTTTACAAATGCAAAGAAATGAGTTTGGAAAAGACGAGCTTTCATTACAGGTTGACGGAAAACTAATGTAATGTCATGTCACTGAAGCTGAAAATAAAAGTGTAAGGAGAATGAAATTACAGAGGTGTGACATCGGCGATGTTCATTAGCTGATTTTATTAATTACTAATTGCTAATTTTGGTGATATCGGTGGCAGGAATTTCACGACAGGATTCAGAATATTTTTTCTCCAGCGACGTGGAATCAGAAATATAACTGTAAGCCTAGCATTTTTTTTTTTATTTTCGTAAGGAGTTCTGGTTGTATATAGTCATTTTGTTCTACCCACACTTTTGCAATATTTTTCTTTTTGTAACACTTTTCAAAACACAAACATTTCCGCTATAATAAAACAAGCTAATCATAATGAAGTGGACAATTCTGCTAACGCTGTACCTTGGTTTTATCACAGTCTGGTTGATAAATGGCAATTTTCAGCTTTTTGTGGGTTCACGCCGATAACCCAAATTTCGCTTGGGGCTCCTTTGTAGACTAGATTGCAATAGTTTGTGTCGGCTCGTTGGTCAACCACATATTATAGGCAAGATTCGACCCGGTCCAAATGCCCGATAATCTAGTGTCGGTCCGATCCCACTGTTCAATAATCTAAACTTGGGTTGGGTTTTATTTGTCAAGTATAGATTGTTCCAATTTAAGTTGCCAGCTTATAAAGCCCATTAGCAATGCATTTTAGATGAGAGAATTCGCAGCAGTGTTCATTTCATAAAAGCGCATCGATTTCCTGAGTAATAATTTTGATGAATGATATACAATTTATTTATCGTCTGTCGTTGTAAATAGTTTATTTTGATTTTCGTATTTTCGAGTATTTTTCCTGCTATTGATTACGTCATATTTCAGGATTTACACAAAGTTTTGACTTAGTTGCCGTCGACTTTAAAATTTTTAGTAGATAATAAAAAAATCCCGTGTTGAAAATTTCAGAAATATTCAAATCCTTACAAAAATTATTATTGTAACACAAAAATAACTTATTCAAAGGTGACAAATAGGAATCGTTATGCTCCATACTCTGTGCACACAAATTATCATAATTTCGTTGAGGAAATTAATGTTGATTTCAGAAAGAACATTCTGTAAATTCGAGAGAGCATTACGTAGATAACTTACACATAAAACATAATTTGTGGAACATTCGACGCTTTTATAGAGACATAAAACAGATATAATTTAACACACCATCAGTATTGTCAAAATGAACATGTTGCAACGACCATTTATATTTCATATATTACAAAAAAAAAAAATACTAACTCACTACACATTATGTTAGTGATGTATGGTGACATTGTATTAACTATGAACATGCAATGTTCAGTTTAAAAAAAAACACACACAACAATGCCACAGTACAATGCATTAAAAGTATGCAACCAATATTGTATAAAAAAATACAGACTTGATTTTGTAGAAACAAGAAATACCAAAGTATTTGGAATGAAGTTAATTAAATCATTGGGTTTTGTTCTGCATATTTAACTTCTTTTCTTGTGTTAAAACATAATTTGTTCTATTTCTTCAGTGGTGTTTATGCTCGATGCATCGAGTTTTGTTTACATTTTGTAAAATATTTGACGACATAATTGAAACAAGTTGACATTTATTTTTTTAATGAAGACGCATTGGCGTAACATTGGTTGCGTACATCAAATGCATCGATTTGTGTTTTTAAAACTGAACATAGGGATTAACCCTGTACTTTCATATTCAGGGGACGACTTTCTGTTACAGTTTAGGCATAATATATGGAAAATTTAAGTTTTGAGTCAGAAATACGACCTACATCGTTAAAACTGTCAACTACCTTAAGCATGCTATTATTTAAAATATAATCTCTTATAATTTCACAAGTCCTGATTACTCTATACATTTTGAGATCATCTGCATATAAAAACGAATAGACTCTACCTGACTACATTAATCAGTGATCAGTAATAAAAATGAGAAATAATCGCAGACCAGTTATAGATCCCAGACTGACAGAATAGGTAATATTGCAGGCGGATGACACAACTGTTTATCCAGGAAAGCAATGGCTGTGTTTCAGTGCTAGCTTATGTACTAATGCTTGACGATATCCAAAATTTTGAAAAAAACATTATAAAGAGAATGAACGTCAAATTTACTTTTAAAATCATTAATAATGTCATTCATATAACAAGATGATTAATAACAGTAGATTCAGCAATAAAGAAACCATCCTGAAATGGAGTTTATATTATGTTTTAAAAGGATTCGATTAATTTAATTGGTACTATATTTTCAAATATCTTCGCAGGCATTGACATGGTTTTTACACCGAGTACTTTGTTAGAATCAGACGTTTAGTTAGTACTTACCCAGCGTCAGCGAAGGAAGTATTGTAATCGAGTCCATCGGGCGATTCTCTACTTTTACGTTTTCTCGACTTTTCATGACCCCTACAGTACGAAGAAATAGGTCTTCCGTTTTCGTCTGTCTGTCTGTCTATCTGTCTGTCCGTCTGTCCGTCCGTCTATCTGTCCGTCTGTCTGCCATCCAGATTTTTATTAGACAGAGATGGTTGTCAAATTTGGTATTTATATTAGGAATATCATCTAGACGATAAAACGCTGACCAAAATTTGTCTAATCATCTCCACCAATAATCACGTCACTTCAAAATTCCACATAGTAAATCGGTTTTAAATTGTATAAAATAGCATAGTTCTACACATGTAGTTTATGACTTGAGTTTTTACCCAAAACGTCCAATTTTGCAGTTTAATTCTGAATCTGCAAAATCGAATGCTTTGAAATCTTGTAGATGTTTTAAAGTTATGATAAGCATAATACATTTTTAATCAAAATATATATTGGCTTATCCGCTCGAAAAAATTGATGACGCTGAATAAATCCTATCTTAAATGCTCAAAGTATGATGAGCCAATGCTTCTGATTTATGACTGCATTCATATTTTTTAGATTTGCTTATACGGGGTGTCTGAAAACAATGAATGACTGAGTCAATTTATTTTATTGATTAAATCAAGAATTGCAAAAGTGAATCCTTTGAAATCTTGCAGACGTTTTGAACTTATTGTAAGCGTGGTAACTTTTTAATCAAAATGTATCTGTTTATCAACCCCAAAAAACTGTTTACATGTAATCTCAAAATTGTGCCGAATAAATCCTTTCGAAATTGTGCAAAATATGATCAGTCTATACCTACAATTTAATATTGCATTCATATTTTTGCTTATACAGGGTGACTCAAAAACATTAATGAATCTCTCAATTTATTATTGATCAAATTAAGAACGATTACTCAAAAACGTGAGAATACGCCCGTGTTTATAACAATAAAATAATGATAAGGAAATAATTATAATAATAACATTCAGAATATTTTGTTCAATTCAGGTTTATGAATGATTTTAGTCATCTGTTTTAAGGCGATAAGCGCATTCAAATCAAACAAATGTCTTCGTGACATTATTCCGATGTATAAACATAAACATATTAAATACTACGCATATTGCTCAGATAACCACTATTCCCGTTGAGAATGTGCTGTAAATATATTTTACAATCTCCGTACTTGTGCGCAGACGGGTTATAAGTATATCATTGCGATGCTGGACTATCAGGCCTCCGAAGTTAAGAAACCCCTTCTGGCTTAAATGTAAGGGAAAATAAAATTTATTTGTTTTTAATTTGGGTATACAGAAATACAATTTCGTCTTCGACTGACCGTTTGTTGACACATGTGATCTTGAGGTTATGCAAAATGCAAAGTTCCACTTCCGGTCAATCCACTATTTTCTGACTTGCAGCCAGGCAGCCAACTGCACAAAGAGCTTTTTTTATCGTTCAATAAAGTATACTCCACACTTTTGAAATTATTGCATTTTCATTCATATTTCTTCGATTTGCCTATATAGGGTGACGCAAAAAAAACCTCAATTTATTTAATTGATTAAATGAAGAACAGCAAAACCAAATACCTTGCAGACGTTTTGAAGTGCAGGCGTGGTAAATTTTGAATCAAAATATATCTGTTTATCCCCCCCCCCCAAAAATTGATGACGTCATGTGATAATTTCACAGAAAAAATATTATCTAATTGTGCAAAATATGATGTGTCTTGTGATTTATTATTAGATTAACATTTTTTACATTTGCATGAATAGATTCATTTATTTTATTGATTAAATCCAGAACGGCTCACTCCATTTTTCCCAAAATTTTGGGGAAGGGGGAAAAATAGTACGTTATTATTATATTACTGCACCAACCTAAGCTGAAATACGTGTTCTTGCAAAAATGATAATTGATGTCATCACAAAATTTTATAAAGTAAAAACCTATTTGAAAATTTGTAATTTTAGCATTACATATTTACATGTGTTTATTTCAACTTATAGGGGTTCTCATAAAAAATATAAAATCCGCAAAATCATATGTTTTTTCGAAAATGCGGGATATGTTTTCATTGTACTTCAGGAGCGGGGGAAGTTCTGTCGAAACAACTTTCGAC
The DNA here is from genome assembly GCF_036711695.1 of Zophobas morio. Classification (NCBI taxonomy): domain Eukaryota; kingdom Metazoa; phylum Arthropoda; class Insecta; order Coleoptera; family Tenebrionidae; genus Zophobas; species Zophobas morio. The sequence goes on along the minus strand of NW_026972129.1, from coordinate 15,739,998 downwards.
AAATTTTTTTAGATATAAATCCGACTTCGGCCGACAGAAGTTCTTATTGGTATTAATAATTAAGCAATACATGTTAAAATACTTTGTAGGGATTTTTAAAAGTGCCAATTTGAATGGAGACAACACGTTTTTAAAAAAAAATTGCTAAAGCATAGTCTGTTACAACGAGTGTTTAATTGAAAAATCGTTCAGAGTGGGCGTTGGAATATCATTTGACAGAAACGTCATGTCTGTTCTTATAACATATAACATACAACAGGTTATGGTTCTGCCAATTGGATGTTATAAGAACAGACATGCCGCTTGTGTCAAAAGAGATTCCACCGCCTACTTTGAATGATTTTTCAATGGAACACCGCGTATTTAATGATAATGACATAATACGAATATAACAGCAAATTAAAAAACACTTGATATTCTTGGGATCTTCAAATAATTTTACATTTAACTCCGCCAAAATTTACTGTTAATCCGTATGTAGAGCGCAATTTTGTGGTTCGTGCACAGATTCCTCAAATTTAAGCATTTCCGTTTTACTAAGGGTAGGTTCGACAATCGGTTTTCCGTTTAGTTCTCTGGGCGCTCGTTCAGCCCTCTTCTGTGTATATTTCGGTTCGGTCGAGGTGGGTTCACGGAAGCTCGTATGGTAGTTAACACAGTTTGACTCGTATATAGCTTGAGGTGCTTCACTCAGACTCCCGCAGCCAAGACAAGTCCGGTACAGCACATCTAAATTAATTAGATGTCCGGCCCATCTCGAATGCCAACCGAGCCTAATGTGGTTCACATTCGAGCCAGCTTTTGCATCTCTAGTCAACACACTTTTGTCGTTTTTTTGATCTGTCCAAATTTGGAATTCTATTTTGCTGTTGTGCGTTACTAGGTTGCTGCTTAAATGTTGATAATAGAGATTAACTTTAGAAATTGTTTAAAATTTTAAAAAATGTTCAAAGTGTCGTCCATCATATTAGCTCCTCTTTTCATATTGTCAAAACTACAAATTAAACATTGACGTGATATAACCTGACAAACTTCAGTACCTAATAGCATTTTTTAGTTAATTAATGTTATTAATGTGATTATTGAACACGGCCATTTTTTAAGTTTCTTGAATAATATAGGAGTAAGAACTTTGAGTTAAGCAAAAGTACACGAATGAAATCTTAGATTATTTCTCTAAATTTGAAATTTTTATAAGTGACAGATTTCGTTGTTCTAAGACCTACGTGCAAATTTGTAACACCTACTTGATTAAAGTTCAAATGAACCATGGGGTATATATTTATTTAAAGAAGTTTGAAATCAGTAAACGACATTACTTTGTGTAATGTCTCTCTGTCTTTCAGACACAACTTTTAATTCAATTACAAGAGTTACTAGTTTCTTTCCTGTTTACGTTTCGCATTTACTCTTCTTAATAATGTAATCAATGTGCACTTACATCTGTTGCTTATATTTGTGTAATTTTGTGTGTTAGAACTTTAGGTCCATTTTGAAAATAAATTAAGGAGTAAGCCACAACGAGTCTGCTGCGGTATTCGTCGTCTACTTTGGTGTTGTTGATAAGGCTACGTGCAATAAGCATCGCACATAGATATTCCAGAAAGGAAATTCTGTAGCAAATGAATACCTCCGTTGAAACAGAGAAATTTGTGCACACCTCTATTGCATATTTCTAATTAATTAAAACCCGTTGCAGGACATGATTCAATTCGTTTTTGGTCATGTGTGCGACACATGAAGTATTACGTCCACGAATGAAAATTAAATTTGCGCAACGGCACGAAACAATGACTCGGGGTAATGTGTTAGAGGGAAAAGGATGAATACGTGTCAAAAATTTAATTACTCAACTTGCTAGCGGCACCGGACGAATTATGTCTGCGGATTGATGACATACGTTAGTTTGTATACAGTGAAGACAAGGCACCGTAATGAAAAAATCCAATATTTACAACGCCGAATTTATATGACCTACATTATCGGTTTCAATAAAGCACCAAGAGGAAGGGAGAAATGCTTTTAATACGAGTTGTTGAAGTGGCGGCTCTAGAATTTATTTGAACGGAAGTATTATCAATGCGAAGATAAAAAGTTATTCCGGGGGGTAGTGTTCAAAGTTTCCGTTTGCAAAGAAATTTTTAAGGCAATTTTCTGCTATATAAATTCAAGTGCACGCATGCATGAGTCTAATATAATAAATTTACTTGTTTCATTTCCCCCATTCGTTGGCATTTGGAACGAATTCGCGACTCTAGAACTCCCAAGTAGAGTTTATTGCTGAAATTTACATGGAATCCAAATTCATGTACGAATATTTAAGTTTAGCGTAGTAACTGCTGACATATTTAATAGTTTGATTTTATTACCTTACTCATTGTTTATGAACAAACTTGAAACTTGAACCAACTCACAGGGGTATAACGTTTTTCCACACCAACTTCGCATATACTGAAAGCATAACTTTCTCTCATCTTGGATGCCTGACGGTGGTGAACGCTATCATTATCAGCAATTCTCAACAAGTACTTCCAAAAGTAATTAATTATTATAAGTAAAGATTCATTTTTTGAAAATTATGCGTACTACTGCTTATTACTCATTACTAAAGCGCCGATTTTAAGGTAAACAAAATAAAATACTAGATGATAAACAATTTTTAAAACATTTTTACACTTTTGAACTTCACTTTACGAAAATCCCACACGAACTAATTGATGCAGGAAGACAACTCGAAAAGAAAGTTGTAGGAGGGCTTGGTGTATTTAACACATAAAAACTCTTCCTAGAAAAGCAAGAGACAACTTGTACCGGGGTCTGTAAATGGGTGTTTTAATTATTTTAAAAGCAACCAAAGTACTTAGCTGTGCAATAAAATTTTTTCTTTGACGATTTACGCAGAAAAATAGATTTGGGTTGTTGAATTGTTGGCATTTTGCTAACGGAATTCCTCCGACTCTTTTACCGAAAACTCGGATTGGATTATCTTTCTTTATATGTAGTACCGGAAATATTAATTGTGACCTCCACAAGAAACATGCGCCCAAGGGTATAGAAAATGCATATTTTACTTTCCGCTCTTTAGTTATCAGAAAGTGAAAATATGAATTTGGTATTATTTGACATAATTATATATTTATTAGATATATAATTATTATAAGTAAAATACCGAATTGTATCGAATGTTTGTACGCTCATTACAGCATCTTAGTGAATAATAGTCGTCAGTAGCTGCTATTCTTAAGATTCACAAAAGAATTCAATCTGTCACATATGTATAAAAAGTGCCGTGGTTGAAACAAGTTTACAAACGACGGTAAGCATTCTCATCGGTCAGTTTAGTAAAGAATGCAGAGATATTGCCTGCGGACTTAAAAGAACTTAAAAAGCACAGGCTTTGAGAAAAGTTCCTGGACAAGGAATTTTATTACTTTCTTTCAGAAGTAAGTAAAGCAAGAAGTTGGGCATTTTGTTTAGTTCGTGTTATATATCACATGAATAATTAAACAAGATAACTAGAAAATGACTTCAAGAAGTTGGTTGAGACGAGGATTTTACAAGAGCGCCATGAAAACGACCCAAAACGATGAAGCTTTGGTGATACAGACAACTGATTGTCTCGAGGGTCTCGGTATTCCCAACCAACCAACTTTCGTATAAGGATTTTACACAAGCTTACTCTGATCGCTTTCCATAACCAAAATGTCGTCTAATCCTGATGCAGTTCAGTCTGGAGTTCAACGTATAAGAGTGGAAAAATTCTGAGATCCCGTGAGACGTTCGGTATTGTGTGATGTTTAGTAATTAAATACCACGTTGGGTGGATCATGGTGGAGTTTTTAAGAAACTTCGACACAAACTGGTATTTTTAAGACATGTTATTTTAAATAATTTGGAATTTAAGGCAAAAAACTGAGTGGACGAACACAGATTTGAAGCGAAAATAAACCGTCCTTTTGGGAGTCAACTTGATAGGTTCTAATTTTTTGGCATTAAAGCGAACTTTTCACCGTTATAGTAAAAGAAACGGGGAAAGCAAACAAAAAACGTTATCCTGCGAAAATTTCTCATACGATTGACCCATTTTCCGATCAATTTGAGAGTTTTCAAATTTTTGATAAAAATGGAGGATGCGCCGGGATTATTATAATAAATTTTTAATTGATATATTGCGGGGAATTTTTAAAGGACTTTGACATTAAGTGATATACCTTCCCAAAAAAATTATCGCACCACCTTCAGTTCTAGTGAACCGGACTACATGTAGCTATACAAATTAGGAATAAATATATGCTAGACAATGCCAAATAATGACAACATTTAATGTGATTGCAATCGATATGTTTCCTCTACAAATGGTGAAGGCGCTGGGATAACATTTACTTTTAAAGAGTATTCACGAATATTTAAGAAACTTCGATACAAAGTGATATATGTAAGAAAAATGATGCGTTACTTTAAATAATTTGAAACTTGGGCCAAAAAACTGATGAGTAAACCCAGATTTGAAGCAAAATAAACCGTCGTTTTCAGGGTTAACTTAATAGGTTGTAATTTTTTCGGATAGAAGTGAACCTTTCATCATTGCAGGAAAAGAGAGAGCGAAAGCAAACACAAAAACGTTATCCTGAATTAAATTTCTTATAAGACTGACCCCTTGTCCAGTCAATTTGACAGTTTTAAAATTTTCTCGAAAAAATGGTTCGTATGGCAAGCATTTTTAATTGAAGTATTGCAGGATTTTTTAAAAAACTTTGACTAAGAGTAAATAATGTGTTAATATAAATATCTTGAAATTTGAGCCAGAAAACTAAACGAACAGATTGGCAGCAAGATAAACCGTCCTTTTCGGCTTTTAATTTTATAGATTAAAATTTTTTGCCATAGAAGCAAATTTTTCTTAGTTGTAGGAAAAGAGACGACAAAAACAAACACAAATACGTCACTATGAGAAACTTTTTCATAAGATGGATACTGAATCCGTTTAATTTGACTAGTTTTAAACTTTCGATAAAATAAGGGAGGCGCTGGGATAATAATTATTTTGAAATAGAATAAAGTCAAGATTTTTTATGAAACAAAGTGAAAAAATTTCTCACAAGATTGACTCCTTGATAGTTTTCAAATTTTATTATCAATAAAAATGGTGGATGCGCCGGGATAATAATGAATTTTTTAATTGCACTATTATGGGAATTTTTATGAAATTTTGACATTAGGTGATATATTTAAGAGCAAATATTGTATTATTTTAAATATCTTGAAATTTGACCCATGAACCGCCCTTTTTGGCTTTCAGCTTGATAGATTATAATTTTTGCGTTTTAAAGCTCCTTTTTCTTCCTTATGTACGTCACCCTGAGAAAATTTCGTATAAACTGCATCTCGATTCCAGTTGATTTGACTAGTTTTCAATTGTAGATAATAATGGTGGTGGCGCTTGGATAATAATTACTATTAAATAGAGTTATTTCAAGGATTTTTAAAAAACTTCCACTCAAAATGATATATTTAAGAAGAAATAATGTGTTTTTGAAATAATTTGAAACTTGATACAAAAAATTGGGTGAACACAGATTTGAAGCAAAATAAACTGTCCTGAGAAAATTTCTCATAAGAATGACCCCTTGATAGTTTTCAAATTTTTTGTCAATGAAAAATGGTGGATGCGCCGGGATAATAATGATTATTTTTTTAATTGAACTATTGTGGGAATTTTTATGAAATTTTGACATTAAGTGATACATTTAAGGGAAAATTTTGTATTATTTTAAATATCTTGAAATTTGACCCATGAACCGCCCTTTTTGGCTTTCAGCTTGATAGATTTTAATTTTTGCGTTTGAAAGCTCCTTTTTCTTCCTTATATACGTCACGCTGAGAAAATTTCGTATAAAATGCATCTCGATTCCAGTTGATTTGACTAGTTTTCAATTGTAGATAATAATGGTGGTGGCGCTTGGATAATAATTACTATTAAATAGAGTTATTTCAAGGATTTTTAAAAAACTTCCACTCAAAATGATATATTTAAGAAGAAATAATGTGTTTTTGAAATAATTTGAAACTTGATACAAAAAATTGGGTGAACACAGATTTGAAGCAAAATAAACTGTCCTGAGAAAATTTCTCATAAGAATGACCCCTTGATAGTTTTCAAATTTTTTGTCAATGAAAAATGGTGGATGCGCCGGGATAATAATGATTATTTTTTTAATTGAACTATTGTGGGAATTTTTATGAAATTTTGACATTAAGTGATACATTTAAGGGAAAATTTTGTATTATTTTAAATATCTTGAAATTTGACCCATGAACCGCCCTTTTTGGCTTTCAGCTTGATAGATTTTAATTTTTGCGTTTGAAAGCTCCTTTTTCTTCCTTATATACGTCACGCTGAGAAAATTTCGTATAAAATGCATCTCGATTCCAGTTGATTTGACTAGTTTTCAATTGTAGATAATAGTGGTGGTGGCGCTTGGATAATAATAATTACTATTAAGTAGAGTTATTTCAAGGATTTTAAAAAACTTCGACTCAAAATGATATATTTATTTAAGAAGAAATAATGTGCTTTTGAAATAATTTGAAATTTGATACAAAAAATTGAGTAAACACAGATTTGAAGCAAAATAAACTGTCCTGAGAAAATTTCTCATAAGATTGACCCCTTGATAGTTTTCAAATTTTTTGTCAATAAAAAATGGTGGATGCGCCGGGATAATAATGATTTTTTTTTTTAATTGAACTATTGTGAGAATTTTTATGAAATTTTGACATTAAGTGATATGTTTAAGGGCAAATTTTGTATTATTTTAAATATCTTGAAATTTGACCCTTGAACCGCCCTTTTTGGCTTTCAGCTTGATAGATTAATTTTTGCGTTTGAAAGCTCCTTTTTCTTCCTTATATACGTCACGCTGAGAAAATTTCGTATAAAATGCATCTCGATTCCAGTTGATTTGACTAGTTTTCAATTGTAGATAATAATGGTGATGGTGGCGCTTGGATAATAATTACTATTAAATAGAGTGATTTCAAGGATTTTTAAAAAACTTCGACACAAAATGATATATTTAAGAAGAAATAATGTGCTTTTGAAATAATTTGAAATTTGATACAAAAAATTAAGTAAACACAGATTTGAAGCAAAATAAACTGTCCTGAGAAAACTTCTCATAAGATTAACCCCTTGATAATAAAATTTTTGTCAATAAAAATGGTGGATGCGCCGGGATACTAATGAATTTTTAATTGAACTGTTGTGGCAATTCTTAAGAAACTTTGGCATTAAGTGATATGTTTAAGAGTAAACAATGTACTATTTTAAATATTTTTAAATTTGACCCATTCACCGCCCTTTTTGGTTTTCAGCTTGGTAGATTTTAATTTTTGCGTATAAAAGCTCATTTTTCTGGATATATTGTACTGTATTTCAGGGACGACAGAAGTTCTGTCTAAATAACCTTAGATTATTTTTTGCAGTGATTTAGAAAACGTTTGACAATGTAAATTCAGGAACCCAAATATTTTCGTTCTTCTCAGAAATTGCTCATCTGGTTTCTAGTGTTGTTCAACTAATTAACTAACTAAACTAAGGGAAATTTTGTCACGAGTGTTACATTGTGTACATGAAAATTACTATGTTTATTCCCACCACAAATTGATGACCTCATGTTAAAATGAATTTCTATTTATTTTGATTAACTAAAATCGAGAACTATATTTAAAGCACACACTTGGCGACGTCATTTAAAATCTAAACTTAACAAAAAGTTAAATAATTAATAAAATATTGTGACACTGAAAATGTTAATTTTATCTTCATAGGAACTGAAAGTCCTATGCTCATTTTTTATTTTTTTCAGGAGACTTTCTTCTAGACCGAACAGTGCAGAATACTAAGAAGTTAGTACTTTTAAAGCAATTTACTCGATGAGAAATAAAACGACTTAATCACAGCCATAGACACAAAATTATAAATTATATTATTTTAGGAGTACAATTTTTCATAATTATTTTCTATAGCTTACGTTAATGAACCTTACTCTTTCTCGTTAAAGTACGTGATGAAGTTAGATAGCTCACAGTTTTATTTTCCTGTGCTTAAACTACTTATTTAAACCAAATATTTAAAAAACAGTGTTGATCCTTATTTATGACGTAGGATCAGTGTTTCTATTGCTATTTATTAAAATAAGCGAGATGATTTATTCACGAAATTGTTGTGTAGCAGCTGGATTCTTTGGTAATGAATCTAAAAATAAAAGATTCACATGCACATTTCCAAATACAGCTCATTTCAAATTTCCCTTAAAATTCAAACATGATACAAATTATGCCATTAATTTTAGGAGATTATTAATTAGCAAAAGCAAGCAAACATAAAGCTAGCTGGCTGTATTATCTTACACAAACATACACATTTTCTTATGACACAAGTGGAGCAACTTTTCCACTACCTAAATATTTTTAAATACACAAACCTCTTATTAATCATGAATTGATCTTTAAATGCAAAATCAACACCAACCGATAATATGTGGCTAAACCTGCGATATCGTAAAATCTTTTCAGTGTTCAGTAGGTTGAACTTATCCTGTGATATAAATAGATATCTCTCTACATCGTTAGAGCACCAAGTATAGCTCACAATACTGCATCATTAATGATGTGAAGTTTCCGCAGGATTCCGAAGTGTTTAAAATGGTGAATTCAAATTTCCTGTGTGAGTAAACAAAACGATTTGTGGTTCTCCTGAGATTGTATGACTCGTTTTTCAAATATGTTTTGTATAGATATAGCCTGACCTTGTTTGACATGTGTGTTATTGACATGTGACTAGGTTGTGAGTTCTGATTGTATCTGTTGTGGTTGGTGGCGTTGTAGAAATTCTATTTCATGTTACGGTCCTTCGGGGACTGAAGAAACACTCTTCTGACTCGAGCTTCGATGGAGAAGTCAGAAAAGTGAAATGTTCATGCATATGAAACGTATCGATTCTTCGAGCATCTTCATCCAAAACCGGACGACAATAATTCCTTTCTTACACGAGCGACAAATGATGTTCACTCAAATAAATCAGCTTCCGACGTCGCCTCAAGTTATAATTACTATTATTTCTTGACGACAGTCGGAATAAAAGCAAAAGATTAGCCCCGTCGCAAGCACACAGTCCGTTTACACCAAAGTTGATTTGACGTTGGGAGTTAATTTGGCGCGGCTCGAAAGCTCGGGGCTCTCGACTATTTGAAATTTAACGAAGAACAATTCTGCAGAGATACGTTAAGTTAATGACTATTGTGGATATCAATTTAATCTTTAGCGGGATTAGAAAGAATTTGAAGGAAAACCCGCAGTGGAGATTAACTTCATTCACTGAACTAGATGGACGACTGGAGAGGTGAAGTGGCTCTAGTCGGTCTCGACATGGAAACAAAAGCTATTACTGCTCACATCCTGATTCGGTCTTATTATAGAATATTTCCACATATTCGTTGTTTCGATAATTGGATAGTGATTGCTTCGCATTTGCGCAGTTTCAACAAATATGAGATAAAATCGAATCATGCAAATACTCGAGTATTATACGTTGAAGTTAGACTTTTCGTCTAGAAATTATTCAGAAGAAAATTCTTATTTTTATATTCTTATTCGCTTTAACACATTGGAGTGTTTATGTTTATACATTCGGAAAAATCACGTAGAAATGAGTTCAATTTTAATGAGTTGTTTGTCGCCTCAAAAAAGAGGTCAAAATTATTAATTGCGTCATAACCGAACAAAATGTTATGAATATTATTAATATTATTCTCATTTAGGCGTATTTTCACATTTTCAAGAAAGACATGATGGTTAGACAGATATATTTTCAATAAAAATTTACCATACTTGTGATAACTTTGAAACGTCTGTTAGATTCCAAAGCATTTAATTTTGGAGTCCCTAATTTATTCCAGAAAAAAAAAATTTTGAACCATCCTGTATGAGAAAAAATAAAAATAATGATAAATCACAAGTATAGGCTCATCATATTTTACACATTTTCGGTAGGATGTATTTAGCAAAATTTTGTAATGACCCCAATCAATTTTTGGAGGGGATAAACAGATCTACTTTGCTTAAAAATTTACCGTGTTTGCAATAACTTTAAAACATCTGCAAAATTGTGTTTTTTGTAGATTCAAAATGAAATTGCAAAATGTTGTTATACGAATTTTGCTTTTTTTTTACAAAAATTCAACCGTTTCCGAGATATTCAACTGTTCCCATACTTTTTAGCAACCCTGTATAAATTTCACACCAAGCGATCCCGTACTTTTGGTGAATATCTGTTCAACCAAAATCCACACAGGCGGAGGACAGATAGACAGACAGACAGAAAGAAACTGGAGACCTATTTTTTCGTCATCACCAGTCGCTTAGGAATTAAAACGAAGTAGGAGCATTGGAATTTAAAAACAAAAGTCGCTTTGTCTCTCGTTAAACGTCCAAATACACTGTCTTAATAGCTCCACATACAGGTAATTTGACTCTGAAATCATGACAAACAACCCTGTAGAACAATAAATTGTAGTCATCCTTTATTACCACTGAATTCGTTATCACACTTGTCTGTCTATTTCCATTATTCCAGCAATGCATGTCATAAATTGAAACAAACGTAAAAGACAGGATGGAAACGGATTTAATTCAAAAGTTAAGTTATTCGGTAAACACGAAACCATCATTCTAAATGAAATGTGTTGTTATTGAGTTTTTATTGTTAATGCAAATATTTATCGTCGCAAAGTAATTCCAATAATACTTGATCTCTCGAGAAATACATCCGAACACTACGTACTTGAGTTTTGTCCAAAAGCAACAAAATCTCACATTCACTGGCTTCTAAAAAATTGACGATCACGTTTTAGGTTTGAACCAATTGTATAAAATGTCAGAAACAACCTCTATTCTAAAGGAAAACCATTGCTATAAAATATCTTTTAATAATTTCGACCTAAGTGACTTTCCACTCGAAAAACATTTGTGTTCAACGTTAAACAACGCTCAGCGAAGAACATATCTGAATGTTCCTGCAAAATCAGTATCAATCACCATTGTTTCATGTTCTACCTTGTAGATATTTTTCGTTTACATTTTTTTTTCTACTTTATTTTTCACTTTAATTTGTGGATATATTTTTCCATTTCAACGTCTAGTTAGCATTATTTTTACTGTTCGATTTGTTACACAATTTCCCGAAAATGATATTAACTTTCATGAAATGAAACGTTGCCATTCTCTGTGTTGTGAAGTTTTAATTATTTTCCATTTATTTTGGCGCTCTAAAATTCGAATAAAGTTGCCTATTAGTTTTCTCGTCAACGGTAAAATGATTAAAGTTGCAAGGAGTTCATTTAGAGCGATAATGGGAAAAATCCGGAAAACTTGAACGCAACTGTCGGACAAATTTTACCCTAGACAAAATAATTGTCACTTCATTTATTTAGTAAAGTTTAAATGTTTAAAAATTATAAGCGAATCCGTTAGCTACGGTAAAGACCGGCATTCCCGTTTGTCAATACTTAAAAGTTCGCCGCAATGAAGTTCAAATATAAAGTAAGAGCTAAAGGGAATTGAATTAAAAATTGAGAAATGTAAACAGAGTGAAAGTGGTAAGTAAGCTGTTGCAACTTTTAGATTGGCGTCTTTCTAAAACCCCTTGTTGCTCTTTATACGGATCAGTGTCTAACCCACCAACTTTTAGCAAAAATAAAACTTAAATATGCAGAAATATGGTATTAGTCAATAAAAACCACAAGAATATTGTTTTGTACACTGTATTTATTAATGCAAGTTACAAATAATTGAACAATGCAACAAAACAATGGTCTCTAGCTTGGTAATCCCAGCGACGTTTTTTACAACGCCTTGGGACTAATAATTCGATTGGTAGAGTTTCTGAGTCTCGAGGGTTTATAGGTTGCAAATGCCTTGATTTGAAAGCCTCTATGAAGTTTCGCATATATTTGGAGATTATTTCGATTATCACAGTGGAATAAGGACATTAATTGCGCTATCTTTAATTTCGTGTTGTAATTAACAAAAGAAAATATTTATAATTTCACATATCCACGTCTGAATATTTTGCAACAATGCTTTAATAGACTCTTTTAAAGCATTTTTACTTCCCGAGCGTACGTTAAGGAAATATTGTAACAGGGTCCATCTGGTTTTTTAGAATCATGCATTTGTGTCAATACAAAATCGAGTCCTCGAACCTTTTACAGAGAGACATACAGTTGAGGACCTCTAACAATACTCTGGTGTTTTCGACATTTCGATGTGTATTGTTATTGTTACCTTATTTACACTTTGATGACGTCATCACAAAATTTTGCAATAGAAAAACTCACTTGAAACAGACGCGTAGCATGCTTCTTTATCTTTTCTTTAACACTACATACATATATTTATTTTAACTTATAGGGATCATCGTAAAAAAAAAATTAAACCAAAAAGCTGGATATGTTGCATGATAAGTTCACGGACGAGAGAAGTTCTGTCTAAATAAACCTAGACCCATTTTTTTTGGGTTGATATTTCTGACTTCACAGTGTGATTAAAACGTGTTTTTTAAATGTATGGTACTAACAGAAAGTTTTTCTTTCGTCAGCTGACGGCCAAAATAATTCGGGATTACACAGGCGTTCTAGTAAAATTATCTTGAAAACGAATAGATACTAAAATTTTGGGCACTTCAAACCTATGTTGAACTAACTACTTTTTGACACAGATCTTGTTCACTACAAAAGGCAGTGTGAGTGCTAAATGTTCTTTTTTTATGTTTATAAATGTTATATTATTTATCAACTGAAAATGAAATTAATATAACATTGTAATCACAATTTAATGGTCTGGAAAAATCTGTTAAAAAATCTAGGGTTTGCCCTTCAACTTAAAAACAATGGCGTCTACAGAAATTCAATTTCTTTATTCCGTTTTCAGATATAAGACCCTCTAATTTTAACTCCAACACTCTGTATTCTACTCTGAGTTCTGCGTTTGTGTTCCTTTTCTTCTTTTCATTTGATCTGCTTTTGTCAAAAAACCGACAAATTCATAAGTTTAAAAAAAGATTCGAATCTTCGTTTCTTCGGGTTTTGTAAATTGAAAACATGGTTTCCTCCGCAAAATTGTCACAATCAAATTTTAAAGAATACATTTAAAAGAGATAAATCAGGAATAGGACCAACACAAAATAACCGTAAACATTTGTTTGATGTTTCATATTTGTATAATTGTGCCGCGCCTTCTCGTCCGAACACCCTTTCTTTATCGAACTAGGTAGTAAAGCTACATACTCCTTCCCAAACACAATTTTTAAAGTGACCACATCCTCTGAACAACGATCTCGTCACCTATTTGTCACCAGAGGTCGCTCCAATCTGTTAATTTTTCTTCTTTTAAGGCACCAAATGGAAAAATGCAACCAAACAAAATTTATCTCAAGGCTTTACCTCTCCTATTGCACACTGTACATGTTCGCCGCCGAACTGATACTATCACATATAGAATACATATTTAATTTATATATCGTGTATTCGTCTTACAGATTCCAATGGTTATGAAACATGTCGACTCTATTTTGGGGATACAGAAACTGTAAGAGAAAGCAGATACTCTTCTTTTTTCTTTTGTGTTCTTGTAAATTTCATACCACAGTTTTCCGTTAATAGAATGAGTACGTGGATCAAGCAGATCTTACACGCAGTACACATATTGAAATTATTTAGAGCTCTGTAGAATATAGATACTTAATTAGATTTTGCGCTACTTCTTGTTAAAGAAAACCGTGTGGCTTAATAACCAGTTCTATTTATATTATAGATAGACATATTTTCACACCTGCAACAATATTTCTTTAAACGTCTATCTAGTTAGGTGAAGAAACAGTGTTCGGATGAGAAGACGCTGCACAATAAAACAAGTCAAAAGATTTAATGATGTTCGATCTTGATCGTGCTAATCTTGGCGTCCGAACACTCGGTTCCCAACCTCCCACACCACAAATGATAAGCCTTTCGAACATTGTTGCAGAGTTACTTTAAACTTAATAACAATTGACAGGTTGGGACGCCCTCTGGTGATAAATACGAGTTGAGATCGTTGTTCAGAGGATGTTATTACATTAAAAATTATGCGTGAAAACGAGTACGTAGCGATACTACCTAGTTAGGTGAAGAAAGGGTGTGCGGACGAGAAGACCAGCACAATCAAGGTCGAACGTCTTAAAATCGTTTCATGTGTTCAACAGTACGTCATAACTACTTTTGCATCTAGTTTTTCAAATTAAGATTTATTAAAAGCAAGTTAATTTGAGAGAAGTGCATAGCACTCTAGTTATAATTTATGACTAGAAAGATAATTTGAGTGTTGGCGTTGCCAGCTAAACTTTGGCTGGAATTCCTAGCTACAATTTGACACTTAACTGATCAGTAGTCACTAGTTTTTTGCCCCATTATAAGCCTCCACTAATCTTGTCGTAAGAAGTAATCAGATATGTATGTAAGACAAGAAACTATTGTTTATTAGAGTATTAAAAATGATATACTCTTTTTACCATAGCGTCCCTTTTTATCACCGGCTAGTTAATTTAAGCCATATTTCTAATTTCAAATAATTATTTAGTTGTTTTTATAGTGATTTTTGATAAATAACATTCTAACCTAGTATATAAAATATTATATCATTTCTTAAACCAGATGCATAAATTAACTTATAGTGTTGTATTGAACACTATGAACTTCTATATTTTCTGTATGTCAAAATGGTGCCTCTTGCAAGGTTTCAGCTTTCATGTCCAATGTTCACAACGTTTGATTTAAAATAATTTCGCGTAATTCTTGTAGTTAAAGAAAATAGTGTATATTTTTCGAAGTTATAATTCTGTTAGTATAATACTGGTTGGTGCCAGCTCCAGACACATTTCTTTCCGTGAGAATGCCGAGTTATATCGAAAATTACAGGTTAATTAATTTTGTCAATGGCCGGTCGGTTCGGAAACCAGTGGAGAGCTGCGATGGTCCAATGACCAATCCAATCAGAGTTTTGTCCGGTGGTATAAGCAGCATTCGTTTTCATCGTAGCTATACAAAACGAATTTTATTAAACATATCCCGCACGTCCCAGCAGATTCCTGTTTTCCACGTTATGACCTATCAAAATAAAGTTCAGAGCCTTTGCGTGACAGAATAAACGATTTCTTTCGTAAAATGGAAATCAAAGTTTTCTATTGTTGAGAGTAAAGACCGGTTTCTATGAAAGTTATAACTCTATTCCAAAAAGTTATGTTGTTCTTTTATTCTACATATGGAGCTGTTTTTAAATAATGATTTATAAAAGTGTTGTAAAATCGTTTATCATTTTGAAATAAAAGTTGGGTATCTTTATGAGCGATCTATATTCGAAACGCTGCTTTTATTAGATATCTCTAGACGATTGAGGCCGTTCTTGATATAACGGAATTTATGAGTATGACTATTAGCTTTACGGCCGTTTTTACTGCACAAATAAAAAGAATTAAATGAAAGATAAATTGTGACACCACAGGGCATTTAAATTAACTGTTTTGCTGTTCGAGATCCGCAGATTCAAATCAAGCTGAACGTCATGAATTTGTGATAGTGAGCTTCAGCATATTTCATTACTCTCGACAATACAATGTTACTACAATAAAATACCAGACAGATGCATCACAATTTATAACTAGAGGTATTTATGCATAAATTTTGTTATTAAGTTGATTACCTTATCTGGTATGTGCTTTGCATTTTTATTAACAGTTTTGTAGAATGTTAGTATTCTTATCACTGTCATATGTCACGATAGTTTACAGCATTACACATACAATATTATTTATTTAATTTTGCATGGTTACAAAGAGCAAACAGCAAATTTTAGTTTTAACTCTTAGTACTGTTAACTACTAAATTAATGGGTAATAAAGATTTCAAATAAAATTGACACAGTGAAATTGTAAACCGTTTTATTATCAATTAAAGTGGACTATCATGGAATAATTAGCTAATACAGCTAACCAAAAGTCTGATTGTTAAAGTAGGTGTTTTTCAATCAAACCAGAGTTGCTGCGGCACAACTGGCCGGAAAGGTAATTAAATGGTCAGATAGCCTACAGCTAAAAGCAATTTTAGTGGAAGGGGCTAATTTAAAATGACGTGATTGTTGTTTTTCTCCGTGATGGATAGAAGCAGCATACAGGAAGACCGCTCAAAATAAGATCTCATATCGGGTAGTCGTTAGAGAGATATTGATAAATGGGTCACATCACTGGATGATAATGAAATATTGGAATAGCCTGAGCAGCGGGAGTCTTGAGAGCAATATCTGAAAGTGCCCCCTTAGTGCCACACTTTCCACCTACTTCCTTCTTTACGGGATTAAAACCTACCATTTTTACTCGTAAATAACAACATTGTAATCCGCTGAGTTTAGTTTGTTTATTCTTTTAAGTTTTGATTCTTTCGGACGTGATAATATCACCCAGCCAGAATAACATATGTGAACGACAAATTCACTCAAATCCTCTCCTTCATTATTCGTAAGTGTGAAAAATATTTGAGTTTCCGATTGAGTGCTTTTATAGTGAACCGCTTCAATCGACTAAAATGCTGCAATAGCCGAAGCTAAAGAGTCTGGGACGTTGCCAGGTACTAGAATTGAGATATATTGAGTTATAACCGTCTTGCTGATACCGGTCTTTCCTAAGGGTGTGGAACACTTCCGGACCCTTCTGAAATTAACTTTTACCGGGCTACTCACCTTTTTAATTAAACCTAGGTAATGGCGTTTTAATTGCCATAACGTTTAATAAATCATCGTTTACGGCAAGCAAAGCACATGCTCTATCTATTTACATACAATTTACGGCAACGATAATGGAAAATATACTGTGTGTGGAGCGTGTGCTCGATACTCCGCATTTATAATAAATGGACAGCAAGGCAATAAACTCTTCTGATGTCGTAGAGGATTTCCATTAAAAAATAAAATATTTGAAGAACACTAAACTCGACGTTCAAATATTTATTTAACAAGAAGTTAAACCAATATATTTTCACTTGTTCTCTTTGTCCGTGTGGATGTAGACTGTTGCACAAGCTTTGTCCTAGAAATAATGTGCAGTCTTCGGATAATGCGAGCAAGTTACTGACAATGTTGTGTAAAAATAGGTGCACCTTTCTAGTTGTAGCACGCTGTGCGTACATTTCAAGTGAATTCTTCTTAATCAAATGTTGTGATGATATCATACCTTTTTAGAAGGGAACAAATACATCACTTTAGATAAGTACTGTGTAGTATTAGTATTCAACAACGGTATAACATTCCCAGAACTTCAGGAAAATGCAGCCAGCTGTTGTCGGTTCAGTAAACTAAATTACTTCATTCATTAATTTTTTTGAGATTGTATAAACAATTCAGAAAAAGGCACAGTGGAGATGAAAATAATACAGAATTCATACAACGTATATATGTTGGATTAGAGGTATGCATTTCCACGATACGTTACCGCCGCTGTTGATTTTATGTGGCCTCGTACGCCGCCAAAGGATATTTGATGCACCGCCGAGCCGCCACCGAAATTATTGCGGTGAATGCCATCTAATTTTTTAATGCATATTTTCTTTAGGATTACAGGGAGTGGCAAGAGAGAAAAAACCAAACATATAATAATTTCATTTCAGAAATTGTTTATAACATTTCGGCACCAATACGTATTTGGTAATATAATAGAAAACATATTTTTGTTGCTATTTTATATGTACATGTTCCTATAACTGCACTGTATTTACTTTGATAAGTTGAAGAACTAACACTGAAATTCGATTAAAATTGTAAAGTGTGAATTATAAATTGTGTGCTGCATAGTTTAAAATAATAAAACGATATATTATAAAAATAAATCAGATGTAAGTTTTTCAATATTCTTGACATCAATAATTTCTGACACTACCGGATCGACTCATAATTTTGCTTGATAAATGCTATTTAAATGTTATAAAATAGCATACTCTTGTACTTGTGGTTTCTGAATCTGCCTCGATTTTCTTACACCAGAGGTTCAAATTTTCCTGAAAAAATTCAAATTGTATAACAAAGGTTTATACTATTAGATCGGCCGTATAGCTCACTTAATTAAAACTCAGTTGGTTAAAACTTTGTGCTAATAAGGCGAAGGTTGCGACTTCGATCCCCTGCAGTGTTCGATCCTCTCATGGAATACTTTATTTTTTCTTACACTATAACTGGTATTCTCATAATTATTATTTTTTAACACTGAATTTGTTTGACAGAACTTAACTCACCCCTGAAATACTTTGGAGAACAGAAAAGTTCAGTTTAATAACATGAAGATGTTTATTTGTAAAAAAAACCGTTTGTTCGAAAACAAAAAGAATAGAGTTGATTCTGAGATCAACTGTAATGGTGGTATTTCTAGATATTCCCATCGACAATTTAAATTTATCATGTCAGAAAATATCAAACAAACCTTATAGCACGTATTGTCATCGTTTATTTTTCTAAGGTTTTTAGACGATTTGCTTGAATTTATAAACACTATAGGGGCAATTCTGAATCAAAGTTGTTAAATTTAAAGGGTGTTAAATTGCAAATTTCCATAGTAACCAGTTAAATTCGTAAATCTGATTGGCTGTTTATTTTTTAACAACCTTCAAATTTTAACAGGTTTGATTCAGAATTGGGCCTTATAACGTGAAAAACAGTCGTCTCGTTTTTGAAGAGTATATGTATATTTCAAGTGCTTCATGCCGTTCAAAACGCCAAAACAAGTCGAAATGTAGTTCAGAACTCACAAATTTTGACGATTTTTAGCTAAAATTTGATGTTGTTTTCAAAATTCTGAACATCTATACGCAGTGGCCATATGTGGAATCGATTTATTTTGGAGATGATTAAGTATATTTTATAAGTTTAGGTGTTTACAGAATCAAGAAATGCGTTCAAAAACTTGAGAAACGTAATTTTTAAAGTTCTTCTTTATTATTTTTGACGTTTTTCTAGCGATTTCTGCGCTCAAAAACCCCAAGTAAGTCTTCGATTTTAGCTAGAAACCATATTTCTGTTGAGATTTATGAGTTCAGGACTATATGTATTGTTGATTGCGAAATAAGTATATTTCTGTATATCACTGGTTGCATAAATAGAATTTTTGAACATAACAATTTCAGAAGGCCTTTGATGTTTTCTCTTGGAAAAATAATATTTTTAGAAAAATTTATCAGTTCTAAGCTATATTACGAATTGCGGAATTTTCAAGCTTATGTACATATATCATTGGTTGCATAAATAAATACATTTGTTCTTTATAACAATATCACACAACAAGCCGAAAAATACATAGGAAACCGCCATTTTTTGGATGGAAACAATATTTCTAATGAAATTTAAGAGTTTATATTGTTGGTTGCGGAATAAGCATATTTTTGTATATCAATGGTTGCATTGAAATTTATTTCTGAATTTTTCTGAATTTTTTTTAAATACTTTCTATTGTGTTTCTGACGTTTTCTGCATAAAAAAAGTTCGAGAGTACTTATAAAACTTTGAGGTTTTTGTTAGAGATAATATTTTCATTAAAATTTATGAATTTTGAGTTATACTACGGACTACGAAATAATCGTGCTTATATCTATTACTAGTTGTATAAACAGACTTCTTCATCATAACAATACCAGAGAACCTTTGAAGCTTTCTCTTGTGATTTTCCACCTTCTATCGAAAAACACATAGAAAACTTTCAAATTTTAGCGAGAAATCATATTTCTCTAGAAATGTATGAGTTCTGAGGTATATTTATATATATACTTATTGATTTGTTGTACATATTTATCAACATTTCCTTTTATATCTTTTTAACCCGGCGATTTGTAAGCTTATAACTTCTAACAACTAAACGTTTCGTTATTATTGGTTGCTGAATAAGCATACATCTGTGTATCGCTGGTTGCATAAACAGAATTTTAAAAAATAACAATTTTAGATAACTTTTGAAGCTTTCTTTTGTAATTTTTAAAGTTTCCTCCATCCCCTATCCTCTAATATGATATTCAAATTTTAGGTAGAATTCATTTTTGTCGAAATTAATGAGTTCTAAGCCGTATTTCGGCTTCTTTTCAAAATTCTGAATGCTCATATCAGTGGATATATGCGAAATCGCCGTATTTTGCGAAAAGGAGACAAATGGGCACATTTTACAAGTTTTGGAGTTTGTAAATTAAAAAAATTCGTCCATAAACTTCGGATATTAACTTTTGAAGCTCTCTTTTATGGTTTCTAACGTTTTCTAGGGAAGAAGCGTGAAACCAGCAAATAAATCATCAGTTGTAACTACTTAGAAACCATATGTATATGGCTGGTTATATTGCTTCATCAAAACATTTATCAGAGAAGCTTTGAAACTTAAAATTACACACAGTGTTGGGTATTATTTAAATATTTGTATATAAATAAATAAATTATCTAGTTAGTTATCTATTATCTGTATATAGATTAAATCAAATCCAAGTACAAAATATCTGTATCTAGATTTTGACATTTCATATTGGTGATGGCAGTTCCATACATAAACATAGAGGTAAGAGTGTTTTAAATACCATCATTTTCTATAGTGCAGCCTTAAGTAGTGTTCAGCAATCCTGAAGGGTAATAAATATGATGTCGACTAATATAGTTTCCCCAGTTCTAATTCGGTTTTACGATGTGTAAAAGTTAAGGTCCTTAACAATAAATTACTACTGTCGGTGATGGGACAGTCATAAATAAGGATTTAACCATTATACGGTATAATGGTAAAGGCATGGTTAAATCCTCATTTATGACTGTTACATTACCGGTAGTAGTAATCTATTGTTAAGGAAGTTAAATTTTACATAATGGGTTACTATCATAAAACCGAATTAGAACTGGGGAAACTATATTAAAATGATATTTTAAATATCATAAACCATAATTCACTATTCACTGCATTTTACAATAAACCCTTGTGGGGGCAACACATTTTACCTGCTTAGCGGGGCAACCCGGTAGTCAGGTAGCAGGTAGGTCCGCTGAGTACGTATAAAAAACCGCGTGGTCTGATAAGCATACGGTCACTCATACTTCAGAGATGAGGAAAGTTCTATATAAATAACTTTACAGATATCCTGTAAATTATACTCTTACCCTATAAAAGTATTATAACTGAACAACTGTATTTATATTTTCCGTTCAGTGATTCTAGGGTTCTCACTTGTCAGTGTGAATTATTAATTTACAGAACGCAAACTTTTAATTATTATTCATGAATTGTTGTAAACACACAAATACCATGTTCTTTAATGAAAGATAATATTTAAATTCAAAGAAATCAACAAATCGTGCGCACGAAATGTCGCCAAATGCAAAGACGGTCACCTTAAAGTCTTCAAAAATGAAAATAAGACATGCGAAGTAATCAGACTTAACACAAAATAACTGTATCTGTATGGTCCCGTATTTTAGACAATGCATTGTCTAAAGTGACTGTTAATGACTTGGCGTAAATAATGTCATGCAACGCGACCCGAATAGAGCAGTGTTGCATGGTAATGAGTTATGCTATTCAACTACCGAGGAGCGCAAATAACAGTAATTATACTGGGTGTCCATAAATTCTCGTTCATCAAGTGTGCCTTGGAATGAGATGAAATTTTACCACTTCATTACGACTGTGTATAGCTATTATTTGTAACGATGTGTTAATCGTGCGCATGCTCAAAGCTTGCAAAGGTTGAGGGGAGAACATAAATGCCACAAAATTGTTAAAAAGTCGAATCGATATCCCTTAAAAATAATCTACAACAATTCTCTAGTGATAGAATAATAAGCACAGGAATAAACATTCTACGGCCAGCATGTTCACCAGATCTCGCTCCGCTCAGATTTTCTCTCTTTGAACATTAACATATGTAATTTACTAAAATTTTCAAAAGCATATAACATATTGTAGATGCTACTTGAATTTTAATGCTTTATACATAGTCGGTCTATAGACGTTACTATAAATAAAGCAATTATAAGTCGTTACTTGAAACAAAGCTAATAACTCGTATGAGTGTAACTTATCTAAACTTCAAAGCAACTGTCGTAAACTTCTTTCGAACACATGTGTATAACGCTGGTGCTTCTTTCTTGTATTCGGTTAAAGGACGAAATCAATGGTTTGTTTGGATATAAACTTTTATTTGATATAGAAAGAATCCAATACGTGAAATGTATCACAAGTGAACTATAAAGAAAGTTTTTTATAGCAGGGAGAGCGCCTGAGAACCTTAAATAGTCAGAACGATTTCAGCGGAATTAAGTAATGAAACAATATTACATAAAATGAAACAAGAGCAGTAAGTTTTACAATAAATTAGATGTCATCTGCTCTCCACAATAAATTCGAGTACTGTTTGTAATACGTAAGAAAAGCGTTTTATTTGGATTATCCCAGTCAGAACGACGTTTAAAACATGAGCGTAATGTTGACGTTATATTTTACCGACAATGCATGTGCATGAGCACTAACAAATAAACGGCATTATTACCGGATCAGACAGGTTACGATGTCGGTAGCCATATATAACTTTTTCCACTTAATGAAACATTCATAGAGAAATATAGTTCACAGAAACAAAGAGTAATGTTTGAAATTGGCCAGATTTCGCGGGCAATTTAATAATTTGCAAGCAGTAATAACCAGCAGGGTGAGAAGTTTGAACTGAAGCGTGGACGCGAAGGAGAGAATAGCTATTGTTCAAAATTTAAACAACCAAGCCACACGTCAGGGAATACAGCGAGATTGTGTTTTTTCCCACTTATTTGCGATGAAATTTTCCTTCAAACAAAGGTCTTTATTTAATGTGAATCATTTACGTTCTGTAATTAAATTGTTTGTTTAATTGCGAGCGGAGGTTCGGTAATTTTTAAATGGAAACAGATATCGGACCAAGTTTTTTATGGCCTCCCGGAATATCTGACTCGTTAATTATGGAGATAAAAGCAACAATAAAAATTTCGCTAATTGCATTACTTTAGATTTGGGTTCAACGTCAAACTTGTTCTGCAGTGCATTTACGAGTTTAAAGTTTCAGGATGCGGATAACAAAGTTAGACTGGCGAATAAGTGCATCTTCTGATTAATGAGGCAACGAAGGGACGAAAAGGGAAACGTTTTTTACTCCTATCTTGTCATTTTGGTAACGACACGTTGACAGTTTGTGTAGTTGATACCAAGCAGGCGTCGTTGAACCCAGATTTAGCAATTTAACTTTGAAATAAAAATCTATTATTGAAGCAAGGATGGTCCTCGATTTAGCATACCACATATAGGAGTATTAAAAAATCAGATATAGTTATACAACTTTCATACATTTGCCTACAACCAAAATGATAAGGCATCTGGCCTAGAATTCGGTCTTTGTCATCTTTTTCTTTTCACCTATTCGATACCCAATTTACTTAACATATTTAAAAATTTTAAATATCTACGGAATTCTTTACATTGGAATATTGTCCGTGTCGGGAAAAGCAAACATAGGATTAGAGAAAAATATCTAAAAAAGCGAACTAAAATTTGAACTAAAGCGGAGTGAGTTTAGTTTGTGATCTAGTCTAATTTAAGGAAGAGCAGAAAACAGTTTACATTTGTAATTTAATCTTCTTCATTTGTACAGTGCTCGTCTGGTCGTTCTACATGTGATGGAGATTTCGCTGTTGTCCAAGTAAACACTTTAATAGGAATTAAAGTTTTAGTGTGTTTAGTCGGTAATACTAACAGTTTATACGAAAACGGTCATTGCTGAACCGTGTTTTAGTGCAGGCCGTTGAGGATTTTGCCACCCTTCGTTCGTTTGTAGTATCACATTTATTATTGACAGCAATTTTGTTGTTGCGTTAATCGATCCAACGTTTAATGGCTGGATTTTCGGATTAACAAGTAATTTATATATTATGGAAACCATTTAATAACACGGTGCGATGAAGCTCCAACCAGGTCAACCGAAAATATTCACATTTTTATCAATCCAATTCAATTCAATTTAGTTCTTTCGTCAAATTCCATTAAAACTTTCTACTCACCTACTGGTGTTATTCTGTTGCAGGTTTTGCAGCTGGCGCGCAGGCTGGTAAGTGATTAATTTTTAGGCGAAAAATATGTTTATAATAAGTTTGATTCAATTAATTCATACTAGGGAATGTCCTTAGAAAAACTTTTGATAAATGGCCCGTCTGTAACAATGGATGGTGATCAAAAAGCCATTAGAGTCCGATCCAGCCCCGCGAGCTTTTGTCTCTATTCCTACATGAATTCAAGTCGCGCAGCATAGCAGTTTCTTTCGCTTTTTATACAACATTAAAGTTTTTTCCAGAGCTTTTTTCTTTTTTAAAGCTACATTTTTAAACGATCCACTTCAAAGGGATGTTTAAATAAAGGGACGTTTAATTATACAGGAAGAAAAACGCATGGTGTTAATGTGTCAACATTTGTATCAAATTACTATTGACAGAAAACGCTCCTCAATAATGGTGCATCTAAAACTAAATTGATTAGATGATTTGTCACTTGATTTTATGTTTTCAATCACTTAACATTGTCTGTTTAAACAACTCTATAACTGGTATTATTCCATTCAGTTCCTTCACATCAATAGAAGGAAAACTGACATTGATTACTTATTTCGAGAAATGTCAAACTTATTTAATATTAATTGTAGCATTTAAAATTAGATCTATATTCCGCTATTTTAACTCAAAACTAAAAATAAACCATCGATTTATTGCTACATAATAAATTTCCGTGTTATTATTTCTTATTTAATGCGTATATTTATTTCCTATACACTGTAATGAATATAAAAACGTGAAAGATATTCCTGGAACGGTTTACATAAAGATTTGCTTGTTTGCGTTATTCAAACATTGCTTAGTTGACCAGTTAATGAGTATGTCAGCCTTAATATCTAAATAATTACCTGTTATAAATAATAAATTAAAAAGGCACGGCCGAAGTTTATATAGGACTAACAGCTCTAGAGATATTCTACCTGATGACACTGGCCTCAAATAAAAATACTGTGGCTGAGAATGTCGTGGATCAATAAACAGATGTGCGTTGTTTATCAAATATCTATAAAATCTCTGATGAAAATTAAGAATAAGGATAGCCCAAGTATGCACCCTTGCAACAACCTAGTCACTATATTGACACCATGTCATCTTAGGAAAAATCTTCATTAAAGATTATTATTATTATTGTAATAGACGACTAGTTGTGGCTAAAATATAGATGTTTGTTTATTTCTGCGATAAATTTATTATTGTACGAGTTATAAAGTTTATGGTTTAAGGACTATTGCTATAAAAACAAGTTTCTAGGGAGATTTGAAGTACTACGGTTTTTGGTGGCGGAGAAGGCTTTTATTTGTAGATTCATATCTGCGCAAACTGCTACCAGACAGTATGTGCTTCAAAATTTACTTCACTACTTTGTAGTGAGTGGACTAGTGATTTACAGAAGTGTACTCATATTTAGAAAAATTGTTTTCTAATGTAGATCTTTTTGCAAAATCTGATAAAACTTCAACTATCTACCAATAGTTTCATTGTTACAGTTCATATAGTACCCAGTGATTTTCGTTTTGTTAGAGAAACCAGTACAATAAAATGACCATAAAAGTTGTCCATACAGCAAGGTACATCTACGAAGAATGTTAAGAGGAGGTTGCTATTCTTTAAAATCAAGCACCAACGAGAGTTCAACTTGTGTTACTACTTCCGATTTCAAAATAACAGTTTAATCAAAAAATCTTACCATCGTCCGATTTTTTTTTAATTTCAAAAAATTCAAAATATGCCTTTTAGATCTTCAATATTCTCGTCCACGCGGTACCTTATATTTCGTCTGTTAAATTTACTAATTAAAAATTCATCTAACGTTATTTAGACAGAACTTCTTTCGTTTCTGAAGTACAGTCGAACAAAAATAGCTTTTTTGAAAAATGGTAAAATTTAATGTTGCGAATTTTATTTTTTACGATAACCCCTACAAGTTAAAACAAAGTACCGATATACAGTGTTTCAAGTGCACAAAATTTTGTGATAACGTCAACATTGTAGCAAGGACACATAAATTTGGATAGGCATAATGTAATGAGCACTACTAATAACAACGTATACTTAAGTTTTAGGGAAAATTGGGTGACCTGTTCTTGATTTGATTAAGAAAGTAAATTGCTTTATTCTTGTCATAATATTTTACATATTTTAGGTCAGATTTATTCGGCAAACTTTTGAGATGACGTCAACAACTTTTTGTGAGGAAAAAAATGGATACATTTTAATTACACGCGTTCAAAAACCACAGGTGCAGGAGTTACTATATAAAATTTAAATATTTACTTTTGTAAATTTTGGAGCTGAGGTCATCAGATTGTTGGTGGTCATTAAACAGATTTTGGTTAATGTTTTACCATCTACACTAAACTGGACAACAATCGGGTTAGTAGTATCGGTGATTATTGTACATATAATAAAAATCAACACAGACGGTGGACAAAAAACAGGCAGACGGAAACTAATGACATATTTTTTCGTACTCTAGGGCTCATGAAACGTCGAGAAAATATTAAATCAGCTAATCGCCCGATGAACCCGATTACAATAGTTCCGTAGCTCACACTCGGGAAGCATCATCTCCACTAACAATTTGATGACGTTATCTCAAAGGCTGCTACCCTAAAATTATTTACTCTTACACTTGTTTCAGAAAATCTGTAAGTAAAAATTCTTCTAGTTTCACGATCACTGCCACTAGCTTTCGCAAAAGTTCTCTTCAATTTTTACTTCCCGAGCGTAAGTAAAAGAAGTATTGTAATAGGGTCGATTCGGTGAATGATTACTTTCATGTTTTTTTGACGTTTGATGACCTCTATCTGGAGTACGAAAAAATAGTACTCCCGTTTCAGTTTGTCTACCTGCTATTTATCCGTCTGTCTTCTGTGTCGATTTTTATTGAACAGATTGTTTTGGAAACCACCAGAACGATTGTTGTTAAATTTTGTATGTACCATAAGAGTATCATGTGAACAGTGAAACGCTAACCACAATTTGTGTAATGATCCCTACCAAGAACAGTTTATTAGTAATTTTTTAAATTTTATAAAATAATACACTCTACACTTGTAGTTGATGAATCAACCTTGTGTTTTTCCTTTAGGCCTCCATATGTTAGCAAAAAAACTCAAATTGAATAACAACTTTTTATACTTATACTATATAAATAGTAATACACTAGCTGACCCCGTGAACTCCGTTTCACCTACAATTTAATTTTGAATCTGCAAAATCGAATGCTTTGAAATCTTGCAGATGTTTTAAACATATGATAAGCATAATAAATTTTTATTCAAAATATATTTACTTATCCCCTCCAAAAAATTGATGACGTCAGCCCAAAATTTTGCCAAATGAATCCTATCTAAAATGTCCAAAATAGGATGAGACTATACTTGTGATTTATTATTCCATTCATATTTTTTAGTTTTGCTTATAGGGGGTGTCTCAAAAAAATTAATCACTGAGTCAATTTATTTTATTGATTGAATCAAGAATTGCAAAACTGAATTTTGAAATATTGCAGACGTTTTGAAGTTACTGTTTGACATGGTAGGTTTTCAATCAAAATATATCTGTTTATCAAGCCCAAAAACTTGAAGACGTCATCTCAAGATTTTGGCGAATAAATCCTATCTAAAATGTGGAAAATATCATCAGTATATTTTCGTAATTTATCACTGCATTCATATTTTTTAGATTTGCTTTTACAGTGACTCAAAAAAATATATGGATCAGTCAATTTATTTTAGTGAATAACTCAAGAGTTGCAAAAATGAATACTTTGAGATCTTGCAGACGTTTTAAAGTCATTGTAAGCATGGTAAATTGTTAAGAATATTTATTTATTCCCCCCCAAAAATTGATGGAATGGCTCACTCGATTTTCGCAGATAATTTTGGGAATACAATACAGTTATTTTTAGTATTACACTGCACCAATCCAAGGTGGTATATCTACGTGTTGATAGTAAATGTTGATTAGGTCATCACAAAATTGTGTGAAGAAAAGACTCAACTCGAAAATGCTGAATATGTTTCATTATACTTTTGGTGCGAAGGAAGTTCTGTCGAAACAACGTTCGATCAATTTTTTGACAATGGTTGATATAAATAAAACTCAGTAGATGCTCATACTCGAAATACGAAGTATCTACTCGAATATCAAATCAAAATATTTCTAGTTTTTCTAGATGATACTAATACTTCAGTAAGTAACAGTTGATGCTCAAGTAGCATCTCGATACAACAAAAAAGGACAACAGTGACAGTGTTCAACCATCAAGGCAAAAATCGAGTCACCAAAATATAAGTTAGTATGGGGTAGACACCTTGAGATGGGAATCTCTATGGCCAGTGTTATAAAAAACGCACTGCACAATTTATGCATAAATACGAGTTAATTACCTGAAAAGTTTTCGATATTCCTGCTCCTAATGTGTTTTTCAAACTGAATGCACCTTTTGACGACGTTCCACATTCATGAAAGTCACCATGTTTAGTTAAAATTCACTCTTACAACGATCCTACTGGTTTTCTAAGCTACTGTACAGACAGCTCAGTTATTTGCCACGCCGATGCTCATTTCTAGATTAAATGTTCACAAAACTCGTAGATGTTCAGTTTGTGTCCGGGGAGATACAATGTTTCCCAGTAGGTACTCAGTACATAGAGTAGATGCTCAGGTATATAAGAGTAATAATGAAGTAGGTACTTCGTACTTCGAATATGAGTATCTACTCAGTTTTATTCATACCACTCAATGTCTCGCTTCAATGTTTGATTATGTTGATTATGAGCACAACTTCCATATCCGAATTACCCATGAAATAAATCAATGCGGTTTGCACCTGAGGTAGTTCGTCGCACATTTGATTCGTGGACCTATGTGAGGTTGTCGTCTTCTCGGCATTTTAATGAACTTCATAAAACGACACAGAATTATTTTCACAGTCAATCAAATCTGTAAATTTTGTATTGAGAATTTTAAAATATTTAAACTTCAAATTAAATCCTCGAATAACGGTAAAGTTTGAGGTTTTGTCTAAACCAACAAAGTGAATATAGGTAAATAGAATGGCAGATCAAAATGAATAAGAAACTTTCGCAATGTGTAATTAAATTCACTTTAACCAAGACTTGTCTTAAAATAAACGACGTTTTTTTTTACGAAAAAACAAAGAACGATTTCAAATGCAATATACTTTTCACAATCGCACGGAAGAATTAGTTTTGTATGACACGTCAGTTAGACGACAGGTCCGTCAGAGACGCCAACTATTGAAAGTAATTCGAAGTGGCGATTCCCATACAAAATTTTTAGAATTTTTTAATTTTTTACTGTTCTGTTAAGTTATCCTTATTTTTTTTTATTTATAAAGCATCCCCGTAATATAAAAAATGTTTCAAATCGGTCAAGCCGTTTTTGAGTCTTAGCGAGACCAATAGGAACAGCAATTGATTTTTATTTTATAGATGATTAATAAATGGGGGTTGGTGGTAGAAGGGTGAAAATTTAGGGTTATGTGTATTTTTTGATGCCAAATCTTAAAAAAATAAAAATAAAAAAATTTGTCAAAAAAATAGACAAAAATTTTTTAGGGTGGGCCACCCTTATCACTTAGGGGTTTAAAAAATAGTTTACAACCTATTGTCAGACCTACCGAATAGACACAAAAAATTTCATACAAATCGGTTTACCCATTTTGGAGAAGTTCGGTTACAAACATTGTGACGCGAGAATTTTATACATAATGCATTATTATTTTAGAACAAATTTCATTACCATAAAAAAGGTTATACTGACTCGACCTTAAAAGATAGACATATGCTGTCGCGGACTTTTCTTTAGAACTTTTAGAGGGGAACAATTTCGTCATACAGGATTTTTACGTAACTTCAACCGTTTAAGCAGCGTAAGCAACGGAAGCTGTCAAAGGAGGAATAATTTTCCCGTTTTTCCGAATTTTTCATTGTTACTTCGCTCCTAATGATCGTAGCGTGATTTTATATAGCCTATATGTAGATATAATACATGGACTATCCAACACAAAAAGATTTTTTGAATTTGAACCAGTAGTTTCTGAGATTAGCGTGTTCAAATAAACAACAGCTTCAGCTTTATTATATAAGTATAGATTTACCAACGTCCGCCAGCATATCGGTTGCTAGGAGTGTCTCGTTCGCAATGCGGCATTTTTTTTCTTACACTGTGACTGGTATTATCTATGTGTTGTTAACTTATAGGAGTTATGAAGAAATAAATTTCGCAAAATCAACCCCTTTAAATACGGTAAAAGTTGAACATCAAAGTTACTATCAACGGCAACTTAGCAATGAAGTTTATAAATGACAATTTTCAGCTCTAAAAAAAACAATATCAACGGGAACAGCAACTGCAACGGTAAGTTTATAATCCCACTGCTAACGTCATCAAAAAAAGATGTTCATGCAATAGTTCCAAATCTGACAAAAATCTACGATGAACTTTCTGCAGAGGACATAATTTTGAAAATTTTACGACTGAGGCGCCACTTTTACAGCAGCTGTCTTTAAGTCCTTTTTCATTTTTATCTTAATCTATTAGGAATAGTGTTTTTTTTTCAGATTGTCACAATTGGATGTATTCTGTTTGACAATAAATATGATTATTATTATTTACAGAGGAACCGAAAAACAGAGAGGAAATGAGAGAGAGAGGTGAAATATGTAAATAAAGAATGGTAAATCAACCTACTACAACTAGAGAAACACATTATTTTATAAAATCTGAATACGATTTACTTGGGAGATAAGGTAAATGAACGAGGCTTGGAAGAGATGGGGGAAATGAAAATGGAAAAGGAAAAGAGAAAAGAAGAGAAGACTACAGGAAGATAGAAAATAAGAAGGAGAGAGATAAAGAACTATCGAGAGAAAACGAAAGAGAGGAAATTGGAGAGAGTGTAAGAGAAAAGGCGAGGAAATGAGAGAAAGAGGAAAATCTTTGGAAGACACTGGTGAAAGGTGAGAAATAGAATAGAGGAAAGAGAGTGAGATAAAAAATAGAAAAAAAGATAGGGAGGACGGGAAGAAACAAGCGAAATAAAGGAGGGGAAAACTAAAGAAAACGGGAGATGAAAGGGAAAAGAAGAAGAGGAAACAGTTAAGGAATAAAAAGCAGTAAAAAGAGGGAGGAATTTGTAGAGCACCGAGAAATGTGAGACAACGAGAGGAAACGGGAGAAGAAAAAGAAATAAGCAAGAAAAAAGGGAACAATTGAGAGAGAATAATAGAAAGCAAAAGAAGGGGAACCAAGAGATGGCGAATGAGAAAAGACGAAGAAATGGAGGACAAGCAGAAACCAGAAGAAGAGAAGTGGAAATGTACCTAAACCGGCAAGAAAGCAGGAAAAAAGGAGGAATTAGGAGAGAAGTGGGAAACTGGAGGACAAGAGAAAACACAGGAGAAAGACAGGAAATGAGAGAAAAGTGGAATGAAACAGTAGAAAGAAGAGCAAAATAGAATAATGGAATAAGAGAAGACTGAAAAGAAAGATGAGAAAACGAGTGTACTAAGAAACGAAAGAAGTTGGGTAAACAAAAGACAAAGAGAGAGGAAATACTGAATTGGGGGTGGAAATGAAAATGGAAAAGAGTGAAAGAGAAGCTACGGTAATAGAGAGTGCGGAAAATGGGAGAAAGAGAAACAAAGGAGGAAGGAAAGAGCTAACAAGAGGCGAAGACAAAGAGAGCGAAAGAGGCAAAGGAAACAGAAGGAAGAAAGAGAGTGAGGGTAGAAACGGGTGAGAGAAGAGAAACGTGGGAAATAAGGGAAAGGAGAGAGAATATAAGGTGTCCGGAGTGTCCACAACTTTCACGTGATGGTCACCACTGTTTTCACCTTACAAGACTCTAGAAACTTACTCATTATCGACTTTTTGTGTCGGGAATGAGATACAGTAAAAGCTGCTAATGTGGAAAAAACTGTCTTTACTGCATCTCATTTCCTACAAAAAAATCCGTAATGTTTTTTGTAATTCCTAGAGATTCGTAAGTTGAAAACAGTGGTGAAAATCGGGTTCCAAAATTTTCATCAGTAATTTAGATATTGATTTTTAAGGATGCATGATATAAAAGGTTCACCAAAATTAAAAAAAAAGATGATGATAAACTATTTTTTAAAGAACTACACTGGCATATTTAGTGCATGATGGGGACAAGTTATATTTTTCCACAAGAGCCAAAGGTATCGAATGTTGTCTTGTATTAAATCGTAAATAAATTATTAGTCAAATTTACCGTAGACAAAGTATTTGTTATTTAAAAACTTAAGATATCAGGGCAATATAAGGTGTCTGGTTTATTTCAGTAAAAAATGTTTGGAGGAATCTGTTTTAATATAACAAGGTCGTTAAATTAAAATAGCAAGATTTTTTTTTACATTTCAAGATTGCAGAGGGTCACTGTGATGAATATGAATCATTTAATTTCTTTAAAAATCTTCACCATTACTAAGAAATGGCGCTTGACAGTCTAATATTACAACAGGGCACGTTCTTTTTGGAAAAAAGACTTAATTCCTATGACTTTTTAGAATTTGATTAAGACTTGTTTTTCACTTTTTTTCGAAATTTTGTTCTTTTAATACTTTACTCGTAGTTTATCTGCATCCTTTACACTTGAAAATTATTGTAACAGGGTCATTGTGACAATATTTCAACCGTTAATGTTTGTGTTTGTTTAGAACGAAAAGAGTTACAATATTTGTTTAAAAATTAAACCACGTACTTATTTATAGGATTTTTTCATGAATCAGATCGGACATATATTCTCAGAGATTCCAATCTTTTCTTCGTACATTCTCGTTCCATCAAGTGGGTTTTTGACATTCCAATATATATTTCTCGAGGGATTTCCCAACGGTCCGTTATTTGAAAATGTGATTTTCGGGACAACGGTACATCGTACAAGTGAAGATTGGCGTGGTTTCAGAAATGTATTTAATGTTGTCCATGAAAAAATGTGGCCAGTTTAGGTGACGCAGTATATCACAATCTGGCAGAACACGAATCGGCCATTTAGCGGTTGCAGAAGTAATAATAGTGTTTAAAGATAGAGCCAAGTTGCAACAGAAGTCAATAAGTGAATTTTTATTTATTCAGATGGAATTTTATTTAGCAGTAATAAATTAAAATTAAAAAAAAAATTGTAAGCAATATAATTGAAGAGAAACCCTTATGGATAATAATTTGAATGTTCCGTCCACCTTTCCTAAAACTAATCACTTGTTTGTTTTAGTATTTTTTCATTTCTCTTGTTTCTCACCTGTCGTATTTTTTTAATTGTTGTATAATTTTGTATCACAAGGGAGTAAGTGTCGTTAAAGGCATGAACTGTCGTGGTGGCTTTATTAATAATTTGGTATATTCCTTCCACCTATGCTTAGAAGCTGTATAATTTGTAAAATGCGTAGGTGCCATATAACAAGCAGGGATTTAATAAAACATATCACAGCAATTTTTTTTATTCTTAGAATAAAACAATCGAAAATATCTTCCCCCTTGCTAATTGTTGTTGTTATTTAATTAATGTAGCTAAATTTACACACCCTCCATGTTTAATTCATTCATATTTGCTTTACTTTAACGTATTCATAAAAAGTCAACAATGTTTTCCTGTGTTTCAAAATAAGAGACGAGTGGCAAAAGCACGATAAATCCGATAGGACTTTCCGGAATATTCTATGCAGGAAAATAGTTTTATGACTGCAAGTTTGTAATCTCATCTTGTTTGCGGAATAAAAGCCCTAGCAGTAAAGTATCAAAATATTATAGGCGGTTCATGCACGCTATCCTATGGTCGGTCATGTGATATCGAGGTTATGTGCCTCAACGACGCCCTTAGGCAAAAGACGACACTAAACATTGAACATATTCCACATCTTAACATTTGCTCTTTTATTATGTATCTAGGAAGTATTTTTTATGCTATCGTTAGTGTCCGCTTAATCTTTATTGCACACTATACGATTGTTATCGCGAGAAAATTACGCTGGGAGTTTACTCGTATTTGATAGATATCTGGCCATGTTAGACCATTTTACTCTTACCGCAAATAATCCTTTAAGTAATTAAACGGCCAAGTGGAATTTCCTTATGGTTCTAGAAATGCTTGGAGGGGTTAGCACAACTGCTACTTTACTTGCGGTTTCTTGTTTTGACTTGTAATAAAGGAATTTGAAATGTTGTTTTCGCAACTAGCAAACGCAAATATTTTTGTAACTGTCCGGATTCCAATTATACAGTAAACTAGCGTTGTCATGAACCAACATAGAAAATCCTTTCGACTAGCTTCAGCTTCTGATTATTTATGGTATACCGAAGGTGTTTTGAGCAAGTCTGGCGTAATTAATAATCGCACATTTTTATGCACAATGCACGAGTTAATTATTCTAGATGTTGCAGACCGTTTTACGACTCTCCCGTACCGACGCAAAAATATATAATGTCTACTCTTAATTAACACGTTTACACTGTCTTAATTTTGCGAACAACTACTGCATTGTCTAGACAAGCAATTCGTGGAATGAATTCTTTACAAAAGCGACTCCGGATACCGGGAACATTGTAGATTTGCTCGTAGTCGTTCAATGGTGGAATTAAATGCTGGAATTAGTTAGAAGAATCAAAGTTATAAATTAATTAAAGTTGGATATTTCGAATATTTTATCCCATTTAATGGGATAGTGCGCATCAAAGGAGAATTTCTACTTCAGCGTTTTTAATCAGGGAATTCTCTTTGTTTGGCACCTTTGAATTAAACATTTAATTGCGTCACATTCATCGTCAAATACTGGGTGACATTGGAAATTCCATTTCAGGGGTTTTCTTTTCATTACCAAACAAAGATATTGTACTAACATTCTGAATCACACCGTTACATTTACTAGGTACATTTAAAACGTTCCAAAGCTTCTGGAATAAATAAAAATTCAAATTTATCAAGAAAGATAAACCGACTACGTTTCACTCTTTAAATATATTTTATTCCTCTTATTTAAATATTTCATTCTTTCTTATTGCGAAAAATGTATGGAGGTTATATTTATATACTGTTAAGTTTTTAAATGGCTAATATTTAGTCGGATCTGTTTGTATGGTTCAAGCCTTCAAAACCTAAACTGAGATACAATATAATTTATAATTTATAAAAATATCAAAACAATAAATTAAAATTGTGGTTAATCGTCTCAATAAGATAAAACTTTAATTTAAACACCAGTTACTTAAAAAAACATATTATTTTTGAATGCGTGATATACAGGGTGAGCGTTCTGTTTCTGAGGCGTAACAACCAACTAGTTTTTTTTTGTTTTTTTTTGTTTTAATGGAACAGCTTATATATTTTTACATACTCTGATTGGCATTGTTGTAAAATTTATAACCATAGTTTATTCTTGAAATTTAGATGCGACATTGCCACGTTATTTCAATCTTCTTCAAATGCAAGGTTTCATGAAAAAAAAGACCATAGGAGTATTTTTATAGTTTATATTTCAATATTTTATTGAGAGATGGACAGAGATACATGTTTTGTCGTGTATCGATTAAATTAAGTATTATTACACAGAGTGTTTTAAACAAATTCTAAAATTTTATAACTTTCAGATATCAATAATTTTTTTTAAATAGAACATTCTGAATTTTATTACTGCATGTTGCTCTATTGTTTGTTTCATTTCTTTCGATACCTCGGTGTGTCACTTAAAAAAGTAAAAAATTGCAATAATCATCGATTTTAAAAATATAGAAAATACTTAACAAAAATGAAAGAGAATAATAAACAGCCTAAGATCCAGTAATAAAATATAGAATGTGTTTGAAAAAACTGAAATATGGATAGTTGAAAATTGCAACATTTTAATTTTTGATAAACAGTCTGTATACAAAGACTACATTTAATTTACACCATAACAAAGGGCTTACCTTTGTTTATCTCTTCACAAGATATTTTAAAACAGATTTTTGAAAATAACCTTGTTGCGATTTTTTTTTTGCGAACATTTATAGTGATAAAAACATTCAAGGAAATTAGAATAACGTGGCAACGTCGCATGAGAATTTCAAAAAGAGATTACGGTTTTAAAGTCTACGAAAAGGCCAATGAGAATATGTATCTTAAAATATATAGGGTGTTATGTTTAAAAAAACTAGGTTGTGCGTTATGTTTCAAAAACAGGACACTCTAATAGCATAGTAATAGTTTTGATTGACCTCTCCCTAGGGTTTATATCCACAGTTTGCTTTTGAAATTTCAATGCGACGTTGCCACTTATTGCAATTTTCTTCAAATTTTTTCGCAGTGGAAAGGTTAACAAAAATAAAAAACACCGTAGGATTATTTTTAAAATCTGTGTTACATTTTGTGGAAAGACAAAGAAAGGTACTCGCTTTTTTGTGGTTTCAAGTGCATCAAATTTTAATATACAGGGTATTAAAAAAACTTCAAAACTTTACAATTCTCAAATATCGATATTTCAGTTTTTTTCAAATACACGCTCTATCTTTATTTTAAGAGACACATCGACACATTACAAGAAATAAGACAAAAAAATAGAGTAACATACAGTAAGAAAATACAGGGTTTTTTATAAACACACTGCATATTAAAATTTGATTTATACTTCCAAAAATACTGTAACACAGATTTTAATAACCATATTGCGAATTTTTTGTAATTGTAAAACCTAAGACGAGGTAAATCAAAACATTTAAAAATTAAAAATATATAGAATGTTTCATTTAAAAAAAGTTATGTGTTGGGCCTTTAAAACAGGACACTGCTTAGTTAAAAAAGTAGTCCTCAAAGGACCGTATAACTTTGGTCTTTGACCTTTTTTTCAATCACTAATAGTTAATGAGCCATCCACCCTGTATATGACACATGTATGGAATTTTAGATATTTCACAAAAAGTTGGGATTGGTTGCAGATAATAATACAAATAAATGCGACTAATAAGAAAACATATGAACATATACATATTAGTGACGCAATCTTTTGAGCTGGCGTCGTCAAAATTTTGGTTATCGATTTATTAAGCGGACTATAAACTCCAGCCATGTTCTAAATATCAGACTAATTGGTTCAGTAGTTTCTGAGATAAATCGTAATAATTTCTTGTTGAGTTTTGAACTATTTTTTCTAAAATTTCACAGGTAGTGTCAAAGGTAGAGACATATTTTATAGGATTTAGTTTTAGATGGAAAAATACGACATTTTACGCAATTTTTAGACAACTTTTTTAAAAGTGAAAATTTTTGTCAATGGTCCCCCCTTCTTCAAATTTCCGTCAAATTTTGACATTTTCGAAACTTACCTAAATTCATTTTCTGGTAGAATTCGAGCGCTTGAACTCACTTCGGGCATCGTTTCCTCGATAATTGCCACCGTTCTGCCGGAATCGACCGTTGAAATATCGAAATTTTTATAAATTTACAAAAATTCGCATTTCGTACCGATTTTTGCGAAAATGTTGCTCCGTGACCATCAATACGCTATATTTTTGGAATCAGCATGCCGAAATCTACCTACGTCCCTGAATGTTTTCGCAATTTTTAGACAACTTTTTTAAAAGTGAAATTCTTTTCAATGATCTTCTTCAAATTTCGGTCAAATTTTGACATTTTCGAAACTTACCCAAACACATTTTCTGGTAGAATTCGAGCGCTAGAACTCACTTCGGGCATCGTTTCTTTGATAATTGCCATCGTTTTGCCGGAATCGACGGTTGAAATATCGAAATTTTTTGAAATCTTCAAAAATTCGCATTTCGTACCGACTCTTCCGAAAATGTTGCGCGGTGACCTTCAATACGCTATATTTTTGGAATCAGCATGCCATACAAGTTTTTGGCGGCAATAAGCAAATAAATTTGAATTGGGAATTTAGCATATTAAAGTGGTGGCAATTCAGGATCATTTTAGTATTTTCTAAGTTACTCGTAAGTGTCTTGCGCAATTTTGATTGTTTTTCCAAAAATGTAGAAAAAGAAAATAAGGACGGACCAATAAAGTAGAGACATTATTTTTGCAAAATTTAAATATTATTTATCTAACAAAACTTTCAAACTGTCATCCGCGATGAACAAACCAATTTTGGTGAACGTTTAGCTATATATAATGTTAAAATATACACCCAAAATTCTACAATAATCGGTCCAGTAATTTTGGAGATTACGTATTTAATAAAATTGCGAATAAACAGACAAAGACAGACGACAGACGAAAACGAGAAGCTGACACTTCCGTATTGTACAATCATGAAAGGTCAAAAAAACACTCGTTTAGAAATCGTTGTGCTCAGATCTAAATATTCTGTTCTGTAGGTACAATATTTTTTTAAATTTCGAGTAGACTTTAACAATATGAATGAAAACTGTATTTGTAATAAAATTTACTCATCAGGAATTTTTTCTCGTCAATTTTAGCCATTCTCTAATAAACAAGCGCCACGTTAGAATGCAAATTATGTAATATTATGATAGAACAGGACGGCGATAATATCTGGAATATATGAAGCGAACGTCCTTTCTAATTAAAATTCGGTCTTCCGCCTCGGCTACTTCAGCATCTTATTAGTTCTATCCTATTCATCCTCGGTTTCCAGAATCCCCATTAGACCTCTTGCGTTAATAAATAAATTTACAAAATAACGCAATTGCTCAAATGCGAAAATCCACCTACGCGCACCCAAGTTTGACATTCTTCGGCGCTGTTTGATCGACTAGTTCTCGCCAACTTACTTCCAGGCTTTGATGGCAAGTTTAATAAGACCTAGGAATTCTCTTGTCTCCTTTATGGCAAACTCTTACTAGCGTTTATAATATAAGAGTAGAGCTTTAGCAAGGCGGGGATATCTTAGATTTCCGCCACACTAACGTGTCGATATTAATTTTATTACGTTGCCACGAGTCTGAAGTCGGCTTCCAGCTGATGGTGTAAGAAAGATAGCCAGAATTCGGAGAGCGGTTGAATGGAGTTATTGCAGATAAAACTTCTTAATGCGTCATATCCGCTTCGATCATTCCGAAAGTCTCTTAATTACCGCCCTTTCTAATATACCCACTTACTGCCAGGATCTCGCGTTTTACACGATGTTGGCACTGTTTATTAGGACGCTTTCCCCTTGTTATAAGTTGAAAATCTTTAATAATAAATGTTTTGAAACGATCCGCTAATAAGAGAAGGGAAGGAAAGCAAACCAGTAAGTTCGAGAAGAATGAAGCTCATCCATCTCCAAAAATCTCGCTGTTATACGAAATGTTGTGACTTGAGAACGAGTGCTATATTAAACTGCAACATCTGAAAAGCACCAGCAATCATATATCAAGAACGTATGTTTTACTAAGATTATTAAAAATAAAGTTGATATTTCCAACCAAGTCATTCTATAGCGCCTCAAGTTGGCTTTCTTTATTTTAATAGTATATTATTAGCCAAGGTTGCAGAGCCAAGCATTCTAGACCGAGCGCAAATTAGAACCCGAGACGCGCAGCGTCGAGGGCTCTAAGTGCGAGGTCTAGAAGTGGCTTTGCAACCGTGGTTAATATACTATTTTTTTCACTAGTAGAAACCATAAGACAATAAACTGAAAAATAAACGTTCAATTTTTTGACGCAACATGATTTTATTTTGATTTCTAATCAAACTTGATCTAAATCTTCAACACAAAGAAAACCATTTATACTTGTCGCTGAGTTAATCATTTTATCTTCTACCGTCTACCAACTACCATGCGTATACTCAAGTAATGTTTGTAGCACACATTTGTTCATTTTTTAAGAAATAATCACATCAAACATTGCGTACATAACCTCAATTTTTCTTTTTGAACCCGTGGTAGCAAAAGTTGAATTTGCTACCACTAAATGAGTCGACATTTGCATGCGTCCAGGCTGCTAGTGAAAAAAATATATTTACTTGATTTAAATCACATTATTTTTCATCTTTAAGACCCACTGGGACGAAAACAATTTTCATCTACCGAAGCAGAAATATTCTGAATTTGACAGAAGATATACCAGAAATGTACTTTCATGCAGATTATATTAAACATAAATATTTTATTTTCGATGGTGGATACCGATCAAATTTTAAGTTGCGTCTTCAGACATTCCTCAAGATTGTTAGTAAATTGATTTAAATATTCTCATCTACATATGTTTGTAATGATAAAAAATAATTCGTAAAACCTGAAGTTTTTCCGATTGTATTTTATTCTAGAAGGATCTCAACACCTCTATTGACTAGTGGAGAATTAATTACCCAACAATCATTACCGATAAATGTTACGTAGATTGTACTTAAGTACCTTGTTTTCTTCGATCACGTGATTAAGTACCTACACTATTTTATAAAGGTGCCTAGTAATTAAAAATTTCAGTTATTCGTTACATCATTATCATATAATATAACTTCAATTTTCAAAATGGAGGGAGAGACTGTAAAAAATATGACATTCAGAAGTTTCCTGTTCTGTTTAGCTTGGTTGTTCTATTACTTAAAATAAGAAATAAGTTACTGGAAAACATGCAGCTTAAAGTATTTAAACAATTTATATTACAGAAAAGTTGGAAACTGCTCAGAGAGTTTCTATAAATGATTATAGGACTGAAGTAAGTCATGGAAACGTACCGCCTTTCACTTTATAAGATTTTACCAAATTTCCAAGGATTCACGATACATACCACACACATCTGTATAACTGGTTGGCTAAATGCTTCATATCTTATTAAAAAATAAAACTAATTCAGTATTTTATTCAAGGCACATGTTCACTCTCTTTTTAATTTCAAAAATGTTCCGTAACATCCTATTGTTAAAACTCACAAGTGAGAATTGTCATAATGAGGTATAATTTCAGCGAAGCGAGATTTCTGAAATCCATGCCAACTACGCCCTTAGGATCATTTAAAAAACCTGTACTATTTTGCCCCAAAAGTTTAGTTTTGATTCGCTTAATAACGGAAGAGTTTTGTCAGTAGGTATATAGTTTACAGTTAGTTGTTGTTAGTTGTTAAGTTAAACATTTATGCACCGAGAATTCTAATCTCTGCTCCACTTTGAGTCGGCAGCGTAGAAAGCCCGTAAGCAATGCATTTAATATATGATTGTTATCAAAACTCTACCTAAGCTATTTCTGAAGAACTTGACACGTGAATCTTACACAGTATGTCATAAGATGTTTGTTATTGTGCATGTATTCTTAAATTTATATATTAATAAAGTTTCATACTAAATCGAACTATGTCTATAACTAAGACATGTGTAGCATTTATATATTTCAGGCACGATTTGATTTCAAACATATTTAACCGGAATAAAAGACTTTTTATTGATTATCTTCAAATTTTTTTTTAAATAATTTCAATGTATTGACTACTACCAGGTTGCAGATTAGTTACAAAATTCTCAATAATAAAAAAATATAGGAGTATTTTTTAAGTAACAAGGAAATATTTTTTTTATTTAAAGGCATGAATGCAAATACAGTTGCATTGTTAGATTCAGTACTTTTTATGGGTACTATCGTTAAAAAACTATGCCACAGTTTGAAGTAGATTTTAAAATGTGATCTGATAAAAAATGCAGAAGAATGAAATTTTTAAACTGTGAATATTCAAGAGAAAATCAACATACAAAACTGTAATAAGTAAAAAAAAATGTATTTTAAGGATACAACTCAAGAGTCGGTACGTGAATTCGAAAAAGCTCTTATCATTCGGCATTTATTAATGTGAAAATGCTATTTTATTTTTTTTAAATTTCGTTGGAAGTCAATTTTTTTCTTGAATTTTCATTTTTCAGCTATTTATCGCATCATAGTTTATGCTTCAAGTTTTGGCTTAAATTTTTAACAGTAATACCAATAACAGAGCTAATTTTAGTATCATAAACAACTGTAGAAATTCTTTCGTTACCTACAGGGAACACGTTTCGAAATTTTCATTCAAAGAGGTTTTTTTTGTTACTGAAAATTTTGAAATTGATCTGCGACAAAGTGTTAGTTAATTCACTGAAATTATTTTTGAATTTGAATAATAAGAAGCTTTTTTTGACTTTCAGCTAAGTATGTCTCGAAGTAAGTTGTGCCTTAAACCAGTAGCGGCTCGTGACATTTTGAGTTTGGTGTTAAATATGAAGACATAAAACAAGCTGTTATTACAAATTAATTGACGAAATTGTGTGACGGAAATAAATACAAAAATACATCCAAGAAAAATAAAAAGTACTTGTCCTCATATCTTTTAATCATTACCGAGGAGACACAAAACAAAACAATTTATAATTTTTTTCACAAACGCACATCCACAAAAATTTACCATGCTTGTGATGTCTATTAAAATACCTATGAAAGTCTCTCGTTTTGTCACGAACACTTGTTTTTATTAATAAATCGAGGGTGGCTCTCCCTAAATTTTTCACTAAAATTTTACCGTCGTAAGACAGAGGACGATTTTTTATTAAATATTCAACTAAATTCATTATTTTTACTTAGAATCAAGGAATTTCACTCGCACAGAATCCCGCAACTAAGTTACTAGTAGTGGTCACTGTTCGAGCAGGACCCGATATCAGCTGAATACTAGACGCACGGTTTCTATGGCCACGGTGTAAACAAAACGTCTAAATGATGCATTATTTGGTCTCCGCTTTTATCAGCACTTCAGCGACGTATCAGATATCCAAGACACAACATTTTTAGATGTAAGTTTTGATACATTTTATACAAATGGAGCGTGATAAAAAATTTCATACTTATGACACAGATTTTCGGATA
Source organism: Zophobas morio (assembly GCF_036711695.1). Taxonomy (NCBI): domain Eukaryota; kingdom Metazoa; phylum Arthropoda; class Insecta; order Coleoptera; family Tenebrionidae; genus Zophobas; species Zophobas morio. The sequence continues at coordinate 15,696,979 of NW_026972129.1, read as the reverse complement.
ATTTTTTAAATATTGAAAATTACTATATTGCTATGTGTGATCTCAGATAGCAAATGAATATGTATTGTATGCTGTAAATTAGATACCAAATTTTCCTCTGAAAGAATGATTAATTCTAGAACGGATTTATTATCCAGAAAGTCAAGCATCAGTTGAAAAGACGTATTGAATAACGGCTACGGTTTTAAAGGCCATAATATTCCAGGCATATTAAAATCACTCAACACGACTGGATTTGGACATCGGTATCACACAACAATATTCTAAACTACTCCATGTTAAGGAACAGCAAAGCTTGTAGTAATTATGTAACATAATTATCCTTGCTTTGTCTTCTAATAAAGCCAACAAAACGTAATGCTTTACTAACAACGTGATCAAATTATGAATCCACAATAACACTGAAATCAAAGCTCTTGTCAACTTTTTCCAAAAAAAGATTATTTCGATGATTTGTTATAAATGATACATTTTTATAAATCTATTAATATACTTATGTTTAATTCCATTTTATTGCCAATGCATCCATCAATCTTGGAGAATATCCATATTCGTTTTATTTTTTAAAATATTTAAACTGCATATCTTACTATAAATCAGAGCTAAATAATTAGAACTTCCTCACGATACTTCCGATGTTACACAAACGGTGGCTGCAGAAACGGCCTTTGATATTGAAGTTTGTTTTCACCTGTTTAATTAAGAGGTGATCTATGCTAACAGATATTCTCGATCGAATCAGTGCTATGTGAAGACTATAAAAATACGTTCCAGTACTTTATAAAGAACATTGATAGCACAGATAAATTGATAGTTCTTGATGTCGCTTTTTAACCAAATTCGAGAAGTGGTGTAATAAAATAAATATAAGAAATAATAAATAAACATCACGCTTGTTGAATGTTGTTCATCCAGCTCTTTATTTTTGTCATTCCTATTGCTTGATATAAAAAGACAAGAGCGAATCCTGAATTTTAATTTTAATTTTAATACGCTCCCAGAATTTCTTCAGCCACACCAGCTGCAACTGTCGAAGTGTTAACTTTCAATTTCAAAATAATTTTAAACAGTAGATTCTGGTAAGGCTGGATTTCAAACACAATTTTAATGTTGCGGAATAGATTAGTCTGCGATCTGACTGAACGCCTGCTGTTAAACTATTAAAAGGGTTACCTTTTTCGACATCAGAAATTCATAATTAATTTGTTAACGGTCTGTTTTCTTCCTCTTCGTATTGGTGATTGTGTCGTTAGTTCTTTAATGTGAAGGGAGTGAACGGTCGGAAAAAAGTAACGAAGGACTAATTAGTAAGTTTAAGTTGCGTGTCCAATTATCTACGATGGGCATCTATTAAAATATTTATGTTTCAACAGATTTGTGACGGTTTTTATCCTGTCTAAGAATATTTTTATTTCCTGACAAGAACGTCTACACTTTTTTTTTTCGAGTTTCTTAGTACACATTACGGAATTCTAAACTCAACTTAATAGTGATATAATAAATGCAAAGTTTTTCTTCCTTCTACATGTGTCCATAAATAAGCAAGAACAATTCGTTTCTAATCTTATTTTTATTTCTGGTAACTTTGAGAACAAAATAATTTTGAGATATAAATAAAACTCAGATGAAATTTGGAATACTTACTTATTTTGTTCATAAGACAGAGAATTATTGTGGGCGACGCAGCATCTTAAAGCTTGATTGATACAACGCACAACGGATATTGGAGATACCACTTAATTACCTGTTGAGTAAATCGTAAAACTAAAATCAAAGGAAGTAACAAAGTTAAGTCGGGTAGACTATCAGAAAAATAGAGTTTCAATGTGTACATGGCATGTATTTTGTAGAGTTAAAAATTAAATTAGCATCTACTATCGTTCTAACTACACTTAATTCTATTTCCTCAAAATTTGTGGTTAAACGCTAGGACGTGCTCAGTTTTTTTAGTTGTCACAAAGTTCTCTCAATATTTTATTTATATATTAATACACGGTAAATAAACATCAAGTGAAAAAGACTCGTATATTTCAAAGGTTAGAGTCAGCATATATTTTAAAACAAACTAAAAGGTCAGAGGATTTTCGGTAGCATGGTTTATACCTTGCGAACAAAAAAATCCTCTTGTGTTGGTATTGAATGACTAGCTATCCTTCTCATCTTCCACTGCTCTCAGCCGACGATGAGAAAGACAGCTTGCCGCTCCAGCATCAACTAGAGAACGATTTTTCTTGGTCGTAACTTATAACAATGGAAATTAGAGAAGAAAGAAAGAAAACTCTGTATTTTAAATGTAGTCCTCTTTGCGGATGTTTTGTGCTTTTAATAATCGACTTT